>NC_060138.1:1165136713-1165781088 GCF_021461385.2 Schistocerca piceifrons
ACCAATTTGCAATAGACAAAAGAATATCCCTAGTGCCTTCCAAGTAATTTATATACACTGACTTTGGCATTTATCGCTTTTTCATATTTTTCTTGTTCTTTGTGTACACATTACATAAAGTGGTCATATAGCAAAATGTCTACTTTGTGCGATGCCCTTGTATACACTAGTGTACTTCTACGATTGCAAAACGTTCACTTATTTTTGGAAAAATGTATTTGTTGCAGACAATGCGATCTTTGAAGTTAACGTCACATGGCAGAGCTTTACCGTTCGTCATTCTGTAGGCACATACAAGGCAGTCTGTACTTTTACTTCATGTGATTAGCTTTGACGCAATACCTTGCATCAATAGGCGTTTGGTATGTGCAAGTGCTGTTGGGTTCACATTGTATCCAATTGGTATTGCTGAAGTGTTTCAATATATGCTTTCTCTTTTAGGATTAATTCCTATGATAATGGCTTAATGCTGAAACACTTTAATATTAAAGAAATGTAAATACTTGTGGTAAAAACTAGAGTTTTAACATACTTTTGTATTTATACTCACATAGAATGAACATATGCAATCTAACTGATTCCCAAGAAATGTGACATTATTGAAATGTACTGGGCTTCAGTGTTGGGAAACGCTATGTTGGTGGCTACACTTCTTACCAGCATGCCAATCTCATGGGTGGAGACAAAGGCTGTCCGCAGATGCGAAGCAGTTTATAATATATTTAAGTCTTGTCTCCCTTTCCTACCAATTTAGGGATGAGGCCTGATAGTTACAGAATTTCACCGTTCTTAAGACTGAAATCAGCATCTGCCAGTATGGTGGGCAGATCTCCATTGAGACTGAGGGCTGCCACAAACTTCACAGAGTGGTGGCTCCTTCTGCCAGAGGAGGAAGCTACGTGTTAAAGGGTTATGCATGATGGATGCAACTATGAAGCAAAGACAGTGTAAGCATTTTGTATTTGGTAATACAATTTTTTCAAAGCCTTGCTTGTTCATTGTTTACTAGTCTCACTAAAATTACTTGTTAGTTGACACTTCACATGTTGTAGCTGGTTTCCTCCAACAGAGCAATCAACACCATGCCCAAAACATAGTTTACTTCCAACTCCTTGTCTATCTTTATTTCTTGATGTATTTGCATCCTATATTTCTCTCTCTCTCTCTCTCTCTCTCTCTCTCTCTCTCTCTCTCTCACTCCTAATGAGCTACACATTTCATACTCGGCATTAACACGGCACAAGATGCGATCCACCATCATTTATGCACTTATAATCACAAAGATTGGTTTACATTAGATAATTTGCTGTCATTTCCCTCATTGTACTGACCTTTTCATCTGCTCTTATTTTTCATCTTAAAATTAATTTCTCGTTTAGAATGTGTTTGGGTTGCCTAAAACCTGCAATCAAGTGCCAACCAGGACTGCTCATTGGTTGGTAACACTGCATCCCTTGTAGCCAGTGTGAGGATAATTTCAGGTAATGAAGGATAGCGAGAAATTAGTTTGGTTTTGCTGCTAAAACTGAAATTTTGTTATGGAAGATGGCTATGCACACTAACATAATACAGAATTTTTTCTGTCTTGTGTCTGCTCGTAGAGATTAGCCTCACATGCCATGAACAAAGCAACTGATTTTTTCAGGGTGTATAAAGGGGCAAGGAAAAATAATTCCCGAATTTTGCCTGGATTTCCCAGTTGAAAACACACTTTTCCCGTGTTAAGTGATAGTATACTTTTCCTCGGCACTGTAAAACTTATCAGTCCTTTGAATATTTATGGTTTTATATGCAGACGTAGAATTCCCCGGCACTTCAGCAACATGTACACTGCATATTTTCATGTTATGAAGGTATAAATTAGAATTCCACCATACACTGGATGTTACTTTCCAAAGCATTGAAATCGAGATTGCGACGCGCTTTTGTAAGCCAGTCATAGACCGTATCATGTGATCTCGCCAGCCGAAGACAGCATAGGACACGTGATGTAGTCAACCAATAGCAAGATCACTCTTACCTAGCGCGAAAAACACAAATAGGAAAAGTTAATGGTTTAAATTAAAATACATAGTGTTGCTACAAGAAAAACAAAGCTTTCACATATAATCGTGGTCTCGAAGATTAATAAGCTGTAAGCTTCCACATATAATGTTGATCTTTTCTGCGCATGTTGCACTTTCAGATATATCACACAAATGTGCCAGTAAAATTTTTCATAACGACGTAAATTTCTGATCTCCTGAGCTCGAAATTCTTCTAGATGGTCGTCCTCAAAGAGTTTATTTTTAATTGAGAGTCAAACGCTCTGTGATTTAAGAAATTCATCGTACATTCTCGCACATTGTTCATCTTGTGTAAAAGTAAATTTACTTTGAAAGTAACACCTTTCAAACAACCATTTGCAATTTTTTCCTGCGACCTGTTAGAAACTGATTCGTTTCAGCATTTGCAAGAGAGCGCCAAATAACATGTGCCACTGCTCATGCGCAGCTACAATGACACAGGGAGCTCGTATGTTCGCACGTGTAAAACATTAAAAGAAGTTCCACTATGTAACAAAAGACACGAGACATCAGAGGATACTTCAAGAGTATTGGAATCTCGTGAACCATACTAAAATGCATAATTCGGCTTAAAGTGCACATTCGTATGTAAATTTTCTTGAGTACCAGTACTGTCTGTTACGTCACGCTCATAGGAAACAATTTGTTGTTAGGAAGCATTGCATAGTCTTCCTAAAGCCTGAGACACATTTTTCTGTTGGCAGACACTTGTATGAGCACTGTTTTGCTGTTGTATAAGGCGCATTTCCTTTGCGACTTAAGTTTTATTTTCGTTTTTTCCCTCTTGTTTTGTTGCTGCAGTATTATTCCGCAGAAGCGGGATACAGTAATATCTTTTGTTGGAGTATTGATTCTTACCAGTCAAAATCACAAAAATTTAAATGAAAACAAACACAATAATAGACTCCCGGAATTCTAAAAAAATCCCGGGGTTTTCCTGGATCTCCTGGGTCGTAGACACCCTGATTTAGGTCGCAATGGATTTAATACCCGGGCTAAAAAAAAACCATGTCTGTCACAATTCAGTCATTGGTCACTCAAAATCAGCTATTGACATAGCATCTCCCATTTCCATCATACCTTTCAGCAGCCATTTCCAACACTGCTCCACATTGCACATTAACGGCATTTGTGACATGACCTGCCATGTTTGTGTGTCACCTGTAAGCAAGAGGTAGCCGGCAGCAATACAGTAGCAGCACATGACGGCATCAACTATAAAGTAATTTTAATCTGACTATAGTGATCCATCTCAGCTTCACACAGGCAGCACTAAGTATATATGGCCACAGGACTTTGGTGTAGCAGTAATAATTATATACAAAAGCCTTCCTAGCAATTCAGTCTATCAATGGAAACAGTATTAAAATTCAACAGCAGTTCACAAGATTAGCCTGAACATGAAGACAGAAACAACTTTAACTTACAATATATAAAGACAAATGTCAAATCCAGCTGAATCTTAAATGGCTCCTTCAGTTTGTGCAGTATCGGCTCAAGTCTATGACAACGTCTCCTGTACACAATGAGTGGCATGCTGTCCTTTCCGTAATACTGTAACTAAATTCCGAAATTCTTCATAATACATTATAGGTAAAGCCAAATCACGCATAGCTGATGTGGCACAGACTACAGAAAAAGAGTATTCACACCAGCTTTCAAGCTCTTGCTTTCTCCGGAAGTACACAAATTCACTCAGACACCCAAATGTACACAACATTTGGTACAGTGGGCTTGTATGTCTTGAGTGCAAATACTGTTTTCTATTGCACGTTTCTATACACCATAGATCAGTCAGCTATAAGGAATAAGGGAAAGTGTGAAGTTATTCACATGAGTACTAAAAGAAATCAGCTAAATTTCGATTACGCGATAAGTCATACAAGTCTGAAGGCTGTAAATTCAGCTAAATACTTAGGGATTACAATTACAAATAACCTAAATTGGAACAATCACATAGATAATATTGTGGGTAGAGCAAACCAAAGACTGCAATTCATTGGCACAACACTTAGAAGGTGCAACATATCTACCAAAGAGACTGCTTACACCACACTTGTCCGCTCTATTCTGGAGTAGGCCTATTGCTGTGCAGTGCGAGATCCGCATCAGGTGGGACTGATGGATAACACCGAAAAAGTACAAAGAAGGGCAGCTCGTTTTGTATTATCATGAAGCAGGGGAGATAGTGTCACAGACATGATACGTGAATTGGAGTGGCAATCATCAAAACAAAGGCGTTTTTCAATGCGACGGGATCTTCTCATGAAATTTCAATCACCAGTTTTCTCCTCCGACTACAAAAACATTCTGTTGGCACCCACCTACATAGGAAGAAACGATCTTCACGATAAAATAAGAGAAATCAGGGCTTACAAAGAAAAATTTAAGTGCTCATTTTTCTCGTGTGCCGTTCCGAGAGTGGAACGGTAGAGAGACAGCTTGAAGTTGGTTCATTCAACCCTCTGTCAGGCACTTTATTGTGAATAGCAGAGTAATCACGTAGATGTAGATTTGTTTGTGTGTGTGTGTGTGTGTGTGTGTGTGTGTGTGTGTGTGTGTGTGGGCGCGCGCGCACACACACAATCCTCCTGTTTATTCATTATCACAACCAAGAATTTCCACTGTTATAAAATCAAATCTTTTCTGTACAAACACTTAGCACCACCCTTACAGTAATGTCAAAAAAGAACATGATACAGAGCCCACAAGTTATTTTCTGAGTCAATGCTGATGGAACTAACTGTAGCAGCAGTTTTATGGTTGGAGTCCCAACTTTGAATTTTCATATGTACTTCATATATTACACATGCTCTCCTCTGCCTTGTACAAATGAATAGATTAAATATACATTGCCTTGACAAAACAGGTACTTTAACTCGGCACACTATGAAGCAACAATTACTATACTCGGGTCAATGGAAGCATCAGATTCCACCCATCGGCTTTAACCCGTGATTTAAGGCTGTTGTGGTGTGTGACATCACGACAGCACGGAGTTTAGTTTGTGAGAGTGGTGTATCCTTAGGTGTTGTTTTGATGTCAGCGGTGCTCTCTGGTGGTGTGGTTGGGTGTTGTGTGTGAGGATGTTTTTGGTTCAGTTCACATGTGAGGCATGTTTATAGGTGGTGTATTGTTGCGGCCAGTGGTTTTCTCTGATGGTGTGTTTATGGGTAGCGTGTTATGTGGCGTATGAGGGACATTTGCGCGGTAGCATTGCACATGTGTGGTATCGGTGGTGACTGTGCTTTCAGAGGAACATTTTTCAGTGAGTTAACGATATTGGTTTTGTTATGTCAATGTTATTGTAGTTTTTTTCTGTTTGTCATGTGCGAAATTTGGTAAATTGCATTGTTTAAGTCTCTGGTAGGTATGGATATGACTGACAAGGTCAACAGTTTTCAGTTGTCGGCAATGATGGGGGACAGTGCGCTGCCTCTAATAAAATACCTTCAGCTATTCGGCCTGTTGGCTGAAGTCATGAAGTGTCCAGTGTGTCGTGAAGAAATGAGGCTTACTAAAATTCCGGCATCTTGGACCAGGGACGGCTATATCCGGAGATGATGTAAGGATAACAGGTCAGGGGAAGTGTTCGATTCCAATTTTGATTTTCTAAGTTATTTTTGTGGTAGAATTAGGTGTGATGGTGGTGAAAGTTTTGAGATTTATAGTGTGGTATCGGCAGTTGCTGTTGGCCTATATAGGTCAAGGGAAATGTTCGATTCCAGTGAATATTGTTTTTAGTTGATTTTGCGAAGGTTGTGGTCATTTTCTCGTTTGGTTTAGTGGAGCGTGTTTATTATTAGTTTGCCCCCCGCCCAAAAAAACCCAATTTCATCCTCCTAGGTGTTTGATGGTTTTTCAAACTATTTTAGTGTGTTGTCATGTTTACATAATGACGTCATAGTCGCGATACAGGAGTTGTGACATCATTGGTCAAAGCAGACAGGTGGAATTCGACGTTTCCGTTAACCCCTATACTCTGATACACGAAGTGTCAGATGCTACCACCATACACTGGCAAACCACAAATAATACTTTATCCTGATATGTTCTTGTGCAACCATGGAGAGCTGTCTTTGAACTTGCACCAGGTCGCCAACATCCATAGTACAAAAGTAACTGCAAACAATGTTGTGAACATTCTCATAATGCAAACAAGTTTCAAACTCAGTGCACAAAGCTAAATTGAACAACATACTACATATATTGATCTGTATTATGAAATGAACTTAAGATTTATAGATCTCTTTCCCAACCAAAACTTACAGAAACACTACTCCCAACTATTGCTGAGTCAGTGTACGTTGATATCTGACAGTTAGCAGGCTGGGGTCAGCAGCTTTGTGGCCCTGCCTCAACTAATACCCTGATTTTGTTAACATCTCTACAACAAAACCACCTCATTGTCAAAGCTCTGTGACTGCTGTTTTCCCCTGTAGTGGTTAGCACTTCCCAGTTGAAAGCTGGCAACCGTGCTGCAAGCCATCAGGGATCTTATTATCCTAACTTGGCTATAGGAAGGAGGTTAATTTCACAACAATAGTAAACAGTCAGAAACTGAACAGAACTCAGATTAGCGAAGGATGGGGTATTTCTTATTAATGCCACACTAGCATTCACCTACAGAGGAACTGTAGGTGGGTATCAGCATAGACAACCAAGATTAATTTAATCATGTTTTGTAGGCATCCAAGAGTGACTTAATCATGTTTTCTAGCTTTCTTATAGGTCAAGTTTGTGAAATTTTTAATCTCTTGCATACATTAATACTTACTAGGTAGAAATAGATCCCAGAGTATGAAACTGAATTATCTACAAACAAATACATAAATGGAATTAAATTTTCTACAATGACAGGAAACTTTTGACATGTGAGCATATGAGACACTGTTATTCCCACTGGATGATGAACCATTGGGGAGTAGTCTCACAAATATGAGAAGGAACCAACTGACCCTATAATAAACATTTCCTAGAGCAGTGTTAGGAATCAAGCTGGTAACTTCATTATACATTCATTAATAAGAGAGAGGGGCCATATAGGCTACTTACGGAATATACACACACACACAAACCACATTACAAAAACATTAGCTTCACATACAGACCTCGAAATTCTAGTTCTCAAATTATCTAACACAGTAACATCAAATTCAAGCTGCTACTAAACAACTAAGTACCTGCTGCATGCCACCTTGGTTTTGGCTTGAATAATGGCTAGACTGCTGGGAGCTGTAACCTTGTTGATAGGTATTTTGCTGAGGCATGCGTGGTCTAGGAGGGTATGGACCAGGAGAACCTTTTCCTCCCATACCTGTAGTGAAAAAATACAAGTGAGATCCTAAATACAATGGAAACTAATACTTAAAAGTAAAACTGAATACACTATACTCTGGAGAGAATTTAGAAATCAAAACCTATTTGATACAAAGATGGTCATGCACACTTAACAATTACACCGCCTTGTTCGAATTTGTTTTCCGACTCCATATTATAAAAATCAATACGTCCGAACTGTTCTCGCGAAAGTTATGAAATACCGGTACATGTGAAATATATGTTGTCTAAAACATATTAATTCACGCCAAGCTTTGACAAATGGGAAGGGGGGGGGGGGCTACAAACGATTACACATAGTGCTACGAAATCTTAAAAGTCGTATCAGCCAGATTTGTGGTTAGAAAAATTTCAAACGGTAATCCTATACTAATTCTTTTTTTACATTAAACTCAATCTTAATAACTAAAACTGAACACCACTTGAAGAGAAAATGGGGGAGGAGGCAGGACCAGCACCAAATTAACGGTCCAATTAATTCTACCTACGAAGCCACTGTCTTCAGTGTTGTTAAAAAACTTACATTAACAATATACATAAAACCGGTATATCAACGATTTCTTCTAAAAACTACATTTAAGATCAATTTTCGATGATACTGTGTTTAAATTACATATTCTTACTTAAAATCAAAATGGTCGCCAAAGGTCCATTCGCTCATAGCACACAAGATCAAGAAATGTAATCTAATATACCCGTGGTATAAAGAATAACGTACGTTCATTCTATTGTTGTACTTATGTAAAACACTTCTGTTAAGTATGAAAACATTCTGTGTATGATGAAGACTTACCCACACCCTGACCTGTCTGCCGCCTTGTATTGTACGACATGGCGATCGCCCTTTGCAGCTATCAAAAACGAAGATGCAAAAGCGCGGTAGACGCTACACCTACCACAAAATTACATAAATACTCATTACTCTCAATAATTTAATTACTAAAAACAACAAAAAATGCAAACACACTTAAACTTACAGTAATTGCGCCACTATACAAAGCCGGATCGCGTCCCTTAACACCTCTACCCCCGCTTCACTTAAATCAAAGACAATATGCACTAGAATTGGAATATCGTGCTGCTCTGCACGCAATATCGATGATCGATCCTTGTCTACAAAACAAAAAAAGGGACGTATTTGAGTTATATGATACAATCTGATATTTAGAGTCAATTGCATTTAAAATCTACAATAAGTTCCGCAGCATCACACACTTCTCTTTTATTTTTCAATTCTATCTATACGCATCACTCCAATCTCTCAATCGCATGCGTATATTGATGCAGACATAGTGCTGAAGCTTGCTCGTAATATACCGGTATACTAATGACCTGCCACTCTATATTCCCGAAGATACAAACTTAGTTAATTTTGCTCATTATACAAGTATAGTAATCACACCCCACAGACAGGATTTTGCAGAGCAAATTGTAAATAATGTCTTTCAGAAAAGTGTTAATAGTTTGTGGCAGATCTGCCAGAAAATATTAATATCTTTGCTTTTTTGTACTTCGTTTTTACCTACTTTGGTTGTTGTCTATTTGGTGTGAGACATTCGTCATAACTGTTACCGTGATTGTCGAAAACTATATCTTTGTGTTTTGATTTATCGTGCGCCAATAAAAATATTACATAGTGAAAGTAAATGGTGTTGTCTGTGTTATAACACACGCCATACTGGTGACCTCCGATGCGCAAAGTATGTCCTATTTGACAATGTGGCCGTTTACTTCGACATCTCCACATCGCTCACCTACCGCTCCTTTCGGACTACAACATGATACTAATGGTGCCTCTACACTGCCTTTCCACGGTTTCCTACGCACAAAGCCACCAACAACTGGGATAAAATTGGAAGATAAGTATAACGCCGTGGAGTTTTCTCCGTCATCAACAATGCCATTGTGGACTCTTTCACCTGCTATGAAATCTTTTTCTACGTTCGTCTATATCAAACCAATCATGAGTGCTGACTCACAGTGCGTCGTATGCAGTGGCGTAGCGTGGTTGGGGAGACAAAATAGTACAATAAACAATAATTTAAACAAATGAAACAAAACGCATCAAATAAAACAACAACGACTACAACTACTTCTACTACTACTACTACTGCCACTACCATCGCCACAAATAGTAATAACAATAATAATAACTAACTTGTTCATGAAACGATGACAAATTTGTTGAACTCCAGCTGCAAGAGAAGAAGCACTTACATTTTCTAGTACCTAAGTGCAATACGCCAGTCTTTTCTTTCCACGAATAAGTCTATAACTAGGTCTACAAAGATCTAATCACTGGATAGCCCTCCAAGTAGTGACTTTTCTATTGCTAACGTGCTCAAACACGACAGCCGGATGTTGGACATTGAATTCCTTAAATAATTCTCCACTCGTTTAAGAGTACTCGTGCTTCGTTAACTGCTTGCTGTAGTTGCAGGTAGGGTCAAAACCAAAAGCAGGAACTTCGTTGTTTCTTCATAAACGGAATTTAAATCATTGTTGACAATGTACTTTAAGAGGATTCTTGGAGACAAGTGTTCTTTCTCATTAGCGTATATTTTACACAGTTCATTTCCAACTTGTTCTTGTTTGAAAAAAGGGTACTGTTCTAATAATTCAAGCAGCTTCAACTTTGGGAATTCTTTTTGATAGTTTGGGAAACACTTTTCGTTGAAAAGTTCAACAAACTGAATTTGGGGAAAGTCTTGAAACCTTCTTTCCATCTGAACAATTTGCAAATCCAATATCTCGTAAGTTAGTGACCTGAAAGATGTCTTTTGACTGTCACAGAATGATAAGTTGCCATTCAAACACAAGCTGCATTTAATGCATTCATCAACGAATGTTTCCGTTCCTAATTGTCGTAAGTTTCTCAAAACAGTTATTTCGTCATGGCAAGCAGTTATACTGACAGATTTTGACTGAATAACATTAAACAGATGATCAACATAAACAAAGCACCCTCTAGAAGCAAAGCAAGTAGACGAACGTGGGATCATCCATCTGTCATTTCATTCCCAAAGCACAGCTCAAAGATTCTTGGTCCCACCGAGAGTCTGTATCATCAAATATATAATTAAAAACACTATATAGTCCTCAGCAATGACTAGATGTTGAAACTGCCCTGGAACGAAACTCTCAGTGAGTGTTGCTTTCATGTGGCAGTTTAAATGCTGTCTCAGTTAGCAATACACTTCGTTTTGATGATTTGCTGAAAAATAAATGGAATGCAGTAAGATCACTTACAAACATGCGCCTCCTGCGCCAGCCGTGTTTAAACCAGCCGCTGCGAACGCCACGATTGACAGCTTCATAAACACTCCACCACTCCCGTCCGCTGTGCTATCAAATCTGTTACATCCACAACACAAGAGTGAGAAAATTCCTAAATTTCCAAGGTTCACGATGGACAATCCGCATACGTGGTTTATTTTGGCAGAGACCATATTCACTGCCCTAAACATTGATTCAGACAGTGCTAAATTTACTGCTCTTATTAATGCCCTTGAGGACCACGCTGAGTGAGTACAGGACTTAGTGCTGCCGGCGGCCCCCGCAAATCGTTACGCACTGGCAAAACAACAGATCTTCGAACGTCTAGCTAAGACTACACAAGAGTCTGTTTTATACATACTGCAAGATGTACATCTTAAAGACTCGACTCCTTCACAACTGTGGCGACGTATCAGAGCAGTCTTCGATAGCAAAACTATGCCAGATGAAGCTTTACTTTCTTTCTGGGTTGCAAAGCTGCCGAAAGCTATCCAACTGCAGCTCCTATCACATGATCAGGAACCTCTACAAGCGATATTATTGCTGGCCGACGCCGCATATAAGATAATCAATAGAAGAAAGTTATCTACGTGTGCCCCCCTCGATATTAGGCCCCCCCCTCCCGCGTGGCAGAGGCCGATCTTTCCAAAACAACAGACAGAGTACACTGGCTGAGCACCAGATTCCACACCGTCCTTCACCATTCCATACCACAGCTTCAAGTGACGTCCTTCACCCGGTAACAACACAGGATCAGCAAACTTATCGTTTCCGCTGGTATCACTCCGTTTACGGTAATACAGCCAGGAATTGCCGCTCACCCCTTGCAATGCGCCCAAATACGCACGGTGGGCCGCTATAGGCGCACCGGTCCGCACTATGACGTCAAGTCGCCTAACAGATCACAGGCTAGTACTTCCGAATTATTCTCTCGGACGTTTGTATATCCAGGATATAGCTTCTCAGAAATGATTTTTAGTGGACACTGGTGCCAATGTGAGCGTCATTCCACGTTCAATGGTCACTTCTACAATCACGCATTCGCCTCATCAAATCAGAGCAGCCAACAATTCCTCATTAATGGCTTATGGTGTAACGCAACTTCGCATTTACTTCGATGATACACATAATTATGAATGGACATTTTCGGTAGTAGAAATCGACGAGCCAATATTAGGATTGGACTTCTTAAGTGCTCATTACTTTTTTTTGGACTTAATTACACCTGCCTTCTGCTGAGGGGATTTTAAACAAAAATTTTCGGCGAGATTTTCCCCATCCACGCCGACAGAATGCAGTTCGAATACGTCCTGTCAACACGACAAAGAGGCAGTTTCTATTCTATCTGAGGAGGTCAAAGCTGCCGTAGTGCACTTAGTTCGCAACACCTTGAAATCGACCAACTGTCCGAAGACAATGCAAAGCTACTTCAACGTTGTCATGTACTGACTGATGAATTGCGCGGGTTTAGAGTGGAGATCAAGATTAAAAGTAATAACACGCACGAAACTACATGGGACCTGCATACCTCACCGCTGTTTATACGCAGCCACAGCAGCGCCTGCCACGACCCGGACTGCGAAGACGGCAACCCGCCCAGCAACACCCCACCCTGCGCTTCACCGTCCGCCTTTCATCAAAACACAGAGGCGACGCCGCGCATGCGAGCGCAACGATCCCTTCGTGCAGTAACACCATAGTCAATGGAAACCTGCCGGCTGTCGCACAGCGCAGCTCCGTGGACAACACTGCAGCTTTCACTGAACTACCGTTCAATGATAACGTATTTCAGGTTAGTTCCCTTTCATACTTACCGCGCACCACGATAACATCGCTCCTTCCTGCGTCCCTCCACGTATTTCGGCCACACCTATTCACAAAATCAAAGTCATTACTACGGGCGTCTGTCACAGGCTTAACAGAATTGAAGGACCGCCTGTCCGCTCTCGCCCCCGACGCCTCAATGCAAAAAAAAACTTAGCGCTGCCAAAGAATGTATTAATGAACTTTTACACTTGGGTATAGTCCGCCTCTCGGACAGTGCGCGGTCTTCCCCAACACATGTCGTTCCCAAAACAGACAATTCCTTTCGACTCTGTGGAGACTATTGGCGTTTGAACGCCAGAACAATACTTGATAACTACCCTATCCCACACCTCCACGATTTTTCACAATCCATGTTCGGTGTCAATTTTTTCTCTGTGTTAGACTGCAAAAAGGCATAACATCAGATTCTGATGCACCCAGAAGATATCCCCAAAACCGCCATCATCATCCCATTTGGACTATATGAATATTTGTTTAAGCCTTATGGATTGAAGAATGCCGCCCAGACCTGGCAAAGATTCATTGACACCATTCTATATGGCCTTAATTTTTGCTATGCCTACATAGACGATATTATTATTTTCTCCACAACTGCCGAGGAACACAAACAACACCTCCAACAGGTTTTTGATACATTGGCACAACACGGAGTTGACATTAATCATGACAAATCCCAACAGGAGAAGCCAGAGGTTATTTTCCTGGGACATTTGGTCAATAATGAGGGCATTCGTCCCACCTCAGATAGAGTACAACAAATACTTGACCTTCCCCTCCCTCAAACCTACAAAGAGTTACGTAGATACCTCAGAATCGTAAATTTTTTTAGACTCCACATGCGACGGATTTTTTTTATGTGCGTGCGTGAGATGCACCAATTCCGACAGATTATACGTTGCTGCTGCAGTGCAATTTCTTTTATAATTTTTGTTCACCTACCTCTTTACAGCGGTAGATCTTCGCACGTAAACTCCTGACTGCAGCTCCTTACGAGATCGCAGAAAAGCAGTGTTGAGGAAACTGTAACCTCATAGCTACACGCTGGAGGCCGCTATAAGTAAAATATGCTGAAAATTGTATATGTACTTCAAAGAAATGATTTGGAAAGGGGATGTCACTCGTACTTTAAACATGAAGTTCAATTTTAAACTTTCAATAGATCTTTACTGCCGTTAAGCAAGATCATCAGCCCACATTTACGAAAATTACTAAAGTTTCTGCTCACAGTTATCACCATACCTAAAACAGCCAGAACTTTTACCTCACCAAATTCCGAAACTAATTACTTGTAACACAGTCAATGATCGGCCAATTACTTCTGTACACGATATTCAGTGGTTGTCTTTAGTTAAAGTTTATGCTTGCCATAAAGTACTCAGTAAGAATATACTCAGTACTGCCACGCTATATAATTCAAAGTTCACTTGCGATTTTCGTCAGAACGAATTATCACAACACTCTAAACTTTTCATAAACAGTTTCTGGTCACTACCAGATACCATTAACACTGGACCATAACGCGGAAGTCATCCCAAGACTTCATCTTACACATAATGCGAAAAGTCACATCCAGCATATCCACCTCCAATCAAAGGTAGCTCGCGATTCCCCTCTCACTCTCCCACACTCACAACTATATCTCCTCGCTAGGCAGCCAACCGTCTCGCTTCTCATTGGCTGTCAGCACTTACGACCAATGAGAACTCACTCCTAGGGCGCAGCTCGCGCCAAAATCTAGCAAGCACAAACCACTTCTCTAGGCTCATTGATGTCATCAAATAAAGTAACAAAAAACTCTCTGATTAAATAAACAAAACAAAATGAACTATAAGCTTTACTCTATATCTGGAAATTTATTATGTAGTCGCGAATGTTCTGGCTGTCTTATACATAAGCATACATACTTGGACATCCGACATTCACTAGTAGGGGACCCACTAGTGGATTCGTTCCCATGTTACAGAGTTGGAACACTTGCCAGTTCCTGTAGAGAATTACATGGATGATTTTTAGTAATGCCAAACGTCCCACATACTCTCACGCATGCATTCTCATTCACACGCACCCTAACACACAATACACACATTTTCTTAGAATTCTTGAAATTATTATTATAGAAAAGTCACAGAGGTTTTCTGAAACTAAATACTTTCCAAATTTATATATGAACACTGAAAGTGTTATCAGATCATCGTACATAGTCACTGAAGGTGAACTATTACATCACTGTATTTATTTAAATTCTTTACTGTCGTAAATTACTTTTTTTTTTGGAATTTTACCAACTTCCAAAATACAACTATTTTTGATCTCAGACTTTAACATATTGTTTGTTTTCACAACAGAAAGATGTACATCAAATATGACGTTCCTCAGGATATTCCTTTTATTAGTTATTACTATTTTTAGTTTCGTATAATGTAAGTGGCCTGGCAGCGGTACTCCACTGCTTTCACGAGCGCAGCTGCAACAGATGGTCGTGACGTCAGTCTGCAGGACACAACTCGTCCATTACTGACCGTATAATACTCTACCGGCTTACATTGCAGCCCACATACATTCTGAAGTAAAGCTTTTAATAGACAAATGGGCGATCGCGCACTAGTTGCGACGCCACACACATTCCACATGCGGCATCTCTTCAGGCCCCTCTCACTGAGGCCTTAAAGGGAAAGAATACCACTGGTAACAGACAAATAGAATGGGATCAGACCAGGCAGCGAGCCTTCGACTCACTTAAGTACGCCTTGGTGAACGCTATTACCCTGTCTCACCCTCACCCTGACGCCTCCCTGACAACAACCACAGACGCTAGCGATAATGCCATTGGCGCAGTTTTGCAACAGACCCTACCAGCAGGTACTACACCCCTGCGTTTCCTTTCAAAAAAGCTCACCGAAACGCAAAGAAAGTGGTCCGCATTTGATCGTGAACCTTACGCCATTTATGAGGCCGTAAAGTACTTTCGTACTGATATTGAAGTCCGACTTGTGACAGTTTACACAGATCGCAAGCCCCTTGTCGAGGCTCTCCGCAAACCAGAAGGTTTCGCCATATGGATTTGGTATTACAACATGTTTCAGACTTTCAATATATCAGGGGTAATGACAATGTTGCAGCAGACTACCTGTCACGCCTGTCCTCCCTGAAGACAGCTATTGATCCTCACTGTTTACACGAGCTCCAGCTATCCGACCCAGAGATACAGCACCTTCTCTCTGACTCTGATACTTCCTTACAAATTGCTCTACTTCCCTTCCCTAATGATGATTGCTCTTTGTACTGTGACATTAAAACAGGTCATCCTCGTCCTACAGTCCCTAAAGCACTTAGGAAAGACGTTTTCGACACAATCCACAATTTCGCTCACCCGAGCATTCGCGCGACTGCGCGCCTCATTACAGAGATATACTTTTGGCCTAATGTAAAAAGAGATTGTAATCGGTGGGCGAGAGCATGCATACCTTGCCAGAGAGCCAAAATACACAAACATACTAAGCCCCCATTAGGAAAATTTCCTGTGTCCTCAGGTAGATTCCGTCATGTCCATTTGGACATCGTCGGTCCGTTACCGATATCTAACAACTTCCGTTACTTACTGACCATGATAAATCATACCACACATTGGGCTGAGGCTATCCCCATCGCGGTCATTACGGCCGACACTGTAGCTAACGCTTTTGTCCACCATTGGCTTTCTCGTTTTGGTTGCCCTACTTCACTTACCACAGACCAGGAGAGACAGTTTGAATCTAATCCGTTTAATCGCCTCTGTCAACTGTGTGGTATCAACAAATTAAGAACTACAGCCTATCACCCGCAATCTAACGGCCTAATAGAACGATGGCACCGTACCCTGAAGGACGCTCTCATGTTCCTCTTGGACTGAGGCACTCCCATGGGTCCTTTTAGGTTTGAGGAGGGTTTTCAAAGAAGACGTTAAAGCATCAGTTGCATAGAGTAAATATCTCTGGAGTGAGCATTCACATGTGCAGAACAGATTTTGTGTTGTCAACATACATTGCCGGCCTGGTCACGTGTTCTCGGGACGTCGTGTGTTTGTCCATATAATGCCCTGTATATTTAGAAGTCACTACATCCCTAGCACAGACGGATTCTTTTCGTATGTGTCGTGGATTATTTATATCTATTGCGCAGATATTTTAACAGTATCCATTTGATACCGGGAATAAACCAGCTACGTAACTTTTAAGGGCAAGTGATATTGCATTCTGCTTCTTTGCGATAGGTGTCACAGTTCAGATGGACTCGATTTTTGGCAGTTTTCGGTATGATACGGCACTTTATAGTATTACAGAGCCTGACGTACATTTTTGCACTAATAGCCTTGCAAAACGACTTGACAGTACGCTAGTACTTTTGCAAGTGTCCGAAAAACACCGAATTTGCCACACTTTAGCGATTATATCCCTGATAATTCGTCCTTTCTTTCCTGCTATTTCTGCGTATTTATTTTCTCGTTTTTGCGACCTAAAGCACAATTTTTCTTACTGGTGACACTTTGAAGTATTTATTTAACGTATTTTACGTACTTGCTCCCAGTTTATTAAATAAATCGTAGACTGAGTAATCTATATACATAATAGACAAGTCACTGATAAATGCATGGAGAATAGTATTTGCTGAAACAACTAACCATTTCCTTTCCTGTTCCACTAGCAAATTTACGAGAGGAAGCGATTGTTTGTAAGCTTTTGTATGAGCCATAATATCTATTATATAGTAATAAAATCGTAGAAAAATAGGTCTACAGAATGAAGCCTTAATTATAATGCGTCTCGAAATTTTTAACATATACAGTGTCTCTTCTTAATATGATAACTATAATTAGAGCTACATGGTATGTGCCCATGAAAAGTTACTATCCCTCCTTTCACATATTTTTCTTTGCATCCGTAGCAACAACAGTAATTCACCATCGCTATTACGCTATCAACAAACGGCGTATCACAACAAAAACTCTTGATATTATAAACTTCAAACGCTCACTCCAGAGATATTTACTCTATGGTCAGTTGCTGAGATGGTATACGGAGAAAACCTCGCACTTCCGGATTTTCTTGATGATCCTCCTCTACTTCCCAAGGACCAACTTCCCGAGTTGGTACGACAGGTTCGACAGCATATCAGCAAGTTACGTTTTCCGCATCCTCGATCGCGTGCTACCCCTCCGGTTTTCATTCACCCACACCTCAGTTCTTGTAACTATGTTATGCTTAGAGAAGACGCCGTGCGTACACCCCTTGCTCCACCCTACACTGGCCCATACTGGGTCCTGTCACACTCTGAAAATACTTATACTATCCTCTTTAAGAACAAACCATCTGCCATGTCCATTGAGCGCTTGAAACCAGCATGGATCCTTAAGGACACCGACATACACGATAATGAATTTGTTTTTCAGGAAATTTCAGAGGTCTGTCCTCTCCCTTCTCCACAAGCTAATCAAACACTCTCTGCAAGTCAAGGCCCCCCTCTTCTATACTTCACGCCTCCGAGTGAAAGCAGTAATGAACTAGTGTTTCAAGTGAACTTGAGTGACTATGATGTGGACTCTATAAAAATACAACTTGTGGACGATGTTATTTGAAATTCAAAACAATTCTGTGCCATATGACCAGAAAGACATTAAGCTATTACAGTGCTTCAATGTGGCTCCTGGTTCTTCACAAAATGACATTTCAGTAACCCCCCTTCTCCTTCGTCTTCCTTGAATCCTCCTACCCCTATTGCTATCACCCGTGCTGGCTGCACCATACGGCCACCTCTCAGACTTCAAGATTACGCCATGCCTTAAATGTTTACCTTCCCTTTATCACTTACTCCTCATCACTCCTCCTATGCGCTCCGCGCTCCTCGGCGGGGGGGGGGGGGGGGGGGCTCTTTGGCAGAACTGCCAGAAAATATTAATATCTTTGCTTTTTTGCACTTCATTTTTTCTTACTTTGGTTGTTGACTAGTTGGTGTGAGACATTCGTCATGACTGTTACCGTGATTATCGAAAACTATTTCTTTGTGTTTTGATTAATCTTGTGCCAATAAAAATATTACATAGTGAAAGTAAATGGTGTTTTCTGTGTTATAAGTATAACACATGCCATAAGTTTTCTGCAAACTGACTCTCATTAAATTTTGATAAAACATAGTACATACACCTCAGTGTAGTAAATTATATAATATCTCTATGTATAAAAGGCAATGGTTCAAATGGCTCTGTGCACTATGGGACTCAACATCTGAGGTCATCAGTCCCCTAGAACTTAGAACTACTTAAACCTAACTAACCTAAGGACATCACACACACCCATGCCCGAGGCAGGATTCGAACCTGCGACCGTAGCAGTCACGCGGTTCCGGATTGAAGTGCCTAGAACCGCACGGCCACCGCGGCTGGCAAAAGGCAATGTTCTGACTGACTGATTCATCATCGCCCACAACAAACTGCTAAGGACAGTAAACTGAAATTTGGAGAAGGTGTGGATCTTATACTGTAAGAATCGTTTAAGAAGAGATTATCCGAAATTCCAATCCTAAGTGAGCGAAATACCAGATGAAGGGTTTCTTTCAAAAAGTCACTGTTAAGGCAATTTTCAAGCTAGACCCACGTAAATTGGTATTTGGTTTCTCTGTCAGAAATAAAGAAATTATGTTTCAGCGATTTTGGAAATTTAACCTTATGTGGATGAAATAGCGAGTGATTTTTTAAAAATATATCATTATTAAAGAACTACTCAAGTACTTTTAAAGTTATATCTGTGAACATTGGTATTTGACTTCTAAGTTATGAATTAAAAGATGGGTGTTTCAGTGTTTTTGCAAATTGAATGTCTAAGAGATTGAATAAGAGATGTGAATCCTAACTAAAATATTTTATTATAAAAGCATTTTTAAAGCTAAATCTATGAAAATTTAAATTTCGCTTCACAACTAGAAATAAAAAAATGTTTTTTACTGTTTTGGAAATCACCCTAATGGGGTGATGTGGGGTATGGAAGTTTTTCTTGAAATATTTCACTGTGCAAGCATTTTTGAAGCTAAATCTATGAAAGTTTGTATTTGGCTTCTCTTCCAGAAATAAAACATACACATGTTACTGTTTTTCGAAATTCAACCCCCTAAGGAATTGAAATAGGAGATGAAACATTTTATGAAAATATTTCATTGTGAAAGCATTTTTAAAGCTACAGCCTTGAAAATTGGTGTTTGGCTTCTCGGTTACATATGAAAAAATGCGTGTTTCATTGTTTTTGGAAATGATGTCCCTAGGGGGCCGAAATAGGATCAGACTGATTCATTGACTCACCATTGCCCAGGTGTGGATCTTATACTGTAGGTAACATTTAAGAAGGGATTGTCCAAAATTCCATTCCTAAGGGGATGAAATAGGCGACAAAAGGCTTTTTGGAAGTATGGCGCTACTATGGGAATTTTGAAGCTAGAATATAAAAACCGGTATTTGGTTTCTCTGTCAGAAAATAAAAAAAATATGTTTTTCAGCATTTTTGGAATTTCAGCCACTATGGAGACAAAGTAGTGGGTGAAAGTTTTCTTGAAAATAAATAATTACTAAAGAACTACTAAACAGTTTAAGACTATGTCTATGACTACTTGTATGTGACTTCTCGGTTAGAAATAAATTTAAAAAAATGTGTCTGTATTTCTAGAAATCGAAACTCTAATGGAGTGCAACAGGGGATAAAAATTTTTAAGACAATATCTCGTTACATTAAAAAATTACAGGTAAATTTATAAAAATGGGTATTTTACTTCTTGGTTAGTAAAAAAGAAATATTGGTAGGAGATGAAAGTTGCTATGGAAGTATCTCAACAATAACGCAAAGGCATGTTTAACAAAAATTTTGGACTCTAGCTACCAGAATCGCTTTTTGGTCAGAAGTAAGAGTGTTGGAACTTTAATAGTACCAAATATTTATTTATAGCTCGTACAAAATAGATACGTGTTTCAAAGTTTTACTGACCTTCAAAGTAGCCACCAAAATTGTGTATAACCAGTTGCCAGCGATGTGGAAGTCGTAGGATACTCCTAGCAGTGCCAGTTGCGTTGACCGCTCGAGCGGTGCAGTCTATTGCCCTACGAATTTGTAGCAGTTCTGAAGCGAATGCCATGAAATGGTTCCATCAGTTTAGAAATCGAGTTGAACTTACCCTTGTACATTCAGAAAAGACTGTGTTTATATGACATTAATTAGGGTGAAAAGCTATGAAGGTGTTGTAATTTGTGAACAATATAAAAAATCGATTAAATAAAAACAAAAAATCTCTGTGGGCCATACAATCTACGAGTACATGAACAAAGCACTGGGCACTAATCTAGCCATTAATAAATATACACTTCAAATACAAATCTGTAGCTAAGGAAGAATATTCAAAATTTTGGGTGTGTTCATTGATGTGATATTGAACTGGAAGAAACACATTGATTACCTGCTGAAATGTTTGATTTCAGCTACTTATGCTATTATGGTTACCGCTAATTTTTGGTGATAAACATATCATTAAATTAGCTTATTGGAACTATTTTCATTCATTGCTTTCATGTGGCATCATATTTTGTGGTAATTCAACATTAAGAAAACAGTATTCATTGCACAAAAGCATGTAATCAGAATAATAGCTGGAGCCCATCCAAGACCAACTTGTAGATATTTATATAAAGAATCGTGGATATTCACAGTAGCTTTATAATACAGATATTTGCTTATGAAATTTGTTATTAATAATCAATTTAAATTTAAAAGCAACAACACTGTGCATAGCTACAACACTAAGAGAAAGGACAACCTTCAATATTATGAGTTAAATCTAACTTTCGAACAGAAAAGGGTGAATTACAATGTCACAAAAGTCTTTGGTCACAGTGCCAAATATCTGACGGACACCCACCATCAATTCAAAACAAATTAAAAGGATTTCTCAATGACAACTCCTTCTACTCAGTACATGAATTTTTAGATATTAATTAGAAATTTTACAATTATTAGAAAAGTTGGATTATGTCACATGAAGAAACCTTATGTTGAACTGACACATTTCACATCATTACGAAGTGCCATATTCATGAACTATGGAACAATTAAAAATCTAATCTAAACTAGTCAAATCTACTAACAAGTGTCGCTAAATTTTGATATTTTAGTGATTAAAAAGGTACTGTTGAAGTGATAGTTAATAAGAAGTTTAGTTTCAGTGGAGCCATAGAAATTTTATCATACTTGTGTTTAAGTAATAAAGTATCAGGTAGTGATAATAGTCAGAGTTCAAAGAACAACATTGGTTTTCTACAATGCTCGTTCGACCTATACTTGAGTATTGCTCATCAGTGTGGGATCCTTACCAGATCGGTCTGACGGAGGAGATAGAGAAGATCCAAAGAAGAGCGGCGCGTTTCGTTACAGGGTTATTTGGTAACCATGATAGCGTTACGGAGATGTTTAATAAACTCAAGTGGCAGACTCTGCAAGAGAGGCGCTCTGCATCGCGGTGTAGCTTGCTCGCCAGGTTTCGAGAGGGTGCGTTTCTGGATGAGGTATCGAATATATTGCTTCCCCCTACTTATACCTCCCGAGGAGATCACGAATGTAAAATTAGAGAGATTAGAGCGCGCACGGAGGCTTTCAGACAGTCGTTCTTCCCGCGAACCATACGCGACTGGAACAGGAAAGGGAGGTAATGACAGTGGCACGTAAAGTGCCCTCCGCCACACACCGTTGGGTGGCTTGCGGAGTATCAATGTAGATGTAGATGTAGATCAACTTAGAGGATAAAAATAACAAACTTCATTACATTTTACCAAGAAGTTTGTTCACATTATACTTATGTAACGAAGACAACTTAATATGATCTCAGTCTCTGCTATAGTGAAGGTTACAGTACATACAGGAAGCATCCAATGTCATAAACAGTATTTGGCAACATAACATTTAGCTATTTCAGAAACGAATATACGGGTTCTTCCATAAATTATATACAAGTATCGTAAGTCAGTCGTTTTTTCATTAAATAAAACGGCCAAAAGTCGAGTAATCGCACTTTCCTATTGAGTTACATAATCTTTCACCTCGAAAAATGGGCGGCAATCCAATACAATTTACTTAGCACCCTGCTTCTCAACGTAGAATAATAGTATAGAATTTGTCATAGATGATATTTCATAAATACTAATCATGGAGGTATAAAATAAATGGAGAGGCCCTGTCATCAAAACTTATATGTCCCAGGATAGTAACCCTGGTTGACACTAGAAATTTCTACCTTGTCAGCTTCCAGAAGCTGAACCACCTGGTCTCCCGCTAGGAGGATGTGCTGAGCAAGTTGTGGCAAATGCAGAAGCTATTGCAGCATGGGCAACGACCAAGTGCTCAAGTCTGAAAACCAATTATAATGCAGTCATGGATGCTGAGGGATACCAGTATAATAGAGACAAAGCGGAGTGGTGAAAGGAATGCTACATACAATGCAACAATAAGTATTCAGATGCAGAGTCAGCAGAAAAAAACCTCCAAAAGATGAAGTTACGAATGTCTGAGGTTACAAGGAGAGCTGACAGCGAGGGAAAACCAGGACACATGATGCCATAGCCATCCTCACTGCCGCAGAGCATACAGGATGTACCAAAATAAATATCCCACCCTTCTTAAGAAATGGCTCAATGGTGAGTGCTGATTGCTGACTGTCAATTGCAGCTATCCAACGAGAGGAGAGGCTATGGAGGTCGACCCTCTACATGCCTACCTGTCTGCAATCGTCTATGGAATCACACGTTCGACTGGAAGAATGCTGCTGCTACCAGCTGCACTGCAAACATCCAGGGCAACACCGATGGGGCAAGCAGGTGTCCATCACCTTGCAGGACTGCTGGAGGCTTGACTTGTGTGACTAGATGCTCTCTGTCATCTGCCTTAAAGAAGGGTGGGGAGTCAGTGCAGATGCTCACCTTGTTCCTGTGGCAGACACTGATGCTGCCGGCTCCTGCCTGCTAAATGGGGGCTGAGAACCACCCCCTGCGAGCCAGTAAGTACGCTTTGGAGATGAGTACTTACACCTGGAGGCCACCTGAGTCCATAGGTCGACGCCTGCCCTCTGATGTAACAGTTGCCACCCGACGTTTTGCTGAACAGGTGGTACTGTGAGTCAAGTGCACGCTAAATTCCAGCGCTTACAAAGTAGTGTTCTGTCAGCTCAGCTGTGGCATGGCGGTTTGGAAGACAGTCCTGATTACTGCCTAATAAAGATGTTATTATCAAAGATGTTTTCTTGGTTCTCTCAAGTATGACCAGGGCCTTGGCCTCACATCCCACCAGGCTCTCTCCTGACAACAGTAGGTGTCTGTGAGGGGCAGGGACGTGTATGCCTGATGCCACACCCACACATATAGTACAACAGCAGCCTGCCGTTTATGCAGGTCAGTCATGAGGTCAACAGCTACAAGTGTGTAACAATGCAGTGTGGTGAGTGACTGATGTCTGTTTACTTACTTGTTCTCTATTTTGTTATGGCCTTTTTTGCCCTAGAGACCTCCACAGTACGTTAAAAGTGCCGTTTATTACACCACAGGAACTTACAGACTGTTCTCAGTTCTGTGGGAACACTAGAAAAATTTCCCTGCAGTCAGCAAAATGTCTGTACTGCACTTTACCTTGACACGATTTGCCATGTCTTCAAGCTATGTAGCGAAGACAATTTAAGCCTAGAAAAACACTTAATGTCGAAAGAAAAAATGCAAAGGCAACATCCCAAAGACAAAACCTTAAAGCAAGTTCTGTTAACTGTAAAACTAATGAAACAAATTGCTCCAATACAAAACATTTGGGCACCCATTGTAATAAAGAAAGCCATAATATAAATAAAGTATTACTTTTATCACTTGTCATGGTAGAAACTATGTGAAAATGTTGAATGTTGTATTAAGAAGCAATTATAAGTGTACATCATTTGTAAAGCCTAATGTCATGTTCAAAGACATACAAAATAAATCACTCAGTTTAGGAAAAAAAACTATGTCACTATCCTAGCTGGAGAAAATGAAATAAATGAGAGAAAAGATGAATTTGTGGGCCCACTGAATGGAACTAATTCAAAAACTATGCGACTCAGTTAATGCTCTGCATAATACCTTATAGATTTGATAACACTGGAGAAAACCACAAGAGCTGTGAGTTGAACACATATTTAATGAAATGAGCTATGATGACAAACCACATCAAAGAAATAGATATAAAAAGGTTTCTTCAACAAAAAGATTTTTCAAGACGTGGATTTCACATGGCAAAATTAGGAAAAGCTAAGCTATGTGCAAATTTATTGAAGGTACTAACAAACTGTAGTCTTCTATCAAATGCCTGGCCCCTTCTCATCAACATATTCTATCTCCATTTGCCAATGAATGGAACCACAATCCAAACAAGACGGGAGCTGCAACAGTTGCTGCAAGCCCACAGAAGGTGCAGAAGTCGAAATACAGGCTGCACTTTCGAAGAAGACACCACTATCACATGCAGAAAAGAAGAAGGTAGCCACAGTTAGTACAGAATTTACATCTCTCCCTGTAGTGCTACCAAGTGTTCGAAACAGGGGGTCATGTAAAGCATACTGCTATCTGTGTCTCATGCACAACCAAAAGGAATTCCGATCGCTAACTATCGTAGGGTCCAGTGTCACACAGAGAATTCTGTGTTCCTCCAAATTGCTCCATAACATACTAAATCCTCCTCCTCATAATAATTGCTCTATTTTATTTTTACTTTTAATATCAGGTCCCTAAAATGTAAGACTGCTGAACTTGGTATTCTTTTGAAGATAATGGAAGAATGATATTATGCTTCAATGAGCAATTGGTAACAGAAGAAGACATAAAACAGTATGTTCCACCAGCTTTTCATCTAATTACAAGTTACTGTAGACCCAATGATGGCTATCGGGTTCCTCCATATAACTAATTAATGATTTAGATCTGAAATATACAGTTCTGGATGAGAACAACTTACACTCTTTACAAATGAAAGTCCTACAAGTCTTCAATCCTGCCTTGATAACTTCATAACAAATGAACATGAAAGTGAATTTGAGCTAGGTTTTTTAATGTTGATGACCTATCAGACCAAAAAGTATATCAGTGAAGTTAATTAAAGCAAAATTAAATGTAGATCAAGAACAAAATTAGTAATGGTATGTTAGATTATTAACTGATAATGATCAACGTTTATAGGGAGTAACTAAAACTGGAATATTGATTTACTGTCTTCCAACAATACATAGGAAGCCTTCAACAGATTCATGAACATTATCTCTATAAGTTCTAATGTCTGCACAGCAAAGATAAAAAACAGTGTAGTAATAACGTCAAAAGACCAAAGCACCTGACAAAAAACACATGGTTTACGCCTGACTTACAGAAACTAAGGCTTGTAATGTCTCTTGCAGCCGTCTCTCAGCGATATTTTCAGAAATTTTAAAAATTATATAACTCAGTACATATCTCGAAATATCTCTTCTTATCTTACCGATTATCAATGCAAATTAGTTTCAAGCCCAATTATTCCTTGGAGCGTCCATTTACTCCATGGAATAGCTTCTCCGCTATCTATGTTTTCTCTTATGAAAAGAATAGGGACTTATTGCCGATTAGTCGTGAAAGAAGGAGGTATATGTATGTATTGTTGGGCTAGTCGCCATCTTGATGAGATTCTGTATGAGAAGGAATTTAATACATGAACTAAACTAAAGTAGGTGTGTTCGCGTATTATTTAACTATTTATTATTGACAGTGTCTGCTTACTATGCTGTGTTGCACGGGATCAGTGGGGAACGTCTGATTTACACTGGACGAACCTGCCGTTTTGTATGCTCAAGATATCCAGTTACTTCAAATAAATAGGCTAACACGGTCTTACCAGCAGATCTCTGGTCTTCCCCATGTGATCACCAAAAGTTAATAATTATTACAAATGTTTCCAGGAGATCGACTGACAATTTTCGTCGCACCGAGACTTCGAAATTGCTTCACTGTCTTATGGAATTTAAGTTAAGCTCAATTTAATCAGGATAGAACAGTATTGAACTGTGTGAATGTGATAAGCCTGCTTTGTCAATGAAAATTCCCTTAATATACGCATGTTTTTACTATCCTGATCAGTGAAGCTAAATCAGGCCGGTGTGAGAGAGGTTTTTTTAAATTTTAGAAATATTAAAGGCTCTTGCTATAAGAAAGTAAAAAACGGTATTGGGGACAAAGCCACTTATGACAAGCTCAAAACATATTACAGATCACAAATCAGAATAGCCAAATGTATGGCAAACGAACATTACATTGAGAACTCAAATAATAGATCTAAGATAGGGTCGAGGATTATAAAAGCAGAGTTGGGTACAGATATAAATTGTAAAGAAGCAATAAGTGCTGTCAGTGTCACCACAGATGATTTTAATCCATTTTTTGTCAGCAACAAGCCCCACTACCACCGCAGCTTCTGATGAGCACTTTTGCAATTCAACATTTGCTCCGAATGTAGACCCTTTTTCTGCCAATCAGTTTCTTCAGATCTATGCAAACACTGTGACTAATATCAAGGGGATACAAGTACAAGTATGTGATGTGGTTAAATCAATAACAAAAGTAGGAAATTCAAAATATGAAGAGAGTTATGGATTATCAAATTTTATGATAAAAAATAGTCGATCTCATATCAAGCCCTCTTTATACACTAATTAACTGGATGTATGCTGGTGGCAATTTTATAGAGCATCTAAAATGAACAGTTGTCGTCCACATTCATAAAAAGAGTAACAAGTTATGCACAAATAACTATCATACAATTTCACTCGTAGTTATTCCCTCTAAAATAACAGAATACTGCGACAACAGGATATTTGCTGAAATTTATCTCAAAACAATGCGGTTTAGGACCAAATTATCAACGACAAAAGCAGTTGAAGACATGATTTCTTTTATATAAATCTCACTTGAATCAAAGTTACCTACTGAAACCATTCTAGTCGACCTAAGCAAGGCATCTGATTTGGTGAACCATAGAATACTACTGGAGAAATTTTGATGTTGGTCAGAGACTTAGAACTCTCCTCATAATCTCCTACATAAAAGTCCCAATACTTAGATGTAACTTGAGGCATTCCTCGGGGTTCCATGCTGGGCACTTTACTGTTTACAACATCTGTGAATGATAATCCCAGTAATATGCCATTTCAATCTGTACTTTATCTTGATGACACACATCGATAAATAAATTGAAACTGGAAAACGAAGAATACCTTAAGCTGTCTAACACAGTTCAAAGATAATGAGCTCTTCATCGACTATGAAAAGACAGGGAACGTCATTTTCTGTTTGTCATGCAGTGGAACTGAGAGCTCAGCTGCTAAGCTACTTGGTATACACCTCGATTCCGAATTAACTTGGGACAAATGCACAGAGCGCATACGCAGAAAACGTTCATGTGTTCCCTTTCTATTGACTAAACAACAGACACGTGTAGGATTAGAATAGATTTACTTTCATTCCAATTGATCTGTAGTGAGGAGGTCCCCCGGGATGTAGAACATGTCAGAAAAACAAAAATACCTGACAAATATTTACAACTCAATCAAATAAGCTAATGTACCATTCCACAGGTCCCAAGTGGCATGGTCATCTTTTTTTATGAACGCTATATGAAAGAATCGTTTTACAAATACTAATGCACCGAATTTAAAATAAAAAAGTTTTTTATTATTTATAAGCTAATAAATGTGTAATACAACTACTAAAGTTGATTCTACTGAGAATTTCATCAACGGAGTAAAAGGGGTAGGCCACCAATAAATCCTTCGGGCTTCTCTTAAACTGAATTTGATTCGTTGTTAATCTTTTTATGGATGCTGGCAAGTTATTGAAAATATGTGTTCCTGAATAATACACATCCTTTTGTACAAGAGAAAGTGACTTTAAATCCTTGTGAAGATTATTCTTACTTCTAGTATTGATTCCATGAACTGAGCTGTTGGTTTGAAAAAGTGATATATTTTTAATAACAAACTTCATTAAGGAATAAATGCATTGGGAAGCAGTAGTTAGTATCCCTACATCCCTAAACAGGCTTCTGCAAGATGTTCTTGAGTTTACACCACATGTAACTCTTACTGTACGTTTTTGAGTCCGGAAAACTTTAGCTTGGCTTGTTGAATTATCCCAAAAAATAATCCCATTTGACATTATGGAATGAAAGTAAGCATAGTATATCAGCTTTTTCATTTTTATATCCCATATGTCTGACACAATTCGCATTGCAAATAAAGATTTGTTAAGACGCTTCAGCAGTTCTGTGCTGTGCTCCTCCCAGTTGAACTTATTATCAAGCTGTAATCCCAAGACTTTAACACTACTTCTATCTGCTTGTCATTATATGTTAGGCATATACTCGTGGGACACCCCTTACAAGTTCTGAACTGCATGTAGTGTGTTTTTTCAAAGTTTAGTGACAAAGCATTTGCTAGGAACCACTGATTAATGTCCACAAATATTTTATTAGCTGACCTTTCTAAGACTACATTTGATTTGCTATTTATTGCAATGTTTGTATCATTGGCTTCTGGTAATTGATATACACAAGAAAAAGTAAGGGCCCTATAATGGAACCTTGTGGGACCCCACATGTAATTAGCTCCCAGTTGGATGATGCCTGTTAGTTTAATACATGTCTCTTTCCTGATAACACCCTATGTTTCCTGCCAGAGATATAAGATTTGAGCCATTTTGCAGCATTTCCTGATACACTCTAATATTCTAATTTACTTAAAAGGATATTGTGATTTACACAGTCAACTATCTTTGACAGATCACAGAATATACCAGTTGCCTGCAATTTTTTGTCTAATGAATTAAGCACATTTTCACTGAAAGTGTAGATAGCCTTCTCAATATCAGAACCCTTTGGAAATCCAAACTGCGACTTTGACAGTATGTTTTTGAGATAAGATGGTTATAAAGCCGATTGTACATTACTTTCTCGAAATTTTTTGAGAATGCTGGCAAAAGTGAAATTGGACGGAAATTTGATGCTATTTCTTTATCGCCCTTTCTAAACAGTGGCTTAACTTCAGCATATTTCAACCATTCAGGAAATATTCCACTGATAAACGACAGGTTACACATATAGCTTAAGATGTTACTTAATTCAGAATCACATTGTTTAATTAACTTTGTTGATATTTCATCATACTCACTAGACGTTTTTGATTTTAAAGATTTTATGATGGATATTACTTCTGCTGGGGTAGTGAGGGTCAAATTCATATTATGGAAGTTACTTGAAATGTCTGGTCTGAGGTATTCCATAGCAGCATCTACAGAACCTGACAACCCCATCGTGTCAGTAACAGTTATGAAATGTTTGTTAAAAAGTTCTGCAACACTATACATGTCTTTCACCAATGTATCATTTACTATTAATTCTATTTGTCCCTCTTCATGTCTGGTTCTACCAGTCTCCTCCTTCACTATATCCCATATAGTCTTTATTTCGTTATCTGCTACTTAACTCCTGCTATGCTTTCTTTCAACGCCAACTGCAATATGGTACCCTTTCATAAGGGGTCAAATCCTTCATCTGGCAAAATAAATGCTATCAGGTCTATTTCTGGAGATACAAATACTAAAATCCCCTGCAGAACACTTTTTAAAGACTTAAAAGTACTGACAGTACCATCACTTTTCATATACTGTTGCCTACCAAAGATTTAAAAAATGTAAACAACTACATCTTAAGGAAAGCTGTACAACAATATGAAACTAGGAAAATGAAACAAATATAAATGCCTACACCTAGTCACACAGTCTACTTATGAATAACTGTGCAGACGTTTTTAATAATATTGGTAAACTGCAGGAGTATCCAGGGCAAGGTTCCTGAATTAGTATCTCTTATTGAAGGAAATAGTGCGCATATAGTATTAGGAACGGAAAGTTGGTTAAAACCGGAAGTGAACAGTAACGAAATCCTAGACACAGAATGGAATATATACCGCAAGGATAGGATAAACGCCAATGGTGGAGGAGTATTTATAGCAGTAAAGAATTCAATAATATCCAGTGAAGTTATTAACAAATGCGAATGTGAAATAATCTGGGTTAAGTTAAGTATCAAAGGTGGGTCAGATATGATAGTCGGATGCTTCTATAGACCACCTGCATCAGCAACCGTAGTAGTTGAGCGCCTCAGAGAGAACCTGCAGAAGTTTCGTGATCATACTATTGTAATAGGGGGAGACTTCAATCTACCAGGTATAGAATGGGATAGTCACACAATCAGAACTGGAGCCAGGGACAGAGACTCTTGTGACATTATCCTGACTGCCTTGTCCGAGAATTACTTCGAGCAGATAGTTAGAGAACCAACTCGTGAAGCTAACGTTTTAGACCTCATAGCAACAAATAGACCGGAACTTTTCGACTCCGTGAATGTAGAAGAGGGTATCAGTGATCATAAGTCAGTGGTTGCATCAATGACTACAAGTGTAATAAGAAATGCCAAGAAAGGAAGGAAAATATATTTGCTTAACAAGAGTGATAGGGCACAAATCGCAGAATATCTGACTGACCACCATCAAACGTTCATTTCTGAGGAAGAGGATGTGGAACAAAAATGGAAAAAATTCAGAAACATCGTCCAGTACGCCTTAGATAAGTTCGTACCGACTAAGGTCCAAAGCGAGGGGAAAGATCCACCGTGGTATAACAATCATGTACGAAAGGTACTATGGAAACAAAGAAAGCTTCATCATAGGTTTAAGAGTAGTCGAATCATAGCTGATAAGGAAAAGCTGAACGAAGCGAAAAAGAGCGTAAAGAGAGCAATGAGAGAAGCATTCAACGAATTCGAACATAAAACATTGGCAAACAATCTAAACAAGAACCCTAAAAAGTTTTGGTCATATGTAAAATCGGTAAGTGGATCTAAATCCCCTATTCAGTCACTCGTTGACCACGATGGCACCGAAACAGAGGACGACCGAAGAAAGGCAGAAATACTGAATTCAGTGTTCCGAAACTGTTTCACTGCGGAAAATCGTAACACGGTCCCTGACTTCAGCCGTCGCACGGACGCCAAAATGGAAAATATTGAAATAAACGATATCGGAATTGAAAAACAACTGCTATCACTTAGTAGCGGAAAAGCATCCGGACCAGACGAGATACCCTTAAGATTCTACAGTGATTATGCTAAAGAACTTGCCCCCTTTCTATCAGCAATTTATCGTAGATCGCTGGAAGAACGTAAAGTACCTAGCGACTGGAAGAAAGCGCAGGTCGTTCCCATTTTCAAGAAGGGTCATAAATCAGATGCGAATAATTATAGGCCTATTTCGCTTACGTCAATCTGTTGTAGAATAATGGAACATGTTTTGTGTTCTCGTATTATGACGTTCTTAGATAATACAAATCTCCTTCATCATAACCAACATGGATTCCGCAAACAGAGATCATGTGAAACTCAGCTCGCCCTATTTGCCCAAGAAATTCACAGTGCCGTAGACACTGGCGAGCAGATTGATGCCGTATTCCTGGACTTCAGGAAGGCATTTGATACGGTTCCGCACTTACGTTTAGTGAAAAAAATACGAGCTTACGGAATATCGGACCAGGTTTGTGATTGGATTCAGGATTTCCTAGAAGAAAGAACACAACATGTCATTCTTAACGGTTCAAAATCTGCAGATGTAGAGGTAATTTCGGGAGTACCGCAGGGAAGCGTGATAGGACCTTTATTGTTTACAATATACATAAATGACTTAGTTGACAACATCGGTAGCTCCGTGAGGCTATTTGCAGATGACACGGTTGTCTACAAGAAAGTAGCAACATCAGAAGACTCGTACGTACTCCAGGAGGACCTGCAGAGGATTAATGCATGGTGCGACAGCTGGCAGCTTTCCCTAAACGTAGATAAATGTAATATAATGCGCATACATAGGGGCAGAAATCCATTCCAGTACGATTATGCCATAGGTGGTAAATCATTGGAAGCGGTAACGACCGTAAAATACTTAGGAGTTACTATCCGGAGCGATCTGAAGTGGAATGATCACATAAAACAAATAGTGGGAAAAGCAGGCGCCAGGTTGAGATTCATAGGAAGAATTCTAAGAAAATGTGACTCATCGACGAAAGAAGTAGCTTACAAAACGCTTGTTCGTCCGATTCTTGAGTATTGCTCATCAGTATGGGACCCTTACCAGGTTGGATTAATAGAAGAGATAGACATGATCCAGCGAAAAGCAGCGCGATTCGTCATGGGGACATTTAGTCAGCGCGAGAGCGTTACGAAGATGCTGAACAAGCTCCAGTGGCGGACACTTCAAGAAAGGCGTTACGCAATACGGAGAGGTTTATTATCGAAATTACGAGAGAGCACATTCCGGGAAGAGATGGGCAACATATTACTACCGCCCACATATATCTCGCGTAATGATCACAACGAAAAGATCCGAGAAATGAGAGCAAATACGGAGACTTACAAGCAGTTGTTCTTCCCACGCACTATTCGTGAATGGAACAGGGAAGGGGGGGATCAGATAGTGGTACAATAAGTACCCTCCGCCACACACCGTAAGGTGGCTCGCGGAGTATAGATGTAGATGTAGATACCCTTACAGACACATCATGTCTCACTTGATGACTGTAAAACAAAAACTGAAAAACGGTTGGAAGAAAAGGCTTTCTACAATATTTCATAATTTCAAAATTGTTATAATGATGTCCTGAGACACTAAATCATTTCTCACTGTAAATTATTCTGAATTTAGGTTAGCACATCAGTAGTTCATTTCCTACTTCTGTATATTATTTGCTATGTACTGCAAAATTAAGAAATTTTTCTTCAGTATATATTTTATGTGCCTGATTTTTTTATTAGTATGTGTGCTGTAACTATGCCAATAAAATGTATTTGCGCAATACATGAAACTCCATATGATGACATCGATTGCATAAAATTTCTTAAACATGGATCAAATTAAATGTATAAATGCTTGCAGTAAATGTAGAAGGGTCGGTCACAAAGTATACTAGTGCATGGATCTCGTGGGATTATGACAGGACGTAAAGATTAAGTATAGATTAATTCCAACTTTTTAGCTATTGTATGTTTAGTTTCCTTTCTTTCTTGTATAACAGCAGGAAGAGTTAACACAAATGCCAGACTCACAAGCAGAGACTCTGAATGAAACCTTGTGAAATATACCACAGTATAACAATTAATTAGCAAACATTCATCTTCATTTCTTGGCAATCTCCAATACTGCACTAGCTTAAAAGAATTGGCGAGATATCTGCTCCATCAAAATTTGCTGCAGCTTGTTGAGTTTTTGACAGTGTAGCAAAAGATTTGGTTAGTCTAAAAGAAACTCCAAGAAATTCAGATTGACATAATGTCCTCCTTCAAAATCATATGTTTACTGCATAATACTGTAACAAAACTGGCTCGCAGAACTGTCAAAAACTGAGTCGCCATTTATTATATATATATATATATATATATATATATATATATATATATATATATATATATATATGTATGTGTGTGTGTGTGTGTGTGTGTGTGTGTTTGTAACAATTATTGTCTGTGTCATCTATAGTTAGAAACAGAAAATTTATGGATTGCAATCAAAATCTTGCTAGTTTATACAGACTGCTGCCATTCAATTATGCATAAATTCATTCCTCTCATGTTGGAAACCGCAGTTTTATATGGCTTTTAGTTTTTAGTATTGAAATACTTAACAATTTCTTTGTAAACTTGCTTATATCATGAAGATTATTAGTTGGGACATGTTCTTAACGTTTCTATGTGTTTATTACATAAACACAAACAGAATGCTAATTTCAATCCTCACAAAAACCATCCTGCTCTTACAAACTGAGAACTGTTTACATTTTATGTTCAAATATCGATTAATAACAGTCGAATCAGCGCAGAGATATATGTATACTTGCTAAGGTCGGAATGAAATTAATGGCAGAATATGAATCAATATAATGAACTGAATTCTAAATGACCCGATAACTGAAATAAGTTTGCTAAAAAATTTATATAATCCTGTAAATGTGGCAGCCTGACATGTGAGATCAACACTTTCATTTCATACTTACACTGACAATCACATTTTGGGACATTTCAACACTCCACCAGAGTTTCATAGACATGAATCAGATATTATATTCTTCCAAAAATGAAACTTCTATAAATTTTCCAGAAAAACAGTAAAAAATTCCGTATAAATCACCAATCTGCACAAGATGTTGACTTCAGTCAACATAAAATATGACAGTGAGTGTAATACATGAAATATGCACAAATTATAAACACATGTCAAAAGGAAATCTTAATACCAAGATTCAAATTTAAACCTTGTCCATTTTCACATAATTTGAAAAAGAAGTAAATGAATCAGTTACAGAAGATTAAAAATAGGTATATATTCATGTAATATGTTTGTCTCACCACCTGAGAAGATTCCAGTTCGTTTGTGATAACTCCTTCTTCCAGTCTCTTCACATTCTTGTGGTGCTCAAAGGCACACAGTCGGTTTTCAGAAACTGATGTAACTGACTTCTAGATGCTATTTACCACTGTAATATACACAACATAGCACACAAAGAAATAGAACAGGGTACAGTTATACATCGTTGATGCTCAAATATCCAGATATAATGCTTATATTAAAGACTAACATTTCGTTATGATTACACAAACATTGTTTCATAGATAGTAGCTTTCGAGCAAGTTGATTTTTGGTCAGTCCTATCAAATGGGTGCATGACTTCCTCAAATGGCATTTGTGGGTAACATGTACTTGTACATTTTCAGAAATCACCTTCAAGATAGAATGAAAGTTAAATCAGTGTGTAGATAGCAACATAATCGCTTTGTGTTTTCTTTGATTTAATTAATTGCAGTTTCTTTGCATGTTTGTATATTCATGGAAGTATAGAGGTGGATCTGTTGTCATAGATAGGAAAAGTAGGTATTTTTTAGGATAAATCCAGGCAACAGGTTGCCCTGCCTAAAAAGGATCTCCAGCAGTTTAAAAAATACTGAAACAATCACTCACAAGACAGATTTTGACACTTCAAATATCACATATACCAGATGTCACAAAGAGAAACAAACCACAGGAAAGAGTAACATGGAGCATTTCACAGACTTAACAATCCTCCATCAAAACATGCAATCAATAAAAAATAAAATACAACTATTATAAGTTGAGCTCCAATCTTTGAACTGCACAGTAGTTTGTATTACTGTGCACTGGTGTAAAGACATTGAAATCCAACATGTAGAATTATCATTGTATGAAAAGGCAAACTCTTACTGCAGTACTACTTCAAGGGGTGGAGGATCATGCAGTTATATCAGAAAAGGAACACAGTTCAAGTCAAGACATGACATCAGCACAGTAAGTGAAGACAAATACTTTGAAATATCACCAATTGAATTATCAGGAATTGATATTAAAAAGAAATTAATCATTTTGTATGTGTATATATCTCCCAGTGGTAGTGTGGACAAACAGAAGCTCTAGATAAAGTCTCAAGTAAGAAGGTCAACATAATTCTGTGTGGGGACATTAACATCAACACTAATATCATAAATGAATGGAGCAGCACCTTCAAAAACATCCTTAAAAGTTTTTGCATGTTCCTATTGGTCAATAGTGCAACAAGGGTTACTACATCAGTAATTGACCATGTGGTCACAAATATGGACAGGGAAAAATGTGATGTAGCTGTAAAAGATCTCGGACTATCAGACCATCTCTTTCAAATAACAGCAGTAAAATCAGGCATCGAATCATTCCCTAAACTATAAGCCTACAAACGACATCTATCAGAAATCAAAATAAAAGATTTTTTTAAAAGAACTAGGAAAAACGAAGCTGGAATGAAGTGTACAAGGAAACCAATGTGAATATGAAATTCTCTAACTTCTCCACATTGTTTAAATTGAACTTTGAAAAGGCATTTCCAAAAGAATGCACGTCTGTATCAACATCTCAGAAAAACAGATGGATAACAGCATGTATTAAGAAGTCATCCAAAACACTTAAACACCTCAGTTTCGTGAAAAAGATTTGCAATGATCCACAATTCTTGAATTTCTATCATAGATACAAAAAGATCTATAGGAAGGGGCTGACTGCTGCAAAAAAGTCATTTAATGACAAAATAATGCGTAATGCAGACAATAAAAGGAAAGCAGTCTAGGATGTTATAAAAAAGGAAATGGGGAGAGGCTAACAAATGCAGAATAACATACTGCTGAAAGGGGGGGGGGGGGGAGAATAAGGTGATAAATGATACACAACACTTAGTAAACCATGTAAACGAGCATTTTTCAAGTATTGCAGAGAGGTTACAGCAAAAATTCCCCCAAACATATATAACACCTGCAAATAACGATGCACTAAATACAATGATGTTACTTACAACCACAGAGAGTGAAGTCAATAAAACTGTTCAAAAAATAAAAAAATAAAAAGTCATAGGGCTTAGATGAAGTACCAACGTGTGTGCTGAAACAATGCGTAGGGATTATAAAGGCTCCTTAATAAATATAATTACTGAATCCTTCACATCAGGGACATTTACAGAGCAGTTACATCAGTCAACAGTTGTACCTTTCCTTAAGAAAGGTAATGCAGAAGACATAGAAAACTAACGGTCCATATCTCTGCTGTCACCCATCTCAAAAATAATAGAAGCAATTATGAAAGACAGATTAATGAATTACGTGAATAAATATAATCCTTTAAGTGAATCACAGTGTGGTTTCTGAAGAGGCAAAAATATGGAGTCAGCCATAACAGAATTCACAAAAGTTTTACTTGATGCTCTTGATATAGATATGTGTGTCACAGGCATATTTTTGGATCTTTCTAAGGTGTTTGATACAGTCAACCACAAGATTGTATTAAATAAATTGGAAGCATTAGGAATAAGAGGGGTAGCTAATGACTGGCTTCTATCATACATAACAGATAGGGAACAAAGAGTAGAGATAACATATACTTCAAATAGATCTAAACATCTAGCAAAAGACTTATCAGAACCAAAGTATATTAATATAGGGGTTCCGCATGGTAGCATATTATGACCAATACTGTTCCTGATATACATAAATGACTTTCCCTGCAGTGTTACTCATGGTGAAAAAATTCTCTTCGCTGATGACAGTAATATTATAGTCACTGAGAAAACAAGAGAACTCCTTGCCTAGAAAGCAAATGAAACTCTCAAGGAAGTTTATGATTAGTCAATAAGCAATAAAGTGACATTGAACATAAAGAAAACTAATGCCACGAATTTCAGTTTGAAGAGGAAAAATGACAATGTTAAATTAAATTTAGATGCCACCTCTATAGACTGTGTAACAAATGCAATATTTCTAGGAATGAATATTGATTCTCAGTTGAAAAGGTGTGATCACACAAAGGTACTTGCAAACAGATTGTCAACAGCATGTTATGCCCTTAGAATCCTATCATCAGTGAGTAACATGCAGTGTCTTTTAGTTACATATTACTCATATGTACACTCAGTTCTGAGCTATGGCATTCTTTTTTGGGGAACAAATGCACAAAATATGAACACAATATTCAAACTCCAGAAAAGAGTGATAAGAATAATAACCAAAAATACTAGTCAAGTTCATCGTAAAGATCTGTTCAAAACACTGGGGATTTTAACTGCTCCATGTGGATACATTTACCAGTCAGTTGTACACATCAGAAATAACATTGGTAATTGTTGCACAAACACATCTGTCCATGACCATGCAACAAGAGATAGACTCAACTTACATACACCAAGAAAAAAATAAACATAAAACTCTAAACTACATTTTCTACCAAGGAATAAAACTGTACAGTAAACTACCAAAAGCGATTAAAGAAATTGCAAAATACTCTTATTTAAAAAGGCAGCTAAAAAGTACCTGTTATGCAAGACATTTTATACACTGAAGGATTACTTAGTTAAAACAGAGTAGGGGGTTTATAAAGAATGTTATACAAATAAATAATAATGATGATGATTATATAATATCCAACATAATTTGCATACTTTGTGATCAATAAAGTCATTCTTCACCTGCTGTAAGACGTTTTATGTGACCTAGCCAGCTTAACTACAGAGCTACACATATATAATTGGAAAGTGATCCTACTGTTAATAATCATAAAACAGACAGGGACATTGCCTTAAAATATGCAACAGTGTTGTGTTAAATGTGATAGAAGGATGGTAGCAAATCCCCAGGTTAAATAGTCATTCAAGAAAAGATAAAACTTAGTTCATTTCGAGAATACAATAAACGAAATATTCGCCAGCTCAAAATTGTTCACAGTTGAACACAACGATTTATAAATTAACCCAATAAGATAATGAGAAGGAGCTCATACTCTGTCTTGTCTCAGCACTGTAATGCAATTTGAAGAGTTAAAGTTCTGCTTTGGAGCACATGCAGACATCACGATGGTTAAAAACTTACCAAAAGTTAAAAGTATTTTTGCAGCCATATACCGCCAAAAATCTGTCACTGATCTGATCGAATAACACACATTACTACAAACTGGTCTACCTTCTTCAAGAACTCGCCATAAGATGCCTGGGATCGCTCCCTTGAGCTCTTCATCCAAATAGTCCCTATCTCCACTTGACTACAGCAGTGTTCTGCTACTGTCTAACTCTAGTTGGCTGAAGGCCATCCCTCACCAGGATTAAGATCATTTTTGGGTTCTGCAGTAATGATTTGACTCAACTTGATGACTTTCCACACCATTACAATATTTAAATGAAGAGATGTTATATATATTTGGTGAAACTCAGATCATTAAAAATAAATATAAAAAATGTTTTGTTGATATGTAAATAAACTAGTATTCTTAACATGTGCACTCACTTTAAATGACAACAGATTGTCATTAAATATTGTCTAACCAGTTATTCATATCTGCTTGTCAGAGGCGTCTTTTGGGATTCTTTTCAATAATGGTGTAAGCTAACACAAGCGATTGCTCACTCTTAAATTACATTGGATTTTTCATATCGGCTTTGAAATCTCATGGAGTGTTTAAATGTTGTTAATTCTAAGGTTCACTTTGCAGATATTGAGTCACTGTGAATTATGGACTTCTGTAGCTTTTAAGATATTGAAAACATTATTCTTTCATAGGATATGCCTCATTTGTCTGAGATCACAGGTGTATTCAGATTTGTTTTACTATGGAACTACGATTTATCATAGATTGTGTAAAAGCTGCAAGTTGCAAAAGTTCAGATTGCATTCAACTCCGCCATTCTGGTGAATCTTACTCACACTGGCTAAGCAAGCCACCAACATCCACATGCAATGGGGTTTACCCATTTCCAGCTAAACTGCTGACCACCTTTGTACTTGGTGCCATGCCATGCCTTACCAGTCTCCTTGCCTGCTATGGCCACACAGTGCCCTGTGCCTGATAACGTTCAAATGCACAAGCAAATTCATCTCCTACCAATTCTAATGGCCATATAACTCTCCTACATACGCATAATGTCGCAGTATTCCCGAATATTTTATTGTAGAGTAGACAAGAGACTTTCGAAACATGCATAGAGTACAAAATTCTCAGGTAATTTTTAATCTGAGTTAAGTCCTACGATTTTTGTTGATTCAATAGTGTTTCTTGATAATTTAAATAAGTATGTCTCTGTATCTGTTTCTTCATGCAAACATTTTTATCTTCTCTCACTCAATTTTCATCAATAACAATAATGCAACTACGATTGCAGCTTCCCTGGTTTTTAACCACTACACTGGAACATTCCACTTGCCTATTTCACAGCGAAACTCTAGTAGAAACACTTCTGCAAGTAACTGCAGCAAATTCCCGATATTAACTTGCCCAAGTGACTTGCAGAAGTAAATTCACGTAAATTTTTGTTCTAATGTAAACAGTCAGCAAGAGTCTGTAGAAGTCAAGCCAGGTTCACACAGGCAACAAGAGTGTCACCACATCTACTGGCATGCTGCGGTTGCATGTGTGAACTCCCAGTTTTTAGTGCCACAACTTAATAGACGCCACTTTCGTCATGGCACAAAGAGCTTAACTTGGTTGTATATTGTTGCGGCACTTTCCTGCCACCATTGCTCCCTGGTGGCAGTATTTCAAAACATGAGCATTCTGTTGCAGTTATCATGGAGTAATTGCTACTGTACTCAGTATGTTTTCCTAAATCAAAGACATATTCTACATGCTTAAAAGGTTTTTGGATGAATAAATAAATAAACTTAATACAAGTAACCAAATATTCTAGTCACATAAACTCCGCAATTGTGAGACCAGGCAAGATATAAATTGTGAATGATATGCAGGACATAGCTCCAGAGTGTGATGGGGCAGCTGTTAAACTAAAAATTAGTCGTTGTAAATGCGTATATTAACGAATACAAAAAGATTCTAAAATCTTGGAAGAATGGCATATCCGAACATGATATTTACATGCCACCTGTTGGTTAGTTTGCCATTACAGGCAGAATTTTTCGTTTCGCCTGATTTATCCCTGTGCGAAATCTATTTTGGGGTCCAACGTTTGGATTTCGTTTTTCTTGTATGTAACTCTAGTTACAGAACTAATGCCATAAACTGCACCATACCATTAATACAGGGCATGTGACTTCAGTTGCCGCCATATTGAAAGCTGTGCAACTACATAGAATTTGTGGTTTCCTGTGTGAACGGTAGCTCACGATGTACCTACAGAATTTTACAAGCTGTGGCGCCATATTAGATGCATGTGTGAACTCGACTTTACTTGTGGAAGCCACTAGCTAGTGGACACATGCCATTACATTTCATTCACCTCGCCCAAATAGGCAACCTACAAATACAGAACTGGTATCATTTGTTCTGGCAGAACTGTACTATCATTCGATTTTAATTTTATGTGTGGCAACAAATTATTAAGACGTTTATGGACAGTTTATGGAAATGCATACTCTGACGATGTTACAGGGTTTTTGGTGTGCAGGAAATTTTGTTGTTGAAGTTAGGTAAGCACATTACATAAACGAAATCTCAAGGATACATCACATTTTCATCTAATCCAAACCAGAACTCTGTCGGGGTTTTGTAACATGAGATAAGCTTGGTTGAAGAAGAAACACATTGATTCGCACTCACATCAAGTAGCCTACTTACCGGTCACCCATATGATTTCATTACAAGAAACAGATCACTATGTTTGTAACTAATCAGTTATTAATTTTTCTGATATATCTGCTTATTTCTAAAACAACAAAAAATATAATTTATGTTGTAAGAAAACGTATCTGAAATGGGGTTGGCCCTTTTGGGAGGAAGGACAAAAGCAATAAAAATATACTAACTCAGTATTGCAGCAGAATTTATTTTGTGTAATACAGGCAGAATTACTGAGATGAACTTCATCTAGCATTAATGACTGATAAGGTCTTCTTATTAAAATTTCAAAATTTCTGATGGCATAATTTTGTTATGTACTCATAGATACTAACAGTTTTAAACTATGTGCTCCAAACTTGTAGTTGAATCCGCTTGTGCTTCGTTTCTGTGGCAAACCGTGATTGGTATGTGTGTGCAATTGAAGCCCCCCCACTGCACATGGAAACTGATACCTTGATTGCGACATAAATTTCTAACCATTTCTATTTCTCCTACACTTCTGGAAAATTGATCCACAAGGTGCTTTTTGGGTAACACGACAAAGAACATCTGAAAGCGGCAGTGACACCAAAGTCTTCTACACCAGTGTGAAAACATGGGTCTCCTGAATGCCACAAAAATGTTTTCATTTTCTCTTGGATGAAAGGTCGCCACCTCTCCTTTATGATTTATGAGAAGGAAGTTATTCTCCAGGCAAATAATGTTTTTGTTGTTAAACCTTAAGGTCTAGAAACTTCTACATTTTCTCTCTTCATTATTTATTCAGTTTGCATATATCTTTTTTTTCTCTTACGAGCACCATCAGTTCTGTCATTCTTACTAAAAAAACTCAGTGAAATTTAACCTCTCTGGAACTTACTTAGCTCAAAGTACTGTGTGCACAAACAACTAGTAAGCTACAGAGAGCACTTCAAAAATGGAGAATGTTTTCCTCTTGTGAGAAACTTCTCCAGTTTTTATTCATACAAAATCGAGAATGATTTTTACGTTCATTAACTTACCCCTCCCTTACTCAAGCTGAGAACATTCTCAGTTGAAGCATATTCTCCAACTCACTTTGAAAAGTGAAACCGAGAATGTTCCCCCAGATTACGAAAGTAAAGTACATTCTCTGTTTCATTCACATGAACCAACATTTTTCACTTATACTTTATGGGTGGGGCTAGTCATCTTGTAGTAAAGAGTGTGCTTGGAAACTGTAAGGTTTTTGAGACCTTGCAAAGTAATATACTCGAGAAATCTCGATCATAAAAGTATGATTATCTGCTCTTAGACATGGTCGACAGTCACGTAAAATTTAGTAAATGACGCTATGGTTGCCTTTTGACTGCAAAAGTAAGTTATTTATTTGTAAATCAGAAACTGCAATTAAGATGAAGTGGCCATTATCAAGTGGAAATAATTGCGCCTCAGCACATGTCAAAAACTCAAAATCATCTAACATGATATGACGCATAAGCTGGTATCTACATCTATACTCTGCTAACGATATGAGGTGTGTGGCAAGGGTACATCCCTTTCTAGCAGTTATTAAGTTTTCTTCTCCTTCCATTCACATATGGAGTGCCAGAAGAATGATTGTTTGAATGCCTCTGTGTGTGCAAAAGTTATTCTAATTTTATCCTTACGATCACTATGCGAATTATACAAAGGAGACTGTAATATATTCCTAGACTCATCGAAAGCCGATTCCTGAAACTTTATTAACAGACTTTCTTGGGATAGTTTACGTCTATCTTCAAGAGTCTTCGAGTTTAGTTCCCTTAGTATCTCTGTGACACTCTGCCATGGATCAAACAAACCTGTGGCCACTCATGGCGCCCTTCTATGCTATACATTCAATATCTCCTGTTAGTCGTATTTGGTACAGGCTCCATACACTTCATCAATATTCTGTAACCAGCACCACGAGTGATTTGTAAGCAATCTCCTTTGTAGACTGATTGCACTTCCCTAGTATTTTGCCAATAAACCAAAGTCTACCGTGTGTTTTATGCACAACTGAGCCTAAGTTACGATTCCATTTCATATCCCTACAAAGAGTTACTCCCAGGAATTTCCAGTAGTGACTCATTGATATTAAAGTTATAGACACAGTCATAGTTTCATCGCAGTTATGTTCTTGATTATGACTTATTCTGCATACACATTCGTTGAATTGCATTGCGAATGTGTTGCTGGTATTCAGCATGATTTTTGCTCGCACCTATAATATTGGGTAGGGTAAATGATTCCGTATTTGTTTTTATTTCATATGAAACAGAATCTGATTTATCGTATATTAATCTGTGGACTCATGAACATTTGCGCCAGATTACGAATCCATATGTGAAACTGCATCACTTAAAAGCATTGTAAGTATATTACTCATATTCTTCCATTTTTCGTACTTCCTTGCATTTAAGCCGCGTTCACACAAGCAACGAAAGTATCACCACAAGTCAAGTCATTCTGAAATGGCGCTGTGAGCTACCGTTCACACAGGACGCCACAAATTCTTCGAAAATGCGCAGTTTGCAAAATGGCGTCACTTGTCTCAGCTGATTAAACGGCTGTACATATTACTAAATAAGATGTTTTGGAAACATAATAAATGTAAAATATTACTTACCAAAGTGTTTCTCGTCTCTCTTGTCTCGACTAACTGTTTAAGAATTGGTCTGCAGCTTCAAACCAAGCAAGGCTGGGTTTATAAATACCGTCTGTAGACGCACCACTCTTAAGTGATTTCAGTACTTTTTTATGTTCATTCATGTAAGCATTTCGAATTCTTCGAATTTTTAACTTTGTTGTAGCTACATCAATTCCAGGTACATATTCACGCATACTGTTTACTATTTCAATTAATGCAGCATCTCTCGAATTTCTGTCTTTGTATGATTCGCTTTTGTGGTTCCAAAGGCATTCTCGTTCTTGATACACCTCCAAGAATCTCATAATTGTTGCTGTTGGCCACTTTTTCGACATATTAATAGCAAACGCACAAACAAAAGCACTATCTGCGAACGAATACGCACTAGAAAGGTTTGAATCCAGCTGCGAGGTAGCAATCGAATGACGTTATTCGATTGTGGAGAAGGCAAAATGGTGCAACAAAGTAGAACCAAGTTCAACTTTTTGTGGCGTGACAAAAGTTGCGCTTCTTAAATGGCGCCACCGAAAACTAGGAGTTCACACATGCAACTGCAGTTCGCCATTAGCAGTGGCGATACTTTTGCTGTCTGTGTGCACCCGGCTTTAATGGCGAAATGCATCTATAGGAGTTTTTGACAGAATCAATATTTAGTATTATTACTTGTTGTCATAGAATAGGTACATGAATGGTGTTGCTTCTTGCCACCATTGAGTATATTTTGCAAGGCAATCTTCCTTACAAACGTTAAAAATGCAATGTAGTTATACAAATGTGTTCATCCATTATTAACAGGAAACACAAAAAATACATTTTAGGAGAACTCGATGTACCTTAATTATTCTTTTACACCAATGAAAATTTAAAAGCAAATAATACACACCTTCATCATTGGATCTACGAAAGAGTTCTCACACGGCGCCACAGCTTGTGGCTTGCTGTAATGACATTGAGAGCTACTGTTCACAAAGAACATCACAAGTTCTACGTAGTTGCACAGCTTTCAGTATGACGTCAGCTGAAATCTTGTGAACGGATATGAACATTGTAGTCCAGGTTATAGCTTAGAGCTGTTACAAGAGTTAAATACAAGGAAGACGAAACCCAAATGTTGGATCCGAAAATAGATTTCGCATAGGGATAGATCAGTGGAAACAAACACATTTACAAAAAAAAAAAAAAAAAAAAATAGCACTCAGAGACGTAAACGGTGTCTGCAACGGCGAAGTAACCAACAACTGGCGTGTAAATATCCTCTGAGACATGCCACTCTTCCAAGATTTCAGAATCTTGTTGTATTCGTAGATATAGGCATTTCGAACAACTAATTTTTAGTTTAACAGCTGCCACATCACACTCTGGACTGTGTCCTGCATATAATCGAAAATTTGTACAATGCTGGTTCTCTCAAACCACAAAGTTTATATGACTCGCTTTTTTGGTTACATACATTAAGTTTATCTATTTATTCATTCAAAAATCTTTTAAGACTGTGGAATCTATCACTAATTTGCAACTGTTGCCCTCCCCCCTCCCCGCTCATAGGCCTACACACACTGTTTTTTCGTCCTAGAAGCTGCGAAAGTGTACCTGCAGAACATTGGTTTCACTTGTTTAGAAACATTCTGAAATAAAATGGAATACAGCAGTAATTACTTCACGATAACTGCGACATAATGCTCATGTTTTGAAATACTGCCACCAGGGAGCAGTGGCGGTAGAAAAGTGACGCAACAAAGTACAAACAAGCTGAACTTTTTGTGGTGTGACAAAAGCTGCGTCTCTTAAGTTGCGCCACAAAAAACTGGGAGTTCACACAGTAATTTTGAATCAGAAAAACTAGGTACAAAAGGTCTAAACAGCGGTTTCAAAATTGGTGTTGACTTCGAACCAAAGGAAAAAGTAATTAACAGTTCTATATGGCCTAAGAATATATGTTTACGGCGTTTTTTATTCTGGAGAACATTCAAGGCAGCAGTATAATAGATTTTGAAAAGGAGTTTATACTAGCAGGAGAAGCATCGAATCAAAAATATTAGGGTATGTTCTTAGTCAGGAATCTGATGGGAAAGAACATCCTATAACCTATGCGTCTAGGCAGTTTAGTGCAGCAGAGAGGAATTACACAACACCAAAGAGTGAGATGCTTAAGCGTAATCTATGGAATCACATATTTTAAATGTTATTTTTATTTATATGTGAGAAGATTTTGGGTAGTGACATATCATGCTGCGTTGAAGTGGTTGTTGTGGTTGAAGGATCCGTCCACTAGACTTGCTAGATGGGCTGTGAGGCTTCGTGAATTCAACTACGAGGTTGTGCACAAGCCTTGGAGAAGCACGGTAATGTGGATGCACTAAACAGGAAGGTGGCAAAAGTAGAAATCATAGGTTATGACCTGGCGGTATCGCAAGAATTATAGGACGTGGACAACGATTGTAAATTGTATCAGACACAGCCACAGTTTAATATGTACAACAGTCTTCTGTGCAGAGAAACGAAGTTAGGACCAAGGGTGGTAGCGCCAACGAAGTTCAGGGATGAGGTTTTAAAGGAAGCACGTGATCACGTGTTAGCTTGTCATGGAGGGTGAAGAGTGATAAATAGGACAGTGGCGGAGAGGTATTGGTACAGAGGTAGGAAAGCAGACGTGGATCAGTATGTCATGAATGGTGTACCATGTGCACAGAGAGCAGATTTGAGTCCGAAATAGATACAGCTACAACGATTGCCGTCAGCGACATGTCCATTCTCTGTACTGGGGATTGATGCCTTAGGACCTTTCAGGCAAACACCATCGGGGAACAGATTCATTCTGACACTAATAGACCATTTTTAGAGCTATGTGGAGATGGTGGCTATGCCAAATCAAGGCAACAATGGCCATGCAAGCATTAGTAAACAACTGGAGTTTGAAGTTTGGTGTACCAGAGACAATAATTACTGACCAAGGGACCAACTTCATGTCGGATTTAATGAAGGAAGTGTGTAAATTGTTGAACGTAAAGGAGTTAAGGACAAGTGCGTTGCATCCACAGGCCAACGGAAGGATAGACTGGGTACACAACAATCGGGAAGACGATGAGTTTTTATGTGGATTCTCATCACCATCAGTGGGACGAGTATTTGAAGCATACTGTATGTGCATATAATGCAAAAATCCATACAAATACCGGTTTGTCTCCATATGAGGTAGTGTAAGGGCGAAAAATGCTGTCACTGTTTGATTTGGTGAGGCTACAGAAAGGAAGAACTAGTGAATCTGCTGGTCAATCCACAAGGACAATTCAGGATGTTTGGAAACTGGTACAAAACGCGAATACAAAGGCTTTGGAAAGGCAGGAAGATGCAGTGAAGCGGAAGGGAAGTTTACCGCAGTATAGAGTGGGGCAATGGGTAATGCTGTTCAGCCCCTATATGCAAAAAGGGAAAACATAGAAGTTACTCACGGGGTATAAAGGACCATACCAAGTTGTTGAAACCACATCCCCCGTTAATGTTAATCTTCAGCTGCCAACTAGAACAAAGATAGTACACATTGGGTGGTTGCAGCCATTTAAGGGTTGTCCGGATGTGATTCTAGGCATCTCGTAGCAAGGGAAGAGGGAGAAATGTAGAGTGGAGAGAGGTGTTCAATGCAGAGAAAACCAGGAAGATAGAGTACAGCATGAAGTACCATATGCTTTGTGATCCAGAAAGTAGTGTGATATTTGTAGTTTTTTTGTTTTCTTGTTATGTATCACTGGGTTTGTGTAGATTAATTAGGCATTGTATTTTCGAGTATATCCTGCTGCGTACAGCATTCGTTTGGAAGAGGGAGGAAGGGTTACGGTGATCCTTGTCCTCAGGTCACGCGAAAGGGGAGTGCTGAGCAAGTTGGTAGAAGGAAAAAACTGAAGAGGTATTGCTCAACTCGGCAGTCAGCAGCTGGTATGCCAAGATGACAAGGGAGGAACTGCGGAGCTGCCATAGAGGGAAGGTCCAGCCGGGGTGATAAGCACCAATCCAGACACGTGCATGGTGGAGTTATTTTTAGCCAGAAGGAAAGAAATAGACTGTCCAATGGACATCATGGAACCAAAATTGAGCTATCAACGGGTCAGGATGCATTGGATCTTCTCCATCTACGAGCATTTGTCATTAGTAGCAAGTTGTTTTGAACGGGGAGTATTTGCAGAAGCGAAATGTATGGAGCTCGAGGGGAGCGGAATTTTAACGAATGGAACTAAGTGTAACATAATAGGACCAATCTTCCACCTGCCAGAGTCAATTTCAGGAGTCATGCAATTGAATGTTACACAGCCTCAGCTGTACTGGGCAGAAGCCACTTTAGAGTTTTTGCCAATGCGGAATCTGATCTTGTTAAATCAGACTCTGGAGCCAGGTCTGTTGATATCCGTAAACGAGTTCATTTCAATGCAAGAGGGGCACATATCAGCCGAACAGCTTGTGCAGCATGTCGCTCAATATAGGGAAAGGCAACAACAAATAACGATCAATGGTTCAAATGGCTCTGAGCACTATGGGACTTAACTTCTGACGTCATCAGTCCCCTAGAATTTAGAACTACTTAAACCTAACTAACCTAAGGATATCACACACATCCATGCCCGAGGCAGGATTCAAACCTGTGACCGTAGCGGTCACGCGGTTCCAGACTGTAGCGCCTAGAACTGCTCAGCCACTCCGGCCACCAAATAATGATCATTTTGAGCACCTCTGAGCCAAGTGTCTTCGCAGCCTTAACTTTGTTATGTGTTGTTTTCATTCTGATCAGGCAGAGAGACAATTCCAGGAGGGAACCAAGGGTGGTCCAAGTCCCAAAGGATTGGATACCGAGGACGTGAGACGAGTAGGTAAGATGTTGATCGAGCAGTGGTCGTCCAGTAAGGAATTTTTACATTTTGTTTCATGTCATGAGTTTTAAGGGGCACTAGACCACATTTAAGTTTTCTAAAAGTAAGGAAATATGCCATAGGTGCTGACCCAAACGAGTTAAGAGTTAGTTATAGTTCGACTCGGGGACCAGGTCTTTCCAAAGAGGGGAATGATGTAGCAGCTCTACCGTTTGGGATAGGAAAAGTCAGTTTTGATGCAATATCTCAGAGCATGCAAGTTACAGCCAGGCACGGGCCTGTTTACAGTGAATTACGCTCACCAGAGGCCACAGGGGCATAGAACCGCCAGGAAAAGTACACTCAGCGGTTTACATGGTGCAAGTCACAGGCAGAAGGGGCCCACTGGCCAACCTAAGTGTTATGTGATATGGAGCAGTGCGTTTAGCAAAACAGAGGCGCACAGCCACATATAAATAGGTGCCGGTTCACTAACAAAGCATTCAAGTGTGTCAGCTCTCCTGGACGGCGGGGCGTGTCACACCACCAGCTACAAACAGCAGCACATGGGGCACCAGTGTTCCAGTCCCCGATGGGTTGCTGGTTCAACCCTCTGAAGCCGACGTGGGGTCCTTAGCCAGCCAGCGGTGGTCCACTCCATGGCTCACTACTGTAGTCAGTCGTCTTGGCTCCCAACACACACCAGAGGCATCCAAGGCAAGGGCTGCAGATTCAGCTGCCAGATCGCGGGCGGTTGTTTTCGCCACAACCGAAGCCATGCCGACGAGGACGGACGGCGCGGGCCACGTTGCAGTTGTCAGTGGACAGCACTGAGGCAGTGCAGGGCGAAGGCTGCTGAGTCAGCTGTTGGTGCAGCCCTGACGTCTTATCACTGCTGCCGTACAAGGCCGACACATTAGCAGAGTGCTTGACGGGTTACTGGGGTGGCGTCCTCAGCATTGTGGGACCTGGTGATGCAGACCAAGGGGAATGCGTTGCTGTAGTTGGAAACAATAAATCATTTGGAAAGCTCAGACGAGTCTTGATACGGTGCCTTCTACCTCTTCCCGCTACATTTGGTGTTGCTGTTACATTCAGTGTCAGAAGTTGCCACTGCAAATAATTCTGCAAGATCATAGTTAGCAGTTTCTTGTTTCATCCCTCAGTTCCAGGCCAGAGTGTCATATGTGTAACAGTATGTAGGAAATTGGGCCCTATACCCACTGAGAATAGAATGGTTCAACACTTGATTGTAAGATTGAGGTTTTATTACACAATACTCTAATGCAAGTGACATAAACAGCAGTATGTGAGAAGAAGATGGAGTGGATTATCATCCAGTCAAAGAGCTTTGGCCACAGTACCAGTCACCAAAGAGCCTTCCCCGGAAGCATCTGTGCAGCAGACAGCAGGGAGAGTCAGTGACCAGTCAGAATGCTGAACATCTGTGTGATCAGTGAAGTCCTGGCTGGCACCATGGCAGACGAGGTTGGATTGTTTCTCATGGAGTGCAGCAGCAACTCAAAGCTGAATGCCGAGATGACATAGTCCTGTTGCCAGTGCTGTGGATGTAGGGGATGGCCCACACAGGTAAGTGGGATTCTTTGGACATGTGCCATTGAGGGGGTCATGAGATGAGGGGTATGTCGGTATGATGACTGAAAGCGACCTTTGGCATCAATCAAACCCAAAATGTTGTCATTGTCTCCATTCAGTGGAAGCTGATAGGAATGGAGGAGCATGATGTGCCCGGTGGTTGGGTCGTCGAGCAAGCATGAGCTCACAGAGCAAGAAGGCCCACGATACAATATGATAAAACATTAACACAAAAGGTGGCCACCTTGGATGTAGGGGGAGAATGATGTTTAAGAAGGCACCAGGGTAGAAGGCATTTCACATGTAGCACTTGTATCTGTGGGCACCCGTGGGTGGACGGTCAGGGGAATCTCCAGACTGGGGCACGTGGAAGAAAGAACACTGGGGGAAGGGTGGGTGGGGGGTGGGGGGACATGTCACATGTGACATTCGAATCTGAGAACACACTCAGTAAGCAGCACATGGGTGGATCCATGCTGAGACATGCCGAGGAGGAGGCACTAGGTGCGGGGTCGTCCAGGTCTGAGGCTGGAGGGCAGACCTTGTTGGGTGTCCATGCTGGTTTGACTCTGTTGAGTGATACAATTTGACACTTGCCATTCCAGTAAATGTCCACAATATTGTCTGTATGATGAAGTACTCTGTGCGGTCCTGAGTATGGGAGCTGCAAAGCTGCTAGAGCCGACTCATCGCAGAGCATAGTGAACTTGCACTGGTCAAATTATTTGTGGATGGACATGTGGGGTGTAGAATGAGCATGTGGAGGGAGAGGGTGTAAAGGGGCAATGTAAGAGTAGAAGTGCTCTAGTCATGTTGGAAATTCAGACGGAGAAAGGGCAGCAGAATTCTCAACAAACTTTCGACAAACTTGACTGGAAGTATAAGAGGTTCATTATACAGGAGCTTGGCCAATGAAGAGTTGAGATCATCCTTGAAAGATGTAAGTACACCTAATAACACTCAAGGCAACACTGTGGACCAGGATCTGCTGTGACACATCAGGGCTGCTTTCAAAGTGCATTGCCAAAGCTCGGCCAGCTCACTGTTCTGTGTGTGGTATGCAGTTGTGTGGAATTTGTTGGCACCAAACAAGGCACACAACTTGGTTAAACGTAGTGACTCAAATTGACTGTCCTGGTCAGCCGTGATGGAGCAGGGGCAGCAGCCAAAGCAGGTGATCCTTATGTTGGTGAAAGCTCACAACTGAGTCTGCCAAAATGTCCATCAGGGTACTGCTTCCCCCCATCTAATGGCGCAGTTGATCATGGAGAGAATGTGTCTAAAACCATCAGAAGGGGGGAGTGGGCCTATGAGGTCAAGATACATGTGATGAAACTGACCTTTGTGGATATCAGAATATCCCAGACGGGGCTGGGCATGTCAACCAACATTTCTATATTCGCAGGGCAAACAAGCACAAGCCCAAGCATGACAGTCACTTTTAATACCCAGCCAGACAAAAGACAAAATGTTTGGTCACAGAGCTCATGGTAGCCTCAATGCTGGGGTGCACCAGCTCATGTATGGCCAAGAAACCCTTACACTGTAGAATGTGGGAACCACAGGTCGAGGTGTACTCGTGGGGATATTTCACAAAACCAGCAATGAAGAACTGAGAAGGTGATGTGATTGTACAGTTGAAGAGGAAGAGCTAACATGTGATAAGTTTTGGATGTCAATTGGGGAGGGAATAGTATGCACATGTGACATTGTAGGTCTCGACGTTGTTGGCTCCTGTACTGTAGCAGATGTCTGTGGTGTATTGGCAGATAAGGTTCATGTGCCAAAAACAGACACAGGGTTATGGAGCGCATCCACAAGTGGTCAGAGATCAGTGAAAACCATGACATCTCGCCCTTCAATGTCCTCATATAAGTAACAGACGGCCTCACTGAGAGGTAACATCTCTATCGGAGGCCAACCATTAACATTGTGAGGAGGAAAGTTTTTTTTCCAAGAAGGCATAGTGGCTGTGAGGCGTCACAAACATGTAGCAAAACCGTGCAATTGAAGATTTGCTTGTGAACGTAGTAATGGAGATGCAAGCGTAGGCAACTGGGTGCACAAGGGTGATGGCATTTGTAAGAGCTGTCTTGAGGTCATATAATCCATGCATTATACCTCTAGACTATTGCATCTTGAGTGCGTGGGAGAAGTGCTTTTTGCCTGCCAGGGCATGTGGGGGGGGGGGGGGGGGGAGGGGTCTGATGAATGGAAGTAGTATGAGGAATATAATGCCAGAAAAAGTTCAACAAGTGAAGAAACTGTCTGAGGGTGGAATAAGTTTTGGGCCGTTCATTAATGAAAACTACACAGTCAGACATCAGACAGACTCCGGAAGTGTTTCTGTGGCCAAGGAATGTAACACTAGAGTGTCAAAGTTCTGAATGGTTCTGGTTAATCTCTAGACAGTTGTCTGAGAGAATGTTGAACAACTAAGATAAATGCCGCTTGTGCTCTTCCATGGAGTAATAGAAGATGAGACATCATCTAGGTAAGCATAGCTAAAAGGTAAGAAAAACAGTTCAGAGTTGATAAACTGTTGCCGAGTTTGGGAAGCATACTTCAGATCATAAAGCATAAAGCAATACACAAACAGGCTGAATAGTGTAATGGTGGCAGTTTTTGGAGTGTTGTCCTTATGGATTGGTATTTGTTGATAAGCTACACTACTGGCCATCAAAATTGCTACACCAAGAAGAAATGCAAATGATAAATGGGTATTCATTGGATAAATATATTATACTAGAGCTGACATGTGATTACATTTTCACACAATTTGGGTTCATAGATCCTGAGAAATCACTACCCAGAACAACCATCTCTGGCCGTAATATGGCCTTGATATGCCTGGGCATTGAGTCAAACAGAGCTTGGATGGCGTGTACAGGTACAGGTGCCCATGCAGCTTCAACACGATACCACGGTTCATCAAGAGTAGTGACTGGCATGTTGTGACGAGCCTGTTGCTCAGCCACCATTGACCAGACGTTTTCAATTTGTGAGAGATCTGGAGAATGTGCTGGCCAGGGCAGCAGTCGGACATTTTCTGTATCCAGAAAGGCCCGTACAAGAACTGCAACTTGTGGTTGTGCATTATCCTGCTGAAATGTAGGGTTTCACAGGGACTGAATGAAGGGTAGAGCCAAGGGTCGTAACACATCTGAATTGTAACGTCCAGTGTTCAAAGTGCCGTCAATGCAAACAAGAGGTGACCGAGACGTGTAACCAATGGCACCCCACACCATCACGCCAGGTGATATGCCAGTATAGCGATGATGAATACATGCTTCCAATGTGCGTTCACCGCGATATCACCAAACACGGATGCAATCATCATGATGCTGTAAACAGAACCTCGATTCATCCGAAAAAATGACGTTTTGCCATTTGTGCACCCAGGTTCGTCGTTGAGTACACCATCGCAGGCGCTCCTGTCTGTGATGCAGCGTCAAGGGTAACCGCAGCCATGGTCTCCGAGCTGATAGTCCATGCTGCTGCATACATCATCGAACTGTTCGTGCAGATGGTTGTTGTCCTTCAAACTTCCCCACCTGTTGACTCAGGGATTGAGACGTGGCTGCACGATCCGTTCCAGCCATGCAGATAAGATGCCTGTCATCTTGACTCCTAGTGATACGAGGCCGTTGGGATCCAGCACAGCGTTCCGTATTACCCTCCTGAACCCACCGATTCCATATTCTGCTAACAGTCATTGGATCTTGACCAACGCGAGCAGCAATGTCGCAATACAATAAACCGCAGTCGCAATAGGCTACAATCTGCCCTTTATCAAAGTTGGAAACGTGATGGTACGCATTTCTCCTCCTTACACGAGGCATCACAGCAACATTTCACCAGGCAACGCCAGTCATCTGCTGTTTGTGTATGAGAAATCGGTTGGAAACTTTCCTCATGTGAGCACGTTGTAGGTGTTGCCACCAGCGCCAACCTTGTGTGACTGCTCTGAAAAGCTAATCATTTGCATATCACAGCATCTTCTTCCTGTAGGTTAAATTTCATGTCTGTAGCACTTCATTTTCATGGTGTAGCAATTTTAATGGCCAGTAGTGTATTTGACAGTCAATAACACTAAAGGACTGTGCACCATGAGGCTTCTGCACAAAGTCCCGAATGTGAGGGATTGGGTAGTTGTCCATAACAGTATGTCCATAGAGCTTGTGATAGTTTGTGCATAACCTAAAAGTACCTTCTTTTTTAGGAACCTGGTGGATGGGCAATTACAACTTGATATCAGATGGGTGCATGATACCTGCATCTGAGAGATCTTGCATGACAGCCTTTGTGTGAGGAAGTTTTTAGCTGCAAGATGGCTAGTTTTTTAATGGACTGCAGGATCGTCCATTGTGGGTAACCTATGGCAGGCACCATTAGATATGACACCAATGAGGTTCTTTGAAGTACCTGGGAGCACTGTACACATGGCTATAGGAGGTGAGAGGAGATGTTCATGTGAAACGTTGATCACTTGCGAATCACTGGCCTGACCTGCTGTGTAGACACCAATGAGGGAGTGGCAGATGCACTGTTGGGACTCTCTCAGGGGTGGCTGCATATTGGTGATGTCGTGTACCGTGCGCAGAACACATTTCTGGATGGTCTTGAAGCAGCTAAGGTAGCTTGGGGAAATATCCCACACGATCTTGTTGCACTACTGAGGGGGAACCCAGTGTAGAATGGGGCAGGGGTGGACCCGCTTTCCCTTCTATTGGTGTGTTGGAGGTGTCCAGAACACAACATCCTAAGTGTAGCCACAGTGTCCAGGGTAAAGCACCATCCGAGGCCCTGGTCAAAGTACAGCCTGGAAAATGCCCACACAAGGAACATGGTGTGGCAGGTGCAGTTGAAGACACGATCAGTGTTGACAGAATAGCCATAACCATTGAGAAGCAGGTCAAATCATTCAGTTGCAACCAGTCTTGAAATGAAATGAGGTGCTGTGGTTCCTGTATGAAACAAGTCTCTTGCTGGACAGGACAGCCAAAGGTGGAGAAGGTTGTACCAACACTGCCAAAAACATACTATGTTCATGTATAAATGGCACTAGTCTCTGAGGCTAAACATTCACAGGATGATAGACCTGGCAGAAGCCATGGCATTAGGTGGTGGCATGGCATGTTGTTCCTGTCCTGGCAGATTGTTTCACTCAGTTTATGTACATGTGCTGACATGTCTTGTGACAGGGCTTGATGATGGTGAGTTGGTAACTGCATAGACAAACATGGTTGTGAAATGTGGGTGACGTCCAAAGTAAAAGACAGCAACAGAGCACTCACAGAAAACTGATCAATTATCCAACACTGTTTATCACTATTGATGTAAAAATAACAGTGCGAGGTGGTGAAATCGGGGACACCACTGTGGGAAATCAGTGGAGAAAAAAATGTTTCACCACTTGATTGTTTTATTACATGATGCAAGAGATATATATAATGGTACATGAGAACAAGATGGAGCTGACTAGCATACTGTCAAAGAACTTGGGTTAAAACTCCAGAGACTATCAGTGATGTAACTAACAATAATCACCACAAGTACAGTAAAAGAAAAACATTATTTCAGCTTTATTTATTTTTTCATGAATGGCTTTATACAGCTAGGTACATGAGGAGAAAAATGTTGCCAGTGAAGCTATTTTTCTGCATTTAAAATATTCCTTTTGCCACTAATGTGCAATGTGTCAAAATGCTTCTGTTTTCTATATGTATTAATAGTGTTGATGATTGCTGCTTCTAAAACATGGAAAAACTGAGCACTGCTACAATGCAATTTTTTCAGTTATCTGACTTAATTTTATCTCCATTCATTTTTTACAATGATATCTGCAAGAGCTTGACAGAAAATGAACTTGAGATACATAGTTCCTACACAGCTTTCTCTATATCTCTCACAAATGATAGACCAACATTACAAATTAGGATTAATTTAATTTAGAAGAAAATAATTCCATTAAATGATTTTTAATATTTTTTCTTTGAGGCCCAATAGTGAATAAAACTGAAGTGACTCTTTTCTTATATTTTACAAGCAAGAGAAACAGACATACAAAATTTTATTTTACATTAAACATTATTTCCCTCCATCTACATGAACAATTCTCTCAGAAGCTTTATCTATATTTTGTTGTTCCTTTTTTTTTTTTTTCGAAAGATTAAAGTTCACTAAAACATTATTCTTTGTAGCACAGTTCATTATAACAACTGTCTTATTATTTTGCTGGCTTACATTGCTATTCACAAACTGTCGTCTGTCACCCAGTGACTACACTCAGTCCTCAAAGCTTTCTCTTGCAGGTGCAGTCTTTTCCAACACAAGGTGTTATATATCAAAATGTCTCTCATTATTTAGCCAATGTGAATCAAATTTCATTAAAGAAAATAGAGAATACTTGCATATCAAAACCTGGCCTTGTGGGCAAAGGATGGGGAACCATAGTTTGTTTGCATAAAAGTAAATAAATAAAAATAGTTGTGAGTGGACAGTGCTGGTTCCTCACTTTCACCTCCGCTGTGAACAAGTTACATGTGTTCATTTTTAATGTATGGGAATTCTACATAGGTTGGTACCAGGAATGACACTCAAGCCAACTGCCAAATAAGTCTGACAATATTTTATTTGTGATATTGCTGAGTGTGTACATGATATGTTAACATACTTGAAAAGCAAATAACAAAACTGACTCAAGCCATACTCTGAAGACAATTTAACTTAAAGAAAACGTCCAACAAAGATAACTACACACAACAGATAGTCGCTTGGAGGTGAATTAAAAATATGGAATCAATTTGACATCCCCTGTCAATAGCACTCATTATTTTGTGGGAATAAAGAGGTAGTAGTGTTTCACAAGAACAGTATTTTCAGAGTAAGTGTCATCTATTTGTCAAATCATTTTCTTCAAGGTAAATCTTTGTGTTCAAACACAGTATATGTCCCAAAATCATACTGCAAATCGACATTAGCAATACGTGTTTATAGTTCATCAGGTTACTCCTATTTACTTTCTTGGGCATTGCTGGGAACTTTATTTTTACAAAGGTGTGAACCTACTCTACGATACATTACTTTTTCAAGAATTTTGGATAAGGAAGTCAGAAGAGAAATTGGGCAGTAGTTGTTGACATCAAACGTGTCCTCTTTTTTATGCAATGGCATACTTCAGTCTATCTGGGGAAGTACCCTGCTTCAGAGAGCTATTACGTATGTGGCTAAGAATCACACTTATCTCTTGGGAACAATCTTTTATTATCCTGCTGGAAATGCCATCAATTCCATGTGAGCTTTTATTCTTGAGAGAGTTTATTATATTCCTATGAAGAAGGCTTAAAACCCAAACGCAGGATAGACTGACCTCATCGTAATACAACACAGATGCCAACCAACCTTTCCCGCCTCAGCAGCTCCTTTATTCCAGAAATTGCTGCCCCCTCCACCCACCCAAAAAAGACCTGATCAGATACCTGTACTTTAGTTGTACTATGTCTTGATCCTTATCTCTCAATGCCTTACATTCTCACTGTCATTATACTGCTTATCTTGTTCTTCAGTACATTGCAATCACATATTGCAGAGAAAACATGTACTTTAATTCTACATAGTGAAGTACTTATTAATTATTGATAAATGTTACCCAACAATAATATTATCTCCTTAGTGGTACATTCCACTGCATTATTTTTGCCTCCACTTCTCCCCTTACCCTCAAGAATGAAAAAGAAAAGAGAAAAAGAAGCTCATCAGCTATGCATCAAAATTTATAAATGTCTTACAACTAACGATATGCACAAAAAAATTATACTATTAGTACATCTACTAAATACAGAAGAAACTGAGAACTAATGATATACTCAAGCTCAGAATTTTTCTGTCTTCCACTTTCTCCGAAAAAATTTACACTCTTTAGAAAGAGCATCTCCCTCTTTACACCTTTGTACTGTAGTACAACTTTCTGCTCTACAACACAATTTTCCACACTCTGGCCAGTCAATCAGTCTATTATGAGCCAAAAATTTACATTCATGTCTGTTGCTCGCACTGACTCTAAATCCTCAATCCAAAAATCTGCTGGTACCTGTATTTACTTTACAAGTATTTGTTCCAGATATTCCTTGTAAATATGCCCCAGTTACAGGGTACTCTAGTTCCTTAGTTTATATGCCTTTTGCCATAACTCTTCTTGAATTAAAAGGTAATTGCATCCTCAATATAATGCCATGGTTGCTTTATAGTCTTTTAAATATCCCTTGATCACTGGTCACAAAACTGCTTCCTCTTCACTTTGTATTCTTCTAATAACTACTTCCTGTTCACTGCTTAGTGACTCTTTCAGGTAATACAATATCCAGTCTCTCCTTTAATGATCCCTAATGTTTTATTTTCATTTATCATTCATCTCAACGATGATCAAACCAAGTTTAAAATTTTTCTCCTTGACTTCATTTGCCTGTTTTGGGCTTCCTCTACCAGCCTCAATCTACGGTAACATACTGCCGCCACACCCTCCACCAAACAGTTTCCAACCCATCTGTCATATTGTCTCCTCCCCATTGTCATCTCAAATGGTTCAAATGGCTCTAAATACTATGGGACTTAACATCAGAGGTCATCAGTCCCTCAAACTTAGAACTGCTTAAACCTAACTAACCCAAGGACATCACACACATCCATGCCCGAGGCAGGATTCAAATCTGCGACCGTAGCAGCCGTGTGGTTCCGGACTGAAGCACCGAGAACGGCTCGGCCACCGTGGCTGGCGTTTTCATCTCCCACCCTGTTTATCTGCACCCCTCTGCCAACGCATCTGCCCGTTTTCCCACTCCTCTCTTTTTTTTTGCTCCTTTCTGCTCCTTTTTTCTCCACCTCCCTGTACCACAATCTCCAGACGCTGCACCTGTTGGCATTCTAGTCCCTGCACAGTCCATCAGACAGCATTCATCTCTCGCCATCCATATACTATATCCCTCCCCCTCCCTCTCCCCCCTCCCAAATTGCTGTTTGCATTCCACGTGATAGTTGCTTTCTGGCCACAGATGCTGGAGTTGGCGAATGTGTTTTTGTGTGTGTGTGTGTGTGTGTGTGTGTGTGTGTGTGAGAGAGAGAGAGAGAGAGAGAGAGAGAGAGAGAGAGAGACTAATAAAAGTTCAATTGAAGAGGAATCGACATCTCTAGAAAGGGCAATCACAGAAATTGGAGAGAAAAAGGTGTAGAAGGAGGGTAATGTGAAGAAACCATGGGTAACGAGGATATGCTTTAGTTCATTAGTGAAAGAAGGAATATGGAAATGTCACTTAGGACTGAAATGTATAGGAAATGCAGGGAAGCTAAGGTGAAATGAGTGCATGAAAAATGTGAAAAAATTGAAAAAAGAAATGATTGCTAGGACTGACTCAGCATATTGAGAAGTCAAAACAACCTTCGTTGAAATTAAAAGCAAGGCTGGTAGCATTAAGAGTACAATGGGAATTTCATTGTTAAATGCAGAAGAGAGAGTGGATAGGTGGAAAGGGTAAACTGAAGGCTTCTGCAAGGAGGAAGACTTGTCTGATGAAGTGATAGAAGAAGAAACAGAAGTTGACAGAGAAGAGTTGAGGTATCCAGTATTAGAATCACAATTTAAAGAAGCTTTAGAAAAGTTAAGATCAAATACAGCAGAAGGGGTAGATAGCATTCCATCAGAATTTCTAAAATCATTGGGGGAAGTGGCAACAAACAGACTACTCACACCGTTGTGTAGAATGTATGACAATGGTGATATACCATCAGGCTTTCAAAAAATCATCATCCACACAATTTGAAGACTGCAAAGCCGACAAGTGCAAGAATTATTGCACAATCAGCTTAACAGATCATGCATCCAAGTTACTGATGTGATTAATATACAGAAGAATGGAAAAGAAAATTGAGGATCTGTTAGATTATGAAAAATTTGGCTGTGGGAAGGTAACAGCCACAGAGGCAGTTCTGGCATTGCAGTTGATAATCAAAGCAAGACTGAAGAAAGAGTGAGACATTTTCATTGGCTCTGTTGATCTGGAAAAAGTGTTATAATGCAAGGTGTTTGAAATTCTGAGAAAAATAGGGGTAAGCTGTAAGGAAAGACAGGTAATATCAGTAAGTACAAGAACCAAGAGGGAACGATAAGAATGGAAGACCAAGAATGAAGTGCACAAATTAGAAAGGGTGTAAGACAGGTATGTAGTCTTGCAACCCCTGCTGTTCAATCTATACATCGAAGAAGCAATGATGGAAATAAGAGAGATTAAAGAGTGAGATTACAGCTGAAAGAATATCAATGTCAAGATTTGCTGCTGATGACACTGCTGTTCCTCAGTGAAACCTGGACCTGTTGAGTGGAATGAACAGTCTGTTGAGTACAGAATATGAATTGAGAGTAAGTTGAAGAAAGGTGAAAAATAATGAGAAGTAGCAGAAATGAAAACTTTTTTAATTTGTAGTTTGATGTTGGATAACAAATGACAAAAAAAAAATATTTCAAGTGATGCAGTTACAGATTAACAATTTTCTCATTTTTTCCTTTACTTGTACTGTGATAGCTTGCTTCTTGCCAAATTTCGTTATTCTAGGCCAACAAGAAGCACCCTTTAGGTTTTGATGAGTGAGTATGCAAGTATCAAAATGTGTGACAAAAGGTCACATCATTTGACTGCATTCACGTAGAAGCTTCATTTTTTCATACCACCAGGGGCCATAGGCCTTAGTATGGGACAAATTTCAACTTAGTAAATCTACCCATTTCTGAGAAAGTGATACAAACGGATGGGCGGATAGACATACATACATCCTATAAGGGTTCCAGTTTCACTGACTAAGGTAAGGAACCCTAAAGCGCTTGTGATAAACTCAATTTATCACAAAAGTAAGCAATCAAATCACAAGTCTCCTACAACTTGGAGCTCTGCTTTGATCCTACCACTAGGTTCAAATCGGCAAATTGCAGTATGCAACACAAAAACGTTGTACCAATGGTGCTCAGGGTGCTACATATCTCCCCATCCCTCTTACTGTATCTGCTGCTGCCGAAATCTTTAACAGCAACAAATACCTTAACTAATTGCAGTGTTTAGTTGGTACATTACTTACTTTAAATTCCTAACTGTTTTAATTCATCAAATACTGAGTCAAAAAGAGAAGACGAATTGCCGGTATCTGTCTCTTAACAGCTTGTTTTAGACTTTTAAAAAATGGGAATCTTTGAAAGAAAGGCAACGTAGTTCTTGCACAACCCTGTCGCCCATTTTGCTACAACTGTTTATATCATGAAGGGTTCATGAGACCAGGGCTTCTACAAAGGCATATTAGCAGTATGCAATGAAAAAATGAACTAATAAGGTAATATACACAGATACACTAAAGAAGTTTCAAAGTAACATTTATTTAGGCATAATCCATATCACTTCAGGCAGGGGGTTACCTTCATAGCGTTTCATGTTACTGCATTTAGCATGTGTTAAAATTCAGGAGTAAGTAAAAAACACATATTTTTTTTGTTTTCTCTAAAAAAATTCCTGCTCCAAGATAGAGGCCACCAAAGATGACACTATGAACACCATTTTGAAGATGTGAATTTCAGGAAAATTTTTAAAATTCTGTATCTTTGTAGGAATTAGCTGATTAGAAGAAATTATGTACACAAGCAAGACAAGTTGGACTGCAGTTTCACAGCCTCTGACAGATGCCTACAAAATGAAGTATGGACCACAGTTCACGACATACTGACATAAGAATTCTGTGTCTAACATATATATGTGTTTGGTTTGCACTTATGAAACTTTAAGATACTATTCCTAATACTTACAGTACACACAAATAAAATGAGTCTTCACTCAATTTACCACAACACCCATGACTTTATCCAAAAAGAGTTCCTGACAATTAAATTTAATTATCTTCTGCAGAGTACACAGGAATAATAATAATAATAATAATAATAATAATAATAATATTTAACACTAACAGCAATCTAAAATTTATTACTAGATATTTAATGGCATTGTCCCATTTCAGAACTGTAACAGGGTATACCCATTTAGTCGCTTGGCATATGTGTATCAAATTCTAAAGCACAAATCTATTACAAAACAGAATTATATAGTTGTATGAACCTGCAAATATAGTGTACATTTTCTTCCAGGCTAGGGGTCTCTAAGTATCCATGTTTGAAGGCCTTGTCTTCTATAATAAAGTTAAAAGTATCTGATATTTTACCATCTTGCTTTGCTTACCTGTACCTCTTCTTATCTTTACACCAATAATGGGCATTTCCACAAAATTCTTACTATTGTAGTGGCTGGGTGCCAGGAGGTGTCATATTAAAACTCAGTGAGAACTTTCCAAGTGATTTATTGTTTCCAACGACAATGTTCTCAATGTACACAAGCAAGACAAGTTGGACTGCAGTTTCACAGCCTCCGACAGATGCCTACAAAATGAAGTATGGACCACAGTTCACGACGTACTGACATAAGAATTCTGTGTCTAACATATATATGTGTTTGGTTTGCACTTATGAAACTTTAATGCTGAGGAAGCACCCCAGTGGCCTGTGTAACGCAATGCTGTGTCGTGCCAGCCTTGGCAGGCCCGCTGAGTTCCGATGATGTCAGCATGGCTGCACCAGCAGCTGACTCAGCAGCCACCATCCTCGTCTCAGCGCTGATCCGCCTGAGCCGTAGGCTGGCCCTGCTGCTGCTTCTTCCTCGCTGACGTAGCTGAGATTGTGGCACCAGCAATACGGCGTCCGAATCTGCGGCCCTCTAGCTCTTAACTTCTTTGGGTAGGCGCCTGTGGCATATTTCCTTACTATTAGAAAACTTAAATGTGGTCTAGTGCCCTCTTAAAACCATGACATGAAACAAAATGTAAAAATTCCTTACTGGTCAACCACTGCTCGATCAACCCCTTACCTACTTGTCTCATGCCCTCGGTATCCAATCCACTGGGACTTGGACTACCTTTGGTTCCCTTTTGGAATTAGCTCTCTGGCTGATCAGAAAGAAGACAACACACAAAAAGTTAAGGCTGTGATGACACTTGGCACAGAGGTGCTCAAAATGATCATTATTTGCTGTTTCCTCACCTATACTGCAGGACATGTTGAACAAGCTGTTCAGCTGATATGCACCCCTCTTGCTCTAAAATGAACTGGTTTACAGATATCAACAGACCTGGCTCCAGAGTCTGATTTAACAAGGTCAGACTCCGCATTGGCAAAAACTCTAAGGTGGCTTCTGGCCAGTACAGCTGTGGCTGCGTAACATTCAATTGCATGACTCCTGAAACTGGCAGGTGGAAGGTTGGTCCTATTATGTTACACTTAGTGCCATTGATTAAAATTCTGCTCCCCTTGAGCTCTATATGTTTCGCATCTGCAAATACTCCTCGCTCAAAACAACTTGCTACTACTACCAAATTCTCATACGTGGAGAAGATCCAATGGATCTTGAACCCTTGCAAGCTCAATCTTGGCTTCACAATGTCCTTTGGACAGTCTATTGCTTTCCCTCTAGCTATAAATAACTGCACCATGCATGTGTTCCATATTTGTAGCTTCACAAATTTTCCTCCAACATTCACTATTTTTGATCCAAACTCAACACCGATTGTGTGACTACTTTCATCCTTAAATTTACATTATATGAACTGGTGCAATAAACACAACTTTCCTGACCGAGCACTGTCGATAACTAAAAATTTAAACAGGAAATTGTACGACTCTGACATCATTCAATACATATTTACTACAGCTTTGCCACAAAATTTACTCTGGCGCATCTTTTTCTCCAGAACTGTATTTGATTTCTCCTCCAACAACACTCCACATACATCAGACACTACACTTCCCTTTCCAGTGACCTGAGGACGAGGATCACCATCACCCTTTCTCCCTCGTCAAAAGACTGCTGTCCCTAGCAGGCTCACAATACTCGAAAACACATATAAAATACAATGCCTAATTAATCTATGCAAACACAATTATACATAACCAGAAAAACAACAAAACTACAAATACTCTACTACTTTCTGGATCACAAAGCATACGATACTTCATGCTGTACACTATCTTCCTGGTTTTCTCTGTGTTTAGCACCTCTCTTCACTCTCTCTTTCTTCCTCTTTCCTTTCTGTGACATGCCTGCAATCACATCCGGACAACTCTTACATGGCCGTAACCACCCAATGCATACTATTGTTGTTCTAGTTGGCAGCTGAAGCTTAACATTAATGGGGGATGTGGTTTCAAAAACTTGGTGTGGCCCTTGATACCTTGAGAGGAACTTCTTTGTTTTCCATTTTTGCGTATAGGGGATGGACAGCATTACCCATTGCCCCACTCTATACTGTGGTAAACTTCCTTTCCACTTAACTGCATCTTCCTGCCTTTCCAAAACCTTTGTATTTGCCTTTTGTACCACTTTCCAAACATCCCGAATTGTCCTCGTGAATTGAAGTACAGATTCACCAGTCCATCCTTTCTGTAGCTTCACTAAACCAAACGCTAATGGCTTTTTTCACCTGTACACTACCTCATATGGAGACAAACCGGTATATTTATGGACTTTTGCATTGTATGCACATATAATATGCTTCAAATACTTGTCCCACTGATGTTGGTGAGAATCCACATAAAAACTCAGCATCTTCCCGATTGTTCTGTGTACCCGTTCTGTCCTTCTGTTGGCCTGTGGATGCAACGCACTCGTCCTCAACTTCTCTACATTCAACAATTTACACAGTTCCTTCATTAAATCTGACATGAAGTTTGTCCCTTTCTCAGTAACTATTGTCTCTGGTACACCAGATTCAAAATCCAGTTGTTTACTTATGCTTGTGCAACCAATGCTGCCTGTTGACTTGGCATAGCCACCATCTACACGTACCTGAAAAAATGGTCTATTATTGTCAGAATGAATCTGTTCCCCAATGGTGTTTGCCTAAAATGTCCCAAGACATCAATCCCCAACAAAGAGAAAGGACATGTTGTTTCCAGTAATCGTTGTAGCTGTATCTGTTTCTGACTCAAACCTGCTCTCTGCGCACATGGTATACAATTCTTGACATACTGATCCACATCAAATTTCCTACTTCTCCACCGATACCTCTCCGCCACTCTCCTATTCGTCGCTCTACACCTTCCATGACCAGATAACATGTGATCATGTGCTTCCTTTAAAACCTCATCCCTCAACTCCACTGGCACTACTACCCTTGGCCCTAACTTCATTTCCCTGCACACAAGACCGTCATACACATTAAATTGTGGCTGTGTTCAGTACAATTTACAATCATTGTCCACGTCCTGTAATTCTTGCCATACTGCTAGGTCATAACCTATGACTTCTACTTTTGTCACCTTCCTACTTAGTGCGTCAGCATTACTGTGCTTCTTCCCAGGCTTGTGCACCACCTCGTAGATGAATTCACTAAGCCTCAGAGCCCATCTAGCAAGCGTAGTGGATGGATCCTTCAATCCCAACAACCACTTCAATGCAGCATGATCTGTCATTATCCGAAATCTTCTCCCATATAAATAACGTTTAAAATATGTGATTCCATAGATTACGCTAAGCCTCTCCCTCTCAGTTGTTGAGTAATTCGTCTCCGCTCCATTCAACTGCCTAGACACATAGGCTACAGGATGTTCTTTCCCATCAATTTCCTGACAAAGAACACACCCTAATGCTTGATTCAATGCATCGAATGCTAGTATAAACTCCTTTTCAAAATCTGGAAACACAAGAACCAAACTTGATGTTAACACTTGTTTCAGTTTGTCAAACAATTTCCGACACTTTTCTGTCTACTCAAATTTCACACCCTTCTATAACAATCGTATCAACAGCTGTGCTAAATCTGCAAAACCCTTCATGAACTTTCGATAAGTCATAGGGTCAGTATTGCCTCATGTGTTCGAATATTTCTACGGAATCCAAACTGATCTTCCCCGAGGACAGCTTCTAATAGTATTTCCATTCGTCTGTAAAGAATTTGCGTTAGTGTTTTGCAGCCGTGACTTATTAAACTGACAGTTCGGTAATTTTCGCATCTGTCAACACCTGCTTTCTTTGGGATTGGAATTATTATATTCTTCTTGAAGTCTGAGGGTATTTCGTCTGTCTCAAACATCTTGCTCATCAGATGGTAGGGTTTTTTTCAGAACTGGCTCTCCCAAGGCTGTCAGTAGTTCTAATGGAATGTTGTCTACTTCCAGGGTCTTGTTTCGACTTAGGTCTTTCAGTGCTCTGTCAAACTCTTCATGCAGTATCATATCTCCCATTTCATCTTCATTTACATCCTCTTCCATTTCCATAATATTGTCCTCAAGTACATTGCCATTGTATAGACCCTCTATATACTCCTTCCACCTTTCTGCTTTCCCTTCTTTGCTTGGAACTGGTTTTCCATCTGAGCTCTTGATATTCATACAAGTGGTTCTCTTTTCTCCAAAGGTCTCTTTAATTTTCCTCTAGGCAGTGTCTATCTTACCCCTAGTGAGATAAGCCTCTACATCCTTACATTTGTCCTCTAGCCATCCCAAGACATATGACTGACATTTCAGGATGTTTAAGCCTTTGAGATATCTTGAGTTTCAGTTCTTTTAGGTGCAGCAACCATGTTAACTTCTCATCAAAGATAAGACCCAGATACTTCACCTTTCCCTTAAAAGAGAGATTGGTGTCCCCCAGTTTTAAAATGGGTAAGTTAAACAGACAGTGGGAACAGTTAAAATCAACACAAACTGTTTTCTCTAACAAGAATTTAAAACCTGTGGTGCAAGACCATTCCTCCAACTGCCTGATCGTCACCTACAATTGCCAAGTAGTTGTGGTGAGGCTGGAGGATGGAGAGGTCATCCACAAATAAGGAACATAGTACTGGATCTCACACTGTGGATGTAATACTATTGATTGCAATGGTGAAAGCTGTGACTCTTAAAACACTGCCTTGCTTGAAACAGTCAGACAGGACATTCCCAACCTTGTATCTAAAATAGCTGCCCAAGAGAAAGGACCATATTAAGAACAGTAGACGTCCACTGGATCACCACTGATGGAGTTGCGACAAAATATTATACCTCCAGGTAGTATCGTAGGCCTTTTCCAAAATGAAGGAAACACCAATAAGGTGTAGCATATGAAGGAAAGCTTGTCAAATTGCAGCTTTGAACAAGGTCAGGTTATCGAGTGTGGAGCAAAACCTCCTGAACCCACACTGGGAGCAACTGAGTAGGGACCTTGTTCCAAGAACCCACACTAGGGGCCGACTGACTATACGCTCCAGTGTCTTTCGTATGCAGCTTGTCAGGCTAATTCTATGCAACTAACAGGGTCTGTCAGATCCTTTCCTGGTTTTAAAATTGGGATTAAAATAGATTCTTTCTATGAGTTGGGAAAGTTGCTAGTTATGGATAATTTTATTGAAGAGCTGAAGGGGGACCTCCTTCAACTGTCAGTCCAACTGTCGCAACATGCTGTAGGTTATCAGGTGATATCCAGGGGTCGTATCACAATTAGCTGACGATGCAGAATCCAGCTCCCACAAGGGAAAGGCTGGTTGTATTCTTCAATGTTGGTGGAACGGAAATCGACATCAGCCTTCTCCTGTGCCTCCTGATGGCGATGGAAGGCGGGATCCTGGCTGGAATCAGCCATAATGGATTTATATGATTCAGCCATTGTCTGAACTATGCCCCTCATCGATGTTACAAGAGACCCCTGTATTCGTACAGCTGCTATTGGTGGTCGAGAGTTGTGCCTTGAGATCCTCCTGGTGGCTTCCCATACTTTACTTGCTCGAAAACAGCTAACTGCCTGTAAAGCATCCAGTTAGCCTTCTTGAATAACCATCTTGGAGGCTTCAGGATCTGCTCCATCAGGCAGATGGATCCAGATAGGGAAATGGTCCTCACCATGAAGGTCATCGTCCCCAAGAGCAGGCGAGCAGAAGGGGAGGTCTGTGGCGGAAGACAAATCTGTAGCAGTACTAAAATGTGTAGCTTGACCCATGTTCAGCAGTATGAGATCTGCTGTGTGCAGTAGACGCTCAAGTGCTCGACCCTTGGGGCAAGTGGTGCGAGAATCCCATAGTGCACTGTGTGCATTGAAGTCCCCCAAAAGGAGAAAGGGGCAGGGGAGTTCATCAAGAAGGTGAGTGAAGGCCCCGCTGCCAAGAGGTTCATGAGGTGGTAGGTACAAAGAGCACACTGTGAAGTCAACATGGGCCACTATCCGAACAGCAACCGCTTGTAGTGTTGTTGTTAAAGGAATAGGTGAGGAGTGAAAAGGAATAGGTGAGGAGTGAAAAGGAATAAGTGAAGAGTGGAAAAGGAATAGGTGAGGAGTGAAAAAGTGTCCTTTACAAACACTGCAACCCCACCTTTTGCCCTATCACTGGTAAGGTCATCTTTTCTGTAAAGGTGATAGCTTCCAATTACACAGGTGTCAGTCTCTTTAAAATGAGTCTCTTGAAGGCAAAGGGAAAAGGGTCTGTCCTGTACAAGGAGTCTCAATTCCTCCAGATGAGTCCTGTATCCATTGGAGTATGGGATCCAGTTCATCATTGTAGTCTTGATTTACTCCTGTCTTTGCACCAAGGTTGTGAGATGCTTGTAGAGTGAGGTGGAGTGGTGGGGCTGACTGCGTCTGGTGATGAGGCATCAAAATCCATGATGTCCTCATCAGTCAGACGTGCCAGAATGGTGTCTGATGGTGCCCGGGTCATCTTTTGACCCAAATGTTGAGTTCCTTTCCCTGCTCCCTTTCCCAGCAATGATGAGGGGAAGGGAGTGGTGAGAACCACCTTTCTTTGAAGAAAGTTGGCGTCGAGAGGCACTCTGCTTTTTGGGGTGCCTTTGGGCTGTGCACTGCGGAAGGATTACTGGTTTCTTCCATTATAGCTGCCTGGATTCCTATGTCTTTCACTTAGCTTTGGCACATATAGGTGCAACTACAGGTGCTAGTGGTAGATAATGATACACTGGACATCGTCTGAGTCGAAGTGTCGACCTTAATGACAGGTTTCTGCACCAAGGAAGCATAAGAAGTTGGAAAGACATGGGGTTAATGCCTGATAGTCCTTTTTGGCTTCTGTGTAAGGGATCTATTTGGTCACTTTGATTTACTGAATTTTGCGTTCCTCTGCAGAAGCAGGGCAGGTTCGGTTCTAGACTGGGTGGCTCCCAGAGCAGTTAATGCAGACTGCTGGAGATGGGCAGTCAGTCCTAGCTTCATGGACTGCCTTTCCACACTTCCCACAAGTTGCTTCGCCTCTGCAACTAAGCGTTGTATGGCCAAAAAATTGCATTTGAAGCATCGCATGGGATTAGGTACATAGGGCCGAACCCTAAGTCGGAGGAAACCTGCCATGATGTGTTCATGTAGCGTTGGAGAATTGAAGTCACAATAAAAGTGACAGTCTTCTCAGTCTCTCTGTTGTTCTTGCATGTCCTTTGTTCCACATCTATGATCCCCTGTGGTGCCCATTCTTGTCTGAGTTCAGCAACGTCTATCTCCATAATATCAAGGCAGTTTACTACACCTTTGCTGGAGTTAAGCAACTCAACAATGATGTTGTACTCACCCAATTTCTGTGACTTCTTAAGGAGGTCCACCTGGCTGACCTAGTTAGCCTCTACAAGAAAGGAACCATTTTGCAACTGCTTAACAGACTTTAGGCTACAAGCCAGCCCTTATAAGCCTTTATGGATATAGAAGGGGGACACTTTTTCAAACGTCCCCTCCTTCTTCTTGATCACTACAAAGACATTGTGATTCATGACTCCTTAAGCCCCATTACAGACAACAAGTTGATTATCAGGACGACTAGCCTCCCTTATTCATTTTGATGAATGGGTGTGAGAACTCCCAGGTGGTACACCCATCCCACTGAGAGGAGAAGCAGAAGATCTTGAGGGTTCCATCTCGGTCCCACAAGCAGCTAGGGAAATAAGGGTCCTCTCAGACAGATCCCCTCGTGCCTGAGTAAGCCTTATATAACTGAGGTGCGGCAGGTTCCCCAGAGGTTGCCCGCTAACGACTGTCCCACCTCAACAGCCATGCTTCTCATCAGCACGCAGCACACCTTGAGATTGAGTTTTTTTTTTTTTTTATAGAAGTTCATTCCATCCTCACGATCCAGGCAGTGAAGCCAAGGTCCCTGTTCCCTGAGACACATAACGTTCCACCACCATGCCACACAGTGGTCACTGAACCATGCCCAGAGCTTATGTTGGCAGAGGGCTGATGGCATGTACCAGTCCCCAGCTCAGGAACCCTGGGGTCGACAAGCCTGTATCGAGCAAACAAATGCTGAGCTCCTGAGGGCCCAAACCTGTCACTGACTTTCAGTCTGTCTGTAGATGCATACCAGATTAGAAGAATCACAGACGACTGAACATAACAGGCATTGGAGAATGGTAGGATAAGTATCCTTCTTGAGCACACGAAAGAGGTCCATCCGTATCACAGGACATGGTACAGACCATGCAAGGGGTGGGGAAGGGGGGTTTAGAGGGAGTCGTGGGAACACAGACTAAAGGAGGCTGTTGGAGGTCCTTCAGCAGAGTATTGAGTTGGATTCCAACTGGCTTACCAAGTTTTGGATGGTGTGCAAGCAGTATGAACTGTTGGTTATGGAACAGAGTTGAATGACATGGGTGAGTAGGCATCTGACACTGTGACTGGGTAACTAGCAAGAAGCTGCCGTCTAACCCGGAGTGGTGGGGCAGTGGCTTCCGCCAGGAGGCTGTCAACAGGGCTCATACGGATGCCCTCTTTTGCCAACCACACACCAGTGTTGTGAACAGGGTCCAGGAAGCTCAGTACGTACAGTGCTGCCAACCCACAGGCAACACATTCATAGTCCAAGCAAGATAAAATCTTAGCAGAACTATGCAGTCCATGCCCCATGGGGAGTTGTTGGGGAAACAGAGCATTTAGCTTCTTCACGCAAGTTGCCTTGAGCCACCAGACATGTGGCAGCCAAGTTAACTTGTTGTCAAATAAAATATCTAAGAATTCAAAAGTTTCAACAACTTCAAGTAAATGGTCACCAAGATAAATTTCTGGGTACAGGTGCACAGTCTGGAGTCAGCAAAAATACACAACTCGTGATTTTGCAGCAGAAAATTGATAGTCATGATTCAAAGTCCAGTTATGTACTCTCCAGACAGTCCCTTGCAGTTGGTGCTAAGTGGTGCACAGTGATGCAGAGGCATAGTACAGGGAAAGGTCATCCACATACAGTGACGGAGAGACTGTGGGGTCCAGTGCATTTGTGATGCCATTGATAGCAACAGCAAACAGCGTTGTGCTCAGGACCGATCACTTGAGGTACTCAAGTTCCCTAAACACAATGGTTGCTGGGAACTGAACCTACCCACGCATAAAAAAGGTCCAAGAGACAGAAAATACTGTATAAAATGGGTAAATTGCCCCAGAAACCTCACTTGTGAAGTGTAGGCAGGATGTGATGTTGCCAAGTGGTATTGTATGCCTTCTGTAGGTCAAAGAACCCAGCAATCAGATGTTGGCAATCCAGAAAAGCATTGCATACTACAGATTCCATATGAATCACGTGATCTGTGGTGGACGAGAAAGCCTGAAAGCCACATTGGAGTTGTGATATATGCCATCCGGCTTCATGGCACCAACAAAGATGGCAGTTGACCATTCATTTAAGTAGCTTAGATCAGGTTAGATTTACTTTCATTCCAATTGATCCAAAGTGAAGAGGTCCTCCATGATGTAGAACATGTTAGAAAAACAATAATACATGACAAATTTTTACAACTGAAACAAATAAGCTAATGTATTATCCACAGATCCCAAGTGGAATGATTGTCTTTTTTTTAATGAACACAGTATGAAAGAATCATTTTACAAACACTAACGCACTGAATTTAAAATTAAAGAGAGTCTTTTTTTTTATTTATAAGGTAATAAACATGTAAAAGAACTACTATAATGAGTAGAAGGAGTTGACCACCAATAAATCCTTTAGGCTTCTCTCAAACTGAATTTCATTGGTTGTTAAGCTTTTTATGGCTGCTGGCAAGTTATTGAAAAGTGTGTTCCTGAATAATGCACACCTTTTTGTACAAGAGTAAGAGACTTTAAATCCTTGTGAAGATTATTCTTATTTCTAGTATTGATTCCATGAATTGAGCTGTTGGTTTGAAAAGGTGATATATTTTTAATGACAAATTTCACTAAGGAATAAATGTATTGGGAAGCAGTAGTTAGTATCCCCAGTTCCCTAAACTGGCTTCTGCAGGATGTTCTTGAGTTCACACCACATATAACTCTTACTGCATGTTTTTGTGCCCGGAAAACTTTAGTTTGGCTTGATGAATTACCCCAAAAAATAATCTCATATGACATTATGGAATCAAAGTAAGCACAGTATGCCACCTTTTTTATTTTTATATCCCCTATGTCCGACACAATTCGCATTGCAAATAGAGATTTGTTAAGACGCTTCAGCAGTTCTGTGGTGTGCTCCTCCCAGTTCAATTTATTATCAGGCTGTAATTCCAAGAATTTAACACTGTCCGCTTCTTCTATCTGCTTGTAATTGTATATTAGGCATATACTCGTGGGACACACCTTACAAGTTCTGAACTGCATGTAGTGTGTTTTTTCAAAGTTTAGTGACAAAGAATTGGCTAGGAACCAGTGATTAATGTCCACAAATATTTTATTATTCAATCTTTCTAAGACTACAATTCATTTACTATTTATTGCAGTGTTTGTATCATCGGCAAACAGAAAGACACCCTTTGTTTCCTGCCAGAGATAGATACAAGATTTGAACCATTTTGCAGCATTTCCTGTTACACCACAATATTCTAATTTACTTAAAAGGATATTGTGATTTACAAAGTCAAATGCCTTTGACAGATCACAAAATATACCAGTTGCCTGCCATTTTTTATCTAATGAATTAAGTACATTTTCACTGTTAAGTGTAGATAGCCTTCTCAATATCAGAACCCTTTAGAAATCCAAACTGCGGCTTTGACAGTATGTTATTTGAGATAAGATGGTTATAAAGCCAATTGAACATTACGTTTTCTAAAATTCTTGAGAATGCTGGCAAAAGTGAAATTGGACTGAAATTTGATGCTATTCCTTTATCTCCCTTCTTAAACAGTGGCTCAACTTCAGCATATTTCAACAATTCAGGAAATAATCTACTGATAAATGACTGGTTACACAGATAGCTTAATGTGTTACTTTGCTCAGAATCACATTCTTTAGTTAACTTTGTTGGTGGTGGGGGTGGTTGTTGGATGTTTAAGGGGGACTAAACATAACTTTGTTGATATTTCATCATACCCACTAGATGTTTTTGATTTTAAAGATTTTATGATTGACATTATTTCTGCAGGGGTAGTGAGTGTCAAATTCATAATATGGAAGTTACTTGAAATGTCTGGTCTGAGGTATTCCATAGCAGCATCTACCGAACCTGACAATCCCATCTTTTTAGTAACAGTTACAAAATGTTTGTTAAAAAGTTCTGCAACACTACACATCTGTCACCAATGTATCATTTACTCTTAATGCTATTTGTCCCTCTTCATGTCTGGTTCTACCGGTCTCCTCCTTTACTATATCCCATATTGTTTTTATTTTGTTATCTGATATGACTATCTTTTCCTTGTAATATATTTGCTTCGATGTCCGTATTACAGTCTTTAATATTTTGCAGTATTTCTTGTAATGCGCTATAGCATCAACATCAGCACTGTTTCGAATTGACAGATACAGTTTTCTTTTTGTTTTACAAGATACCCCTATTCCTTGAGTAATCCATGGCTTCTTTGTAGAATTTGCTCTAACCTTGGTTAGTTTTGGGGGTGAAGAGTGTGTTTGGGTTGGTTGCACCAGTAATCACACCTCTTTAGCAGTAGTTCATTTATTAACCTTAACACATACAAGGATCACAAAGGACTGAGCTGAACATGGCGGAACAGCCAAAGATAATGCTTAGAGTCCAAAGATGAACGCATCTTCATCACCTCCCCCTCCCCCCCCCCCCCCCCCCCCTGAGTAGTACAAGGGGAAGGACCTCCATCCATAGTGTGTCGTGGCATCGAAGAGTCACCTTGAAAGTGCGGTGCCAGCGCAAGACTAGCTCGTTACTTTGCGGGTGTGGGTGATACGCTGTGGCACGGATGCGTCGGATGCCTTACAAATCCCGTTGAACAGGGCTGACTCAAATTGTCTGTCCTGGTCAGTCATGATGATAGCTGGACATCCGAAACGTGATACCCATTACTCGGCGAAAGCTCGAGCAGCAGTTTCTGCCGAAATATTGGGGAGGGGGACAGCCTCGACCCAGCGAGTTGTTCGGTCGATAGATGAGAGAACATAACGAAAGCCATTAGAGGGGGAGAGAGGGCCAACAATGTCAATATGAATATGTTGGAAACGCCCAGGAGGGATCAAAAATGTGCCGAGAGGGGGGGGGGGGGGGGGGTGAAGTGTGCTTGTGTACTTTGCAGCGTTGGCACACGACGCAGGAACGTGCCCATTGCTGGCAGTCCTTGTTGACATTTCTCAACACAAAGTGCTCCGCTGTGAGGTAGGCGGATGCACAAACACCGGGGTGGGCTAAATTATGCAATGCGTTGAAGACAGCTCAACAGAGCGTGGTTGGGATGGGGGGGTGTAACTTGCCCGTACTGTCATCGCACCAGGTCTCACCAGAAATGCCAGGGAAGATGGTGCGGACGAAGTGTAGTGAAGAAGTAGAGTCTGAAAGCAGGTTTTGTGTTTCCTCATCGGTTGGTTGGAGGTTAGGCAGTTCAGAGAGGTCTAACAGCAAATGGACGGCGTCGACTCATGAAAGGAAATCAGCAACTATATTGTCAGCAGCCTTTGTGTGTCTGACATTGGTGGTGAACTGAGATATGAAGTCCATGTATCTGAAGCGGCGAGGAGGCGGGTCAGCCGGCAGGTTTGTACTGGCCGCAGCCAGAGGTTTGTGGTCTATTAAAACATGGAAAGGGCGTCCCTCAACGTTAGTCTTAAAATGCTTGATCGCTTCATAGACTGCGAGAAACTCCCCGTCAAACGCGGAATATTTCCATTGTGCATTGGTGAGCTTGCGCGAGAAGAACTGCAGAGGCGAAGTTTGGCTGTCGATTGTATGGCTAAGGACAGCGCCAATGACAGTATCGCTTGCGTCTGCGGTGATGAAAAGCTGCGCATTGAGATGAGGATGTGCGATGGTGCAGGACTCAGCAAGAAGATTTTTGAGGGCAGTGAAAGAGGCAGGGGTCCATGGAACAGGCCAAATTCCAGACGTCTTGGTGCCTGCCAAGGCGACCATCAGTGGAGCCTGAATCTCTGCAGCCTGAGGTAGATGATGGCGATAATAATTAACCGTCCCCAGAAAGCACCGGAGCTCTTTGAATGATGAAGGTCTGGGTAGGTTTAGTATTGGTTGTACTTTCTCAGGGGGCGGTGAAATGCCATCAGCAGAGACCCGAAAAACAAGAAAAGTGTTAGCGGGTTGATGTAGCTGCAATTGTCCTGGTTGGTCTTCATGCCTGCAGCTGAGAGAGTGTTCATAACAGTTTGCACATGTCGAATGTTGTCCTCGACAGAGGAGCTGAACACAAGAATGTCATCAAGATATGCAAAGCAGAATTTTAGGTCGAATAGCACTTCGTTGATGAAGCGTTGCCAGGTCTGGGTTGCGTTTTTCATACCGAAGGGCATGAATCGAAACTGAAACAACCCGACTGGGGTGGTGATTGCTGTCTTCTCGATGTCTTCAGGAGGCATGGGGATCTGGTGGTAGGCCTGTTTGCAATCAGTGACAGAGAATGTGGTCGCACCTGCGAGGGAACTGGTAAAGTCTGCCATGTTGGGTATGGGGTAGGTGTCCATAATTGTTCATGCGTTTAGTCAAGGGTAGTCTCTGCAAATGTGCCAGGACCCGTCTTTCTCGGGTGTCATATGAATTGGCGTAGACCAGCTACTGGCAGAGGGTTCACTGACACCAGAGCTTAGAAGTCCAGAAATCTGCTTTTTAAGATCGGAGAGGCGCTCGGGGCAAAGTCGACGTGGTTTACTGGCGATCGGGGGACCTGGTATGAGGCGAAGCTAGTGAATTGTGCTGTTGGGGACGACGGAAATGTTGCCGGCGGCACGGGAGGCGGTTTGTTTACAATGCTTGGCGAGTGGGGCAGGCGAGGCATGGTCGTGGTGATCGGAGGCGAAAGGAGCCGAGGCGGCAAAGTGTCTCAGGAGTCAACGCAACAAAGTGGCCGCCAGCCCGAAGCAGTGGCACCGTGGTCGGGTTAGCTTGGTAGAGCCAGTGAGCCGTTAGTGATTCCATTGTCTGAGGGCACAGCCTGTGGCAGCAAGGTCGCGGGCGAAACACTTGGTATGAGTGCACTGTTTGTGTTGTCAGTGGCGGTCGCATGGTGGCGTGTAGGATCCAAAGTTGCATAGTTTGAGGTGCTGTCCTGTCCGTGAGGAGCAGGGTAGGAGCCATCAGTCCGGGAGCATGTGACGCTCGTCGCACATGCTCACTTGCGTCCAGCCGAGTGTGAAATGCTGACTTGTTAGGAGGGTGTGGCCCTGCGGAACTGTCAGTACATGTAATGGCAGTCTTGATAGCACAGTTGTGAGGGGTAGCGGGAGGTAAACACATGGAGGCTCGATTGCTGGTACTGCAAGCAGATTCGGCGCACTTACTGACCTTGCTTTGTCCTTGCTGTAGTGTCTGTAATTCCTTTGCTGCATCGGAGAGCTGGAGCTGTGTTGCGTGGAGCCGGAGGGAGAGCTTCAAGTTTTCCTTGCATAAGCAAGCGACGTGTTCAAGCTCGACAAGGCACTTGTGCGTGGTCTCTTGCAACATAGTCGACAGAGACAAGCATGTACGGATGAGATGAGCCTGGACCGATGTGTCATGGGGGGGTTTGTTCGACGGAGCACAGGGGAAGAGAGTCTTGCACGGGTGATGAAACACGGTGTTTCGCACTAGGTCCGGTGAAAGTTTGTGGTGTCGCAAGAAGTCAATGCTTAGTATAGGTTTGTCAATTTTGCACACTAAAAAAAGTCCACTTGAGTTTGCAGTTTGCGGAGAGTAAGATGACGTGGGAAGTTGAACCCGAGCATTGCAGTTTTATTGAATTCACGGTTTGCAGTGAAGTATGATGAGGGTGGATGTTTGACGATGCTAAGGACGTAGGCAGCAGCAAAACATCGTCGCCTGTGTCCACCAGGAAAAGGTATCCCGACAAAATGTCTTTAATGTAAAGTCGTCCGCAATTATCCGGTCGTTCCTGGACAGAATGGAGCACTGGGGGCTGCCTGTCATGTTGTGCGCAGGAGGTGGCACCCGGACCTACCTGTGATTGGCATTTGGGAAGTAGCAGGGTGGTCTGCAGTTACGTGCTGCCTCACCAGACCGTGTGTGGAAGTAACAGTACGGGTAGTGCTGTTGCATTTCCTGCAGAAGGTTCATGGCCAGTGGCGGAGGCCGAGGTTTGGTGGCCACAGGCCGAGGTTCGGTGGCCACAGCAGGTTCGGTTACAGGAGGGGGCGTGACCGTGGGTGGAGCCGGTGACATCCCAGTTGCTTGTTTACTGCTTCCCGGAGCGAGTGGAACGGTCAGCACAGTACGGCCGTGGCCGCGTCTGGACGCAGGGCAATGAGCCTGAACCTGAGACTTGTCAGGTAGGCAGTGGCTGGCTAAATAGAGCAGTGATGCATCGTGTAGCTTGTCAGCAATTGTCATTCTTTGCTCGACAGGTTCAGGAGACCTTTGAGCCAGAGCAAAGTGGACGTGAGGAGATAGTTTATCTGACCCGATGGCAAGTGACCTGTGTCAGAGAGTAGATTGACGCTGACCAGGGCACGTAGCCGTCTCCAGAGCTGGGAAGGTTTGTCATTGCCTAGTTGCTTGACGTGGAGCACTTGCCGTATTGCTGCCCCAGTTGAGCGTGCATGCCGATGTAGAACTGTCTTTTTGCCTAGAGTGTACCGGGTAGGTGAGTCTGGGGCGTCGACCAGGTCAGCAATCAAGTCATCCTGGTCGTGCAGGTGGGTGATGAGGCACATAAACCTGGTTGATTCGAGGAGTTTGTAATGGTTGAACACTTCGTCCACAATTTTGAACCAGGTTGTAGCTCTGTTGGGATTGAATGGCGGCAGCATCGGTAAGCATTGTAGAATGTTCGGAAGAACAGGTTGAGTTCGTTGGGGCACTGCCTGAATCGAGCTGTTGTTACTGTAGTATTCCAGGAGAGTGTGCCTCCAGGGGATGTGGCAACGACGGCTGTTTGGGTGGCAGCGTGAAGGTGACACGTTGTGGTTGAGTGCGATCAGTCGCGACGCAGAAGGCAGACGCGGGTGAGACACCGTAGTGTGTCGATTGCAATTGCAGAAGCTCAACATGTTGCGGGTGTGTTCGGATTGATGCGTCGTGGAAGACCGTCGCGGATGAGGCACCATGATGTGACGAGAACGGTAGTGGAAGCTCTACTGGAGCCGACGCGTGGTCGACAGGTGAGAAAATGTTCAAAGTTTGAGATTGCGTGTTGGTCCATGGAAAGCTCGATGTATGAGCAGAGCCGGGGGCCACCTGTGTTGCAGGGAGGCTGCGGAGGTGTGGGCTGTCCAGAAGCACAGTGTGGGAAATGATGTCGAACGTGGGATGGACTGTGCGAATGTTCACTGTTCATAGTCACTCCACTCAAAACGGTGTGCAGATAAGATGAATGTCATAGCACAAAACACTGAGGCGTAGAGTGGGACGGAGATGAAGGTCAGGCGCAGATAAAAAGTTATTGTTCCTGTTGCAGGCTGAGGTATCGAAGTAGGAAGGCATGTGCTGATGCTGAACTGAGGCACGCGCGGGCGTGGTCGGATGATGAGGTGGTTGACCTATGAATGAAGCAGTTCTGGCCACATGGCAGGTATCCGCATGGTACTGCACAGATTTCAGTGTGAAAAATTGTTGTCCTGGCGGTAGTAGGTTGTCCAACGAATCAGTTGCAGAAATCGGCATTGGTCCCACACTGCACGGAGATCCATAAGAGGTAACTGCACAGTTGATGAGGGAGGTCACATGTGGCGGGAACAAAGGCGTTTGATAGCTAGAGTCATGCACACTCCTAACCTCATTTATTGTTGCAGGCTCGAAAATGTCCGGCGAAATCAGCGGAATCATCGAGTGAGAGGCATCGTGTTGCAGTCCTAGCGGGTGTACATCGCCCGCAACACGATGCATGTTGATCACAAAATCCGGCATTAGGTGCTGGGCTGAAGTCATTGTTTGAATGCTGTGCCGATGTAATACACGCAAAAATAACCGATGCAGAGGTCGCGGGGACAGTAAAACAGCGAAAATGGAAGATGTTAGAACTCGGGGTCACCAGTGAGGAGTGTGTTCTGGTTGGTTGCACCAATAATCATACCCCTTTAGCAGTAGTTCATTTATTAACCTTAACACATACATGGGTAACAAAGAACTGAGCTGAACATGGTGGAACAGCCAAAGATAAAGCTTAAGAGTCCAAAGATGAATGCATATCGATGTTGGTGTCTATTTAATCGGCGCCACAGGGGAAAACAGTGTTCTACTAAGGTAAGCATTTTATTAGCAAAAGTGTTATATATTTTTCATTCATGCCATGAGCACTGTAAACATCAGTCCAGTGAATGTCTCTGAGGAGTGTCCTAAAAAAATCAATTTTTGGCTTATTGATTACCCTCTTGAGCTCAGATTTAACAGATTTTATATGCTGTTCAGTAGTAACATTTAACAGAAGGAACTGCATGTCATGGTCTGAGAGGCCATCGACTATTGGTTTTGTAACAATTTTTTTCATTGAACTTTTCTATAAAGAAATTATCAATGTCGGGCTGTGAGCAATTGGCTACCTTATTGGAGAACTTTACAGTGGGAATTAAGTTGAATGCTAGTGCTACTAACTCAAGTAAGTTCTTATTGGGAGAGACTAAGGAATCCTACATTGAAATCAGCAGCAACCAATATTTCTTTGTTTTTGGTTGTTAAATGGGCCACTACAGCTTCAATGTAGTTTATGAACAGATTAAAGTTACCTGCAGGTGCTCAATATACACTTAATATTATGAAGGAATTTTTGTGAAATTCTACTTCTGTTGCACATGCTTCCATATGCTGCTCTGGGCAAAATTTATGAATATCTATGTTCTTAAATTTATGACAGTTCCTGATGAATGTGGCAACTCTCCTTTCTCCATTTCTGCTCTACAAAAGTGATATGCTAACCTAAACCCTGTAACACTTAAAAGTTCTATACCAGAGGTTACATGATGTTCAGAAATGCAGATTATGTCAGCTGGGTTTGACGACTAGTTCATCTCTGCAGATAATTAATTCATTAATTTTATTTCTCAGTCCTCGAATATTTTGATGCAATAAAGATAGCTGACATTTCACATTGACTGAGTTAAAATTGAGTAGAGTTGAAATATCTGCTGACTGTTGGAAATTCTTAACCAATAGCTGTTAATGCTGATGTAATAAGCTAGAATTATGTTTTTTTTTGGTTTCTTTCTCAAACTGAAGGTTTGTCTCAATCCTAACCTCTTTTAAAATTTTGTTTCTTTCTGTCCTCCCTACCCTAAAAAAGGGTCTTTTCTGAACCATATAACCACTGGTATTTTATCACTCCTGACAGTGCCTCCCCCTTTAACTTTCCTGCTATTTTCCCTGCCAGTTTGCCCTTCCCTTTCCTCTTGAGGTGAAGGCCATATGTAGTATAATCCCACCTACTGAGAGAATCTACAGGAACCACACCAATGTGTGACCCTGCACCCGACATAACCAGCTGTTCCAACTTCAAATTAACTCTCTTGACAGAAGAGTTTAAATGAGGTCAGTCATGGTGCCCAAGAACAGATACAAACTGAACACTAGTATGCTTCGATGCTGATACAATCTTTGCCAGGTCACACACTATACTGTACCCAGGATTACCTGCCCCACCCAATATAACCATGGTGTCTTCCTTAGTGAAATCTTTGCAAAGTGATCCTAAATCCTCTGTCATGTGCTCCAGACCAGCACTAGGTTTAAAAAAAATTGGTGACCTGGTATTATGATCCTAGTTCATCCTGCAAAAGTTGGCCAACACCTCTTTCATGGGAACTACGTAACAACACTTTCTCTTTACTGATTTCCCTACATTCTTACTTTTCCATTTGCTGCTGAAAGTTTGTTGTGCCCTGTCTACACCTGCAACTGCTTGACACTCACCAGTTTCTAACTGAAGCAACAGGTCAAATCTATTTTCCACATTTACCACGAAGCTGTGAAAGTTCTAGGCCTGTTCTTCCTGTTGCCACTTCCCACCTCTCTTTACCCTTCTCCCTCCTTAACCTGTCAAGATCTCTCCTTACACAGCCCATTCATCAGAGAGACTGGTCGGTAGTTAAAATATGTGGGTCCTTTACCTCTTTTAGGACCACTGAGGTGGAAATTCTTCTTCCTCCAAAATACAATTAAAAAGTCTGAGGATATGTTTCATGCTGTGGGTGGAAAGATTTTTGAGCATTTGGTTGTGGATTTTTATGTATCCAGGGGCTGTACCTCAAAACATTGCCAAAGTGCTGCAAAGCTCCTACACACTAAAAGGGGCATTGTATAAGAGAGGGAGACCTGTGTGCATGGAAGGATAGTGGGCAGTGCAACTTAAAATGTTTCAGGGCCAGGAAATGAGGATGATAATTACTGCAAATGGACACTTCAGTGAAGTGAGCTGCAAAACAGTTAGCAAGTACTGTGGGATCAGTGCAGATGTTACCATTGACAAGGATGCCAGAAACTGCCATAGGTAGTGGATGCTCAAAAATATGGCAGAGTTTAGTCCATACTTGGGACAATGGGGTGTGGGATTGCATGATGATACATATTGCTCATAACACTCCTGCTACCTTTTCTTTAATAAAAACTGTGCTTCTACCCAGAGTCTCTTGAATCCTGTTAAATTATCCATTGAAGGGTGGCACTTGGGCCATTAAAAACCCCTGCTGCAGTCCCTGATAGCTATGGCTATATCTCCAGACCACCACAGCACTGGTGGTCATTGGGATGAGCCGGAGGCCTAGTGGATCACTGCTGCTGCAACATGAATAATAGTATCAATAGTATCGTATACCAATTTGTTGATATCTGTTGCATGACTGGCTGAAAAAGTGGCTGTAGAGGAGAAAGCCTGCCAGTCACGTTTACAAAGTGACCAACATGGAGCGTGTTTCCGATGTGTGTGAGTGGAGAGGGAGAGTGATAGGAAAATGGTCACTGTCACAAAGATCGCCATGGTTCAATTGCTAAATCAGGGGTAAGACTCGGGCTGCAAACTGTGACATCAGTAATTGAGTTGTTCTGTGGGCCACACTGAAATGTGTTGGAGCTCCAGTGTTGAGTAGGCTGACATCCAATTCTGAAAGATGATGTTCTGGTACCCGGCTCCACGGGACTATGTCATCACCCCACAGAGGATTATGGACATTAAAGTCCCCCTGTAGAAGGCAGGGGGAAGGTAGCTGTTCCACTAACAGCTCATGATAATGGGAAGGTCCATCTGGGGGTAGATAAACACTACATATTGTCACCCAAATTGACTGGCAGGCTTTAATGGCGGTGGCCTCTAGTTCAGTGGTGAGGGGCACCTGCTTACTGAAAATATCAAAGCATACGAGGATACAAACCGCACCAATCGTCCTCTTGACATTAACACAATTGGTATGGTAAGGTAATCAGTTTTTCAGAACAGGGAGAAATGTTCCAGTAGACACTGCCTCCTTAAGTGCTATGCCAATTGTGGAATAAGTAGACAGTAAATGACAGAGTTCATTCAGATGGCAATAGTAGCTGTTACAGTTCCACTGCTGGAGCATTGGTGTCAGGTCTGAGAAAGTGGAGAATTGAAAATATGGGTGTGATTACTTTGCCACCAGACCAGTCTGCCTGATTGTGTGATACATTGTGAAGGTGCATAGGTTTGACCTTTGCAGAGGTGGGAAGCAGAATATCCAAAGCCTCAGAAAGTAATTTTTTCTGCTTATCCTTATTATCCTTGTGAGACTGATTTATGTGAAGATTTCCCCAGTTTATCTTCCAAGAGTGAAGAAGACTGTAGTTTTATTTGGCCTGCAGCCTGTGGCTTCTGGCCCTTGTCTTGAGAGGTGGGGGGGCTCGTTGCCAGGTGTCCTCATCCCTGAAGATGCCAGGGGATGAGCAGGCATCTCTGGCTGCACCAGTGGTGTGGGAAGCACTGGTCCTACAGGGATAGTGGGCATGGGAGCTGTCTTTCCCTCTCACAATTGTGTAGCAGGTCCCAGAATACCTCCAGGCCTAGGAGGTATCATGCAAGGCCTTGTCATTGCTTGAGGTGTGTATTGACAACATTCGCAAAATTTAAGACCGTATCAGTTGGGTGAGCTCTTTCAAAATTTTTCTTTGCTTCTTGACAAACGAGGTAGTCAGATGTTTTATACTCTTGAATTTTCTTCTCCTTCAAACACTGAGCATTGCAGTGGACAAGAATGGTGCAGTTATAGACAGTTGACATGTTTAGGGAATTGGTCAGAAGGTCTGCACTCAAGGGGACACCCGTCTACATCCCAACAGATAGCCTCATTAGAACAGTGGGAGGACATGTGTCTGAACCTCTGGATCTAAAACATCTCATTGGAGGAGGAAAATAAGGCCTGACATCACACCTAGAAGCCATGACCTTAATCTTCTCAGGCAAAATGTTGCTGTCAAAGACCAGGATAAAACCTCCAGCATCCACTGTTATCTTTGGCTCATTTCTGGATGAGGCGCACAGAATGGACTCCATGCCATGAGAGATTATTATGCAGCTCTTCATCAGTTTGTAGTGTTGGGTCCTGATGGACACCTTGAATTCTATTGAGCTTGTTATGAGGAGAAATGGTGACTGGTATATTTACTATCTTTACACAGGCCTGAAGTGCCTGCGATTGGTTGGTGTGCGATATTTTGATCCCCAAAAATCAATTTCTGATCTTTTCTGTCGCTGCAAGCTCCCCAAATTGATCTTCAGTAATTTCAACAAAAATCAGTGGTTTTGTTGTACTGAAAAATCTGCTGTCAGTTTGGAAACAAACCAAGAACATCAAACTGTCCACTTCCATTTGTCCTTACCTGGCTCCTGTCTTGAGGCATGATCAAAGACAGAAGTGCCACAGGATTGTACACTTATGCATTTAAACCACTGTTCCTGATTGTAGAGATGGCCATGTTGGCATGACCACCATAAGTTTGATCTGTTTCATTGTGGATCATTCAGCCCAATGCCACTTGCTCTGGTCAGAGGCTCTCCCCATTTGTGCCACCCACCCAAGGCAAAGGCCATCTGGTACAGTAGCCATTGCCCTGAGTCCCAGCACCCTGAAATTGATAGGCACCTACTCCTTGGCTGACATGGGGAGGTTACAGCTCAGGCATTGGCAGTGTGATAACTGCATTGTCAGGGGGCTACCACCAAGACATCCCCACCTCAACAGACTGGCTGGACATAGGTGCAGAGGTAGATCAACTCGATTGGTAGGTGCATAGTGGAGAGTTAATGCACCACAGTAAGATGTACTTCCCAAATGGCATGCAATCTGTAAAATTTGGGAAGTGGAGGTCAAACACAAAATGGGCACCAGAATTTAAAAGCGAAAAGAGGTGAGGGGAAATGGTGTTCAAAAAGTGAAAAGAGTGAAAACGTTCGGAAGTCCAAAATATAGCCAAAATGCCAAGGTAAAAACATAACCAAATAAAGACACTCCTATTAGTCACATTTAACATCAGGCAAGGAAGACCATGCATATATTCTAGCTCTCAACACCACAGGGTCTTCTTAGAAAATCAGTTTGACATCTTTCACAGAAAATATTAATTTCTTGTGGCTTTGTTCAAATGGCTGCGATGTCACTGTAGTTCTAGCCCTACAAAATAACTGCAATGCAAGGACTGAACTGGGCGAGTCTGCAGAAAGGTCACAGTTTTGTGAATGGATTTTAAATAGAGTGCACAATTGAGAAATTGACCCTTACGTACTACATTAATTCACAAAATAACCATTATTGGAGTTCTGAAAAGTGTAGTGTAGTACACAAGGCATCCCTGAATGAGCAAATAATAGGAGTGTGGTACACTGTTAGTAGTGAGAGAATAACAGGCCTTTTTTCCAGGAAACAATTAACCATGAGAGATATGTGGAAAGCATTCTGTGGCTTTTTTTTTTTTTTTTTTGCCATTTCATGGAGAGAAAGTGCTGTTGTGACATCCGCCAGGACTCTGCAGTGGCACATACAGCCAATTTTGTATTAAAAGAAACTCGTGAAGTATTTCAAAATAGAGTTAACTCTAACATATGGCTTCCTCATTCCCCCAATTTAACCCAATGTGACTTATCTGCGGGGGACATTAAAATAGGGTACAAACCAAATCCACACACGTAAGATGAATCTGAAAATAACATTTGTCAAAAATTTCTGCCATTACTCAGATGGAACTGCAGAGTGTGACAAGCAATTTCCTAAAGAGGTGTCAGTAATGCTGGAACAATTAAGGGAGGCAGTTCCAGCATCTCCTTGCTTAATATTACATGAGTAATTCACTTTAAGTGTTTTTGTTATGTATGCTAGAAGTAACTGACACTAAAAACCTTACTAAATTTGCTGCGGACCTGTGCTACCTGTGCTGCGCACACAGCAGCTGGCCTCACCAACCAGCCACACACCACAAAAGCAGTTGTATTTATGATTCACCATCCTGTAGTTACACCAAATCTATGATATCACTTCACTGATTTATAATAACCACGTAATTTCTTTGGTAGACAGACTGCTATGGAATATGTACCTGATCATGCCATGAACAGACTAAGTGTTCAAATAAAAAGTACCACTGTAAGAGCAGAGGATCTGAACCACTGTGATGAAGCAAGCTGGGATATTTTTTACTTCCCCTCTTGTTTTGCCATCTTCCTCCTTAAAATTCATTTTGTTCATAACTAATCACTATCAGCATATGTGAGTATAATCTGCATTTTCATAAAAGGAAGGTTGGCCCTCAGTTTTAAAGAATATAACACCAGATCTAATTTTGAGCTTAGTTTTATGTATGTAATTGATTTTCTAATTTATTTTGACTATTCCTAGTTAGTATCTTTATTTATAGGGTGAAATCAGTAACTGTTTTGTAACTTAAATTCTATTGTTGATGTATAAACAAATATAAATTCTGTACTAATTATAAACATTTGGAGGAACAACTAATAGTATTCTTAATGGATCTATTTCGCTATTCGAAAACATGTTAGCAAAGCCAGCTCTTAATTAAAGACAAAGTAATTAACAGTTTTGTCAAAAATATTGTCTGCATAATGATATATGTTAATTTCATCATTTAAACAAATAATTCAGACTAACTCTTTTAGAAGGAGAAACTTAATTATTTCGAGGGTATATAAGGGCCCAATTTTTTGTCCTGAGACAGACAGTCCATGGCTGAGTTTCAAACGAGAAACCTGTGTTGGTTAGAACAACATTGCTTCAGCTTAACTGTGAAATAAGTGTTACACAATTAGGCTTTGTGTTAAAACAATGACAGTGTCTGCTCCATACACACCTTTCTATTCTTCAAGAACTGTGAACTTTGTGGTTAGGTTTTTACTGCTTGCAGAGGTACAGTAGTAAAATATTGTATCAGCATGTGGAGGTTTGCCTGCAAGCTATTAATGAGGCTTATGGAAAGTTTAAACAACAGTGCACTGGCCATATAACTGTAATGTAATGAAAATTTTGTGGTGCGGGTAAATACAAATAAGTAAATATTTAAGTGAGCTGGGTGGGTATATTAAATGCAGTCCATATGAGTCTTGATCCAATGGATTTCCCACTAAAAAAATGTGTTCATTTGCAAATCAACAAATATGCAGTGTTCAAGGATATTTTATTATTTAATCGCACAGAACAATTTGTTTCTATATCTCTCGTTTGGAAGGTACATTTGGTATTTCATGTACATAATGCAGCAGTCACATTAATACAGAGGCTATACTTTAATTCATAGAAAGGAAATACAGCTGTAGCTCATCTACAGCTAAGAACATAGCTTAAGGTTTGTCATAAGTAATGAAGACTTCATGTAAAAGACCAGCCTACACACAAATGTGCAACACCAAGGAAAACCATAAACAAATCTTTCATGTATTGCAGACAATGTTATAATATGTGATCTCTTACTATCAGATAAGAAATTACTTAGTTATACCCTGGCCAACAATGGTATACTGTCATTAATAGATGAAGTGAAAGTGAATTACAGCTAATTTACTGCCTTAAGACTTCAGTGATTGTTGGCAACAGGTTTCAAAGTCAATATTACTACAGATATAACTAAGTCTTTACTACAGATCAGAAATTGCATGTGAGAAATGCATTATGTCCAAACAATATTGTTTACTGTCAGAATGAGTTAGTAGCATATCTTGAATGATCCAGCAAAACATGCAATAGCTGCTGCTTTCTTTGCCTCCTTTTTGGTTTTACCTGTGGACAAACATTATATTAATACTCAGCAATTAAATTTCCATTTTTATGTCAACAATAAAATCTTATCAAATTTTAGGAATATAAACTTGAAGAATCTATTACTTACCCACACCACTGTAAGTCTTCCCATCAACAGTTACTGACATTGTAAATCTCTCATCTGGATGTGTGTGTTCCTGCCTAGCTTCAGTGAACTGTATTTCTGGTTTTAAATTATGTAATAAGAGAACAGGATGACAACCAGTTGGGTTTTCTGGAATTTTTTTCATGGGAGAATCTGCTGCCAGAACCAGAGGCTGTAACTGACATTAAGATTATACACAGGCACTGGAAAATGTTTTTCAAACATCAGATTTACAAAATGTCTGGCAATTCATTACTCACAGCAGATCAGCAAACTTCCAGGATAAAGCTGAAAAGGAAGAAAGCAGTGTGCTAGGTAGTGTTATGTGTAATATACCTGTCCAGCTGCTGCCACTGCATCCACCCTTGCTGGAGGTGGCAAAACTCGTTTCTGTTTACAAAAAGGAAGAGGTACATGTGTACCTTGACTCTGCCATTCAGTAAATAATTTGTACAGGGCAAATGAAGCCACATTTCCCCATGGCACATCATCCTCTGGGACTGGTGGCTTTCCCAATGCTTGTGCACTTTCAGCCATACTTCCATCATCAGAAACACCACTGCCAGCTGCATTGTTCACTTCCTGCTGCATGGGTTCAACAACTTCTGCATTATGCCGTTTCTGTGTTTTCACTGCTGCATCAAACATTCTTTCCAAAAGTAAGTCTTTTAGAGCTTTTTCAGCAGCATTTTGCTTAGCTATTGATTTGGATAAACCTCCACCTACATACACCTTCCCATCCACCTGCAAAATAAATTTTAGAATACTGTCAGACACACATGGCCGAGAAAAAAAAAAAAAAAAAAAAAAAAAAATAGTGTGAAAATTGATCAGTAGATGATGCTGTGTGTGTCAGAATACATAAAAACACCTGTTATGTGCATGACCCATTGAAGTTGTTATAAACATGCAGGATACACGGCTTTTCCTCCTTTCATGTCTGTGAAGTTTGCAATGATTGTCTCAATGCAGGACCGCACTCTGTTTGTATAGCTGTATTACATGAACGATGACTGCACACGTCACACTGCAGAAGTTCTGGACACTGAAGGGTTTGAAGAAAGACATTGGTCTGATGACTGCTGTGGGTCTGGAGAAAATGATTCGGAAATTAAAAAAGACTGGTTCTTTTGGTGTGCAACCTGGTAGAGGGAGAAAATGAACTGATTCAATGTCAGTGGAAGCAGTGGCCACAGCAGTTCGGGAGGAGATGAGTGGTGGTGTGCAAACGTGTAGTGCACGGAGAATTGCCTGAACATTGGACATACCTATGAGCACGGTGCATAAAATCTTATGAAACATCCTTCTTTGCTATCCACTGAAAATTATGCATGTGAACCAGTTGTTTCCTGTTGACCTACCAGCAAGAAAGACCTTTGGTTTAAAATTTCTTGCTTGCATGGAAGTGGACAATGATTGGCCATGGAAGATTTTGTGGATAGAGAAAGCCCACTTCCATCTGACAGGTTATGGCAATACACAGAATTGTTGAATATGAGCAACTGGTTCATACCAGTATCACTTCATCCCAAAAAGATCACTGCGTGGTGCAGGTTTACGGCATCTTTTATCATAGGGCCATATTTTTTCAGAGAGACAGGTGCTTCCGGTTCTGTTACCTGTAATGTAACTGGTAAGCACTATGAGAGTGTTTTGCACAACTACGTCATTCCAGCTCTTCAACAGCTTGGTGTGTGGATAGGATCATTTTTATGCAAGACGGCACAACTCTGCACATTGCAAAGCCAATGAAGCAACTGCTGAAGTGCCATTTCGGAAATGCTAGAATTCTCAGCCACTATTTCCCTACAGCCTGGCTGTCCCGATCACCTGATCTTAATCCATGTGACTTATGGCTGTGAGGCTATCTGAAAGATGTTATGTTCAGTGTTCTGATTGCAAACTTAGCTGTATTGAAGGCATGCATTGTGCAACATTCTGAATGTGACCCGAGAAACACTTCAATCAGTTGTGGAACATACTGTTTCTTGATTTCAACTTGTTGCAGAAAAACAGTGGACAGCATATTGAGCATGTTTTGCGCCAGTAGCTCTGAAATTAATAATCCAATCTGATTTTGATTGATGCTTTTTATGTGGTTTTTGGCCTCAGGACAGTTAAAAACCAGTTTTTCCCATCCAATATGATATGACCTTGGGGTGGTGGATGGGCTTACATAACTAACAGTGTCACACCTGAACACCCATGCACACTGAATAGTAAAGTTTGTTTGGTGTCAAACATACATCTTAGGCATTGTTGTACAAATCATTTGTCGTCAACCACTATTAAATTATGATGCTTACAGTGTGCCACCTATTGCTGCATTTTGTAATTATTTATTTTGCTTCTGGCATACATTTTCCCCTTTCTCCAACAATATTCTGTTACAATTTGATGTAATTCTGAGAAATGGTGTTATTTCTACAATGGTTTGAAAGTTTAACTCTAATTATAATCATCCTGCATATTAATGAATATATATTGCATTATACTGTGGACAGTCTAACATTACGGAAAAGGCACAATTTTAATTGCTATTTTTTCAAAGTGTCTTTTAATGATGGTAGAAGTTAACAGCAGGTTAAATGAAACAAACTAACCTGAATAGTACAACTAACTGAACTGGTGTTCTTCAGTTTCTCATAGAATATTTGTAACAAAACAATCCACAGTTGTTTTGCCAGTTGTTGGTGTCCAAAGGACACAACATTTCAGCAGTTTATCATGTAACTGTCATCAGGCTCAGTCATCAAAACATTGTGTCCTTTGGACAGCAGCAAGTGGCAGTATACCTATGGACTATTTTATTAACTGAACTGCAAATTGCAGTTGCACTTCACTGATAAAGTAGGTCAACAGCATTACCTGCTTCAGAAGACATTAATAACTCACTGGTGATTTGTCAGAACCATATAAAGAAGTTCTATTAGTTTCATATTAATATCTAGGACACTACTGGGACACACTTAAACAACAACCAAGATGATCCATTTTGGTTTATGTAAGACACAGGTGTAGTCTTTTGTAATTTTAAGAATTACAATATTAGTTTTCTCACAGTACTGCAACATTATACCAAAGGTTTGACTTATTCAGTTAATTTTAGTTTTATACTATTAACTTTTACTTCTTGTTCAATTTTCTTCCTCCTAAGCTGAAAATTTTTCCATTACATTTGTTGTACGTACAAATCAAAGAACCACCATACAAAATAAACCACATTATTGTTAGCACATATATAATCTTATCCCCCCCCCCCCCCATGAACCATGGACCTTGCCGTTGGTGGGGAGGCTTGCGTGCCTCAGCGATACAACCACAACGGAGGGGTATCTGTTGAGAGACCAGACAAACGTGTGGTTCCTGAAGAGGGGCAGCAGCCTTTTCAGTAGTTGCAAGGGCAACAGTCTGGATGATTGACTGATCTGGCCTTGTAACAATAACCAAAACGGCCTTGCTGTGCTGGTACTGCGAACGGCTGAAAGCAAGGGGAAACTACAGCCGTAATTTTTCCCGAGGGCATGCAGCTTTACTGTATGATTAAATGATGATGGCGTCCTCTTGGGTAAAATATTCCAGAGGTAAAATAGTCCCCCATTCGGATCTCCGGGCGGGGACTACTCAAGAGGATGTCGTTATCAGGAGAAAGAAAACTGGCGTTCTACGGATCGGAGCGTGGAATGTCAGATCCCTTAATCGGGCAGGTAGGTTAGAAAATTTAAAAACGGAAATGGATAGGTTAAAGTTAGATATAGTGGGAATTAGTGAAGTTCGGTGGTAGGAGGAACAAGACTTCTGGTCAGGTGACTACGGGGTTATAAACACAAAGTTAAATAGGGGTAATGCAGGAGTAGGTTTAATAATGAATAGGAAAATAGGAACGCGGGTAAGCTACTACAAACAGCTTAGTGAACGCATTATTGTGGCCAAGATAGACACAAAGCCCATGACTACTACAGTAGTACAAGTTTATATGCCAACTAGCTCTGCAGATGAAGAAATTGATGAAATGTATGACGAGATAAAAGAAATTATTCAGGTAGTGAAGGGAGACGAAAATTTATTGGTCATGGGTGACTGGAATTCGTCAGTAGGAAAAGGGAGAGAAGGAAACATAGTAGGTGAATATGGATTGGGGAGAAGAAATGAAAGAGGAAGCCGCCCTGTAGAATTTTGCACAGAGCATAACTTAATCATAGCTAACACTTGGTTCAAGAATCATAAAAGATGGTTGTATACCTGGAAAAATCCTGGAGATACTAAAAGGTATCAGATAGATTACATAATGGTAAGACAGAGATTTAGGAACCAGGTTTTAAATTTTAAGACATTTCCAGGGGCAGATGTGGATTCTGACCACAATCTATTGGTTATGAACTGCAGATTAAAACTGAAGAAACTGCAAAAAGGTGGGAATTTAAGGAGATGGGACCTGGATAAACCAAAAGAACCAGAGGTTGTACAGAGTTTCAGAGAGAGCATAAGGGAACAATTGACAGGAATGGGGGAAAGAAATACAGTAGGAAGAAGAACGGGTAGCTTTGAGGGATGAAATAATGAAGGCAGCAGAGGATCAAATAGGTAAAAAGATGAGGGCTAGTAGAAATCCTTGGGTAACAGAAGAAATATTGAATTTTATTGATGAAAGGAGAAAATATAAAAATGCAGTAAATGAAGCAGGCAAAAAGGAATACAAACGTCTCAAAAATGAGATCGACAGGAAGTGCAAAATGGATAAGCAGGGATGGCTAGAGGACAAATGTAAGGATGTAGAGGCTTTTCTCACTAGGGTAAGATAGATACTGCCTACAGGAAAATTAAAGAAACCTTTGGAGATAAGAGAACCACTTGTATGAACATCAAGAGCTCAGATGGAAACCCAGTTCTAAGCAAAGAAGGGAAAGCAGAAAGGTGGAAGGAGTATATAGAGGGTCTATACAAGGGCGATGTACTTGAGGACAATATTATGGAAATGGAAGAGGATGTAGATGAAGATGAAATGGGAGATACGATATTGCGTGAAGAGTTTGACAGAGCACTGAAAGACCTGAGTCGAAACGAGGCCCCCAGAGTAGACAACATTCCATTGGAACTACTGACGGCCTTGGGAGAGCCAGTCCTGACAAAACTACCATCTGGTGAGTAAGATGTATGAAACAGGTGAAATACCCTCACACTTCAAGAAGAATATAATAATTCCAATCCCAAAGAAAGCAGGTGTTGACAGATGTGAAAATTACCGGACAATCAGTTTAATAATCCACAGCTGCAAAATACTAACATGAATTCTTTACAGACGAATGGAAAAACTAGTAGAAGCCGGCCTCGGGGAAGATCAGTTTGGATTCCGTAGAAATACTGGAACACGTGAGGCAATACTGACCTTACGACTTATCTTAGAAGAAAGATTAAGGAAAGGCAAACCTACGTTTCTAGCATTTGTAGACTTAGAGAAAGCTTTTGACAATGTTGACTGGAATACTCTCTTTCAAATTCTAAAGGTGGCAGGGGTAAAATACAGGGAGCGAAAGGCTATTTATAATTTGTACAGAAACCAGATGGCAGTTATAAGAGTCGAGGGACATGAAAGGGAAGCAGCGGTTGGGAAGGGAGTAAGACAGGGTTGTAGCCTCTCCCCGATGTTATTCAATCTGTATATTGAGCAAGCAGTAAAGGAAACAAAAGAAAAATCCATGGAGAAGAAATAAAAACTTTGAGGTTCGCCGATGACATTGTAATTCTGTCAGAGACAGCAAAGGACTTGGAAGAGCAGTTGAACGGAATGGATTGTGTCTTGAAGGGAGGATATAAGATGAACATCAACAAAAGCAAAACGAGGATAATGGAATGTAGTCGAATTAAGTCGGGTGATGTTGAGGGTATTAGATTAGGAAATGAGACACTTAAAGTAGTAAAGGAGTTTTGCTATTTGGGGAGCAAAATAACCGATGATGGTCGAAGTAGAGAGGATATAAAATGTTGACTGGCAATGGCAAGGAAAGCGTTTCTGAAGAAGAGAAATTTGTTAACATCGAGTATAGATTTAAGTGTCAGGAAGTCATTTCTGAAAGTATTTGTATGGAGTGTAGCCATGTATGGAAGTGAAACATGGACGGTAAATAGTTTGGACAAGAAGAGAATAGAAGCTTTCGAAATGTGGTGCTACAGAAGAATGCTGAAGATTAGATGGGTAGATCACATAACTAATGAGGTACTGAATAGGATTGGGGAGAAGAGGAGTTTGTGGCACAACTTGACCAGAAGAAGGGATCGGTTGGTAGGACATGTTCTGAGGCATCAAGGGATCACCAATTTAGTATTGGAGGGCATCGTGGTGGGTAAAAATCGTAGGGGGAGACCAAGAGATGAATACACTAAACAGATTCAGAAGGATGTAGGTTGCAGTAGGTACTGGGAGATGAAGAAGCTTGCACAGGATAGAGTAGCATGGAGAGCTGCATCAAACCAGTCTCAGGACTGAAGACCACAACAACAACATATAATCTTATAGCTGCACTATATTTAATTAAAAAAGTGTAACTCAAGTATGTTGGCATTGGATATATAAAAAGTGAACACTAACCTCAGCACTAACAACAAACATAGTTTGTGTTAGAGCATTTTTATACTCGTGAAATGTAAAGTTTATTCCAGCTTTCAGTTCACGCAGAACCGTAATGGCATTCTTTGGGTGCAACAGCTTCCTCAGTCGTGCATTCTGTTTTCTTTTTCTTAACTTCTTTTTCAACTGAACTATGATTGAAAGAAAAGCTTTAAATTAGTTTTTAATTTTTCAGGGTGCACAGCAAACTTTTATAACCACAAGATTATATCAATTCAACACAGTTTTTGGAAAGGCTAATTTTTACGACTGTCCACATTAAGTTGTTACGGTTATTAAAAAGATTAAAACTGATACATGACATCACTAAGTTATATTTCTATTCTTTGGGGTGGATGAGGAATTTATTACTACTAGACAAGGCAAACCCTAGGCCCAGATGACAAAATTACGTACAGCCACTTTCCAGTTCACATTATTACCTCCACAGTGCAAGCACAGAAAATGATCACAGATACTGCATTTGTGAGTATCTGCAACAGCTTGCTGTGAACCTAGTTAAATTTATTGACAATGAGTAGGGAAAGGAGTGGTAGCTTTGACAAAATGTGAAAGCAAAGCGTTGAAATTTAGCAACTTACTGGTTTGCAAATTTTAGGGGCAGATACATGGTGCCAAGCAGGCTGACAAAGTACCTAGCCCAGAGTAGAAATAAACTGTACATGGCTATCCCATTAGTTATTTATTTACTTATTTTTTATCCTTGGATCACTTTTGGTAGAAATATTGGATACATCAATGTATTTTAGCAGCACCACCGTTTAGGATAGGTAAAGTTAGTTTTGTGCAATATTCTGAGCACAAATTACAGCCAAGTGTGGACCGGATTGCAGTGAGTTACACATACCAACATTTTCCAAGTAGGATAGAGGCCACAGGGCTATCAAATTGCTGAAAGAGTATACATAGTGGTTTTGCATGCCACAAATCACAGGCAGAAGGGGCCCACTGGCCAACCTAGTGCGTTATGAGTACGTGACGCGAAGGGGCGCATATGGCAAAACAAAGGCACACAGCCACTTACAAATAGATGCGGGTTTCTAACAGGATTCATTCAAGTGTGGCAGCTCTCCTGGATGGCAGGGCGTGTCACCACACCAGCTACACCCAGCAACAGATGGGGGCACCAGCATTCCAGTCCAAGGCGGGTCGCTGGTTCAACCATCTGAGGTTGATGCGGGGTCTGTAGCCAGCCAGTGGCAAGACACTACACGGCTCGCTAACATGGGCAGATGTCCTGGCTTCCAACACACACCGGAGGCATGCTGAGGCCAGGTTGTGGGCACTTGTCGCGATCTCAGCCATGCCGGTGACGATGCCGAGTCGGCAGGGACACAGACCGCCGAGTCGATTGCCGCCATCCTGACGATGCCACTACTCCACTGGCATACAAAGCCAACACACACTGTGAAGTGGTATCCGCACCATTGCAGGACCCGGTGATGCAGACCGAGGGGAACGCAGTGCTCTAGTTGGAAAAAATGAAGCACTTGGAAAGTTCAGACGAGTCTTAATATGGTGCCTTCTACCTCTTCACACTACATTTGGTGTTGCTGTTACATTTGTGGCAAAAGTTGCCACTATATTTAGTGACAGAATAGCAGACATTGTCTGTCCAGTACAACGTTCGACCCCAATGCCCGCATTACATTCACAAGATGTGGCGAGTTTTGACCAGTTTTCTTTTGAATATTGGACATTTCCTTGCCTTTTTCTGTTTTTGAGAATGGCTCATGGCAGGCCATTTTAGATGTTTTGCATAGGCATATTATTATTTTTTTGTCAGAATAAGTGTTAGTGTATTTAGGGCAGTAATCTTTATTTTTTTCGTGGCATTTAATTACCTTTGTATTGGTTTGAGTATGTTACCGAGTATGATGATACTGAAGCATAGGGAGTTGGGTTATTCTTGTACTTAAATGTTTTGTTTCAGGACTAATTGGGAACAAAAGCAACAAAATGGCAGAGTCAGAGATGCGAGGTACGTCTGAACCCAAACCGGTATGGATTTTGTTGGAAGAAGTAGCACAATTGACAGCGGACAATACACAGTTGAGAAATGAATTAATATCTAGAAGCGAGCGGGAAACCGCATCTGATCAGTCGTTGTTGCCTAGGGTGCAGGAGATTGATCCGGCTGCCGCGAGTTAGATTATTCCATTTTCTGGCAAGGCATCTGAGGATGTGCGTTCATTTGTGGTGGGCTTGGAGGCTTCAGCAGTGATGAATGTTCGGTCTGATGAGCAGTTGTTACATATAGCCAAGATTAGATTAACGGGTGAAGCAAAAACATATGTAAGGTGTGTTCTGAGGCCTTAAGGAAGGCAGGTCAGTTTAAGAAGGTAAAGGAAGGGCTTTTACAAATGTACAAAAAAAAAAAAAAAAAAAAAAAAAAAACAGAATAGCACTCAATACTTTAGAGAGAGGTTAAGTAAAATGTCAAAGAGACAGGGGGAGACAGTGGAGAAATTTGCGGACAGGATAATTGAAACTAATGAGTATACTTACGAGCTGGGTCCGAGCGATGAAGCAAATAGTAGGCTGAGCAAAGGGCACTTGATGAATTTTTTAGAGGGTTACCGGTGTGTAGGTCATGGAAACTGCGTGAAGGGACTCCAAAAGATTTGTATTCGGCCATTCAGCTGGCAATTCAATGTGAGGAAACAGACGTCGCAACAGGGGTACGCAAGAGGCAAACAGTGTTTACAGTGGATGTGAAATGTTTTAAGTGTGGTTGTATGGGACATGTGCAGAGGCAATGTACCTAGTCACTGAGGAATAAAGGAAGGGGAAGTTGGAGAAGTGGAGATAGGAGAGGTGTAAAGTGGTAGAGGGGGCCCAAGACCCACCTAAGTGAACTCCCATTTAATTTCAATGCTATGAATACATATGCTGAGGTGGAATGTTCAGGGGTTGGATCCATATGAACTAAACAGTTTAAGATGTTGTTGGACACAGGGGCTCAAGTGTCAGTGGCTACTAGGGATATAATGGGATGAAGAAAGTTAGACCCATCACGTTATAGGTTGCGTGGAGTGGGGGATAAGGTGGTCACACCTTTGGGGTTGGTGACAGTTGACTTTCGAATAGAGAAAGTCTGATTTAATGCATGCATGGAAGTAGTACCATGGGTAAGAGAGGGCTACGACATGATCCTAGGAGTAGATTTCTTGCATCAACATCATGCCAAAATTGACCTTGGACAATGAACTGTGAACTTGGTGGAATGTTATTTCATCTAGGGGAAACTGTTGTCAATGCAGAGCAGTCGCAAGGGGTGTTCAACTTAATGGACAAACCAATTTAACCACGTACATTAGCATTAAGGCTTAATTCACATGTGTGTGTGTGTCTAGTGGCACGGGGAAGTTGCTTTGGGTAAGTGTGGAGTCAAATCTACCTGTGAGTACAGTATGTGTTATTGAACCATAGGATGATAATGAAGTTTTGGGTTCACTGGCTTCTTTCATGAAATGTAGCGTTGTACGCGTACAGGAGAGAAACGACGGGTGAGTAGTTCCCATGAACGTGGAAAATTTTAGCGCTGTAGACGCGAATTTGAGGAAAGGAGCTGTAGTAGCAAATTTAGATGTGCTTGATGACAAAGACTGCTTTTCGAGAGGTAGGCAAAGCGATCAACCACTAACTGCCAAAAGAACTGCATTGCATGACAAAATTAAGCATTTGAGATGAGGAGGAGGAGGAGGAGGAGAAGGAGATCATATGGAAGAATTATTGTGGGAATTTAAGGATTTGTTTCTTCCACAAGGGCCATTACCAGCAACTCCATTAGTTCAACATAGGATACCAACAGGGAATGAAGCACCTGTTTACCATAAACCATACAGAATACCAAGGTATTTGCATCCGATTGTGGAGGATCTCATTGATCAGCAGCTTGCGAACAGTATTATAGAGCATAGTGATAGTTACTGGAGAGTGGGCATTGTCATTGTGCCTAAAAATCTATGGATGGAACCAAAAATACAGATTCTGTTGTGACTACTGATACCTCAATAATGAGACAGGAATGGGCACATACCCTATTCCAAACATATCAGAGACTTTGGATTACTTAGGACATTGCCAGTACTTTCCTACGATGGATTTTACGAGTGGTTGTAATCAGTTACATGTGGCTCCAGAGGATCGTCCAAAAACTGCTTTCTCTACTCCTGGAGGCCATTACCAGTAAATTAGAATACCATTTGGTTTGAAAAACGCTCTGGCATTGTTTCAGAGGTTGCTAGACAGTGTCTTGAGGGGGTTTGAAACCAAGGCAGTTTCTGGTCTATTTAGATGACAGTGTTTTTAAGTAGTATGGAGCAACATAGACAGTGGTTAAGGGAAGACTTTATGAGGTTAAGAGAAGCTCGTTTGACATTGAGCCTGGAGAAGTGTCATTTTGCATTAGAAGAAGAAAAGTATTTGAGTCATTATCAGTAAGGACTGAGCGTGAACAGACCCGAGGTTGGTACAAGCTGAAAGGGATTTTCTGGAACCAAAAACAGTAAAGGAAGTGCAGTCAGTCATCGGATTCTGCAATTTCTATCGAAAGTTCGTGAAGGGATTTTCAGATTTAGCACAGCTGTTGACGCGATTGTTACAGAAGGGTGTGGCAAAAATAGAAGTCATATGTTATGACCTAGCAGTAAGGCAAGAATTACAGGATGCAGACAATGATTTTAAATTATACTGGACATAGCCACAGTTTAATGTGTACAATGGTCTTCTGTGCAGGTAAATGAAGTTAGGGCCAAGGGTAGTAGTACCAGTGGAGTTGGGAATGAGGTTTTAAAGGAAGCACATGATCACATGTTATCTGGTCATGGAGAGCTTAGAGCAACGAATAGGAGAGTGGTGGAGAGGTAGAACAGTAGATGTGGATCAGTATGTCAAGAATTGTATACCATGTGCGCAGAGAGAAGATTTGAGCTGGAAACAGATACAGCTACAGCTATTACCAGAAGTGGCATGTCCATTCTCTGTGCTGGGGATTGATGTCTTAGGATCTTTCAGGTGAACACCATCAGGGAACAGATTCATTCTGACAATAATAGACCATTTTCCGAGGTATGTGGAGATGGTGGCTATACCAAATCAACAGGCAGCAGTTGTTGCCATAGCATTAGTAAACAATTGGATTTTGAAGTCTGGTGTACCAGAGACAATTACTGCCCAAGGGATCAAATTCATGTCAGATTTAATGAAGGAACTGTGTAAATTGTTGAATGTAAAGAAGTTGAGGACGAGGTCATTGCATCCACAGGCCAACAGAGGGACAGGACAGATACACAGAACAATCAGGAATATGCTGAGTTTTTATTTGGATTCTCATCATCATTTGGACGAGTATTTGAAGCATGTTGTATGCACATACAATGCAAAAGTCCATACAAATACCGATTTGTCTCCATATGAGGTAGTGTACGGGCGAAAAATGCCGTCACCATTTGATTTGGTGAGGCTACAGAAAGGAAGGACCGGTGAATCACTACGTCAATTTGCAAGGACAATTCGAGATGTTTGGAAACTAATACAAAAGGCAAATGCAAAGGCTTTGGAAAGGCAGGAAGACGCAGTGGAGCATAAAGGAAGTTTACCGCAGTATAGAGTGTGTCAGTGGGTAATGCTGTCCAGCCCCTATATGCAAAATGAAGAAGTGCCTCACGAGGTATCAAGGGCCATACCAACTTGTTGAAATCACATACCAACTTGTTGAAATCACATACCAACTTGTTGAAATCACATCCCCCATTTCTGTTAAGCTTCAGCTGCCAACTGGAACAATGATAGTACACATTGGGTAGTTATGGCCATTTAAGGGTTGCCCAGATGTGATCCCAGGCGTGTCACAGGAAGGAAAGATGAAGAAAGAGAGCGTGCAGAGAGGTGCTAAGCACAGAAAAAACCAGGAAGATAGAGTACAGCATGAAGTACCATATGCTTTGTGATCCAGAAAGTAGAAGCAAGCTGTTTTGAATCGGGAGAATTTTCAGAAGCGAAATGTATAGAGCTCGAGGGGAGTGCAATTTTAATCAATGGAACTGCATGTAACATAATAGGACCAACCTTCCACCTGCCAGCGTCAATTTCAGCAGTCACGCAGTTGAATGTTATGCAGCCACAGCTATACTGGCCAGAAACCACTTTAGAGTTTTTGCCAAAGCAGAATCTGACCTCGTTAAATCGAACTATGGAGCCAGGTCTGTTGCGATCCATAGAGCAAGAGCAGCACATATCAGCCCAACAGCTTGTGCAACATGTCCTTCAGTATAGGGAAAAGCAACGGCAAATAATGATCATTTCGAGCACCTCTGTGCCAAGTGTCTTTGCAGCCTTAACTTTGTAATGAGTTGTTTTCTTTCTGATCAGACAGAGAGCTAATCCCAAGAGGGTACCAAGGGTAGTTGAAGTCCCAGTCAATTGGATACCGAGGATGCGAGATGATTAGGTAAGGGGTTGATCGAGCAGGGGTCGTCCAGTACGGAATTTTTATGTTTTGTTTCATGTCATGGTTTTAAGGGGCACTAGACCACATTTAAGCTTTCTAATAGTAAGGAAATATGCCATAGGTGCTGACCCAAACAAATTAAGAGTTAGTTAAGGGTTGACCTGGGGACCAAGTTTTTACGAAGAGGGGAATAATGTAGCAGCACCACTGTTTAGGTTAGGGAAAGTTAGTTTTGTGCAATATTCTGAGCACAAGTTACAGCCAGGTGCAGGCCGGAATGCAGTGAGTTACGCATACCAACAGTTGCGATGTAGAATAGAGGCCACAGGGCCATCAAATTGCTGGGAGAGTATACTTAGCAGTTTTGCATGTCGCAAATCACTGGCAGAAGGGGCCCACTGGCCCAACTAGCGTGTTACGAGTACGTGACGCGAAGCAGTGCGTATGACAGAACAGAGGTGCATCGCTACATATAAGTAGGTGCGAGTTTCTAACAAGATTCATTCAAGTGTGGCAGCTCTCCTGGACGGCAGGGCATGTCACACCACCAGCTACGCACAGCAAGAGATGGGGTGCCAGCATTTCAGTCCACTGCAGGCCGGTGGTTTGTCCCTCTGAGGCCGACGCAGGGTCCATAGCCAGCCAGCGGTGGCCCACTTCACAGCTCGCTACCACGGGCAGGCATCCTGGCTTCCAACACATGCCAGAGGCAACCCAAGGTGAGGGCCATAGATTCTGACCCCGGATCATGGGCACTTGTCGCCGCGGTCTCAGCCATGGCGGCGAGAACCACGCAGCTGGCCGTCTGCGGCTCACACCGAGCAGCGCCGAGTCGGCAGGGATGCAGACTGCTGAGTCAACTGCTGGCATCCTGACAAAACCACTATTCTGCTGGCATACAAGGCCGACACACAGTGCATGCACGGGTCGCTGAGACTGCCATTCCGTGCCAAGCCGTTTCGCAGACGGCGAAGTTGTGTCAGCATTGCGGGATTGCGGGACCTGGTGACGCAGACCGAGGGAAACATGGCACTGTAGTTGGAAACACCAAATCACTTGGAAAGCTTGGACGAGTCTTAATATGGTGCCTTCTACCTCTTTCCACTACATTTGGTATTGCTGTTACATTCGGTGGCAGACGTTGCCACTACAATATACAGGAGTGTATTACAAAGTGCGTGGTAACCAGTTAAAAGCATGGATATATACAATTTTTCTAACATTAAGATTTTACACCATAGATGTAAAATTACACATATCAGAGCATTAAGAAGAATATACACAATTGTGCTTACATACAGTGACAGAACAGTGTCTTTATGTTCTTTATGTGGAGTTTCCAGATGAAACTCTTCTTTAAGAATTTGAACACTTACATATAAGATACTCCTTTACACTGTTGCACTTTTATCTAAGAACTCCCTTACATTGCAACAAGCTGAGACCAGATGACCTTTTAGTTTTTGTTTGGAATCAGACAATGTTTTTAAGATCCTGATACTGCTTGTTTGTTTTACAAGGATTGCTCACAAAATAATGCACCACATTTCTTTCTCCAACAATTCTTTACTGAACATAATGAGAATTGGCCACACAAAACAATGGTGTTTTATCTACACACACTATTTTTCCACACAATCTCCATTCCATTCTATGGCCTTCATCCAGTGCGAAATAAGGGCTTGTATACACTGTCAGTACCAATCCTTGCCCTGGTGGCAGAGCCAGTGCCTCACTGTGTAAATCACCACCTAATCATACTCAATATGTCTTCCACCAATTGCAGCCTTTAATGGTGAATGACATCAGCTCGCTGCTACATGTCAGGTATGACAGCAGTGGAGCGTCTCCCTAACGTGGAGCTTCGCTGAACTGCCTTCTGATGACCTCACCCTCCATGCCCAGCGACTAATTGTAGTTATGCTGATACCAGATGCTCCATGGACCATGCACAAGTGTTTGTGAATATTCCCCACAGTTTTTTCTCTGCAGTGATAAATTCACTGATGGCACGTTGCTTGTAACATACATCATTTTGAAACTGTCCTGCAGCTATTCTACATCAGAAGTGACAAACTTGGCACAATCCCTCAGGAGACTTCAAATAAATACATAACATTTCACATCCGTAGCATTGATTTCGGCTGGAAAAAAAAAAGAATGCTGTGTGTTACTTTCTGGGCAACCCTCATACAACACATATCCAGCTATTTTAGGTTCTTTGTAGCTTAAGTCTATTTGAATACATGTGGTGATTATCTTTACACCTAGTACTGTAGTTCTGTAAATTTTTGTTGATCAAAGCTGTACAGTTTTATTTTTAGGTACATAATTGTTTCATGTATGTACAGAGAGAGTATGTACACTGTCAGTATCTGCAGTTATTAGAATTTATTTCTGCAGAACAGTCTAGATGACAGATTCCAATGCACCTAATCACTTTATTTTGGAGTTTAAATAATCTGTTTTTGTGTATATTAGCTGCTCTACGCCACACAGGTATACAGTAAGAGACATGTGGATAAATTAGGGCATAATACATTTTTAACAAAGTGTCCTGATCAACAGTGTGACTTTTTCCTCATGAGAAGTATATTTTTGAGCATATTTCATCTATGAGTCTCCCATGTCATGAGAACCCCAGAAACTTACTGCAACGAACTTTTGAAAGGCTGGAGTCCCCAAGCTTGATATCAAGATCATCTGCTTTGACTGAGTTTGTTTCGCTTCCATTTATGGAAAGGTTGCACCCCAAAAATGTGTGTTTCACCTATCCATCTCTAAACATGTCCTGGTTTCAAGGTCCTTTGTAGATTTACTTGTGATTAGTAGAGATGTGTCATCAGCATAAATAATCACTGTGTCATTTACAGCTTCTGGCATATCATTTACATACAGAATAAAAAGTAATGGTCCCAATATCAAACCTTGGGGTGCACCACATTTTACCTATTTGAATGCTGAGAACACATTTTCCAGTCTGTTGCCATTTCTATATTTTTATCTCTATGCATTGTTGCCTATTTTTGATAAGTGTTTTGATAATATTGTTTGCTCTGCCTCTTATACTGGTTTAGTTTTTTTAACAGGACTCTGTGACAAGAGCTTTTGATAGGTAAGGAATAAACTACATACTTGTTCCTGTTTCTCCAGTGTCCCGATTACATAAGCTGTGAAATATGCCACTGCTGCGTTTGTAGATCGACCCTTTGTGAAACCATGTTATGCTCTATTTATTATGTTCTGTTTCTGTAAGAAATTTACTATGCTGTCTTATGGCTATTTCTACAATTTTAGACAGTACAGATATGATTGTAATAGGTTTGTAATTGCTGGGCTTCCCTTTGTCTCCTCCTTTATATATGGAAATTACTTTTGTTTTCTTTAGAAAATTTGGAAATATCCCTTCCTGCAGTGTTTGATTTATAAAGAATGTGAGAGGTTTACTTATGTATTTAGAAACACACTTATTTTAAGGGATATGCAATCCAGTCCATCTGAATTTTTCTTTTTTAAGGATCTAATATTTATGACTTATGACTCATGACTCATCTGTAGGCAAAAGGAATATACAATGTTACCATATTATCATAACATTTAGTATAAGTAAGAGAGAGATGATTGTCACAACAAGAAAGAAGGAGAGAGGAACAACTGGAATAACAATGGGTGAGGAACGATTGAGGAGAGGAGAGTTTCAAGCACTTAGGAAACCTGATACAAGAAGACAGAAAAAACGACAGAAATAAATGAGCGGGGGAGAAAATCAGAAGCATTTTGGAAAAGTGTCAGAAGCCTGATATGGAGGCAAGGATGTACCCAAAATCAGTAAAAAGGTTATATACCAGTCATACTATATCCCAATCCTGACATATGCATCAGAAACCTGGGTTATGAAAGGAAGAGAGAAAAGTGAAGCACAAGCTAGTGACATGAAATTCTTGAGAAACAGTATTGGAGTGACAAAGATAGACAAGTTAAGAAATGAGAGGATCAGAGAGTTAATGAACGTGGAACCATTACAGGAGGAGATAGAGAAATCAATGCTGAGATGGTATGGACATCTTAAGAGAATGGAGAAGAGGATACTGTAACATCTCCTGGCAAAACACACATTATATGTGGTCAAACAAAAAAAAATAAAATAAAATAAATTGAACTGGATGATTATAATCTTATTTCTGCATGGACAATGATTGTGTGAACTTTATGTAATAAAGAGGAACCATTATGTGTCATGTTTTATACTTGTATAGAATTATGTATCTATTTTTAAAGATAATATCCGTGTCAGTAGGTGCTGAAACCACCACAGACGATACTTATTAAATATCAAACAAAGATGTAAATGTATTAAACTGAGTATAAACAGTAGTGACCGAGCATTAATTTCTCTGTCATCCTTTTGGAGTTATGTGAGTAGGAAGAGCCTGTGACGCTATATTGTAAGCTTGTGTAGCATTCTTTTGTCAAGATTGAGAAAAGGATGTCATTAGGCACTGATTAGTAAAGATGTGTAAGAATTTAATCTGTCTAAATGTTTTGAAGAGTGTTACTTAGTGAAAACTTGTATTATGATTTGTAAGCTTGCCTGGTATTTTATCTCATCCTTTTAAGACATTTTCAGCTATTTAAATATTATTTGTGGTGCAGAGCTGTGCTACGAATGAATGAGCTGCTGCTGCAGCGCATTCAAACTGCATTAAATGAAACCAATCATACCGCAAAGAAGCGGACAGGTAATAGTGAACTAAAATTATTTTTTTCAGCTTTCGGGATTGCAGGGCAGAGCAGCAGATTTTATGATGTGTTTTACAGGTGGACGCAGGCTGCGGATGATGTTATATTATTAACAGTGCAAAAAGATAATTTACCTTCATGACATAAAAGAAATCTTGCCGTGCGTGGTTCTGATCTGGCAAACATTATAATAAAAACATTTTTTTCTCTGCTAATAGTCTCATGTTCTCATGTTAGTCGCAGTATTTATTGGTGTTTTAATGTTAGCAAAAATACACTGCAAAAAGAAGGTACCAACTTTCATTTGTTTCATTTATTGTGCTGCAGCCTGCATAATATCAAAGTTCCCACTCTGTCCAATTGAATAGTACGTGGCACTGCAAATTTTATATTGAACTTCCTAACTAAGCTGTTTTTCTTTGAGGAAAGGCTATTTTTATTTTATGTTGGAACAAAAGGTGCATTTGTGTGTAGACATACCAGCAGTGTTCACACAAATGACAACACACCACATCAACTGCCAACAAGACTGCTTAAACGTTGTAGTCTTGTCTTCTTTGCCCACAGAAACCGCTCACATGTTATAAGAATAAGTGTGATAAGAGTTGATTCAGCACATATCACAGCAAGGAATTCCAAAAATTATTTGCTTACTAAATTAGAAAGATAATGTCAAGAATATTCAGAATATATTTGCGTCCTAGCAAAAATTCCGGCGATGCGGTAAACAGAGGCCAAAAACAGGACTGTCCTGTTTTATTTATGGGACGAATTCCAGTCAGCAGGTGTGCTTCTGTTCACTGACAACAGAGAAACAGGCAACAATGAAATTAAATTATTCTGTATTGTCGTTCTTTCATAGCACAGTTACATCGAATAATCCAAGTTGGTCAGTTCATCACTCCGTGTTTAAAGGAAAAGTCTTTGTTCTTGTGTTATGACGAAGCAAGGTGGGATAATTTTACTTCCCCTCTTGTTTTGCCATCTTCCTCCAAAATTCGTTTTGTTCTTAACTAATTACCATGAACAGACATGAGTATAATCTGTATTTCCATGAAAGAGAAAGGTTGGCCCTCAGTTTTAAAGAATCTAACACCAGGTCTAATTTTGTGGTTAGTTTTATGTATGTAATTGATTTTCTAATTTATTTTGACCATTGCTAGTTAGTGCCTTTTGTTATAGGGTGAAATCAGTAATTGTATCATAACTTAAATTCTACTGTTGACATATAAATTCGGTACTAATTATAAACATTTGGAGAAACAACTGATAGTATTCTTAAAGGATCTATTTGGCTCTATTCAAAGACATGTTAGTAAAGCCAGCCCTTAATTCCAAAGTAATTAACAGTTTTGCCAAAAATATTGTTTGTGTAACTATATACATTAATTTCATGATTTAAACAAATAATTCAGCCTATCTCCACTAGAAGAAGAAACAGTTTAAAAAAAAACAGAATTTTTTGATGTATTCAGTTAATTAAGTTTTAATTGTAATTTCTGCAAATTTAACTTCAAACAACATGTAGTTTCAGTACCTATTATTGTGAGGATATATAAGGACCCAATTTTTACTCCCGAGACAGTCAGTCCACGGCCTGTGTTGGTTAGATCACCAGCAATGCACCAACTTAACTGTGACATAAGTGTAACACAATTAGGCCATGTGTTAAAACAATGTCAGTGTGTTTCAATAAGTAACTTTTTATTCTTCAAGAAATGTTAACTATGTGGTTAGGCTTTTACTGCACATAGATGTTCAACAGGAAAATATTGTAATAGTATGTCAATGTTCGCCTGCACCCTAGTAATGAGGGTTATCGAAAGTTAAACAATAGCGCACTGGCCATATAACTGTGTATTATTGGAAGGTTGTGAGCAGTGAAGGTAAAGTACTGTGAAATGCAAATGTGCACCTGTCAGCTACATCATTTAAAGTAGTCAGTGTTGTACTTCCACACCCATTTTTCAGCCAGTGTAGCAATGCAGTAAATTGACACTGAGGACAACAAACAAAGAAATAAAGCAGGCAAATCACATTTGGTGCCCCAACATGAGGACTACTGTATGTAGGCACAATAAACGAAGACCCTCGAATTTCGACAGTGAAGTTTGAACTCTAGCGGTTTACAGTGATTTAAATGGAAGAGATGCTACAGCCAATCAGCATTGGGGTTTCATGGCCATAAGACAGCAGTCAATCAGTGTGTGGGTTTTATGGAAGCAGTCATTGACTACAGGAGCAGCCAAGCAGCACGCAGATGGACAGAGCTGACCGAGGTAAACAGGACTTCTTGCTGAGAGAATTACAACTTGCAGCAGCAAACGAGTCGAGATAACAATCACAGCAGAGCAGCAGCAGACAAGTGATTAAAAACAAGGTAATTCATTGCAAAACTGTTTTGTATTAAATGATGCATAATGAGTTCCTGCTACTAATAAGGGGAGTACACCATTCACTTGTTGCATATTTTTATGAGCTTCAAACAGGAGCAACTGCAGTAATGGGTAGGAACTGTGACTGTTGTGTACAGATGCAAGCTGAGTTGGCAACCCTTTGCTCACAGCTCCAAGCTGTGCTGGCTTCCATCACACAGCTTGAGGCTGCTGCCAAGGGGCGTCACTGTGAGGGATCGGATGCAGGGATACTAGGTACGTCGAGTACATCCCCCACTTCCTATGATCGGTCAACTACTGTGACCGCCCCGGGTACTGCCTGCACTGAGGTTGACCCCTCACCAGTGGTTGAGTGGGAGATCATTCCAAAGTCTGGCAGGCAGTGAAAAACTTTCCGAGGGGCCGATCGTAGGGCCTCCCTGGTTCGTTTAACAAACATGTTTCAGGCGTTATCTGTGGCTGACGATGTCTCTGAGCTGGATGCAGTCATCCACCCTGTTCCAGAGGAAGCTTCTCGGCCCGCAAGGTCTGGGCATTCACAGAGGGTGGGTTCGCTGGTAGTTGGGAGCTCCAGCATTAGGTGCATAATGGGGCTACTTAGGAACATGGTTGCCAAGGAGGGGAAGGAAGCCAGAGTGCACTCTGTGTGCATTCTGCGGGGGGAAGGAGAGGAGGAGTCATTCCAGATGTGGAAAGGGTGCTTCCAGATGCCATGAAGAGTACAAGGTGCAGCCGACTGCTGGTGGTGGCTCATGTCAGTACCAATGACGTGTGTCATTTTGGATCGGAGCAGATTTGTCTGGTTTTAGGCGGCTAGCGAAAATGGTAAAGACTGCCAGTCTTGCTTCTGAGATTAAGGTGGAGCTCACCATCTGCAGCATCATCTATAGAACTGGCTGTGGTCTTTTGGTGCAGAGCTGAGTAGTGGGTCTGAACCAGAGGCTCAAGTGGTTCTGTGACCGTGTAGGCTGCAGATTCCAAGACTTGCACTATCGGGTGGTGGGTTTCCGGGTTCCGCTTAATAGGTCAGGAGTCCACTACACACAGGAGGCGGCTACATTGGTAGCAGGGGCTGTGTGGAAGGGACTGGGCGGTTTTTTTAGGTTAGAGGGTCTCAGGGAACCACAGAAGGGACGTCCGTCTAAAAGTGGGCAGGTGAAACACAGTAAGGTAGTTGTAGAAACAATTGATATTGTAGTTGTAAATTGTCGTAGGTGTGTTGGGAAAGAACCAGAGGCTTCAAGCCCTAATAGAAAGCACTGAAGCTCAAATAGTTTTAGGCACAGACAGCTGGCTAAAGCCGGAAATAAGTTCAGCTGAAATTTTTTCAAACGATCTAACAGTCTTCAGAAAGGATAGATTAAATACAGTTGGTGGTGGAGTATTTATTGCTGTCAGAGGTAGTTTGCCTTGTAGTGAAATTGAAGTAGATAGTTCATGTGAAATAGTATGGGTAGAGGCTATACCTGACAATTGGACTAAGCTATTAATTGGATCGTTTTACCAACCCCCCGACTCAGAAGATATAGTTGCTGAACAGTTCAAAGAAAACTTGACTCATTTCAAGTAAGTACCCCACTCATACAATTCTAGTCGGTGGTGACTTCAATCTACCCTCGATATGCTGGAAAAATTATATGTTTAAAGCCGGTGGCAGGAATGAAACATCATCCAAAATTGTACTGTATGCTTTCTCAGAAAATTACTTTGAGCACTTAGTTCTTGAGCCCACTCAAAGCGTAAGTGGTTGCGAAAGCATACTTGACCTTTTAGCAACAAATAATCCTGGACAAATAGTGAGTATTTTGACAAACACAGGGATTAGTGACCACAAGGCAGTTGCTGCTAGGCTGAATACCTTAACACCTACAACCATCAAAAAGAAACGCACAATATATCTATTTAAAAAAGCTGATAAAAATGCTCTTAACGCCTTTTTAAAAGACAATCTTCACTCCTTCCAATCTGATCATGTAAGTGTAGAAAAGTTGTGGAATGTTTTCAAAGTGATAGTGTCAACAGCAATCTAGAGATATATACCACATAAATTAATAAGTGATGGTACTGATCACCCATGGTACACAAAACAGGTCAGATCATTATTGCAGAAGCAATGAAAAGAGCATGCCAAATTTAAAAGAACACAAAATCCCCAAGACTGGCAAAGTTTTACAGAAGTTTGAAATATAGCACTTACTTCAATGTGAGATGCTTTTAATAATTTGCACAACGAAATTCTGTCTCGAAATCTGAGAGAAAACCCAAAGAGCTTCTGGTCATATATAAAGCACACCAGTGGTAAGACGCAATCAATACCTTCACTGTGCGATAACGATAAAGTCACTGATGACAGTGCCACTAAAGCAGAGTTATTAAATATGGTTTTCCAAAACTCATTCACCAAAGAAGACAAAGTAAATATTCCTGAATTTCAATCAAGAACAACTGCCAAGATGAGAAACATGGAAGTAGATATCCTCAGTGTAACAAATCAGCTTAAATCACTTAATAAAGGCAAGGCCTCTGGTCCAAATTGTATACTAGTCAGGTTTCTCTCAGAGTATGCTGATAAAATAGCTCCATATTTAGCAATTATATACAACCATTCACTCACAGAAAGATCCATACCAAAAGACTGGAAAATTGCTCAAGTCACACCAATACCCAAAAAGGGAAGTAGTAGTAATCCACTGAATTACAGGCCTATATCACTAACGTCGATTAGCAGTAGGGTTTTGGAACATATACTGTATTCGAACATTATGAAGTACCTCGAAGTAAACTATTTATTGACACACAGTTTCAGAAACTATCTTTCTTGTGAAACACAACTAGTTCTTTATACTCATGAAGTAGTAAGTGCTATTGACACGGGATGTCAAATTGATTCCATATTTTTAGATTTCCAGAAGGCTTTAGACACCATTCCTCACAAGCATCTTCTAACCAAACTGCATGCCTATGGAGTATCACCTGAGTTGTGCGACTGGATTCGTGATTTCCTGTCAAAGGTCACAGTTTGTAGTAATAGACGGAAAGTCATTGAGTAAAACAGAAGTAATATCCGGCGTTCCCCGAGAAAGTGTTATAGGCCTTCTATTGTTCCTGATCTATATTAATGACATAGGAGACAATCTGAGTAGCTGTCTTAGATTGTTTGCAGATGATTCTGTCGTTTACCGTCTTGTAAAGTCATCAGATGATCAAAACAACTTGTAAAATAATTTAGATAAGGTATCTGCATGGTACAAAAAGTGGCAATTGACCTTGAATAAGGAAAAGTGTGAAGTTATTCACATGAGTACTAAAAGAAATCAGCTAAATTTCGATTACGCGATAACTCACACAAATCTGAAGGCTGTAAATTCAGCTAAATACTTAGGGATTACAATTACAAATAACCTAAATTGGAACAATCACATAGATAACATTGTCAGTAGAGCAAACCAAAGACTGTGATTTACTGGCGAAACACTTAGAAGGTGCAACAGGTCTACTAAAGAGACTGCTTACACCACGCTTGTCTGCCCTATTCTTGAGTATTGCTGTGCGGTGTGGAATCCACATCAGGTGGGACTGATGGATGACATCGAGAAAGTACAAAGAAGGGCAGCTCATTTTGTAATATCGCAAAATAGGCGAGATAGTGTCACAGACATGATATGTGAATTGGAGTGGCAATCATTAAAACAAAGGCGTTTTGTCATTGCTACAGGATCTTCTCATGAAATTTCAATCACCAGTTTTCTCCTCTGATTGTGAAAACATTCTGTTGGCACCCACCTACATAGGGAGAAATGATCATCGCAATAAAATAAGAGAAATCAGGGCTCACACAGAAAAATTTAAGTGCTCATTTTTCCCGTGTGCCGTTCAAGAGTGGAACAGTAGAGAGAGACAGGTTGAAGGTGGTTCATTGAACCCTTTGCCAGGCACTTTATTGGAACAGCAGAGTAGTCACTTAGATGTAGATGAATGACCTTAACGAACAAGACAATGCGACAGAACAACTGTAGAGGTAAGTTGTTAAATGAACAGAAATATCTTGATGGGACTGGTTCTGTGGATGAAAGTGATTATAAATCAAACATGAATGTAACTTTGAATGATGGGGATGAAAGTCCTGTTGTAGATGGAAAGAAAGAAACATCATGTACACTGTATGGTGATGTGAGCAAAATGGAAGAAAACAGTACCAAAGAGGATGAAATCATTGAGGTTAAGAGGAAGGAACCTAATAGCAAAAGTCAGCAAGGGCAAAAGTTTATGGCAGATGGAAATTTGGAAGCAACATTAAGGCAAATTATGAGTAGTTTTAGTAATATGAGTATGAAAGAAGACATTAGTAGGGTGGAAAATAATATGAAAGAAGACATCAGTAGTATGAAAGTAGATATTAGGAATATTAAAACTGACATAACTAGCTTAAAAGATGAAATGAAGAAAGAAATTAAAAAGGAAATTAAGGTAGGTAGCTCTAGCCTTTCAGAATTAAATAAGAGGGTTGAGGCAGTAGGGCAAGATTGTGATGAAAAAATAAAGATAGAGCAGAATACTGATGAAAAATTAACATTAATGAGTTGTAAATGTGTAGAAGAGAGAAAGAATCTTTGTGATGACTGTAGTAGGAGGGTGGAGGCTTCTGAAGAACAGTGTAAAGATGAAGTCAAAGCTGTCGGAAATTTTGTGCTGAAAACAGAGTTAAACTTTATAACCAAATGGATCAGATTAACAATGATTTATAAACAGAGGTAGAAACCAAGTGTGCAGTAGTGGTAGAGGAAAAACTGGTAAAAGTAGATAAAAATGTAGATTCAGAATCAACAGAAATGGAGAAAAACATGGAAGGGGTACAAAATCTAAAGCATACAGAAAGTGACAGTGTGTGTGATTCTGATAGTAGTGGTAATGATAGCAGTGACGAATCCAATAGTGATGAGGATGAGAAATTTGAATTTATAATTTATAATTGATATTTGATAATGATGTCCATGTGGTATGTAAAGAAAGAACGAACAAAGGATGATAATATTAGGCCTAGTGAAGAGTTAGAGCTTGGAAGTGGTAATGATGATCAATTTGGTAAGCAGGATGATGGGTTTTCCACGGAAAGGATTAATGAGGATTTCTTTTATGAAGAAGATTACATGGCAAGTGAAAAGGAAGTGTGGCATTCTGTAATAACAGCAAGCATACAAGGTATACATTTTAAGTGTTTACTAGACAGTGGTAATGATTTGAATGGTATTTCACAGGCATTTTTTGTATCTATTAAGAACACGGAGGGTATAGTAGTGATGCATGTTTCTGAAATAAAACTTATTGGTGCTGCTGGTAAGCTATCAATGATTGTGAAACACGAAGTAATATTAACAGTGGAATTGGAAGCACAGCTGTTGGAGTGCAATTTGTTGGTGATCCAAAATCTCAGAATTGATGTAATATTTGGAACTAATTCCTTGTGCAATTAGCAAGTAGGGGGTTCAACATTCTGTGTTGAATTCATTATGTGGTGATAATGCTTACCCCACCTGTCTGTCTCATTTTTTGTGTTTTCTGAGGCGGTCAAACTCTCCTCCTATGCTGTGTATAGTTTCTAAGTGAATCAGGAACAGTGTCCTCTACTTCTACAGAAAGATAGTTATGTACAGAAATATTTTAGAAAAAAGTTTCTCTAGTGTTACCTATATATATTATTTTGTGTTAGGTGTAAGTAATGGAATTATAAAAGGATGGAAGAAAGTAAATGGGTACCAGGATTAAAGGATTTCTGACAAAGAGGTAAAGTAAACAGAAAATGAGAAGTGTCAGCATATATGGAAGATAATTAACATGGGAAGTAATTGGCTCATTGGTGCAGCAATAGAGACAATATGCAGTGAAAACCATTTTGAATAATGGATCGCATTATTAATTGTGGCATAATAGAAGTTTGTGTGTTCAGTGCAGTCAGTATATGGAGATGATAATCTGTGTCATGGTACAGCCTTTTCTAACTTTAAGGTATTTCAACTTTAGACATAATTGCCTGGAGTAATGCGTGGAAAGAATAAGCAAGGTTTGTATGTATATCACCCGTCAGGCTAGAATGTCAAGCAAATAACAGTTTTTCTGAGTGATAATTTCGTCTAATCAGTAATGAGAGTTCAGTTAGCCTTAGCATAAGCATCTGTTACTGTGGAGTGTTTTTCAGCATAATCAATTTTGCATTGGATAACCAGAGCAGGTGTTTATTTATTAGAGAATGAAACAAATAATGAAATAACAAAATAATGAATAATGTTAGGGTCTTAATGATTAGGGAGCCCATCTCTGCAGTAGGAACATTTTTTGAGAATACACTCCACTAGTTAACGAGGGAATAAAGGTAAGTAAAATAATGGAGCTGACAGACATGAGTAATAAATGTGGTGTAACTGTAATGATGATCTAATTGTGAACTAGGCAACATTGGGTACTGTTTATATTGTGCAATTCATGACACTGCAGCTGGGAATGACAGATTAATGGAAAGAGCAGCATTTTAGTGAGGTAAAAGTCAATGCTGCATCATTGGATCTATAGGTTATTTGAAAAATTTTATTTGTGTTCTGAGGAATTATGAGCTTAAAGTGGTAATACTGGGATGAAGAACAGTACTTTTGCTGATTAACTGATAACTGTGATGCTAGACTGATGTGAATATTCTGACAGGTCAACTATTTGGTAACATTTAGTGATTTAATGAGGTTTTAATTTTCTGGTTGAAAGAGTAGTGCTCAGAGTGGAGTAGAGAAGTGGGGCGATGATTTACATCCATTTAATTTTGATTTGAGTAGTAATTAAGTTTTTTTATATGACTATTTTTTCATAATGTAATGATTAGTAAATGTATGCTACTGCACATCTTGAGTTTTTTCTAGAGGCAATGCACATATTTCAGACACTAAGGTGATTTTTGCAAGTGGGAAAGAAACGAAAGTCTTTCGAGTTTAACCAGTTTCAGACAGTTATGACAGAGTAATGTTTTGTAGTGTAATGTGTACTTGATTTAAAAAAAATTTAGAGTCACCATCTTTCAGACTGTAGTCGATTTTAGTGATCATTATTGTAATGTTATGAGAACTATGTAATTTATCTATTTATAAAGTAATGACCATTATTTGCCATCAGTGTTAAACATTTTTTCCTTAGACTTAAGCTAGAAGTGAAAGTAAATATCCTAAAGTAGGGTATTTTATCTAATTTTTTCATGTACTGTGGCAGAGAAGAACCACCTCCAAGGGAACTGATGCCAGTGCATTTCCTTACTAACTGCCACTTGGGCCTGTTGAAGGTGTGGACAGCTTGGTGAGAAATAGAGTGGAAGGGGGCTACAGTGGAGAAGGGAGAGGGGAAGGAAAGGGAGAGGAATCCACACTAGGTGCTAGGGAGGGAGTTCTTCCCCATATGGTTCACACTAAAAACAGGAAATTTTGAAGTGGAGGTCAAACCTCAAGTGGAGACCTAAATGCCAAAAAGGATGAAAGAACAACCAAAAGGAACAAAATTGCAGCCAATTCAGGAAACCAGGTGGACAGCCAGGTTGACATAAATCAGAACACCAAGAGAGGGGAAGGAAGTGGCAACAGGGAAGGAGCAAGGATAGAGAGGGAGGGAGGCAGGGGGAAGGAAATCCGGCCAGGGAAAGAAGAATTGGCTGCAATAGCTCGGCGCCCTGTGTTCACCATGCATAATCTCACGAAAGAACTGTGAGGGGGAGGGGGGGGGGGGAGGTCAAAGTAGTAAAGTTTGGTTGGCTTTGTGTTTGGCCTGGCTGTCCCTTGCATCAATGAGCAAGCACAACTGTCTTGCAGAGTGATCAGTTGGTTACATTGGCACTTTGATATCCAGGCAGACAACCCATTCATTAGAAGTGTCAGCCAGTTTGTGAAATGGTGGCAAGGTTATCTCTATTCTGTAATGAAAGCCTGATGTTTCTAAGTTGTGCCCTCTACAGAGAAGTTAAGTTACATTAAATCTGAAATCTTGGCTAACTATCTGATCTGTGTGTCCATGTTAATTGTATTTTTTCTCTTCAAATGAACCTTGAACTCTGAAAGCCTTTAGGTATTAACAGTGATTGTAAAAAAATATGGTTGTGATGTTTTACTCTATATCTAGTATGCTTACATAACAAATGCTGTATTCTGTAATATCTTACAGTAGAAGAAAGCTTAAGTGAGCCTCCCTCACAGTTTCAGAGCTGTGATTTTCTGTTGTTAAGGAGTGAAATAAATAAATAAATAAATAAATAAATACTTAGCTTAATTTCGAGTTTTGTAATGAATTCATGCTTCTGTTCACTTAAGGAGAGCATGTATTTGCTTAGAATGTTTAGCTGTTTTAAAAAGTTTACTTGTTACTGAGTTTGGCCCAGCTAATTAGCACTCTTAATTTATTTCAACCATTTAATCAGTAATTTATTTCTGCAGTTTTTTGTTGATGTAATAAAGTTTTATTTGTATTTTTGGTAAAACAGTGAATATTGTTGAAAATAAAATCCCTGGTGTCCAGTCCTTCCCATTTCATTCCTTTCCCATAGTTCTTTTGGGTATGAATTTCCAGTTTCAATGGCCTAAATTGTAACTTAACTATCAAACTATAAATATCACAGCCTGACTGCTCACCTCCAGCTGCCCCCGTCAATCCACAAGAACTTTTACCCATTACTACAGTACAGTACACAATGTTGTATTGTGCTATCAGAATTTGTAGCAGTAGGTACCATTATTGAAAACATTACTTTCAAGAAACACTTAATTGCTCATTACTTTTTTATGTCACTTCTGCTGTCTTACTAATGCTCAGTAGCACTACAGCTTGCATTAGATGGAGCCTGTTTCTCCACACTGATCCTCTTCCTGGGAGAGGATCTGTGACAGTATGAACTTGCTTCTTACACCCGCTCCCCTGTTCCTGCAGCTGCACAATATCAATGTAAGTTCAACACTTAGGAAGAACAGTAAGTTTTGCATAAGAATAATGGCTAATACAAGCAATACAAATCATCTCAGAGTATTTCACCTGGGCAACAGGTAAGATTGGAAAATTATTTGATCAGTTTGAAGTTCTTTCACACCAGAGAAATTTTTCAGTACTTTTAACAAAACAATGCTTTCTTGCAGAGGTATAAGGTATTTTGGCAATACATTTTTAGCATTTCAGTATCACTCAATCTACACAAAGAAAGATGTGCAACTCAAGTACAGGTGAATTTGCACAAGCCTCCAACAACTCACCATTAAAATTAACCTACAGTGCGACTTTAAAAAGGCTAAAAAAAACCATCAGACTGATCAGGTAATCTGATTATTCAGCTACTGAGAATTACTCACAAGCAAGAGATCTTTTCTTCTGCTGTGGTTTTAGCATAACTTCACTTCCATCATTTGGTTTATCAGGATCAGCTTTTATCTGGAGACCAGCAGCTGGAGTGCCTGGAAGTACATTTTTAACAGTTGCTACACATGTCACTTGTGACTGTTCCTATAGTGGTGGTGGAGCTAGAGGTACCTTTGGTGCTTGCTGCTGAGATGCCAGTGATTGAAGTAGCGCTTGAGGAGGTGGTTGAAATGGTGGTGGCTGTCAATTTGGTGGCTGCTGCTATTGTGGTGGTGCAGTTTGTGGCAGAACCTCTTGCTGTAACTGGTGGGATGTTGGCAGGAACTGCTGCTGCAACTGCTGGGATGACGATGGGGGCAGCTGCTGTTGCTGTGATGTAGGGTGACGCAAGGCTCCATCAGGTTTATACCCACAAAAACACATCACTAGATACTCAACTCTGATATAGATCAAGAAACAATACAGACAACTGTTGACACCAACTGGTTGTATGCAAACATTGTTCACTTAGATACCAGTCAATTACAACTGAAGTCTGAACCATATACAGATAGAAATTTTAACCCAATGATGCTACTGGCTCAAGGACAAGTTATATATGTGGAACAACACTGCCATCTCAACTAGACAGTGCCATGTTCCACTACTGTAAGTAGTGTAGCTGAGCATTATTTCTTCTCTTCGGGTTGTTACTCTCAGCATATTTGAGAAAGAGATACATTACTTGCAACAAATTTCATTAAGGAATGAATATACTGAGAAGCAGTGGTTTGAATACAAAATTCATTGCACAGGTTTCTACATGATGATCTTAAATTTACACCACAAATGATTCTTATTGCACCCTAGAAACTTTTGCTCCACTTGATGAGTTACCCCAAATATGATCCCATATGACATAATAGAGTGAAAGTAAGTGAAGTATGCAAGTTTTTTTATATTTAATCTCCTACCTCTGACATCTTTGTCACTACAAATTCAAATGGTTCAAATGGCTCTAAGCACTATGGAACTTAACACCTGAGGTCATCAGTCCCCTAGACTTAGAACTACTTAAATGTAACTAACCTAAGGACATCCCACTGGAACTTCAGAAATTCTGCAGTACGCCTTTCCCAACTGAACGAGTTGTGATCCCAGAAATTTAACACTGTCAACCTCTTCAATCTGCACATCTTCATATGTTATACACATGCTGAAAGGAAATCTCTTACAGGTTCTGAGGAGGAGGAGGAGGAGGAGGAGGAGGAGGAGGTGGTGGTGGTGGTGGTGGTTAGTGTTTAACATCCCATCGACAACGATGTCATTAGAGACGTAGCACATGCTCGGATTAGGGAAGGATGGGTAAGGAAATTGGCCATGCCCTTTCAAAGGAACCATCCTGGCATTTGCCTGAAGTGATCTAGGGAAATCACAGAAAACCTTATCAGGATAGCTGGATGCGGGATTGGACCGTCGTCCTCCCGAATGCAAGTCCAGTGTGCTAACTATTGTGCCACCTCGCTCGGTTTACAGGTTCTGAACTGCATATAGTAGGTCTTCTCAAAGTTTAATGACAGTGAATTAGAACTAACCATGTATTAATGTCAGTGAAAACTTTATTAGCAGTTATTTCAAAATCTGTACCTGACTTGCTACTTATGATGTTTCTATGATCTGCAAACAAAACAGACTTAGCATCTTGCAATGTAACAGATGAGAGGTAATTAATGTATACAAGAAAATGCAATGGACCCAAGACGGAACCTTGAGGAACACCACATGTAATGAATTCCCAATCAGATGAAGACAGACTGCTTACTCCACAGGTATTTTGCAACAACACCCTTTGTTTCCTGTTAGATAAGACTCAAACCACTTCACTTCATTGCCAATGACACCATAATATTCTAATTTACTTAAGAGAATGCTGTAGTTCACACAGTCAAAGCTTTTTACAGGTCACAGAAAATGCCAGTAGCCTCTAATTTATTATCTAATGAATTAAGTACATTCTCACTGTCAGTGTAAATAGTGCTTAAGGAGATGCTTTAACACAACCTTTTCAAATATTTTTGAAAAAGCCAGCAAAGGTGAAATTGGTCGATAGGTTGATGGTATTGCTTTATCCCCCTGCTTGTAAAGAGGCTTAACTTCAGCGTATTTTAACCAATCTGGAAAGGTTCCACTGGTAAGAGATTGACATATCCCACACCCACAAGAATCATCTCATTTTTTGGATCTATGGAACGAAAACTGAATCTAATCTTACACAAATAGAACTGAATTCACATGAACATACTTTGATTAACTTCATTCATATGTTGTCATATCCACTAGAATACTTAGATTTTAAGAACTTAATGATGGTTGCTACTTCTTTGGGAGATGTGAATGTCATTTCCATTTTACTGGAGTTATTTTTAAAGACTTGTCTCAGATACTCCATTGCACTGTTCATGTAACCTGATAACCCCAAGCTGTCAGTAACAGAAATGAAATACTTTTCTAAGAGGTTTGTAACACTACATGCACTTGTTACCAATGTCCCATTATTTTAGAGCCATCTGTTCCTCTTCCTTTTTGGCCCCAGACACTTCTGTCTTTGATTAGATTAGATTTACTTTCATTCCGATTGATCTGTAGTGAGGAGGTCCTCCAGGATGTAGAACATATCAGAAAAACAATAATACATGACAAATATTGACACCTAAAACAAATAAGCTAATGTACCTTCCACAGGTCCCACATTCGGACATAACCCCTTCTGACTTTTTTGTGGGGTTATTTTACTGACAATGTTCAGACACCAGTTCCTGACTTGCAGACATTTACAGCATGAATACAAAATGCTGTAGAGGTGACAGAAGAGATGTCAGTGAAGACCGAAATCTAGTGTCACCTAGATGTTCTATGGACAAGTGGAGCACATATTAAAGTGTACATAAAAATGGAATAAAAATAAAAACTTCAGGAGTGAAACAAACCACATAGCTGTATCTAGCATAGTTCCTCAGGAATGAAAATGTTGTAATCAGAGTACAACCACCCAGTGTGTAGAAAACAGCTGCTGGAAACTCCCATATCCTAATTGGGGGTCCAGATATTTTGATAGCTGAGAGTGCTGTCACAATCTTCAGTTCAGATACAGACCACAAAGAGCTATTACCAATTAGTTGGTACTGTTCACAAAAGGATGCTAACAAAGCCACTAAGCAGTTTCCTACATTCCTTAAATCAAGGCAGATCACTACAACTACTATGTTTTTTTAACTGAACAAATGTTGTGAAATGCATATTAGAACATAATAAAACATTTCAATAAATCAGCTGTCACATGTATTTCCACCTGAAAGTATGTAAAGTCTTCATAATGACAAACTCAACCTATGTAGCAAATACCTGGCTGCTCAAAAAATATTTTAGAACATAGTACGGGTCTTCCTTGTCTGAAGTGTGGAATACTTTCAATAGGTAGCTATTGGACCTGTAGTATAATTTTAACATACTGGGTAGCAGTAGATTTTATTCTTTTATGCACGGATATGCACATTTTAAAAACTGATGCATATTGCAAATTGTTTTATCAGAAAGTGTATAATGCTTACAGCTTTGTTAACAGTGTTATTTGCTTGTGAATGTCAAACAAACTCCAGGTAGGAATAACAATGTAGGAAGACAGATTGCTACTTACTGTAAAAATGACTAAGTTTCAGACAGGCACAATTAAGACACTTACACAAAGCTCCCAGCCACAGCCTTCATCAGAAGGGGAAAGACACCAGACTGCATGGTCATCAGTCCCTTGTACCCAGTAGAACAATTACCCAAGTGAAAGAAGAAAACAAAGAAGACATACAATGCACAACAGGAGAAAGAAAGAACCAGGAGGACACCAAACACTACAATGGACAAAACAGGACAAGAAAAACACAGACGCAAGAAACAGGGAGAAGAGATTAAAAACAAGAAAGCTGATTACCATGTCTGGCTGACCATGAGAATAAAAAAGGAGAATTAGCCACTCTGCAACACATTAAAACTTCCACCCCACAAGCCCTAGGGTGGAGGACACAGAGGGACAAAGGAGGTGCGCTAAAACTTAAATCAAATGATAAAACTCACCCTCATGAATAAAATGTAGAACTAAAGCTGCTGTTGACACATTGTCACCCAACACTGAAGACAGGGTGCTGGGAAGGTTAAAAGTCCGCCGCAGAGTGGCTAAAAGTGGGCAGTCCAGCAAGAGGTGGTCAACTGTCATTTGGGAGCCACAGCGACACTGAAGTGGATCCACGCGATAGAGGAGGTAGCCATGTGAGAGTCACGTATGGCCAATGCAGAGTTGACAAAGGACAACTGATTCCCTGTGAGAAGCCCACAGGGAAGACTTCCACACATTCACAGTCTCCTTAATGACACGCAGTTTGTTGCGCATACTGTTATGACACTCCATCTCCCAAAGCCAAAAAACCTTGCAGCATAACACAGAATGCAGGTCAGTTTCAGAGGTCTCCAGAAGTGGCTTCCACGTAGCCTGTTTGGCCGCCTGTCAGCAAGCTCGTTGCCTGGGATTCAAATGTGTCCTGGGGTCCACATAAACACCACAGAACAACTGGACCATTCCAGGGCAGAGATGGACTCTTAGATGTTTGCTATCAAAGGATGGCAAGGGTAGCACTGGTTGATAGCTTGTAAGCTGTTCAGGGAATCAGAACAGAGAAGATATGACTCATCAGAACAGAAATGGATGTACTGAAGCGCACAAGATATGGCCACAAACTCTAGAGTGAATACACTGCAGCCAGCAGGCAAGGAATACTGTTCAATACAGTGTCTGTGGACATAGGTGAAGCCAACATTACCATCAGCCATCGAGTCATCTGTGTAAACAACTTCAGAGCCCTGGAACATGTCAAGAACCAATAGGAAGTGACAGTGGAGAGCAGCGAGGTTAACACAGGTCAGAACGAAGCTTCGGCTGAGGCATACACCATGGAGCTGTACGTGAGTGGACCTTGAGTATATGTGGTAAGGGCAAGGACTCCAGTTTGGAGAGAAGGGATCACATGTGAACTGCAATCGTGAACCCTGACCTGGGCCACCGATGCGGGAGATGAACTGCCTGCTGCAGGTGGGAAAAGGACACTGTAATTCAGATGCTCAGGAGAACTACGAATGTGTGCAACATAGCTGGCGAGCAGTTGTGCACGTCGGATCTGCGATGGAGGGACTCTGGCCTCCACCAGGACACTGGTCACCGGACTCTCTCTAAAAGCTCCTGTCATTAGGCGAATGCCACAGTGGTTCACCGAGTTGAGTGAACAAAATGCTGAGGGCGCTGCTGAGGCATAAACCAAACTCCCATGGTCAAGGCAGGATTGAACAAGGACTCTGTAGAGCTGCAGCAGCATAGACCAATCTGCACCCCAGGGTTGGTGTTGCTCAGGCAGTGGAGAGCTTTGAGGTGCCACAAGAGCTCCCGCTTAAGCAGACGAAGGTAAGGTAGTCAAGTCAATTGGGTACTGAAAACCAGTCCTAAGGAGCGACATGTCCCCAACAGTGTCAGTAGATTGTCATTAAGATAAAGTTCAGGTTCCGGATGAACGGTACAATGCCGACAAGTGCATGCCACATGACTACGCAGCTGAAAACTGGATGCCATGGGCTAGAGCCCATGACTGCTCCATGTGAATGGCTCCCTGTAAGTACAGCTCAGCAACACAAGTACTGGAGGAGCAATACGAAATGCAGAAGCCATCCAAATACAGAGAAGGGGAGACCGATGGCGCTACAGCTGCTGCTAGGCCATTGATGGCCACTAAAAAGGGAGATACACTCAATACAGAGCCCTGCAGAACACTATTCTCCTGAATACAGGGGGAACTATGGGAGGCTACAACTTGAACATGGAAAGGACAGAGCGACAGGAAGTTTTGGATGAAAAACGTCAGCAAGCCCCGGAGACCCCACTCATGTAATTTGGCAAGGATATGATATCATCAGGTTGTGTCATATGATTTTTGTAAATCAAAAGAGACCGCAACCAGGTGTTGGCATTTGGGAAAGGCTATTCAGACGGCAAACTCGAGGGACACAAGATCATTGGTAGAGCAACCCTGATGGAAGCTGCTCTTACATGGAGCCAGTAGGCCATGTGACTCTGGGACCCAACCCAACCGCTGACACACCATACATTGCAGCAGCTTACAAAGAACGGTGGTGAGGTTGATGGGGCAATAGCTATCCACTTCAAGCGGATTTTTACCAGGTTTTAGCACCAGAATGATGGTGATCTCCCGCCATTGCAATGGAAAGACACCATCGCACCAGAATCAATTGAAGATGACAAGGAGATACTGTTTGTGGTCAGACGCGAGATGTTTAATCATCTGATTGCAGATCCGATCTGGCCCAGGAAATGTGTCGGGGCAATGTGCAAGGGCACTGAGGAGGTCCCACTCTGTAAATGGGGCATTATAGGGTTCACTGTGGTGTGTAGTGAACAAGAGGATTTTCCTTTCCATCTGGTGATTAACTGTCCAAAACGCTGGTAGGTAGTTCTCCGACTCAAGGTGCCCGGCAAAGCACCCGGCAATTGCTTTTGCATCGGTAGAGAGCACACCATTGATGTTAATGTTAGGGACACCTGTTGGGGTCTGATACCCAAAAAGACATATGACCTTCGTCCAGACTTGGGATGGTGGCATATGGCACCCAACAGTCAACACATACCTCTCCCAATACTCATGTTTCCTTCATTTTATAAGCATGCGAACGTGGGCACAGAGCCACTTAAAGGCTATTTTTTTTTGTTTTAGGGTGCACAACGTCAACGGTCATTAGCGCCCAGACTACGTTAGGAATGCACCGCGAGTCACAAGTTTAAAACAGCAACGAAACGGAAAACACGATAAAAGACAGACTGACAGGCATAGGATTAAAAAAACAGCATAATCAAATGTCCTTAGAGAGGGTTGTCAAGTTGATAAAATGAAGAACACGAGCAGCTGCTCGTGGGTCATCCGCTAAAATGGCATCTAGAGTACATGGCAGGCCAAGATCAAGACGCAGTGTGTTAAAATCCGGACAGGACGTTAAAATGTGGCGGACCGTCAGCAATTGCCCACATGGGCAGAACGGCGCTGGCGCAGCTGTCAGCAGATGGCGATGGCTGAACCGGCAGTGTCCAATTCGTAACCAGGCCAAAACTACCTCCTCCCGCCGAGAAGGGCGTGAGGAGGACGTCCAAGCTGCGGGAAGAGGTTTCAAGGCCCGAAGCTTGTTGTCTAAGTGCAGCCCATTCAGCACGCCACAGCGATAAAATGCGCCGACAAATGACCCTGCTACAATCTGACGAAGGTACACAACAAGAAGCTGTCCGAGGCTGGAGGACCGCAGCCTTGGCCGCGGCATTTGCAGCTTCGTTCCCAGGGATACCGACATGGCCAGGAACCCACATAAAGCTACCCGGAGAACCGACGTCCACCAGCTGCTGAAGAGAGCGTTGGATCCGGTGCACGAAAGGGTTAACCGGGTACGGATCACTGACGCTCTGGATGGCGCTCAGGGAATCGGAGCAGATGACATAAGCAGAATGTCAGTGGTGGCAGATGTAAAGAAGAGCCTGGTAGAGGGCAAAGAGCTCAGCTGTGAAGACCGAACAATGGCCATGGAGCCGGTATTTGAAACTTTGTGCCCCGACAATAAAAGAACAACCGACCCTGTCATTGGTCTTAGAGCCATCTGTATAAATGAAGGTCATATTAATGAACTTCGAACGAAGTGCGACAAAATGGGAGTGGTAGACCAAACCGAGGTAACCTCCTTTGGGAGCGAGCTGAGGTCAAGGTGAACACAAACCTGAGCCTGGAGCCAAGGTGGCGTGTGGCTCTCGCCCACTCGAAAGGTTGCAGGGAGTGAAAAATTAAGGTGCTGAAGGAGGCGACGAAAGCAAACTCCAGCGGATAGCAGGGCAGAGACATACAACACGTATTGACGGTCGAGAGAGTCGTCAAAAAAGGAACGATAAGACGGGTGGTCGGGCATTGCCAGTAGCCGACAAGCATACCGACAAAGCAGTATATCGCGCCGGTAGGTGAGTGGCGATTCACCAGCGTCAGCATGAAGACTCAATGGGACTAGTATAAAACGCTCCGATCGCAAGTTGTAAACCCCGATGTTGTATGGAGTTGAGGCGGCGTAAGATGGATGGCCATGCAGAGGAGTATACAAAGCTCCCATAATCCAGCTTGGAGCGGACGATCGACCGATATAGGCGAAGTAGGATGGTTCGATCCACTCCCCACGACATACCACTGAGAATACAGAGGACATTTAAAGAACGGGTACAATGGGCAGCCAAATATGACACATGTGGAGACCAGCTAAGTTTCCTGTCAAATGTAAGACCTAAAAAATTTGTTGTCTCCACGAATGGGAGAGCAACGGGACCGAGTCGTAAGGACGGCGGGAGAAACTTTTTGTAGCGCCAGAAGTTAATACAGACCATCTTCTTGGCAGAAAAACGGAAGCCATTGGCGACACTCCAGGAGTAAAGACGGTCAAGAGAATGCTGAAGACAGCGCTCCAGGAAACATGTACGCTGCGAGCTGCAATAGATGTTAAAATCGTCCACGAAAAGGGAGCCTGATACATCAGCTAGGAGGGAATCCATCATTGGATTGATCGCTATGGTGAAGAGAGCGACGCTCAAAACTGAGCCCTGTGGCACCCCATTCTCCTGGCGAAAGGTGTGACAGGACAGAACCCACACATACCCTGAACTGTCAATCCATTAAAAAGGAATGAATAAAAAGAGGGAGGCGACCGCGAAGGCCCCATGTATGCATGGTGTGGAGAATGCCCGCCCTCCAACAGGTGTCGTAAGCCTTCTCCAAATCAAAGAACACAGCCACGGTCGGGCGCTTCCGCAAGAAGTTATTCTTAATTAAGGTCGACAAGGTAACCAGATGGTCAACAGCAGAGCGGTGCCTACGAAATCCACATTGTACATTGGTAAGTAGGCGTCGAGACTCGAGCAGCCAAACCAAACGAGAGTTAACCATTCACTCCATCACTTTACAGACACAGCTGGTAAGCGAGATGGGTCAATAACTGGAAGGCAAGTGCTTGTCCTTCCCCGGCTTAGGGATCGGGACAACAATAGACTCGCGCCAGCATGCGGGAACATGTCCCTCAATCCAGATGCGATAATAAGTATGAAGAAGAAAACCTTTACCTGCAGAAGAAAGGTTCTTCAGCATCTGAATATGAATAGAATCAGGCCCTGGAGCGGAGGACCGTGACCGGCCAAGTGCGTTTTTGAGTTCCCGCACGGTGAATGGGGCATTATATAACTTTCACGATTCGAGGAGCGGAAGTTAGGTGGCCTAGCCTCCTCTGCCTGTTTGCGGGGGAGGAAGGCAGGGTGGTAATGAGCAGAGCTCGAAACCTCTGCGAAAAAGCGCCCAAAGGCATTGGAGACATCCTCAGGTGCTACAAGGACATCATTCGCGACCGTCAAGCCAAAAACTGGTGAGTGGACCTTAGTGCCAGATAGCCGGTGCAGGCTACCCCAGACAACAGAAGGAGGAGTAAAACTGTTGAAGGTTCTTGTGAAAGCAGCCCAGCTGGCTTTCTTGCTTTCTTTAATAATACGACGACACTGTGCACGTAATCGTTTATAATTGATACAATTCGCCACCGTAGGGTGGCGTTTAAAGGTGCGTAAAGCACGTAAAGCGTCTCTACATGCTGCGGTCCACCAGGGGACCGGTACGCGATGTGGAGAAGAAGTAGGGTGAGGGATGGAATAGTCAGCAGCAGTGAGAATGACTTCCGTGAGGTGTGCGACCTGATGACCGCAGCTTGTGAAGGTTTGATCCTGAAAGGTCGCCCTGGAAGAGAAGAGCCCCCAGTCTGCTTTGGAGATGGTCCAACTAGATGAGCACAGAGAGGGGGTATGCTACAGGAGATGGATAACACACGGGAAGTGGTCGCTCTAATACGTATCAGAAAGTGCATACCACTCAAACCGGCATGCAAGTTGGGTAGTACATATAGAGAGGTCTAAATGGGAATAGGTGTGAGATGTGTCCGAAAGAAAAGTAGGGTCACCAGTATCGAGGCAGACAAGATTGAGCTGGTTGAAAAGGTCTGCTAACAGGAAGCCCCTCAGGCAGGATGCTGGAGAGCCCCAAAGGGGATGGTGGGCACTGAAGTCTCCAGTTAACAAAAATGGTGCAGGTAGCTGAGCAATAATTTGCATCATGTATGCCCTGGTAACGGCAGACGACGATGGAGTGTAAACGGTACAAATGTAAAATGTAAAAGTGGGGAGAGTAATTCGGATGGCAACTGCCTGCAGGCCGGTGTGCAACGTGATGGGATCTTAGTAAATATCATCCCGGACCAGCAACATAACCCCTCCATGAGCCAGGATACCTACCACAGAGGGTAGGTCAAAACGCACAGAGGTGTAGTGTGCCAAGGCAATTTGATTGCATGGGCGTAGCTTCGTTTCCTGGAGGGCTACGACGAGTGGACGGTGCAAGCGGAGCAGCAACTTCAAGTCCTCTTGGTTGGAGCGAATGCTGCAAATATTCAAGTGAATAAGTGCCATCGTAAGAAAAAAGGAAGATGAAAGAAGGGGTCACCTCGAAGGCCGCTGAGGGCCTGGCTTCGAGCGAGCACGGCCGCCACTATCAGTAGGCGGACAGTCATCGTCCATTGGTTCTATAGGTTCATCGGCCATCTTGGTAAGATGGCCGGGAGGGGGAGCTTCCTCCGCCGGTGAACGGCCAGATGTTCAGCTACCAGTGGTGCGGCCAGGCGAAACGGATGACGGCCTGGGGCGGCAACCGCTGGGTGGCGCAGGAGAAGAAATGCGCCGTGGCGGAGAAGGAGAACTGTGCTTCCAATGAGCCTTCTTGGAAGGTCATTTGGTGGAAGTACCGGTCGATGGCTGGGAGGTCGAGGTACGTAGGAAGTCTGCACGGGACAGTTCCTTCTTGAAGGCCCGTGCATCTGACTTCTGGGTCTTCGTCTTAGCAGAAGCTGATGAAGGGGCTGGTGTCTGTGGGGTGATGGGAGGAAGAGGAGACGTCGACCGCACGATCTTAGCACTGGCCGAACGGACGACCTTGGTGCTGAAGGTCAGATCGCATGTCTGGGTTGCCACCTCCCTGGTAGTCCGAGGAGAGGCGAGGACAGTACTGTATTTCCCCGCTGGGAGCAGCGTGGGCTTCCTACTAGCCAATAGCTTGCGAGCAGCCGAGGTGGACACTTTCTCTTTGACCCGAATTTCTTGGATACAGCGTTCTTCCTTATAGACAGGACAGTCGCGGGAGGGTGCTGCATGGTCACCCTGACAGTTCACACAATGAGGAGACGGAGGTGGACAGTCACCCTCATGGGCATCCCTGCCACAAGTGACACATTTAGCTGCATTGGAACAAGACTGTCGAGTGTGATTGAAACGCTGACACTGGTAGCAGCGCGTAGGTGTCGGGACATAGGGGCGAACAGAAATAACCTCATAGCCCACTTTGATGCGCGATGGCAGCTTAACACTATCAAAGGTCAAGAAAAGTGTCCGGGTCGGTACAAGGTCATTGTTGACCTTTTTCATGACCCTATGGACAGCCTTCACGCACTGCTCAGCGAGGAAAGACTGAATCTCCTCGTCAGTCAATCCATCGAGGGATCTAGTATAGACCACACCACGAGACGAATTCAAAGTTCGGTGAGCCTCCACCCGGTCAGGGAACGTGTACAGGAGTGTGGCTCGAAGCAGTTTCTGTGCCTGAAAGGCGCAGAGTTTCGAGTAACAAGGTACCATTACGCAACCTCGTACAAGACTTAACAGTACCGGCTATGGCATCTACACCCTTCTGGATAACGAAAGGGTTGACAGAGGAAAAATCCTTTCCGTCCTCAGATCGAGAAATGACGAGGAACTGTGGGGCAGGCGGTAGTACTTTTGTCACTGGGGGCTAGTCATGTTTCCGTTTGTGGGCAGAAGTCGAGAGAGAAGAAGAGAAATCCATTGCGGAGGAATCCCCCCATGATTGCCAGCGTCTCCGATGGCGCGGTCCTTCCTTATAGGGGCCCTCTCAGAGGGCACTCCCGCCTTAGGTGAATGTTTACACCTCAGGTCACACCTCCCGAGAAACAGACGGAGGGACCAATCGGCATGGTCAGAAGGTATCAGCTCAGGCAATCACCCCTCCCTGGGCCTGGCCTTTACCAGGGGGTACGTGCGTGCCTTACTTGTCTACCCAGGGCGGGGAATTACGCGTTACCCCGTCACCGGCTACGCGTGCGAACGCGTGGGTCGGCCTTCAGGCGCGCACAGGGAGGAAGGAAGAAGAGGAAAAGGAAGAGAGAGAGGACAGACTGACTAAAACGCCGAAGCGGAGACCAGAGAAGGCAAGGGAAAGAGGGCAAGGGAAAGAGGGCAAGGGAAAGAGGGCAAGGGAAAGAGGGCAAGGGAAAGAGGGCAAGGGAAAGAGGGCAAGGGAAAGAGGGCAAGGGAAAGAGGGCAAGGGAAAGAGGGCAAGGGAAAGAGGGCAAGGGAAAGAGGGCAAGGGAAAGAGGGCAAGGGAAAGAGGGCAAGGGAAAGAGGGCAAGGGAAAGAGGGCAAGGGAAAGAGGGCAAGGGAAAGAGGGCAAGGGAAAGAGGGCAAGGGAAAGAAGGCAAGGGAAAGAAGGCAAGGGAAAGAAGGCAAGGGAAAGAAGGCAAGGGAAAGAAGGCAAGGGAAAGAAGGCAAGGGAAAGAAGGCAAGGGAAAGAAGGCAAGGGAAAGAAGGCAAGGGAAAGAAGGCAAGGGAAAGAAGGCAAGGGAAAGAAGGCAAGGGAAAGAAGGCAAGGGAAAGAGTAAGGAAGACAGTGAGATGGAGAAGAACAAAGAAAGGAACCAACCAAAGAAGGAAGAAACGAGAAGTAAAAAACCAAAAAGACCACAAATATAGGGCGTGGGACCATCCGTCTCCGGACGCAGGCGCTAACTACCCCCTTGAGGGGGATGGACTCCTTTTAGTCGCCTCTTACGACAGGCAGGAAGACCTCGGGCCTCTTTTAACTCCCGGACCCGCAGGGGGGTTAAAGGCTATTTGGTGCTTTAGGGAAGGGTGCTGCTCATGTTGCTGTAGAGCTCACCGACACTCTTTCATTGCCTCAGCGACTTCCAGTGACCACCAAGGGACTGTCTTTCACCCTGTGCACCCTAGATAATAAGGGATCGATGCACAAATTTTCTTTGTAGTGACCTGTTTGATCAAAACACCAATGGTGCCACATGGGGGAGATTCAACAGTGACAGCAGAGGTGAAGGCTACCCAGTCTGCCTTGTTTAAAGCCCATCTGGTTAGGAGTCTTTGGGCATGACACCAAGGGAGTGAAAGGAAGATGGGGATGTGGTGACTTCTACACAGGTCATCATGTGGTCTCCAGTGGATAGATTGGAGGAATCCTGGGCTGCAAATTGATAAATCAATGGCTGATTAACTACTATGAGCACACTGAAATGTGCGGTGTCACAAGTATTTAAGAGGCATAGGTCGAGTTGGGACAGTAAATTTTCAACTTGTCTGCCACGGCGAGTAAGCATGGTGCTATTCCAAATGGGTTATGGGCGTTAAAATCTCCTAAAAGTAGGAAAGATTAATGGAGTTGATGAATCAGCGCAACCAACGCGTTCAGGGGTACCGCACCATCTGGAGAAAGATAGACACAGTCAGTTATTTCCTGCATCGTCCGTATCCTGAGAGCCACAGGCTTCAAGAAGAGTTTGAAGGACGCAGGTTCACTACATACCAAGTTGAGCACAAACACAAACTCCACCTGACACTCAATTATAGTCGCTACGGTTCCTGTAATATTCCCTGTAGCTGCAAAGGGCAGGGGTCCACACTGACAGGAACCAAGTTTCCTGGAGGGCAATGCGGAAAGCAGGTGTAAAGCTTAACAGTTGCCATGGCTCAGCTAGGTGGTGGAAAAAACTGCCCCAATTCCATTGGAGAATAACGTGATTTTGAGACTGGGAAGGCATGAAACACTTAATGACGAAGTCTACGCCTCAGGGTAACTTGCTGCCACTGACTGATTTCCTGAACAGGCTATATTCATTGTGACTGAGGGTCTGGCAAGATCTAAGTCCTCAGCAGACACCAGAATCTTCAACTCATCGTCATACACAGAGCTTGTAGGCAGTGGTGGTGGTGTGGTTTTTTTTTTTTTTTTGGGCGCTCAACTACTGAGGTCATTAGCACCCAGTCACAAATGTAAGTGCACAGATAATCTGGTAAAACTCAAGGGGGGGGGGGGGGGGGGCGGAAACACCAGAAAGTTCTTACAAAGGTGAAGATAAAATAATTAAAAGAGTTAGATGTCTTGGGACAAGTCCGTCGAAGTAATAAAACGAAGAACACGAGCAGCTGCTCGAACGTCGTCAGCTAAAATTTCCTGTAAGGTAGATGGCAGAGACAGGACAACACGAGATTGATTAAAACGGGGACACGACAATAAAACATGGCGTACTGTCAATGCATGATCACAAGGGCACTGCGGGGCGGGGTCACCAGATAGCAGGTAGCGGTGGCTAAACCAGCAGTGCCCAATCCGCACCCCGGCCAAAAGGACCTCCTCTCACCGAGATGGTCAGGAGGAGGTTGTCCAAGCTGTTGGGAACAGTTTTATGGCCCGGAGCTTATTTTCTTGAAGTGACGACCAAGTATCCCACCATAATGACACAAGCCTCTTACAAACAACCCCACTAATGTCAGACGATGGGACACAAAGGGAGACTGGCCGAGGCAGGAGGACTGCAGCCTTAGCCGTAGCATCAGCAGCCTCATTCCCAGGCACTCCCACATGGCCTGGAACCCACATAAAGCTAACATGAGAGCCATCATCAGCAAAAGAATGGAGGGATTGCTGGATCCGTTGCACCAAGGGATGGACCGGATATGGAGCTCCAAGGCTCTGAAGAACACTGAGTGAATCAGAGCAGAGTACATACGGAGAATGGTGGTGGCGGCGAACATACTGAATGGCCTGATTGAGAGCAAAAAGCTCAGCTGTAAAGCTTGAACACTGGTCGAGGAGCCGGTATTTAAAGGTGACATCCCTGACGACAAAGGCACAGCCGACACCATCGCCAGTTTTGGAGCCATCAGTGTAAATAAAGGTGTTACTGGCAAGTCGTGCACAAACTTTGACAAACCGTGAGCAATACACTGCATCTGGAGTACCCTCCTTTTGGAGCGAGCTGGGGTCAAGATGAATGTGAACCGGAGCCAAGGTGGTGCCGGGCTCTCACCCTCTCTGAAGGTAGTAGGGAGGGCAAAATCCAATTGTTGAAGCAGGCGATTAAAGTGGACTCCAGGGTGCAGCAGGGTAGACACATACAACCCATACTGATGGTCGAGAGAATCGTCGAAGGAGGACTGATAAGAGGGGTGGTCAGGCATTGACAACAGCCAGCAGGCATACCAACAAAGCAGGACACGTGCCAGTAGGTCAATGGTTATTTGGCTGCTTCAGCATAAAAACTCTCGATGGGACTAGTATAGAATGCTCCAGTCACAAGACGTAACCTCCCGATGATGGATGGAGTTGAGACGGCGTAAGAGGGATGGTCGAGCAGACGAGTAGATGATGCTCCCATAATCCAGGTTTGATCTGACTACAGACCAATATAAGCAAAGCAGGACAGTGCAATCCGCTCCCCAAGATGAACCACTAAGAACACGGAGGACATTAAGGGAATGTGTACAACGAGCAGCCAAATAAGAGACATGCGGAGACCAACAAAGTTTCCTGTCCAGTGTGAGCCCTAAAAACTTCGTTGTCTCCACGAATGGGAGAACAACGGGACCGAGATGTAAGAATGGTGGAGGAATGCTTTATATCGCCAAAAGTTGATGCAAACCGTCTTCTCTTCAGAGAACTGGAAGCCATTAGCCACACTCCAAGAGTATAGTATGTCAAGACAACGCTGAAGGCAGTGCTCCAGGAGGCATGTTCTCTGGACACTGCAGTAGATCGGAAAGTCATAGACGAAAAGAGAGCCTGAGACGTTAGGTGGAATACAATCCATAATTGGATTGATCGCTATGGCAAAAAGGGCTACGCTCAAAACGGAGCCCCGAGGCACTCCGTTCTCCTGGAGGAAGACGTCGAACAATACGGAACCCACACGTACCCTAAACATTCGATCTGTTAAAAATGAATCAATAAATAGGGGCAGGCGACCACGTAGGCCCCACCTGTGCGTAGTCCATAGGATACCTCCTCTCCAACAGGTATCTTAAGCCTTCTCCAAATCGAAGAACACAGCTACCGTTTGGCACTTTCGCAAAAAGTTGTTCATGATGAACGTCACAAGGTGGTCAACAGCGGAGTGGCGTCCACAAAAGGCGCATTGAACATTGGTAAGTAGCCGTCGAGATTCAAGAATCCAAACCAACTGAGCGTTAACCATGCACTCCATCACCTTACAGACACAGCTTGTAAGAGAAATGGGGCGGTAACTAGTAGGAAGGTGTCTATCCTTCCCGGGTTTGGGTATGGGAACAACGACGGCCTCACGCCAATGCATGGGGACCTGACCTTTGGTCCAGACGTGATTATAGGTATGAAGAAAGCATTTGCCTGCCGGAGAAAGGTGTGTCAGCATCTGAACGTGAATGGCATCTGGTCTCGGAGCAGAGGACTGGGACAGTGCAAGGGCACGTTTCAGTTCCCACATGGTAAAGGAGGCATTATAATCTTCCAGATTCAGCGAGTGGAAGGAAGGTCACCAAGCCTCTTCTGCCTCTTTTCTGGGAAGGAAGGCAGGGTGGTAATGGGCGGAGCTTGAAACCTCCACGAAAAAGCAGCCGAAGGTGTTGGAGACATCCACAGGGTCCACAAGTACCTCATTACCTGACGTCAGGCCAGGTACCAAGGAGTGGGCCTTAATGCCCGACAGCCAGTGCAGGCCACCCCAGATGACAGAAGAGGGAGTAAAACTATTAAAGGAGCTTTTGAAAGAGGCCCAACAAGCTTTTTTGCTGTCTTTGATGACTCGACGACATTGCACTCGGAGTCGTTTGTAATCAGTACAATTCGCCAGTGTAGGATGGTGGTGAAAGGTGCATAAAGCACGTTGTTGAGCATGGACAGCATCTCTGCAAGCCTCATTCCACCAGGGGACTGCAACGCGACGTGAAGAAGAGGTAGTACGAGGAATGGAACGTTCGGCAGCATTGATGATAACAGCCGTGAGGTATTCGACCTGACTGTCACAGCTGAGAAAATCTTGGTCCGGAAAGGTCACCAGGGAGGAGTAAAGTCCCCAGTCAGCTTTGGTATGTTCCAGCTCGAGGGGCGGGAGGATGGGGTGTGGTGCAGGAGGTGAACGACACAGGGGAAATGGTTGCTCGAATAGGTGTCAGAAAGGACATAGCACTCAAACCGTCGGGCAAGAGTGGTAGAACAGATCGAGAGGTCCAAGTGGGAGTAGGTATGAGTAGAGTCTGAGAGGAAAGTTGGGGTGCCAGTATTGAGGCAGACAAGATTGAGATGGTTGAAAACATCCACCAAGAGGGAGCCTCTCTGACAGGATGCAGGAGAACCCCAAAGGGGATGATGGGCATTGAACTCGCCAAACAATAAAAATGGCGGAGGAAGCTGAGCAATCAGGTGCATCATGTCAGCCTGACTAACTGCGGATGACGATGGAGTGTAGACAGTACAAACAGAAAAAGTAAAGGCAGAAAGAGTAATATGGACAGCTATTGCTCGGAGTGGGGTGGTCAATGGGATGGCATGGTAATAGACATCGTCCCAAATGAGCAACATGACCCCACCATGAGCTGGAATAGTGTCCACAGGGGTTAGGTCAGATCGCTCCAAGGTATAGTGGGTAAAAGCAATACTGTCAGTTGGGCGTAACTTCATTTCCTGGAGACCAATGACGAGTGGACAGTGCAGGCAGAGGAGCAGTTTTAATTCCTCCCGATTAGATCGAATACCTCTTATGTTCCAATGTAACAGAGCCATTGCGAATCAGAGAAAGGGGGAACGAAGCAGGGGAGAGCTGGTCACCTCGACGGCCGCAGAGGGCCAGGTTTCGAGGGAACATCACTACAACTGTCAAGAGGTGGATCCTGTTCCATCGAGTAGTCGCCAGCTGTGGCCACATTCCTGGGTTGCACAGGGGGGAAGCATCGTCCACCGATGACAGGCCAGCTGAGCACCTGACAGCAGAGCGGTCCGGCGAAACTGAGGACGGCCGGGAGCAGCGACTGTTGGGTGGAGTATCAGACGAAACACGCCGGGGTGGAGAGGGGGATAAAGACTACTTCTTTGAGGCCTTTTTGGAAGACTGATGAGTCACAGGGATGGTGGGCTGTGGGGGCTGGACTCTAAGAAAGTCCTCACGCTCGGGGTCCTTTTTTGAATGCCGGACCTTGGAAGCCGGGGTCTGTAACGTTTCCCCGATGGGCGCCTGAGAAGAGGACCACTTCTCAGGCGGAGGAGGAGGAGGAGGAGGTGGAGGAGGAGGAGGAGGAGGAGGAGGAGTGGCCCCTGGGGCAGAGGGGGCAGGGGCCATGAGGGAGGAGGATTTGGAAGGGAGGGATTTGGGAGGTGGAGGCATAGACCCCGGATGGGGTGAGGAGGTGGAGGGGGGACAGGATATGGGTGAGGATACTGCGGAAGGAGTGGACACGACTGAAGCAAATGACGTTGTCAACATCACGGGATGGAGGTGGTCATATTTCTTCCTGGCCTCAGAATAAGACAGATGGTCCAAGGTTTTCAATTCTTGTATCTTCTTCTCCTTCTGATATGCGGGGCAATCGAAAGATCTAGGCGAGTGGAGACCAGGACAACTGATGCACCGAGGTGGTGGGGTGCATGTAAGTCCCTCACGAAGAGGACGTCCACAATCGCCACAAAGGGGCTCAGCTTCACATCGTGACAACATGTGCCCGAAGCGCAAACATCAAAAGCATCGCATAGGAGGCGGGCCATAAGGTCGCACGTCGCACCAGTAGCACATCACCTTTATCTTCTCCGGGAGAACATCCCCCTCGAAGGCGAGGATAAAGGCCCAGTGTCGACGCGACGATCTTTGGGGCCACACTGGACGAAATGCACGCCACGGCGCTCCAGGTTGGCCCTGAGCCCCTCATCAGACTGCAGCAGGAGGTCCCAATGGAAATAATCCCCTTCGTCCTATTGAGCACCAGATGTGGGGCAATGGACACTGGGATGTCCCCTAGTCGGTTGCATGCCTGGAGCACCACTGACTGTGTAGCGGAGGTGGTCTTTATGAGAATGGACCCTGAACATATTTTACTAAGAGCCTCGATTTCTCCGAAGATATCCTCGATATGCTGTACAAAAGAACATGGGCTTGGAGGTGGCAAACGTCCCCCCATTGGTCCAAGAACAGACTAAATAGTGGGGGAAGTATTTCGCTCCAAGCCGGCAAAATTTTGAGAAATGGAGGTCAAACCCTACAGGCCGAAAGGTGTGAGACTCCCTTTAGTCATCTCTTATGACAGGCAGGAATACCTCGGGCCTGTTCTAACCCCCCAGGCCCACAGGGGGGAGGTGGGGGGGGGGGGGGTGTACACATGGTCATCAGTTCCAGCACCTCTGTCCCGAGTTACTGGATTCGGGGGTTATATGAGTGTGATGTGTGTAAGCTTGTATGTATGAATAGTGTGTCTTTTTCTGATTTTTTGTTTGTATTGTTTTGGGGGCACAAACAACTAAAGTAATACACGCCCAACTCTCTCTCTCTCTGATAAATGCTGTGGCCGAGAGCTTTGTGTGTCCTAATTGCATCTGTCTGCAACTTAACCTTTTATCTTTATGGTATGTGGCAATCTATCTTTTCCTACAGTGTTCACTTATATGTATGTTATTACCTTCCACACTTTGGACGACGCTGCTTGTATTTACAAGGGGAATGTATCATCAATCTTAGTATCTAGGTCTAAATGTACGAAGTCCTTTGGTAACATGGTTAGCCACTGGCATCACATTTCCTAACATTTTGGCACAATAAATCTTATGAAAAGTGATGTGTTTTCGAGAAATTTTTAATATGATGCGTCCATTTAATTGCATATTCATGTAACATTCTGAGATTATGGAAAACTAAACCATCTTTCATCATTAATGTGCAGAAGTTATGAGTAATACTCAAAATGAACTGATATCAATACCCATAAAATTTTGACGCTAATATCAGAAAAGAGTGATCACTAGGAGGAGGAAAACAAACCTGATCACAAATAAATATTCAATGGGTTGGTAAAATGTCAGGAGACAAAGTGAGAAAATTGATAACATAGTGGACTCATTGAGCATCATGTAAAATATTGCAGCTCACCAATTTGAGTGGTCACTGCTGTTCTGAATATTAGATAACACTGTCCAACAGTAGTTTGCATCCAGAAAATTTCAGCCAGCCACATGATTGCAGGCTGTCACTTTGTGCCTAGCCATGACTCTGCTGAAAACATTGTACAATATGGATTATAGTGGGCACTTTGCCACTTTGATTAGTGTTGATTGGCAGGATGAATAGTTTCTTTGTGGGTGTGGATGATGACTATTCCCTCAACCTGTATGGACTGCCCAAAGTGCAAACTCCAGCTAAATTTATGCCTAGTGAAGAAACATTGTTGTATAAGCACTTACACAAAGTGCAGAAAGTAGCTGCATGGTTAAACTGCAATGCAGTCAGAGTGGGAGGAAAGGAACTGTTTTGCAACTGAAATGTGACAGTCACAAAAACACCATTCTTCATATTAATGTACATGGGTTATGCGAAGATGGAGCAATTTAGCTCAAATATAGGCTACTTCACACATGTTGTGACTGGTCTTCCTACTGTCATGAAGTATATATCAAGTGGGTGTAACAATTTGCAGCAGTAGCAAAAATTTGCAGAGGTAGCAAATATTGGGAAACGGAAATACAGCAAAGAATGTGAAATTGTCAAATGGGGTGTTTGGCAAGATTCAGTGAATACTTTCCTATGTAAGAATGGACTGTAGAAGTCTTGGTATAAATAATCAGAGAACAGAGCCTCTTGGAACAATAATTTTAAGAGACTCCTGGAAGTCTTACAATACTCTGTTGAAGGTTTCCATCACAGTAGGAACTTCGTGTATCCATCAGATTGTTCTGTTTACACACTGAACATAGATATTAAATGTGAGATGTCCGACGTGCATTTCCATGATTTGGCAAAATGATTGGGCACTCTGTGTGTTACCTAACTGAGAACATCACACAAAAGAACTGTTATGTAACTTTTTCACTGAGGTGGGTAAACTTCACTCAGCAGGAAAAACTTATGGAAAGGTTCCTTTTGCAGAGTGATACTGGCATGACTGGCAGCTACGTCTCTGTGCCTGCAGTTTTTGATATAAAAATGACGTGCAACCAAATACCTTAGCTTTGCTCACTGTTTTAGGTATATGAAGACATGCTTTTCTTCATACTGCACAGTTTGTTGGACGTTTTCCATTCTTATTTTATTCATGGTGCATGCTTAATGTTTTCATGTGTGTTTTGAAACCATGGCAATGCAGTTCATGCAATGAAACAATTTCCTGTGCTGGAATTGGATGATAAGGCAAAGAAGAGCAGGTTCCATGTCAATTTAAGTGTTTGCAAAACCAAAGAGCTGCATTTTGTGGTTTTCATATTTCTAGATAAACACTGTGAAAAACTTCTCTGGAAGTACGGGAGTCCAGAATAAGCCATTTGGTCCTAGACTCGAAGAAACAAAAATTCTGTGATCTCCTCATGGTACAAAAGAAGCAGTGCATTTCTCAGGTGAGGGGAATGACACAGGGTCCATATATTTCCCAGAATAATGAGATTCCTTCCACCAAATGCCAAAAGCCTGCCTGGAGGTAGATGAATGGGTAGTAGGCAGTGCGCACACTTACCCTCTAAGTTGGAAACCACTCCATGAAGCTCCAGGTGGCCCTTACCCAGGAGAAATGTTCATTACAAGGCAAGATGAGCAGGAAATCATATCTACCGAGGAATGCAGCATGGAATACGAAGATAAGAATGTAAAATTAGAAAACGCAAAGACAGAGAGAGAATATCAATCTTTTAGGCTTAAGTGAGGTTTGGTGGGAAGGAGGAGAATTTGAATCTATAGAATAAAAGATAATTTACAAAGGATCATTTGTTTTTATTTGATTTGGGGTGCAAAACCAACTGTGGTCATACATGCCCACATTAAAACTATAGAACATAAAGACAGAGGAGTTAAACGACTAAATGTCAATCCCAGCTGACATAAGAAAAGACAGCTAAAAACTGGGAAGTGGAGAAAGGCCTACAAAAGACATCATACAGAAATGGAGGTCCAAAACTAAGAATTAAATGGCCTTCATAATATTGCTTTGAGGGATACAAAGAAAACATGGTCAACAGCCCATGTGCCATTTGCTAAAATGCCCGATAACTCAGATGACAAACCTAAGAGGAAATGTAAATGGTTAAAAATGGACATTCCATCAGGAAGTTGTGGACAGTTAAAACTTGGGCACAATGTGTACAAAGTAGTGGGGAAGTGCCACTTATCAAATGATGGCTAAAAAGGCAGTGCCCAATATACAACCAAATTAAAATGACCTCTTCCCGGTGGGAGGGCCGAGAGGAGGTTGTCCAAGCCGCTGGGGGAGGCTTAATAATCCTGAGCTTGTTCCTATGAAGGGAGGACCAATGGCAATGCCAAAGGGACACCACCTCCCCTGACAGACAGCAACACAGAGATCATTGGAGGGAATATAGGAACCAGTAGTACGAGGTAAGAGGACTGCCGCCTTGGCAGCAGCATCAGCAGGGTGAGCAAGCAACAGTTTTACTAGACCCGCTGCACTAATAGATGGGCAGTGTACAGCACACAGACTTTGAAGGGCGCTGAGAGTCTGAGCAGAGGACGCAATTGGAAAGGTTGTGTCGCTGGATGTATTCCATGACCTGATACAAGGCGAAGAGCTCGGCTGTAATTACTGAGTAGTGTGCTGGAAGCCAATGTCAAAAGACACGGTTGCCAATGACAAAGTCACACCCAACCCCACGGTCAGTCCGAGAGCCATCTGTGTATACAAAGGTACTACTGCAAAATTCCATGCGAAGGTCTTGAAACTGGAGGTGATAGAGTGAGGGTGGAGTAGTGTCCTCAGGAAGCAATTGAAGGCCAAGGTTAGCATAGGCCACTTCACGAAGCCAAGGTGGTGAAGGGTTCACATCTACTGGGAAAGTTGCAGGTAGTGTGAAGTTAAGCTGCCCAAGCAAGTGCTGGAAGTGGACTCCAGGAAGTAACAGAAGAGGAATGTGCCCCATAATGGCAATCAAAGGAACCACTGAAGAAGGAGGCATAGTATGGGTGGACATGCGTGGCAGACAAACAGCATGCATACCTGCTGAGGGAGAAGTCACAATGGTAGGACAGTGGTAGTTCAGCAGTTTCAGCATACAGACCTTCAACTGAGCTAGTGTATAAGGTACTAGTGGCATAACAGATGCCACGATGATGGGTAGTGTTGAGATGGTGTAAGAGGAATGAACATGCAGAAGCATAAATGAAGCATCCATGCACCCATAGTCGAGTTTTGAATGGACAAAGGAACATTACAAATGGAGGAGGACTGTTTGATCTGCACCCCAGGAAGCACCATTGAGGACACTGAGGGACTGCATACAGCAGGTTGCCAGGTAAGACACATGGGAGGACCAAGAATGTTTCCTGTCAAGAATGAGCCCCAGGAATTTCTTAGTTTCAATGAACGGAAGAGCAACAGGCAACAGATGTAAAGAAGGTGGGAGAAACCAATTGCACCACCAGAAATTCATACAGAAGGTTTTGAAAGTGGAAAAACAAAAGAAATTGTCGAAGCTCCATGAGTGAAAACAATCTAGACATTGCTGAAGATGCTGTTCAGTGAGACAGGTCCATAGAGAACTGCAATAGATTTTTTTTTTTTTTTTTTTTTTTTTGTGGTTTTCGGGCACACAACTTCAATGGTCATTAGCGCCCTGACTACTCTAAGAATGCACCGCGAGGCACAAGTTGACAACAACAACTAAAAGGGAAAACACAATAAAAGACAGACTGACAGGCATAGGATTAAAAAACATCATCAAATGTCCTTAGCAAGGTTTGTCAAATTGATAAAACAAAGAACACGAGCAGCTGCTCGTGGGTCATCCGCTAAAATGGCATCGAAAGTATTAGGCAGGTTAAGATCGAGGCGCAGTGTGTTAAGATCTGGACAGGACATTAAAATGTGTCTAACCGTCAGCAAGTGCCCACATGGGCAGAACGGCGCCGGCGCCGCCGTCAGCAGATAGCGATGGCTGAACCGGCAGTGTCCAATTCTTAACCTTGCTAAAACGACCTCCTCCCGCCGAGAAGGGCGTGAGGAGGACGTCCAAGCCACGGGAAGAGGTTTTAAGGCCCGAAGCTTGTTGTCGGTAAGTGCAGCCCAATCGGCATGCCACAGCGACACAACGCGCCGACAAATGACCCTGCTAAAATCGGACGAAGGGACACAACAAGAAGCTGTCCGAGGCTGGAGGACCGCAGCCTTGGCCGCGGCATCTGCAGCTTCGTTCCCAGGGATACCGACATGGCCAGGAACCCACATAAAGCTAACCGGCGTACCGACGTCCACCAGCTGCTGAAGAGAGCGTTGGATCCGGTGTACGAAAGGGTGAACCGGGTACGGATCACTGAGGCTCTGGATGGCGCTCAGGGAATCTGAGCAGATGACATAAGCAGAATGTCGGTGGCGGCAGATGTAAAGAACAGCCTGGTAGAGGGCAAAGAGCTCAGCTGTGAAGACCGAACAATGGCCATGGAGCCGGTATTGGAAACTTTGTGCCCCGACAATAAAGGAACACCCGACCCCGTCATTGGTCTTAGAGCCATCTGTATAAATGAAAGTCATGTTGTTCAACTTCGAACGAAGTTCCAAAAAACGGGAGTGGTAGACCGAACCGGGGGTGACCTCTTTTGGGAGCGAGCTGAGGTCGAGGTGAACGCGGACCTGAGCCTGGAGCCAAGGTGGCGTGCGGCTCTCGCCCACTCGAAAGGTTGCAGGGAGTGAAAAATGAAGGTGTTGAAGGAGGCGACGAAAGCGAACTCCAGGGGGTAGCAAGGCAGAGACATACAACCTGTATTGAAGGTCAAGAGAGTCGTCAAAAAAGGAACGATAAGACGGATGGTCGGGCATTGACAGTAGCCGACAGGCATACCGACAAAGCAGTATATCGCGCCGGTAGGTGAGTGGCAATTCGCCACCGTCAGCATGAAGACTCTCTACGGGACTGGTATAAAATGCTCCGATCGCAAGTCGTAAACTCCGATGTTGTATGGAGTTGAGGCGGCGTAAGATGGATGGCCGTGCAGAGGAGTATACGAAGCTCCCATAATCCAGCTTGGAGCGGACGATCGACCGATATAGACGAAGTAGGACGGTTCGATCCGCTCCCCACGACATACCACTGAGAACACGGAGGACATTTAAAGAACGGGTACAACGGGCGGCCAAATATGACACATGTGGAGACCAGCTAAGTTTCCTGTCAAAGGTAAGGCCTAAAAATTTGATTGTCTCCACGAGTGGGAGAGCAACGGGACCGAGTCGTAAGGACGGTGGGAGAAACTCTTTGTAGCGCCAGAAGTTAATACAGACCGTCTTCTCGGCAGAAAAACGGAAGCCATTGGCGACACTCCAGGAGTAAAGACGGTCAAGAGAACGCTGAAGACAGCGCTCCAGGACACGGGTACACTGCGCGCTGCAATAGATGGTAAAATCGTCCACGAAAAGGGAGCCTGATACATCAGCTGGGAGGCAATCCATTATTGGATTGATCGCGATGGCGAAGAGAGCGACGCTCAAAACTGAGCCCTGTGGCACCCCATTCTCCTGGCGAAAGGTGTCGGACAGGACAGAACCCACACGTACCCGAAACTGTCGATCCATTAAAAAGGAACGAATAAAAAGAGGGAGGCGACCGCGAAAGCCCCATGTATGCATGGTGCGGAGAATGCCCGCCCTCCAACAGGTGTCGTAAGCCTTCTCCAAATCAAAGAACACAGCCGCGGTCGGGCGCTTCCGCAAGAAGTTATTCATAATGAAGGTCGACAAGGTAACCAGATGGTCAACAGCAGAGCGGCGCCTGCGAAATCCACATTGTACATTGGTAAGTAGGCGTCGAGACTCGAGCAGCCAAACCAATCGAGAGTTAACCATTCGCTCCATCACTTTACAGACACAGCTGGTAAGCGAGATAGGTCGATAACTGGAAGGCAAGTGCTTGTCCTTTCCCGGCTTAGGAATCGGGACAACAATAGACTCGCGCCAGCATGCGGGAACATGTCCCTCAATCCAGATGCGATTGTATGTACGAAGAAGAAAACCTTTACCCGCAGGAGAAAGGTTCTTCAGCATCTGAATATGAATAGAATCAGGCCCTGGAGCGGAGGACCGTGATCGGCCAAGTGCGGTTTCGAGTTCCCGCATGGTGAATAGGGCATTATAACTTTCACAATTCGAGGAGCGGAAGTCAGGTGGCCTAGCCTCCTCTGCCGGTTTGCGGGGGAGGAAGGCAGGGTGGTAATGAGCGGAGCTCGAAACCTCGGCGAAAAAGCGGCCGAAGGCATTGGAGACAGCCTCAGGGGCCACAAGGACTTCATTCGCGACCTTCAAGCCAGAAACTGGGGAGTGGACCTTAGTGCCAGATAGCCGGCGCAGGCTACCCCAGACAACAGAAGAAGGAGTAGAACTGTTGAAGGTGCTTGTGAAAGCAGCCCAGCTGGCGTTCTTGCTTTCTTTAATAATACGACGACACTGAGCACGTAATCGTTTATAATTAATACAATTCGCCACTGTAGGGTGGCGTTTAAAGGTGCGTAAAGCACGTCGACGAGCACGTAAAGCGTCTCTACATGCTGCGGTCCACCAGGGGACCGGTACGCGACGAGGAGAAGAAGTAGGGTGAGGGATGGAATATTCAGCAGCAGCGAGAATGACTTCCGTGAGGTGTGCGACCTGACGATCGCAGCTTGTGAAGGTTTGATCCAGAAAGGTCGCCCTGGAAGAGAAGAGCCCCCAGTCTGCCTTGGAGATGGTCCAACTAGAGGAGCACGGAGAGGGGGTATGCTGCAGGAGATGGATAACACACGGGAAGTGGTCGCTCGAATATGTATCAGCAAGTGCATACCACTCAAACCGGCGTGCAAGTTGGGGAGTACATATAGAGAGGTCTAAATGGGAATAGGTATGAGATGTGTCCGAAAGAAAAGTAGGGGCGCCAGTATTGAGGCAGACAAGATTGAGCTGGTTGAATAGGTCTGCTAACAAGGAGCCCCTCGGGCAGGATGCGGGAGAGCCCCAAAGAGGATGGTGGGCATTGAAGTCTCCTGTTAACAAAAATGGTGCAGGTAGCTGAGCAATAAGTTGCGTCATGTCTGCCCTGGTAACGGCAGATGACGGAGCGTAAACGGTACAAAAGGAAAACGTAAAAGTGGGGAGAGTAATGCGGATGGCAACTGCCTGCAGGCCGGTGTGCAACGTGATGGGATCGTAGTAAATATCATCCCGGACCAGCAACATAACCCCTCCATGAGCTGGGATACCTACCACAGGGGGTAGGTCAAAACGCACAAAGGTGTAGTGTGCCAAGGCAATTTGATCGCATGGGCGTAGCTTCGTTTCCTGGAGGGTGAGATATTCGCTATTTTTGACTTCATTAAAACAGCAAATACGAGTAGTTAATACTTTCAGCCAGAAGGCAAATACTTGTTTGTAAATAATGATTAATGTATAATAAGGCGTCGCATGGCGACGGTGGAATTTTCTAGATAATGTAATTTGTCGTCTTTGGGCGGCAATAAAAACAGAAAAATACGGATAGATATACGATCCTTCACTATTTTGTTCGCGGGAGAACAAATGAAGCCTGGAGCGCTAAGAAGACTTTTACTGTTTTTCTCGAGTAAGACGGACGCAGATTTGTGGCAGTCTGATCTAATTTTTACTAAATGTATAAAAACGTGAATGTCTGAGTTGAGTGAAGTGTAAAGAACTGTTATAACTTACCGTGACGACGCACGAGCGACTCAAAGAAGACAATGGCTATATAAAAGAGCGCTAAATGGACATGATACGGACATAAAAATCTACCGTCATTGTTGTATTAAGCTTAAGGTACGATATATGTTTAAGTTATAATAAATGTTTGTTCTGGGAATACTGAATCATTTAGCAGTGCTCATTTCGATTATCTCCTCAGTATTATTTTCATTTTAATTATGCATTTTGCTAATATTACAGACTCCAAGATCAGCAGTCCAATGTGCGTGTTACCTTGATAAAAAGAAAACTGTTTTATCGTCTTCTTGCATCAGCTTTAATATTGAATTTCTCTTTTGTGTGATGTTACAGTTGTTTTTGCGCCCTTAAGAACTTTCTGGTCCCTTAGGAAATTGTTTTGTCATAATAATAACTTCACAACCGGGTATGATCGTATCTACGATCATGAAGTAATTAGAAAGACGATAACGCAATTTCTTATTCAACAGCACGCTAGTTGTGACTGCCTCAAGCCACGCGAAACTGCAAGTAAAAACTATTCACATCTCATAATGCAATATTTTATGACAATGGTCAATCCATGATTCTTACGCCAATTGCGATTGATAAAACAGTAAGCTAAATCTCAATTTCCAACTTTCCATTGAATAGCAACATCACTTCTATTTTGTAACATCACACTTGGCGCCCGAACAGGGACTTGACCAAAAATTAGTTCAAATACTTGGAAAATTTTCTATGTGCTTGTGTTAATAAATGTTCTGTCGTTTCATGTACACATCGTATCTCTGTGAGAATAACGGTCAATAATGCAGTTTAATTACCGAGAGAAAAGAAAAGAAAAGAGACGTGAATTTGCTGAGACAACATAGCGGTAATCAAGCCATCAAAAAGTAAGTCAGAATTTTGCATACGCAGTGTAGTGCTTCAGTAGCAACGTTGCTTTTCCAAGTCGATCCACATCCTTTCTATCTCCTTCCCGCTATAGAAAATCTGCTTTATTTTATCTTTCAAAGTAAAATTCTTCGTAGTCTGATAATAGAAATTATTTCTCCCCATTGTTAGTATACCTGTATTGTATTTTCAACATGGTGGATAGTGTGCGCAATTTGCAGTGAAGAGCATCTTCATTCATTTGTCTGAAACGGTTAGGTTCCATCTTGTCTTCTTGCCAGATAGAATTTCATTTGTTGCTCACGCGAGAGTGGTGCTCTTAGCGGACTCACCACGTCACTGACAAACGACGAAAGCCTTACGTAGCACGTGATTTACTAACGAAAATGGCAGATAGTAAACAGAGACAGGTGACAACAGGAGACGGGAGTGAAGACGTTAATAGTATTCCATACCCTTTACGATCGCGAACGGTAGGTTCCCGTGTGGAAACTGAACTAACCATGTCTGTAACAGGGGAAAGTGACCCTAAAGTCCAAATTCTTCCCGCTGCAGCTACAAATGACCTCGGTGCGTTAATGGAAATGCTGAAACAACAGTTTGACGCAGTAAATGAGACTATAAAAACACAAAATGAGACTGTTAACGCCCGATTAGATGCTGTAAGCGAATCATTAAAAACACAGCTAGGCACAATCAAAACAGATCTGCATAAAGAAATTACGGCTGAATTAAATACCCATTTGGGTGAGTTGCAAACTAAGATCAGTGATCAAATTCAGAAAATGCAGAAACAGGTGAAAAGTGAAATAGCTGAAGTATCTGGAACATTAAACACAAAAATTCAGGCAGCTACCAAAGAAATAAACTCAGTTAGAAATGCAGTATCTGACATTGAAGGTGTAGTGGAGGATCTGTCGAGGCAGATAGACTCAATCAATATTGAAGAACAGGTTAAGAGCACCGTGAAAGCACACGCGGAGGCATTGTCGGAACACTACAGTGAATGGATAAAGGGTAAAGATATTTTTATCGAAAAGAAGGTCAGGGAGGAGCTTAGGGAGACTGTCAAGGATGTAACTTACGAAATCTTAGCTGCTCCTGGTAAGTCGGGAGACACAGTAGTTTCTGAATTGGGACAGATTCGGAGGACACTCACACGGGATCTTCCCGAGTGGAAGCAGCAAGTAGTGGACGAAGTCAGAATGCTGAGAAACTGGGTAGAAAATCCGCACACGCATACGCAAACTATAGGGAACAACTCTTTAGACGGTGACGAATGTCAGTCAACTCCTTATTGTTCACCGCCTGATTACATGCAAAACAACAGTCCTGTTGAGTCCCGAGTAGGGAAACTAAATGATCCGCCCACAATTGTGAGTTTAATGCAAGAGGAAAGTGTGATTAAGCATCGCACTTTTCCTGTTTTTCATCCGCAGAAGCGAGAAATACACCCCATCGTGTTCCTAAAGAATTTTTCCGGCATATTTCCCAGGAGCTGGACAGACAGACAGCGTATTCAGTTCGTCACTGGCTTTATTTCTGGTGATGCAGCATTATGGGGAACGGAAATGGTAGACACGTGTAGGAATTATGAAGAGTTTGAGAAAATGTTCTTGGCAAAATTTTGGAGTAATGGGGTACAGCAAAGATTAAGGAAGGAGGTGTATGGTGCGGAAATTTTCAATGAGAAGCATGGAAGTCTCCGGCGATACTTTGAGAAGTATCTAGCAAAAATTAAATTCTGGGATTCTCCGATTTCTTCCAAGGACGTAATTATGATTCTCAAAAGCAAACTCCCTGTGTCTATTAGAGAGAAATTAGTAAATGTGTCCGAAGAAGACACGGATGTATTCCTTTCTGTGCTGGATTCCTTAGATTTAATTAGCGAGGATGTGCGCTCCAAGGTTGGCAGCGGCAAATTCTTCCCTGGCAGCCAGCAGAATGCATCGCACGCGGACAACAATGCGCCCAAGGAGAGAGCGAGCTACTGCGACCGCTGTTGCCAACCTGCCAGCGGTTATCAAAACGCAAACGGCAATAACTTTAAACGGAAGCAGAAAACCAATTACAGTAATCAGCAGAGATACCACCCAATTTACAACCACCAGGTACAACATCAGTACGGAAACCCACCCTTTAATTCTGCGCCTGAGCAGCATGGAAATTCTCCACAAACTAGTGGTAATTTTTCAAATGGACCAGTGTACAATCAAAGTTATAGGTCGAAATATAGCAAGTGGCATGGGCAAGGCGGAGGCCACCCAGCACAACATAAGAACAACTATTCACAGGATAGAGGACCGCGGAACAATTTTCAAATGGCACCAAATGCGAACTTTCCTTCACAAGGAAATGGTTTTGCCGGCAACCAAAAGATCGGGCGACATCAGCCGTCTCAAGTATTTTATTCACAAGTGAATGCACCCAGTGGATTTTACCCCTTTACACCGGCATTTGTACCACATAACCAGCACCAATATGAAACGGAACAAACACTTAAGGCCATGAATGACAAACAGGTTAAACATCCTGCGGAAAATTAGAGGCAGCACCTTTCAGCCTCCTAGAGGTCGCTGCCGGTTCCAGTGGGGGTACTAACGAATACTCTGATTCTGAGTATGTTAATGCGATACGGTACGACCATGAGACCGACTTACGAGATGACCTTGCACCTGACCTAGAAGCTCAAGACATTAATGACATTTATGATGAACAGGTCCAGGCTTCGATTAAGATTTCTATTGCCAACATTCCTTTCACAGCCGTTGTTGATACAGGAGCAAACATCAATGTGTTGTCATCATGTCTCTTCAGACAGGTGTCTTCTGTTTCAAAAGTTTTATCATTGCCGATTCAGGGCTGCTCCATATCGGGAGCGATTGGTCCATTGAAACAGAGAGTTAGTTTACAGACACAGCCTCAACTGCAGATAGCATCTGTTTTGGTTTCTTACCTCTTGCGTACTGGAAATTTCCTTGTGTGAACTGTTAATGATAAGTATTGTGTTGAACAGCGCACTGACTACATGGTAACGGCTATTACATGTAAACTTTAAGTATTAAATGCTATGTATGAAAAAATTGTTTATAGTGATGGACATGAACCGATATTTCTTCAACAAGCTGAAGCAGGAAACTGGGGTTGCACCAAGAATTTCAATTTAATTTTAAGTTAGTATTAAAAAAAAAAAAAAAAAAAAAAAAAAATGCTTGCGAGGCGATTGCCCGGAGCTATATAAATATGTAAAGGTGAGAAATGGAGAAGGATGCGTAAATAAGCACTTCTCTCAAGGTACAAGAATATTTATAGATTTATTTTTAGTAATGTAAGTACTTGAAGTTCTGTAGTAAAAGCCCAAATTACCTGCTTAGAAAAAGGTACATGTTCAAACAGTCCAGACAGTGGACAGGAGTAGAAGAAATAGCTTAAAGTTCAGTTAAAGCGTGCTGTTAAATGGAAAAACAAGTGGTAACCCACATGTGTTCACGCAAGGAGACAATAAGCTGTAGTAAACTAAGTTAGGTGAAATACAGTACAAATGGAGGCAAACCATGAAGCATCAATAATGTAGCGTAAGTACTCCACGAGGCCATTAATTGCTATGAAAGTAAACTATTTCCCTGTGATCTGAGCCCAATGTAAAGAGTATATGAGGAATGTTAGCTGACGAATTGATTTCAGTAGAATCAAGTTACTAAATAACCACACAGCAAGCCCCCTGTATCATAAATAAGTCCAAGTAAAGATCTTCAGAAGATTTGTAGTGTAATCTAGCGACCATTCAATACCCTAATTGAAGGCTAATCTAAAGAACAAGCAATGCAGTGATATTTAAACTTAATATTGACTATAACCTGAGTAAGACGTAGAAGTAGCAAAGCATGCTGTAAGAAAGGAGGTTGAAGTTTATATATGTGCCTATGTTTATTAAGATAATTTTATTTACATGCAGATTTTATTGCAAAAATGTCTCCTAAGACACTCCTCTTATGAAATCCATTTTCCTTGTGCCCGTTCCTTTTGATCCTGGTTCATTAACCCAGACCAAGGGTCGACTTGTAAAAGGCACGTGTGCTTCGAAGCAAAGCAGTGCTTATGAGAAATGAGACACGTAGCGTGATGAACTTCGCTAGCTTTGGTAATGTTTGTTATGGACCGGTTGCGTAAACCCAGTGAACTGTCGGTAATTCCATTCATGCGAAAAAATAGTAGACACGCGTTACCCTATTTTTTTTTTAACAGAGAACGATTGCTGAGTACATGAAGCGAAGAGGGAGACCTATTGTTATCCAGTCTGCCCTCAAATATAAAAACAAATTTGGCAAGCAAAAAAAAAAGATTCAGCGTTAAATGCATACTCGTTAAGTAGTAGATATGCTGCATGGCAGTAGAAAATGATCTTGGGTGCACTAAAGAATAAATGCAACGAGTGTTGCGAAACCTGTAGTTTTCATAATGAGGAGATGAGCACTTAAAAGAAAGTTTGAAAGAATATTTTTAGGTTCACTAGTGAAAGCAAATCTTGAGATATAAAGAGTCCATTCATAAAGCAGTTGTTCACTGGACTTAACAAAAGGAGTGACCATTAATTGTAAATATTAGCTCGTAAGTGATATTTTGTAAATAGTAGAATATAAGTCTTTCTATACCAGTGGAGGAAACGTGCAAAATTGATTGTTTTGTAAATGAACTCCATCGGCGAAGGAACTAAGCACGAATGCTGTGTGAAGATGCACACTAAAGTGCGACGTGCATAATAAAAATAACTGTTCACTGTATACTAGTGGTAGTGTTGTACTGCAAGTGTAAAAAAGAAGTCAAGGCTACGACAACAGGTGCAACGCAAAGTTCAGTGTTGTTCTAAGTGCAGCGACAGCTAAAACATTCGTCGTCACTTACCTGTGAGCCTCATGGGAGGCAGTTGACAGAGAAGTATGGAGGCAGCTTCAGTGTCTGGCTCCTCCGATGGAAAACGCGCGCGAGGTGTTTGTATCGATGCACTCGTGTGATACGAAGTTCACAAAAAAAAAAAGGAGCACTCGACGACCACCAGCTCTGTTACAGCCTGAGCGCGAACGGATACTAAGTATTGGAGCTCACGCAACACTGTGTAGCCGCTGTGAGTGGCTGACGTGTGGGTGACGAAACAATCCAAACTTTAAACTGCTAACCGCCATGACTTCCATCGTACATACTGGAGGAAAGACATTTGTACACTTGTGTGACTACATTTTCATATGTAAATTATGCAATTTCCTTGAGTTAAAGTTAAGATGAGTGAGAAGTAGATTGTTAGATTACTCAGACCTTAAAGCCATTAATACCGGCACTCCTGAACACTGCTAAAATGAATTATAATCCTGTCTCTTGATGGACAAAGAAAATGAATGTGCACTATAGGAAGACCCTAAACTCCAGACCAGTCCCGATCCTTAACAAATGTATCCAGTAGCTTGTAAGTCATACTAATAATTTTCCACTTCTTCTGTTTCATATTGTAAATAAAAAGCCCGGGAAGCCACTTGAATTCCTGGCACCACAGCGGAAAGGACAGATGTACTGCATGATGAACGCCGTAGACAGCTAACACAGAAAGTGAAAGCATCACGGAGTGTAGTGCTACGTTATTAAACTGTAATTGAACCACAATGAGTCAACAGATGCTCGAACATTGTCCACTCTAGTTTAGTGAAAACAAGCACTCACTGTACTCATGTATTAGTTGATAAGCTCAAGAGAAAGTAATTTCTGAATTCTATCCCCTGAAGAGCGAAATGAACGTTCACTTATTGTTATAAGCAAATATGGACCAAACTTAAATATGCACATAAATGTTAATCTTGGTATTATGGAATGAAGTGACTGATGAACAAAGAATGAAAAACTTTATTTTGAAAAATGATAAATATCTGATATATGTTTATAAATGTGATTTCAATTTAAGTACATAGTACGCCAGTAACATTATGTAAATGTCACACCAAAAATCACGAATATCTCATGAGGACATGAGGATCGAGGTAATCCTTCGGCATTCCCTCTCTCCTCATGGGAGGCAATGAGATATTCGCTATTTTTGACTTCATTAAAACAGCAAATACGAGTAGTTAATACTTTCAGCCAGAAGGCAAATACTTGTTTGTAAATAATGATTAATGTATAATAAGGCGTCGCATGGCGACGGTGGAATTTTCTAGATAATGTAATTTGTCGTCTTTGGGCGGCAATAAAAACAGAAAAATACGGATAGATATACGATCCTTCACTATTTTGTTCGCGGGAGAACAAATGAAGCCTGGAGCGCTAAGAAGACTTTTACTGTTTTTCTCGAGTAAGACGGACGCAGATTTGTGGCAGTCTGATCTAATTTTTACTAAATGTATAAAAACGTGAATGTCTGAGTTGAGTGAAGTGTAAAGAACTGTTATAACTTACCGTGACGACGCACGAGCGACTCAAAGAAGACAATGGCTATATAAAAGAGCGCTAAATGGACATGATACGGACATAAAAATCTACCGTCATTGTTGTATTAAGCTTAAGGTACGATATATGTTTAAGTTATAATAAATGTTTGTTCTGGGAATACTGAATCATTTAGCAGTGCTCATTTCGATTATCTCCTCAGTATTATTTTCATTTTAATTATGCATTTTGCTAATATTACAGACTCCAAGATCAGCAGTCCAATGTGCGTGTTACCTTGATAAAAAGAAAACTGTTTTATCGTCTTCTTGCATCAGCTTTAATATTGAATTTCTCTTTTGTGTGATGTTACAGTTGTTTTTGCGCCCTTAAGAACTTTCTGGTCCCTTAGGAAATTTTTTTTGTCATAACAATAACTTCACAACCGGGTATGATCGTATCTACGATCATGAAGTAATTAGAAAGACGATAACGCAACTTCTTAATCAATAGCACGCTAGTTGTGACTGCCTCAAGCCACGCGAAACCGCAAGTAAAAACTATTCACATCTCATAATGCAATATTTTATGACAATGGTCAATCCATGATTCTTACGCCAATTGCGATTGATAAAACAGTAAGCTAAATCTCAATTTCCAACTTTCCATTGAATAGCAACATCACTTCTATTTTGTAACATCACAAGGGCTACGACGAGCGGACGATGCAAGCGGAGCAGCAACTTCAAGTCCTCTCGGTTGGAGCGAATGCTGCGAATATTCCAGTTAATAAGTGCCATCGTAAGAAAAGGAAGATGAGAGAAGGGGTCACCTCGAAGGCCGCTTAGGGCCTGGCTTCGAGCGAGCACTGCCGCCGCTAGCAGGAGGCGGACAGTCATCGTCCATGGGGTCTATAGGGCCATCGGCCATCTCGGGAGGATGGCCGGGAGGGGGAGCTTCCTCCGTCGGTGAACGGCCAGATGTTCAGCTACCAGCGGTGCGGCCAGGCGAAACGGATGACGGCCTGGGGCGGCAACCGCTGGGTGGCGCAGGAGAAGAAAGGCGCCGCGGCGGAGAAGGAGAACTGTGCTTCCTATGTGCCTTTTTAGAAGGACGTTTGGTGGAAGTACCGGTCGAAGGCTGGGAGGTCGAGGGACGGAGGTCGAGGGACGGAGGAAGTCTGCACGGGATGGTTCCTTCTTGAAGGCCCGTGCATCGGACTTGGGGTCTTCGACTGAGCAGAAGCTGAGGAAGTGGCTGGTGTCTGTGGGGTGATGGGAGGAAGAGGAGACGTCGACCGCGCGATCTTAGCACTGGCCGAACGGACGACCGTGGTGCTGAAGGTCAGATCGCATGTCTGGGTTGCTACCTCCCGGGTAGTCCGAGGAGAGGCGAGGACAGTGCTGTATTTCCCCGCTGGGAGCAGCGTGGGCTTCCTACTAGCCAATAGCTTGCGAGCAGCCGAGGTGGACACTTTCTCTTTGACTCGAATTTCCTGAATACAGCGTTCTTCCTTATAGACAGGACAGTCGCGGGAGGATGCGGCATGGTCACCCTGACAGTTCACACAACGAGGAGACGGAGGTGGACAGTCACCCTCATGGGCATCCCTGCCACAAGTGACACATTTAGCCGCATTGGAGCAAGACTGTCGAGTGTGATTGAAACGCTGACACTGGTAGCAGCGCGTAGGTGTCGGGACATAGGGGCGAACAGAAATAACCTCGTAGCCCGCCTTGATGCGCGATGGCAGCTTAACACTATCGAAGGTTAAGAAAAGTGTCCGGGTCGGTATAAGGTCATTGTTGACCTTTTTCATGACCCGATGGACAGCCGTCACGCCCTGCTCAGCGAGGAAAGATTGAAGCTCCTCGTCAGTCAATCCGTCGAGAGAGCTACTATAGACTACACCTCGAGACGCATTCAAAGTTCGGTGGGCCTCCACCCGGACAGGGAACGTGTACAGGAGGGTGGCCCGAAGCAGTTTTTGTGCCTGAAAGGCACTCTCAGTTTCTAGTAATAAGGTGCCGTTACGCAACCTGGTACAAGATTTGACAGATCCGGCTATGGCATCTAGGCCCTTCTGAATAACGAAAGGGTTGACAGAGGAAAAATCCTTTCCATCCTCAGATCGAGAAACTACGAGGAACTGTGGGGCAGGCGGTAGTACTTTTGTCACTGTAGGCTGGTCACGTTTCCGTTTTTGGGTCGAAGTCGAAAGAGATGGAGTAGAATCCATTGCGGAGGAATCCCCCATGATTGCCAGCGTCTCCGATGGCGCGCTCCTTCCTTGTGGGGACCCTCTCAGAGGGCACTCCCGCCTTAGGTGAATGTTTACACCTCAGGTCACACCTCCCGAGAAACAGACGGAGGGACCAATCGGCATGGTCAGAAGGTATCAGCTCAGGCAATCACCCCTCCCCGGGCCTGGCCTTTACCAGGGGGTACGCGCGTGCCTTACATGTCTACCCAGGGCGGGGACTTACGCGTTACCCCGTCACCGGCTACGCGTGCGAACGCGTGGGTCGGCCTTCAGACACGCACAGGGAGGAAGGAAGTAGAGGAAAAAGAAGAGAGAGGGAGAAAGAGGACAGACTGTCTCAAACGCCGAGGCGGAGACCAGAGAAGGCAAGGAGAAGAAGGCAATGAGAAAGCAAGGAGAAGGAGGCAATGAAAAGGCAAGGAGAAGAAGGCAATGAGAAGGCAAGGAGAAAAAGGCAATGAGAAGGCAAGGAGAAGTCAAGGGAAAGAGTAAGGATGACAGTGAAGTGGAGAAGAGCAAAGAAAGGAACCAACAAAAGGAAGGAAGAAACGAGAAGTGAAAAACCAAAAAGACCACGATTATAGGTCGTGAAACAGTCCGTCTCCGGACGCAGGCGCTAACTACCCCCGTGAGGGGGATGGACTCCTTTTAGTCGCCTCTTACGACAGGCAGGAATACCTCGGGCCTATTCTAATCCCCGGACCCGCAGGGGGGAACTGCAATAGATGGTGAACTCATGAACAAAAAGGGAGCCAAAGATGCCCAGCGGGAGACAGACCATTATAGGGTTAATGGCGATAGCAAATAGGACAACATTCAGGACAGAACCCTACGGTACACCACTTTCCTGGATAAATGTGTCCAGCAAGGCAGAAACCACACACACCTTGAAAACTGTTTTTTTTTTTAAAGAATTCCTGAAGGAAACAGAGCAGGCAGCCACGGAAGCGCATGTGTAGAGTGTGGAGGATACCAGTTCTCTAGGAGGTGTAGGCCTTCTCCAATTTGAAACACAAACAGTCTGGGATTTCCACGAAAACCATTCATGGCATTGGTGGACAAACTAACAACATGGTAAACTGCAGAATGGCGAGCTCTAAATTCACATTGTTAGTAAATTGTGAGACTTAAGCAACCATACCAGCTGGTCATGAATGATACATTCCATCACCTTGCAAACCTAGATGGGACTTTAGCTGGAAGGAAGGTTTTTGTCCTTACTGGGGTTAGGTATGGGTATGACAGTGCCTTCTTGTCAGCATCCAGGAAATGTGCCCTCTGCCCAGGTGCGGTTGTATATATTAAGTAGAGTGCTTGCCTGCAAGAGAAAGGTGCTGTAGTATCTGAATGTGGACAGTGTGGCTGTGGGGCGAAGGATCAGGATGAACTGAGAGCTCTATGTAGTTCTCTCACAGTAAAGGCAGCATTGTAGCACTCAAGACTCTGAGAAGAGAAGGGTATTGCCTGAGTCTCCTCCGATTGTTTCCGATGGAGGAAGGCAGGCCCATAGTGGGAAGAACTCAATTTCCGCAAAATGTTGGCCCAAGGTGTTGGAGATAGCAATAAGGTCCACGATAACATGACCTGCTACTGTCAGCCTGGAAATTTGCAAATTGATCTTGGTCCCAGAGAGCCGTTGGGAGTTGTCCACATGACAGAGGAAGGGGTGGAACTGTTAAAAGAACTAGTGAATGAAATACAGCTAGCTTTTTTTGCTATCCTGAAGAATGTGATGACACTTTGCTCACATCTGTTTATAATGAATGCAGTTCACCACCGTAGCATGATGGCTAAAAAAGCAGAGAGCACATCTCCTCAGTCCACAAAGGTATGGGGATGTAGCCTGGTAAAGAGGAAGTGCAAGGAATGGAATGTTCTGCAGAAGTAAGGATAATGTTTGTGAGATATTCCACCTGCCCAGCACAACTGGAGAAATGCTGTTCTTCAAAGGTTGCCAGGGAGGAGTAAAGCCACCAAGCAGCCTTAGTAAGCTGCCATTTGGGTGTGCAGGCAGGTTGGGTAGGAGCCAGCAAACGGATAGCACATGGGAAATGGTCACTACAGAAGGTGTCAAAGAACAGACCACTCAAGATGATGGGCAAGCTGGGCAGTGCACAAGGAGAGGTCCAAATGGGAATAGGTGTGCGAGGAGTCGGAAAGCCAAGTGGGTGCTCCAATGTTAAGGCAGATGAGGTTGAGCTGTTTAAGGAGATCAGCCAAGAGGGCACCTCTCTGAGGCCATCCTGGGTACAAAGGTTAGGGACAGTAAAGGGTGCATAGAGAATCTGAGCAGACAAGAAATTAACACTGGGAGAATGTCTCATCTGCTCCAGTCCTCACAAGATTGCATATAATTCTGCATCAAAGACTGTAAATTCTAGAGGCAGTCTGACCTTGAGGCCACAATGCAGGGAAACAAAAGAGCAACCAACAGTCCCCCTGCTACCCATCCCTAAAAACAGCTACATGGTCGTGGTACTCAGATAAAATATCAGAGAATATCGCATTAAAAATGGAAGCAGGAGTGCTATATCTCCTGTACCACATCAAATCTAAAATCACTGTGTGTCCCCAGTAACCAGGGAAGAAGACTTTAAACCTTTGATTTGGTGTCATACTGGCTCCACACTGAGTGACTCCATCATACGCTGAACGCAGATCCCAAATGGCTTCGCGACTCATGGATGGTTGGGAAAAAGGCATTCCAGGGGTGGATGAGCAACAGTATGGTGGGCGGGTGAAGTTGGAGCTCCAAGGAACTTACATGCCTGATACCATGAGGAGCTGGCACCAGATGGTAGGTGGTGCTTGTTGGTTCCCCACCTCAGCACAGACGCTAGGTATGGAAATGGTTAAGCACCTGTGGCCAGCTGAATCCCCTCATGATGGACAGCGACAATGATCCACAAGTAAGAGGGCCTCACTAACCCATACACCGTGCAACCATAGTCTAGCCATGAACACACAAAAGCCCAACAAAACTGAAGGAGACGCACCCTGTCCCCTCCCCAAGACACACACCACATACACACCACACACAAAACCCATCTTTGGAGCCCACTTCTCTAACCTCTGCACTGTAAGTTGCAACTGACAGCTCGCTGTTGCAACACTGGAGGAAGAACAGAAAACAGCAAAATCATCTACAAATAAGCAGCACTGTACAGAACTCTTTACCGTAGATGTGATACTGTTGATGGCTATAGCAAAAACACTGCCCTGAGGAACACCATTCTTCTGTTCAAATTGATCAGACAGCATGTTACCACCTTGGGTCCTGAAAAACTGCTGAGATAGGAAAGACCATATGAAGATGGGGAGGTGGCCACAAAAGCCCCACTGATGCAGTTATGTGAGAGTACAGTGTCTCTAAGTAGAATTGTATGCCTTACTTATATCTAAGAATATCCCGATACAGTGATGCTTACGAAGGAAAACCTGCTGAATAGCCGCCTCTAGGGAGGGGGGGGGGGGGGGGGTCAGTTTATCAACAGTGAACCGAAATCTTTGGAATCCACACTGAGACCAGCTAAGGAGTTGCCTGGCCTCTAACAACCAGACCAGATGATGGTTAACCATTTGCTCCAGGGTCTTTCCTACACAGCTCGTTAAGGTGATACTCCAATACTGAAACATGAGCAGTCCTTTCCTGGTTTGAGGAGAGGGATCAGAATTGCCTCCCTCCAGGAGTTGTCTGCCATAATAGGTTAAGACATTGAAGAGGGATTTCCTTTGATGCCATTGGCATGCAGCACCGGATTTGGTCATGACCGGGTGCAGTGTCACTGATCTCAGTCAGTGGTGATTTGAGCTTCCACATGGAGAAAGAGGAGTTGTAGGCCTCAGAGCTGTTGGAACTGAAGTCCAACTTTTCCCTTTCTATGATAGTGACAAAATGCCAGATCCTGGCTTGCATTGGCAGTAGTTTGTGTAAAATGTTCAGCCAGCATCTGAGCTACGTCTCTGGGTGATACTTGGAGGCACTTGTGTTTCAGCACTGCTGCTATCAGTTAACGGCAGCATTTACCAGAAATTCTGCAGGTAGCTTCCCATACTTTTATATAAGAAATGGAACAATTGATGGAATCCATGAACACTTGCCACGATCTTTTCTTTCTCTCCCTAATGATGCATCAAGCCTTGGCCCTCGCAACTTAAAATGCCCTAAGGTTGTCTGATGTCTGTCGGCATTTAAAATGTCCAAGAGCTGCACGCCTTTCCCGGATCACGGAACGGCACTCATCTGTCCACCAAGGTGTGGGTTACCTCATAAGATGACCTGAGGACTGTGGGATGGAGAGATCAGTTGCATGATGCATCACTCATGTGATGTGGTCCACCAATCTTTGGACGCTGTCACAGTGTTCGAACACAGCCAGCTGGCTGAAACACGTCCAGTTAGCCGTGCTGACCATCCATTTTGGGGGCATAACTTCAGGTGGTGGGCCATTTAGTAGGTGAAGGCAGATAGGGAAGTGGTCACCTGGACTGAAGGTCATCAATGACCTCATACTAAATAGAGTTAGCGAGGGCAGGAGAATAGAAAGAGAGGTCGATGGCTGAGAATGACCCAGTAGCAGCAGAGTAATGTGTGAGTACCTGTGTTGAGGATGCACAGCTATTGAGATGTCGTGAGGCCCTCCAAAACCCAACCCCAAGTGCAAGTATTGGTTGAGCCCCACAGAACATGATGGGCATTGAAGTCTTCCAGGAGGGATAGTCACAGGAGTTGTGCAATAAGATGTGTGAGAGTTTAAGAGTCTAGGGAATGTTGTGGAGGTAAATACAATGAGCTAACAGTGATCCTTCGACACACATGAATTTGAACTGCAACTGCTTGCAGGTCAGTAGCCAAGGGGAGAACAGAGGAGTGGTATGCATTAGTGACAATCACTGCGACACTTCCCTTGGCCCCTTCTCCCGATAGGTCACCCTTGCGATATAGTGTATAACCCTGTAGCACAGAGACATCTGTATCTTTAAGATGCATTTCTTGTAAACAAAAGCACAAGGGATGTGCCTGTGCTGGGATTTTCAGTTCCTCCACATGAGTCCTGAACTCATTCATGTACCACTATAGTATGGAAGCCATGTCATTGGAGCGGTTATAATTTACCCCTATCTTTGTACTGGGGAGGTGAAGCACTTTAAGAGTGAGTGTGAGTGGAGGGACTGGCTGGATCCAAGGCCTCTAACTGCATGATATCCTCCTCATAAGTCAGACAGGAAAGAACGACCTCTGACAGTGCTCGGGACAGGTTTTGACCTGAACATCATGAGCCTTTCCCTTTGAGGCTGGGAACAGCTGCATTGAGAGGCTCTCTGCTTTTGTTGTACCTTCTGGATGCTCACTGCGGAACTGTTGTGGATCTTTCATGGTGCAGCTGACTAGATTGCTTTGTCCTTACTCTTTTTCTCTTGACTTGTACATATGCATGTACAGGTGCTTGTGGTGGATATAGGCAGACTTCCCATTATCTGTGTCGAAGCGTCTGCCTTGGGAATAGGTTTCTGCACAATGGAAGATTATGAGGTGGCAAAGACGGGAGGTTTTGTCACCTCATATTCTGTTTTGGCTTTAGCATAGAGGATCTACCTGGTCACTTATCTTCTGTATTTTGCATTCTTCAGCAAAAACAGGGCAGTCTCTGCTCCAGATTCGGTGGTTCCCAGAGCAGTTGATGCAGATCACTGGAGACAGGCAGTCAGTCCCAGAGTCATGAGTGGCTTTTCCGCATTTCCCACAGGTCGCTTCACTGGCAGAACTCATGGTTGTAAGGCCAAAACATTGGCATTTATAGCACCACATAGATTTTGGAATGTAAGGCCGAACAAAGTCGGAGGAGCCCTGCCATAAGATGTTCACACAGTGTCAGAATTGAATGTGGCAATGAAAGTCGCAGTCTTTTCAGTTGCTCCATTACTCCTGCACATTCGTTGCTCCACATTGACTATTCCATGCGATGCCCATTCTTGCTTCAGTTCCGCTGTGTACATGTCCATGATATCTCAGCATGTGACAACAACCTTACTCGAGTTGAGAGGTGTGCATCTCAACAATGATATCATAGTCACCCAGTTTCTGCAATTTCTTAAGAAGGTCTGCCTGCTTTGACTTGTTTGTTTTGACCAACAATGAGCCATTATGCAATCGTTTTATAGATTTTAATGTTCCAGCAAGGCCTTCCAAAACCTTATGGATATAAAAGGGGGACACTTTTTCAAACGTCCACTCTTTACTCTTTATCACCAGAAAAACATTTTATTCATGACTCCATGAGCCCTGTTACCGCAGTCAAAGTACTCTTATTATCAGGAGGACTAGCCTCTATCATTCTTTTGGATGAATGGGTGTGAATATTCCCAGGTGATATACCCTTCCCTCTGGGAGGAGAAGATGGTTTCGAGCATTCCATCTTGATCCCGCAGGCAGCTAGGGAAATAAGGGTCCACTCAGACAAAGCCCCACGTGCCTGAATAAGCCTTATAGTAATGAGGTGCAACAGGTTCCCCAGAGGTTGCCTGCTAACGACTGTTCCACCTCAACAGCCATGCACCCCATCAGCATGCAGCACAACTGGAGATTCAGGTTTTTTTTTTTTTTAAATGGGGGTTTATCCCATCCTTGCGATTCAAGCCATCAAGCCAAGATCCCCATTGCCTGAGACACACAATGTTCCACTGCCGCGTCTCTCAGCAGTTGCCGAAGCATGCCCCCAGAGCTTACGGTGGTGGGGGACTGGTGGCACTTACAAGTCCCCAGCTCAGGAACCCCAGGGTCACCAAGCCCGTACCCAGCAAATCAATGCTGAACCCCTGTGGTCTTTAAGGATCTGAACTGGAACACTCTTGAAGACAAACTATCACAAGAAAGTGTTTTAAAGTTTCCAGAACTCTAGGAATATAATAGAATCCCCTTTGTATCCATCACATAGGGATCATGAGGATAAGATTAGAATAGTTACTGCAAGCACAGAGGCAGTCAATCAGTCTTTTTTTCCTGCACTCCACTTTGAATTCAGAAGGAAGAAACCCTAACAACTGATACAATTGGACATACCCTCTGCTTTGCACCTCACGGTGGTTTGTAGAGTAAAGATATAGATACTAGAAATCCATAAGTACGTTAGAAAAAATCTGGAAGCCATACATGAAAATTTTACTATCAATCAGCATGATACAACACAAAAGGAAAAACTTCATGTCCATCAGCCTACAAAACCTCCACAACAAACAGTGATATGCAAATTTACTGTAGCCTTCCACACAAAGTAAAAACCATTTCACACTTTCGTAAAGCCCCAAGGGCATTCGTATTAGATCATTGCTTCTATTCAGTAGCAAAATTTGTAGAACATCTGAGATACAGAAGACTTTAAACAAGACAGTGCAGCTACTGCAAGCAATGCGAGCTTATTTGTGGATAAAGCTGAATTTTATGTATCTACTGAAGTAATACCATATTTTTACTGTTTTGTGTCCCACAATCTGGAATTTTTTTTTGGATGTATAAACAAATAAAATCTCAAGGTACCATTTGTCAAATTTCACATTTTTTGTGATGGAGTTGTCTTTAAGTGAAGGTACAAAATATTAATTGCAATGCCAAATGCTTTTATTATTATTTGTACTTAATACTAGGACTACAGAGTTACATTGCACAAACTGAAGACTGCTTTCTTTCCCACTGCAAAGTTATGATTTTTAAAAAATTACAAATTTAAAGCACAGCATGGAAAAGTGTTTTTCCACATTTTTCATAAACTACATGATGTATCCTACTATTTTTACATTGTATCAAGTATAAATAATGGCATGTGACGAGGGCCTCCCGTCGGGTAGACCGCTTGCCTGATGCAGGTCTTTCGATTTGGTGCCACTTCAGCGACTTGCGGATCGATGGGGATGAAATGAAGATCATTAGGACAACACAACACCCAGTCCCTGAGCGGAGAAAATCACTGACCCAGCCGGGAATCGAACCCGGGCCCTTAGGATTGACAGTGTCGCGCTGACCGCTCAGCTACCGGGGGCAGTAGTGGCCTACATGCTAGATGCATAAAAAAATTGAGGCCTTTGGGTAAACTCATTACTTACAATGAGCAGTACGCTCTGAAAACAGGGAACTGGTGCCTGACTGATGACACCCTTCAGCCTTCAAACCTAAATTTATCAAAAACAGAGTTAGGAAAGTGCTATTTGACATTTTTACTGTTAAGACATGTAAGTGTCCGTGCATCAAATATGACTAAATGCGGAGATGATCACCTTATCACCTCCTATGGGACTACGTGTAATGACCTGAAGGGGTAAAGAAGGAAGGACAAAGTAATAAGATTTTCAAATGAGAATTGAAGAAAGCACTTCAGGAGGTCTTTGAGCAGAAGAAAGCTTTGGGCTGTAACAGAGTGCCATCTGAGAAAGTCGTAGGTTAAAATTCAGTGGCCAGACTGAGGTAGCAAACAGAATGTATGAATGGGAATTTGGCTTTAAAAATCTACCTGAGACCATTTTAGTTCCTTTACTTTGAAAGTGCAACACAAAAGAAGAACTATAGGACAGTCATGTTATAAAGCCTGTAAAGAGTGTCATACTAAAGTGACAACTGAAAATCTAGGAAAATGCTGGGAAAGACCCATTCCTATACAGAATGGATAAGGAAACCAGCGATGCTATAGGGTGTCTGAGGTTGATAGGAGAAAGAGTGGTGGAAATGAACAAGGTAGTGTGCATTTTTTATTGGCCTGTAGAAGGCATTTGATAGAGTCATACAGAGTATTTTAAAAGGCAGCATAGACTGAAAAGATAGATTAACGAAGAGGATGGATATTAAGCAGTGACAATAGGGAATAAGGGGACAGAAGAGAGGAGTGTTGGAAAGAGTGTAAGGCAAGGATGCTCATAGTCATTGAAGCTGTTCAACAGTGAGAATTACCGAATGAGGCAGTGCAGCTGTTAGGTCACTAACATCTTATTTAAGAGGGTAGGGCTGCTCTGTACAGCCATCTTGATTTGGGTTTTCCCTATCACTAAGGCAAATGTCGGGATGGTTCCTTAAGGCCACAGCCAACTACCTGTTGAAACCTGTGCAATACAGCCTGCAATTTATATTTCATTGGCTGTACAGATGAATCCAAAATGTTCATTTCCTTATTTGCGTGTGCAGTTCCTCTGAGCTCTATACAGTTCGACACATTGAGTCTAAGCACAAAATGCTTTTTTGTGACAAATAGTACTCCCTAGAGTGAATTTTCCTCGATTTTGTTTCAGTTACCTTAGGATACTTTACAGCCTTTGTAACATGAAAGAGAAAACTGTCAGTCTGCATTCTTTTGCGTTGCACTTTTTAGGTAAAGGATCTAAAATGATCTTAAAGAGATTTTGAGGCCAACTTCTGCTTACTGGTTACTGAATTTGAACCTAAGAGTGTGTGTCAGATAGCACTATATCACAGCTCAATGGTTCCTTTTCCATGAACTCCTGAAGTGATTTCTTCAAATCTCGTTTGAAAATCTTAGGACTTTAGTCTTCTTCATTCTACACCCCTTCAGGTCATTCCACGTAGTCTCGCAGGAGGTGATAAGGTGATCGCCTTAACAGTAAAAATGCCAAATAGCACTTTCGTAACTAAATGTTTTCGATAAATTTAGGTTTGATGGCTCAACGGTGTGTACCCAGTCATTGGTCAAGCAACAGATCTATCCCTATTTTCAGATATCCACTACTCAGTAATGAGGGTACCTATTGACATCAATTTTTTCATGCATCCAGCATGTAGGTCAGTAACTAGAGTTACCAAATTGGGCTAAACGCGGATTGAGGGGATTTTTAGGGGCAGCCCGAGTTAGATTTACTAACTAAAGTTGTATTGTTAGATTTAGTAACTCAAGTTGTATTCACACGGTGCGCGGCGGCCGTCGCTATCGATGAAGGTATTGCGCGAGGTTGAAATTTTCCGCCGTCGCGCCCACCGAACCCGAATTGAATCAGGTCGATTCTGTGTCTACAGAACGAGAACGACACTACACTAAACTCCCTGATCTACAAAGTGTGGCTCATAATTTCGTTTAATGAATATTCGTGATTCGTTTGGTAAGTGCTTTTTATAAGGGTGTCTACATACAAACAGCGTCGTGGTAATTCTGAAAAATAATACACTGGGTACAAAGTGACTGAGGGTAACTAAGAGCAAGTGATAACTTTATACCATTACTGCTCGAGCCGTGATATTTGGTTACCTCAAGATCGTCCGCTCGCCGTCAAAATCCTTACAGCAACTTCCAAGTGTCATGAGTATTTTTGAAATGCAGCCTATTGCACAGCAACTAATCATGCACGTAACGAGACATTTGGCTACATTAAGATAACGTCCGATTACCATCTAAATCTTGCAGCAGATTCAGAGTGTCTCACGAGTACTTCAAATTTCAGCCTATTAACGCTCGTAATGAGGCATTTGGCTATCTTAAGGTCGTCACATCGCCGACAAACTATTACAGCCAATTCTGGATCTATCACTACCTTCAAAACTTCATGTCAAAAGACTAAATTGCGACCTGCAGCACAGTAGCTTGCTAGAGAAAATTGCAGTACGAGGAACATATTTCTTTGACGTAAGATATTGATATTTGAACATCTGTATAAAAAGTGTGATCACCTATTTCATATACGAACACTTCGCAAACGGCGCAGACGCTAACGAGCGTAATGAACGCTAGTACTATTTTCCTAGAACTTAGTTTGGTTACGTAATTTTAGAGAAGGTACAGCCCGAATAGACATAAACGTGGCAGACGACATCGACCGTTTAGCTTTCCTTGCCAAATCTCTTTTGAACAAGCTACGGATCAAGTATTTATGAATCGGGTTATCTTGGGTTGAGATTATTGCTAACTCGAGTTGAACGTGTTGCACGACGGTGGGCGCTTATTTTATCGCTATTTTTTTTATAGTTAGGCGCTCACTGCCTTGACGAGGATACAGTAAAACCCAAGCCGCACGAGTCTCTCTTCAAACCTAAAAATATTATTCATTTACGGTCGTGACGCTTCATTTCGCTATCGATGATTTATAATCTATACACGAAGTTTCGGATAGTCCACAAGTCAAGTCTACATTCAAAATTTCGAACAAATAGAACCAATATTGCGGCGTTCAGTCATAATAGTAAACATTCATATAGCCCGATAGCCTTCAAAATCTACACAGCAAGTCTCAGGTTTTTCACAAGTCTAGCATAAAAATTTCGAGCCGAATGACCAAAAATTGCGCCCTAAGTAGTATCCGTCACGCTTGTGACTATAATCATGGACTGGGGAACCACGAAATTCAGGTTGATTTACTGAACTGAAAGTTAATCTGCGCTGATGCGAAAGAGAACGGCACTGGAAGTTCTCAGTGTTTTCGTCCCACCTCTGTTTTACTCTGAACTCTAGCTACACGTACTTTCAACTCTTAACCCTGCCGTAAACGTTAGTTGGTCCATAGCTAATGCTCCCCCTCCACCGCTCTCGCACAGGGCAACGGCAGTTTTTCAAGAACGGCTTTCCCGGTGGGCGGTGTATGTCGCCAGCCCGTTACGTTTCTTTTCAGTCGCTCCGAGTGCGGATGGCCTTAATTCTATTCTGTGTTTAGCGCTATGGAATCCCAACATATCAGACATTTTAGCGGGCCGAAAACATGTCAGTTTAATTCTGAAGAACTTCTTTCGATCTTTTACACTCAACGTTAAAATGCAGGAACTTAGAGCAAATAGAAGGAAACATATCAAGTTACTTTACTTCCAGCTACGAGCCGAGTCTTAAGTGCCATTAAAAATCAACAAGTATAATTAGTAAATCAAAGATTTCTCCTAAAAACTACATTTCTGAACAAGTCTTGCAGCTGTCAAATAAATGTTTGTACTCACAAAATCAAAATCGCTGCCAAAGGTCCATTCAGAGCGGACAATATAATTGTATCTGTGATGGCAGGAATAACTCAGACTTAGTCTGATAAATAACGTACGCCTGTTAAGTATGAAACAATATGCTCACGTAATTTAACACTTACCCATTCCCTGTCCTATCAGCCGCCTTTTTGTATCGTACGACATGGCGATCGTACTTTGCTGTTCGTCTACGTTTGCTGTTATCAAAAACGAAGAGGCAAAAGATCGGTAGATGCGACACCTACTACAAAAGACAAAAAATACTACTCAATTGTTAACAAAAGCACAAAAATACCTATGCAGTAACTCCTAGTAATCGCGTCTTTCAACCGTTCATCCTCTTTATGTGAAAGAGAATGTTATATTTAAAAAAAAGAAAAGAAAAAGGGGAGAAGCTTATGACCAAAGGGCTTAGAATCTATGGCGATGTTCTAAAGTACGGCCACCTGTATTAGTTATTTACCTGGAGGGGGTTTGAAATGTGGCAACGTTACGTTAAGACCTACCGCAAGGGCGTTGCATGGGGCTGTGGAGAAGAGCAGAAATAACCAGAGGTGTAGCAATAGCCTCATCACGCCAAGCGGCCAATGAAAAAAGTCAGGACTGGAGGCCAATCGAAAATCGCTGTTTCACACGCGTGCGTGTTTGAATTTGTAAACTGCGTCCTACGTGCTTTGTATTCTACTTTGTGTTTACCTGTTTGAAGCTCGCAGCAAATGGAGTTTAAAAGCCCCTATACACGGACCAATCGACCGACAAATTTTATGTATGTAGGCGCTGTGGCCAACCGACCGACCAACGTTTCTTGTCGGGACCATTCAACAACCGACGAGCCCCTTACCAGTCCGCCCAACAAACTGTGCCGCCGGACGAAAGATCGTCTTTTGTCAGTACGCGCTTGATTAAACGCTGTTCTAATTCACATGACAGAGCGCGTGGTGGAAGAAACTTTAATGTCAGAGTTTGCGGAGACATTTAGTAACGGCATATGTTTGTGGGACAAGTCATGCGAGGATTGTAACAATAAAGATGAAAGAAACGATGCACTTGTTTCAATTTTTAACGAATCCATAATAGTTTCATGTGTCACACAGAGAGAAAAAGAGATGTAGGTTGTATTTTAAGAGTAAAAGACAGAAAAAGATATAGACTGTATTTTAAGAATATAAGTCCGCCAACCTTGTGTATCTCGTTTTATTTCCGATACTTATCGAAAATGAAACCGAAATGCAAACAGATTGTTCTTACACTGCGTACAGTATCGGAAGTAGAACCTAAAAAGCGAAATATGGCAGTCAGTGGATATTTATTCATAAAATATACTTGCCTATTGTTAGAAGTGTTAAATAGAGTCCAGCACATATCCTAACCTTCTGCTAAGAAGAGCAAAGCCTGGGATTCTTTTTTTTTTTTCATTTCCAACAGTTGCTAAATGCTTCGTTTCTTATGTATCGGTTGTATTTATTAGAAGTGTGCTCCACCACCATTTGTAGTCTTTCTTCCTCTAATGTGAAATGAGTTTCTTAAACTAACTGGGCCGTATTTTATGCTACATTCATAAATGAATTAGTAAAGCTTACAAGAATATCTTGTGTCTTACTTAGTTTGTTTTGCCATGATTTATTCCTCAGGTACCTAGAAATAACGTTGCAGACTCCACGAATCATTTTAGATAGTAGTTATGGGGCTACAACAGCACTGACGTTGAGGTCATCGTAACTTCCGTCAGTGGCTAGAAACCGTAACGTAGCTAACAGCCGCTTATCGCATCTTACAGCCTCTCCATGACTGTATTCTATTTCGTTAAGAAAGGTTTGGTGATGTTCAGCAGCTCCGAAATGCATGTTTCATCCATTCTTGGATGATTACGAAAATCATCGGCTCCCAGCTCACAAGTGCATGACCGAAAGTGTTTCTTTGCGTTAGCCACTTCTTTTGCCTAAGGGTTTCTCTCGGCTATTATTGGTCTTGTTACCTCTAAAATGGCCAAAGCAAGCCACAATTTTTGTTTCTGTGTATAGCGAGGTGGAATTTCGTGAAACTCAATGTACTTAAGATAAACAATTCACAATAACAGGGCTGTCTGTAGTCGCTGAATGCAGTCGGTCGGGACGTGTGTAGGCTATGTGACCACATTTTTATTAAAAAAAAATAGGCCAGGTTCGAGTAGGACACGCACACTGAGGGTTCCCCACAAACTTAATTACATATACATCTGGGAACCGACGATCCCGATGATTTTTGTCTGTTTTCGACATTGATATTGGCAGGTTATCACAGGTCTATTTCCGCGGCTAAACAAGGGAAGTAACGTAATTCACAGAAGTTCGCATATCGAGTTGAATTGAAGGGTAGCATCATCTCACGTTAGATGAGAACCCTACGTCTTAGTGACGTAACGCTACGTCATCGTGACGTAAATAAACCTAAGCCGACTTCATGAGTACGCATATCGATCTTTGCAGTTGTACCACAGAGGTTGCACGGTAACGTGAAAGCTAACTGTAAATACATGTGTAGAAACGAAGTTACAGCAGTTGTGTGGTATGTTCAGCCCAGTTGAATTAATTATGAAGCTGGAATGCCAACAATTTTGGATATTATTGTGTGTCTTGAACATAATGAATGTCTGAACGATGGAACCATAACGGAAGTAAAAAAAGAAACGCTTGCATTCATTTTTTAAATCCGATGAATCGTCCATAAATCATGTAGACAGAAACGTGAAATAATTAATTATTAAGCTGTAACCCAGAGAATGTGGAATGTTATTGTGTGTTTCATGAACATAGCGAATATCTGCACGAAGGAACCATAACGATAACAAAAGTAAAAAAAGCGAGTAATCACTTTTTTTAAAAAAAATCCGATTAATTGTGCATAAATCATGTGGAGAGAAACGTGAAATAGGGAGAAATTAAAGTGTTTCGTATTTTTATGAAAGCCAATGGCTTGTACATAATTCTTCTGGGCAGAAACGTTAAACCGAGAAATTAATGTGGTTCCAAAGATAATTCCAAATGTTGCTGGAATTTTAATTTTGTCTTCATGCTGCAAATCAGCTCGGAAATAAATTATTGCTGATGATTATAATGTATAATAACACATGTCATTATTTTTCTTTATGCGTTGTATAATGTGAAAAAACAATGATATTTCATCTATAATTGTTACTCACATTTTCATGTTTAAGCACTATCAACTATGAAAAAGTACATTTCCTACTAGGTGCCAAATGATGTTGAACACTGACTGGCACAATGGGTGAGCTACTTGACATAATAACCCCAAGAGCCCACAGTTTTTAGCAGCACTAAGTGATGTTTCATATGCAGTGATGGAATACTGTGTTTGTTTATTCTCTCAATAGATATGGTATAAATTTTAGGGGTGTTTGGCTATTTCTAAATTGCCTAAGAGTCACACAAAAAGTAGCTGAAAATGGCAACAGCACTCACTGCTTTCTGTTGCTTAAAATGCTGGTAAATGTGATTTGCATGTCATTGTATTTTCACAGTACACACGCATGAAGAAAAATAATATGTGTTATACAGGTCAGTACACTATAATCATCAGCAATAATTTACTTCTGAAGAGCAAAAGTTTCTGTGCTGATCTACAGCATGAAGGCAAAATTAAAATTCCAGCAACATTCGGAATTGTCTTTGGAACCACATTAATTTCTCAGTTTAACCGCTTGACATAAAATCCCGAGTAAACTCGTTTTTTAATTCTGACGAAATAATAAAACGCCGAGTATACTCAGGCCTATCATTTCCGACTGGCACACATTTTAAATGGCCGAATTTACTCGTTCTATCTCGTGTTTTGGCAGTTCCTTGATATTTTCGGTAGATGTCACTGTGGTGTGTTACTCTGAAGTGTATATTTCTAGCAAGAGATGTCTCTGAATCAGGCAGTTGTACTAGCGGTCACTCTACAATCTGTTCTTGCAGTTTGCCTGTTATTTCCTCGCGTTTTATGAAAATGGAGAGTGAAGATGAGTTTGATATTGAATTTAGTGGGTCTGAGAGTTCTGAAGATAGCTGTGAAGAGAGTTTGGAAGAAGGAAGTGATGAATCAGTTTCTTCTGAGTGTGAAATTGCAAGCGCCAGATTGTGGTACGAGATAGATCCATCTAAGCCATTGCCACCTGCTCCACCACGTTTTCCTTTTACAGGTAAATCTCAAATTAATTGTGAACCCTGTATTGAAGATGTCTTGCATTATTTTAAACAGTTCATTGATGATGGATAAATTTTGGTTCCCAAGACCAACAAATATGCAACACAAACAAACGTCTTGGCATGGAAGCCAACAACAATTGATGAGATTTACATATTGTTGCAGTAATATTGTTACAAAGCATTGTGAAAAAACCCATATATCAGATGAACTGGACAAAAAGAGCTACATTAGCCACACCAATTTTTGGAGAGGTTCTACCATTGAAGAGGTTTGTCATTTTGAAGAAGAACTTACATTTTTCGGACAATGCAACCTATAACACAGAAAGCCCCCCACAACCCAAACTGAATAAAGTATGGCCTATTGTGAGCTACCTATCGGCTAAATTTAGAAACAGCTGTGTTCCAGAAAGAGATGTCACTGTAGATGAAAGCCTGCTGTTATATAAAGGGCGACTAGGATGGATCCAGTACTTGCCGCTCAAGAGAGCTAGGTTTGGCATAAAAACATTCATGTTGTGTGAGTCACAGACTGGATATGTTTTGTCCCTAATTATTTACGTTGGCAAGGGCACTACATTTGAGGAAGAATACAAGGATCTGCCAATGTCGTCACAAATTGTAATGACACTAATGCAACCCTTGGTAAATATGGGATACTGCTTGACTCTAGATAATTATTATAGTTCTCCCCAACTTGCTGACCTTCTGCTAACAAAAAGAACAGATATGTATGGCACCATGCGTCCTACAAGAAAAGTAATTCCGCCTTTTTTCTGGATCAAGAAACTGAAGAAAGGGGAAGTTGCAGCATTCCAGCGAGGTAAACTGACTGCACTGAAATGGAAAGATGTGTGGTGTCACCACCAGACACCACACTTGCTAGGTGGTAGACTTTAAATTGGCTGCGGTCCGTTAGTATTCGTCGGACCCACGTGTCGCCACTATCAGTGATTGCAGACCGAGCGCCGCCACATGGCAGGTCTAGTCTAGAGAGACTGCATAGCACTCACCCAGTTGTACAGCCGACTTTGCTAGCGATGGTTCACTGTCTACATACGCTCTCATTTGCAGAGACGACAGTTTAGCATAGCCTTCAGCTACGTCATTTGCTACGACCTAGCAAGGCGCCATATTCAGTTACTATGAATGTATTCTGAACAGATAATATTGTGAATCATGTACCATCAAGAGCGACATTCATCATTAATGGTTTAAAGTTAAGTATCAATCTAATTACGTCCACTTTCTGAATTCTCATTCCTTGTCAAGTTTCAGACCTCAAGTCAGTATAGTTCTTCTCTCCTCACGCCAGCCTGCGTGAGCTAAAACACGTGCATTTCGGACTCCACTAGTTATACGGTGTTGACTATTCTGCCAACACAAAAATAAGAGAGACGTCTGCGTGCTGTCCACTATCCACAATGCAGAAATACAAACACGGAAAGTAAGAAACAAATATATTGCCAAACCAGTGGCTGTATTTGCTTATAATGATGCAATGGGGGGTGTGGATAAAGTTGATCAACACATCACAAACAATCCATTGCCACGCAAGAGGGTAAAAAGTATTACAAGAAGATATTTTTTTATCTATTGGAATTAGCAGAATGGAATGCCTTTGTCCTATATAAAAAACATGGAGGAAAGCTCACTGCCCTTGACTTTCGCGTGGCTGTCGCTGAACAGCTCATTGCCAAACATCAAGGGGAGGAATGTTCACCCAAAGCAGTGGGCCGTCCATTAGCAAAATCAACCCCAACGTGACTTGTTGGACGTCATTTTCCATCTATGATTCCTCCGACCGAGAAGAAGCAGAATCCAACAAGAGCGCATAGGATGTGCAGTAGTGTGCGTGATGGCAGAGGGAAGAAGACACGGAGGGAATCAAGGTACATGTGTAAAGACTGTGGTGTAGCTGTGTGTATTGATCCTTGCTTCAGGGTATTTCACACAGCCACAAACATATAAACAATGGCTCTAAATTTTAATGCTTAGTGTTGCTGTTCACTTTTAGTGCTTCGATGCACAGAATTACTGTAATTTTAAGAAAAAAAAAGGTTCAGCCCACTACGAGTATACTCGTGATTTTAAACCAGGGGCTATTTAGAGATGAAAATGTCCATTGTTAAGCACCTAAAAAATAATTTCATTGTTATTGTCATTATTGTGCTTCACCGAATATTTCATTTTGGCAATAAAAAAATTAGTTGAAAAAAGAACCATCTTATTGTAAATAATACATATGTTAAGAGGTTAATGTTTCCGCCCAGAAGAATTATGTACAATCCATTGGCTTTTATAAAAATACGAAACACGTTAATTTCTCTCTATTTCACGTTTCTATCCACATGATTTATGCACAGTTAATCAGATTTTTTTTAATGACTAGACGCTATTTTTGACTATCGTTATTGTTATGGTCCCTTCGTCCAGACATTCATTACATCAAGAAACATACAATAACATCCAAAATTGTTGAGATTACAGCTTAATAATTAATTCAGCTGGGCTGAACATACCATACAACTGCTGTAACTTCGTTTCTACACATGTATTTACATTTAGCTTTCACATTACTGTGCAATAGTGGTGGGCAGGAAATCGCGTATCTGTTAGAAATCACAGTGATTGAGAAGTCACAGATATCACAATAGCAACTTTACAAAATCTAACTGCGATTTCAGTCACAGTTAGCAGTCGCAAGTAGCATTTCACATTCAACGCCGTGAGCCATCTGTTGGCCGAATTCCGTACTGCTGTCTGCGATTTCAGTGACAAATCGCGGCTAGAAGTCGCAAGTAGCAACTAAAGAGCGCAGTTAGCAGTGCCATCTGTTGGCCAAAGTTCGTACTACGCTCTTCTCTGCGACACGCTATCGAGTCCAACTGCGATTTCTGTGACAAGTCGCAACTAAGAGTCGCAAGTAGCAACTAAAAAGCGCAGTTAACAGTGCCATCTGTTGGCCAAAGTTCGTACTACGCTCATCTCTGCGACACGCTATCGAGTCCAACTGCGATTTCTGTGACAAGTCGCAACTAAGAGTCGCAAGTAGCAACTAAAAAGCGCAGTTAGCAGTGCCATCTGTTGAGCAAAGTTCATACTACGCTATTCACTACCGAGTCAAACTGCGATTTCTGTGACAAATCGCAACTAAGAGTCGCAAGTAGCAACTAAAAAGCGCAGTTAACATTCTTTTCCTAGTGCCATCTGTTGACCGACGTACGTACTTCGTTATGAGAGCCTTGTGCCTCGCCTCACGAGATCGATGTGCTGTTTGTGCATATGAAGGGCTTATTTCAATAGTGGTACAAGTCCACTTTTGTTCATTTTGAGATACAGAGTCGTAAAGTTAAATGAGTGCTGAAAAATCTGCAGTTGAGATACCAGAAATATTCAAGCATATGGCTTCTTGCTAGAGATGAACCTTTATTTATGTTTGTTTGGATCATTAATTTCAGAAGCATTATAGACAGAAAAGTGGAGGTAATGGACTTGTACCACTATTGAAATAAGCCCTTCATATTATATGACGACATGCACATTCAGCATCATTTATGGTTGGTCAAACACAGCTGTGACTGAATGTATTATATTAATAAGAAGCAACATTGCCTTTTTCTCCTGAAAATATTAAGTAACGTAACAAATGTGTTTGATTCTGCTTCCAATATGACAGTTTTGGTTAATACTCCACATGCCTACAGGACTTTGCAATGTTAACACAGCAGAACTCAGACACCTGTATAAGTGTAGTGAAATAAAAACAGTATTATTGTGTCATATGAATGCCTCACTTTTGTTCTGACACAGTTGAAGACTCGGGAGAAAAGTTTTACACCTGGTGTTCTACATGGCAACTTCACACACAAGAACTTTTTGCCGATACTACTACCACCTACATAAGTAAGCTTTTCCTGTGTTATTTTCAAGTAATGCACTTAAGCTATTCCTGATTTAACTGTAAGATCTGTACTTCCCACTTTCGTATCAACAGCCTCAAAATGCATATTATAGACTTCGGGATATGTTACTGGTCAGTGTCACATCAAGATTGTGGAGAAAGAGGGGGGGGGCATGTCACTCTCCAACAAGTGTTTACCAATAAATATGTGGCGGAAAATTACGGGTATAGGACGGCTTAACATGTGGAAAATGAGATTTTCATTATTCATTCACTGTATTTAACATTTATTATTCCTTTAAAATCGCACAACAACTTCAATAAAACACAGTTTAATCACTCATCTGCACACTTATTTCGCAATAATGTCAGTTTTAAACTGCAAATCCTCTAAGAGCTCTCTTGAATCTTCACGAGTCTCTGCCAACAGCCTTGATGTGGATAGATACGTACAGCAACCAAAACTGTGTCTGCAACATCACAAGGATTATTAAACAATTTTTGCTGTCACTAATTACAAGCAATATAATTGACAGAGTAGATTGCTAATTTTTGCTGTAATGAAAGCCACTCAATGGGGTATATTTCACATTTGTAAGAACGATCTCACTTAAGTAATTAAGTCCATCGAAACACTTAGAAACTAATCTCTCGTCTGACTAAAACGGTCTAAAGACGCAGTGGCAATTTCTCCAGATCTGCTGACAATGATATTTTGAGTTATCACTTTACTGAGTGACTGAAATGTAGTTCGGGTACCTGAGAACATAACAATATGTTAGAATTCATTTTCTAAACACGAACTATTACGGTACTGTATGGCTACTTACATATTAATTACACTATTAATATTTTCACAGTTGTTTCTTTAATACAAAATTAAAGCCAACGGAAGAACAAACGTAAAACATACTTACCAATGACAGGTTTGTTGAGATGCAATTTTCTGTGTGGACAGATGTAGCTTTTTCATACGGAGGTAAGTCGCAGAAATCGCAGGAGTCACAGACATCGCAGAAGTAGCAGAAGTCACAGAAATCGCAGAAGTAGCAGAAGTCACAGAAGTAGCAGAAATCACAGAAGTCGCAGAAATCGCGGAAGTAGCAGAAATAGCAGTGGCGGAGGGATACGCGACCTAGGTTCCGTAACTGCGACTCTTAACTGCGATAAATCACAGTTAAGAATAACAGATACTGAAAAGTAGCATTCACAGAAATCACTGATATCAGAACATCGCAGTTTAGCCCATCACTACTGTGCAACCTCTGTGGTACAACTGCAAAGATCGATACACGTACTCATGAAGTCGATTTAGGTTTATTTACGTCTCGATGACGTAGCGTTACGTCACTATGAGTAGGGGTCTCCCAGGGGTCTCCTTACCTAGCGTGAGATGAAAGAAGCGGCTCGCGGGCCCCGAGGAATCATGACATGACGTCGTCTGTCTCGCTAGCCAGTATCACGGGTACTTTTCGAAACGCGGATATTCTTTGAACATGACATGCTGATGCCTTGTGGGTGTGTGTATAATGGCGGGTTTTGTGTGCGTTAAAGCGTTTCACTCACGGAAAAAAATTAACACTTGCTGCAAAAGCACATGTTTGCAGAGGAGAAAGGATAGTTTATATTCCACACATGGACGGTACATAACTTCCGTTAGATTAGATTAGATTAGATTAGATTAATACTAGTTCCATGGATCATGAATACGATATTTCGTAATGATGTGGAACGAGTCGAATTTTCTAATACATGACATAATTAGGTTAATTTAACAACATACTTAAGTTAATATAACAACTTTATTTTTTGTGTTTTTTGTTTTTCTTTATTTTTTATTTTTATTTTTTAAATATTTTTTTTCTTAATTTATGTCTAAAAATTCCTCTATGGAGTAGAAGGAGTTGTCATTCAGAAATTCTTTTAATTTCTTCTTAAATACTTGTTGGTTATCTGTCAGACTTTTGATACTGTTTGGTAAGTGACCAAAGACTTTAGTGGCAGTATAATTCACCCCTTTCTGTGCCAAAGTTAGATTTAATCTTGAATAGTGAAGATCATCCTTTCTCCTAGTATTGTAGTTATGCACACTGCTATTACTTTTGAATTGGGTGTGGTTGTTAATAACAAATTTCATAAGAGAGTATATATGCTGAGAAGATAGTGTGAATATCCCTAGATCCTTAAATAAATGTCTGCAGGATGATCTTGGGTGGACTCCAGCTATTATTCTGATTACACGCTTTTGTGCAATAAATACTTTATTCCTCAGTGATGAATTCCCCCAAAATATGATGCCATATGAAAGCAATGAGTGAAAATAGGCGTAGTAAGCTAATTTACTAAGATGTTTATCACCAAAATTTGCAATGACCCTTATTGCATAAGTAGCTGAACTCAAACGTTTCAGCAGATCATCAATGTGTTTCTTCCAATTTAATCTCTCATCAATGGACACACCTAAAAATTTGGAATATTCTACCTTAGCTATATGCTTCTGATTAAGGTCTATATTTATTAATGGCGTCATACCATTCCCTGTACGGAACTGTATGTACTGTGTCTTATCAAAATTCAGTGAGAGTCCGTTTACAAGGAACCACTTAGTAATTTTCTGAAAGACAGTATTGACAATTTCATCAGTTAATTCTTGTTTGTCAGGTGTGATTACTATACTTGTATCATCAGCAAAGAGAACTAACTTTGCCTCTTCATGAATATAGAATGGCAAGTCATTGATATATAATAAGAACAACAAAGGACCCAAGACTGACCCTTGTGGAACCCCATGCTTGATAGTTCCCCAGTTTGAGGAATGTGCTGATCTTTGCATGTTACGAGAACTACTTATTTCAACTTTCTGCACTCTTCCAGTTAGGTACGAACTAAACCATTTGTGCACTGTCCCACTCATGCCACAATACTTGAGCTTGTCTAGCAGAATTTCATGATTTACACAATCAAAAGCATTTGAGAGATCACAAAAAATCCCAATGGGTGGTGTTCGGTTATTCAGATCATTCAAAATTTGACTGGTGAAAGCATATATGGCATTTTCTGTTGAAAAACCTTTCTGGAAACCAAACTGACATTTTGTTAGTACTTCATTTTTACAGATATGTGAAGCTACTCTTGAATACATTACTTTCTCAAAAATTTTGGATAAAGCTGTTAGAAGGTAGATTGGATGGTAATTGTTGACATCAGATCTATCCCCCTTTTTATGCAAAGGTATAACAATAGCATATTTCAGTCTATCAGGGAAAATGCCCTGTTCCAGAGAGCTATTACACAGATGGCTGAGAATCTTACTTATCTGTTGAGAACAAGCTTTTAGTATTTTGCTGGAAATGCCATCAATTCCATGTGAGTTTTTGCTTTTAAGCAAGTTTATTATTTTCCTAATTTCAGAGGGAGAAGTGGTTGAGATTTCAATTGTATCAAATTGCATAGGTATGGCCTCTTCCATTAACAGCCTAGCATCTTCTAATGAACACCTGGATCCTACTATATCCACAACATTTAGAAAATGATTATTAAAAATATTTTCAACTTCTGACTTTTTGTTCGTAAAGTTTTCATTCAATTTGATGGTAATACTGTCTTCCTCTGCTCTTGGTTGACCTGTTTCTCTTTTAATAATATTCCAAATTGTTTTAATTTTATTATCAGAGTTGCTGATTTCAGACATGATACACATACTCCTGGATTTTTTATAACTTTTCTTAATATAACACAGTAATTTTTATAATTTTTGATAGTTTCTGGGTCGCTAGTCTTTCTTGCTGTCAGATACATTTCCCTTTTCCGGTTACAAGATATTTTTATACCCTTAGTAAGCCATGGTTTGTTACAAGGTTTCTTACGAGTATATTTAACTATTTTCTTGGGGAAGCAGTTTTCAAATGCATTTACAAAAATGTCATGAAATAAATTATATTTTAAATTGGCATCAGGTTCACGGTACACCTCATTCCAGTCTAACTGCTGTAGGCTTTCCCTGAAATTTGCAATTGTTAAATCGTTGACTGAACGTACTACTTTGGAGGACTGTTTAGTATTGCTGAATGGAGCTATGTCATATATTGTAACTAGCTGTGCACCATGATCAGAAAGACCATGCTCAACAGGCTGGTCTATAAAGAAGTTATCTATCAGTGAGCTGCTATCCTATACCACCCGAGTAGGAAAATCAATAACGTGTGTCAAATTGAAAGAACCGAGTAATACTTCAAGGTCATTTTTCCTATTACCTTCTTTCAGAGAATCTACATTGAAGTCCCCACAAATAATAATTTGCTTCCCCCTGTCTGACAGATAGCACAACAAGGAGTCCAAATTTTTCAGAAATAGATGAAAATTTCCTGATGGGGACCTATATACAGTTACAATTATAAATGTGCCTTTATTTAATTTAAGCTCACAGGCACATGCTTCTATATGTTTCTCTACACAAAACTTTTTTGTTTATATACTTTTTGCACAATGATAACTTTTGACATATATGGCAACTCCTGCTTTCTCCACATTTTCTCTCATTATATGTGCAGAGAGCTTATATCCACTTACATTTACCTTATCCATATCAGTAACAATGTGATGCTCAGACAGGCATAGTATATCTATTTCATTCTCAGCTTCTAAATCTTCTAAACAAACCAGAAGCTCATCTACTTTATTCTTTAAACTCACAATATTTTGATGAAATATACTTACATTATTTTTAATTATACTTTTATGAGAACCTTTCCTTATTCTAACATTTGCAGTACTCTCCTGTCTGAGTTTCTCATTGTGCTTAGGCCTAGTTCCTATACCAGTGGTCACATGGTGTTCAGAGAGGCAGATTATGTCAACTGGGTTGGGTGATTTTAATTCATCAATGCAATTACCTAGGACTGAGATACAACTTCGTGGAGATAAAATTTCTGGTGATTGGTGAAAATTTATAATTGATAGCTGTGATTGGTGATCAAATGTGCTAGAATTGTGCTGTTTAATTTCTTTCCTAAACTGAAGATTTATTTCAATCCTGACCTCTCGTAGAACTTGACATCTTTCTGTCTTACCTATCCTAAAAAAGGTGCTGCTCCAACACCTGTAACCACTGGTATTTTACCATTCATGGCAGTGTTTCCTGCTATTACCCCAGCCAGTTTCCCCTTCCCTTTCCTGTTGAGATGTAGGCCGTGCCTGGTATAGCCCCACCTACTGAGATAATCAACAGGAACCACACCAATATGAGCCCCCGCACCTGACCCAAGCAGCTGTTCCAACTCCAAATTAACTCTCCCAACAGAAGAGTTCAAATGAGACCGGTCATGGCGTCTCAGGACAGATACAAATTCAACATTGGTGTGTCTCGATGCCGACGCAATCTTTACCAGGTCACACTCTATACTGTACCCAGGATCTCTGTCGATGCTGTTCCCTGGCCCTCCCACAATAACCACGGTGTCTTCCCTGGTAAATCCTTTACAGAGTGAACCTAGATCCTCTGTCACCTGATCCAGACTAGCACTTGGTTTGAAAAAAATTTGTGACCTGGTATTCTGGTCCTAATTCCTCCTGCAGAAGTTGGCCTACACCTCTGGTTAGTAATCTTATCATGCGCAACAAACGTAAAGTGTCTGGTAAATCTACAGAAATTTTTTTCTTTGTGCCTACAGTATTCTGATGCATTATGTTACCCGGTAAAGTTTCTTTCAATGCATCTATGTGGATTATTTGTAACTGTATTCTAAATTCAGTAACATGTACATTTGAAAACTTTTGAATGTTCTAAATTACATCATGGACCATAGTCAGTATTTTTTACAGTAAAATAGGTATGAATTGCAGTGACTGAATCCAGATTTGTGAGTGGTGTAATCTGTTTTTGTAATGGATGTTTCAGAGTTTCAGAAGTGAAAGTTCAGAGAAGAGAAGAGAGCGAGAAGTAGCTTTTTGTCTGTTTCATGGTTTATAGGCCTACTGGGGAAACTCACCATGTAAAAAAAACGAGTAACGCATCAAGCTTGGTACCTCTATGGTGATGTGGTAATCTGAGCATTGTTAATAAAGAAATTAATTCAGTGTGTGTCTGTTTCTTTTGATTCATTTATCATGTTGCTTATAGTTGATCAAATTTAATTAAAATACCCAGGTGATTATTTCAACATAAATTGAACTATGTGCATAGCTGTTTGTAATAGCTTTGCTGCTTCTCACAGGTAAAAGCACGAATATTCACCATCCTCTGACATGACTGTTCACTAGTCAATTATGGCAAAAGAAATCATTGACTCAAAGCATAATTTGCTTGGTAGACATAATTGGAAATGGCCTTTTTAGTTATAATTTTACGTTTTTAGATTATAGTAGTCACTGAGACATTATCTTTTGCATTTCTTGGCCCTGACATGATAAGTAATGGATGTTTCACCACCAGGTCAGGCATACAGCATTAAGTGTGCTGCTCTGCTGTCAGCAGCATGTTAGTCAATGTGTTAAGCAGGCATTTAGGAACTCTGAGTGTGAAGTATATGCATCTGTACAGTCTTGGCTAAAAAGATACAGCTAGAATGCTAATTACTGTTTCAGGAATTATCCTTACACAGTTAAATATGTATCTAAAACTGAATTCATGAATAACTTTGTAGTCATTTAATTGTTTGGTTTTGTAAGACATTTATATAAAAATACTGCAGATCCAAAAATCGCCTGGAAATGGTAAGGAATATCAAATAGGCCTATAAGTAAATATATTTCCGCAGTAAGATTGTTGTTGTTGTTGTGGTCTTCAGTCCTGAGACTGGTTTGATGCAGCTCTCCATGCTACTCTATCCTGTGCAAGCTTTTTCATCTCCCAGTACCTACTGCAACCTACATCCTTCTGAATCTGCTTAGTGTATTCATCTCTTGGTAAGATTAAAGTGTAAAATTGCTGATATCTGGTTTTTACCATGAGATCACTGCTGGCCCCAGCAGAGCAATTTGCTGTGATCACCGGCACCTTCACGCCAGGCAACGGGTTAATACACAAAACAGGGCAGTGCAAGACTTGGTCTGTAATTCTCATTGTTTGAAGCAACTAAAATTAAATGTCTGAGGTATGGTGGAACTGTGTTATTGTTATATTTCCCAGCATGATTTAAAATTTTTCCATTGAAATAGCACTGACAGTGCGTAATATATTTTGCAACTGAGAATAGACATTAAAAATTTATGTGGGAATATATTTAAAGAAACCCTTTCAAACCAAACCTGACTGACACACAAGTAAACCCACCTGAATGGCACACTGGGTTTCACAAGCATTGGCTGTTGGTGTAGAATAGGTGATTTACACAGAAAACTTTTCATACAAATTTCATTGTAAAGCACACTAAAGTTGAGGGAAAGATGCAATGCCTAGATGAGTTAAACGTGGACACACAAGAACTGGTTTTACTCAGATATATGGAAAATTAACTTAAATATTATATGACATATAACATATATATGGCATATAACACATCTGAGGTGCAAATCTGTGGGGAGGAGAGACTGCATTGAACCTGTCATGTATAGTGCACATTTTGTTGCGGTGCTGGGATGATGTCATCCAGATTTCAAAATTAGGCATCTAGTAATGAAACCCTCATCAGTTTGAGTATTTAAAAATAAACACACCTGAAAAAGGAAGCTGAATTTGGACTTTCAATTAAATTGGAAAAATTTTCTTGTTTTGCACATTCACTTCAGCTGACACTTAAAAGCACAGGGTTAGTAGCTCTTATTGACCTTTGCGTCAGCCACAGTGAACATGTTGAAGATTTTCAAGTAACAAAGTGGTTGTTGACATTCTGGTATTAATGGATGACAGCAGGAAACACAGCAATGAAATAATATGAATTACTTAAACCAGGAATTAAACAAGTCTACATAGCTTTGAACACAGTCACTTCACACTTCTTAGTCTCTGCATATTTGTGTGCTATAACTAATACAGCAACCTTTTATTTTCTCATATTTAACCTGGGACATGTGTCACATCTTACTTGCTTTCCTAGAACAACTCTAGGTTTACAAGATCCACATTTCAGAATTCTGGTAATTGCTGAAAGTGTGGGTTGATAGCTGTCTCTTCAGATATGATCTCATCAACTGCCATTTCAGAAACTTGAAGCAAAAATGTATTTGTTCAGTTTTCTGTCAGTGATGAATATATCACTTATGTATATACCACACAAATATTCATGATGATATAGAACAGTGCAGAGCCATTTTCTGGGACACCTGCTGGTTAGACTAAACTGCACACTTCACATCTAGTGCATCAATTTCTTCATAGGTTGTATCATAGTACACTACTATCTCAGGCTTGATTGTAGCGATGCTCAATGAAACAGCGTTATGCCTCGAAGACACTAAACTAACAGCCTTCTTAAGTTTTTGAATGAAGGATATAAGTAAGTAATATACCCAAAAACAATTACGTTTTACATTTTGCTGTCAGGAACCCTTTTGGAATCTTTCCTTTTATTATTGTTATGTACATGCATGGCCTTTTTGTGTCCTCTTCCCAGTTTGTCAAGTAAATTTGATATGCTTAATGAGGATATTTATAGTTACAAACAAACAAAAAAATGTGGTGACAATGCAACCTGCAAACCAAGATCATCCTCCAAAACTTTGTGAACCTAGAAAATAAGCACAATGATTTGGACATAATAGCATGTTTTAATAAGCCAGATGTTTCAGTAATTACTGAGCACTGGTATACCAAAAAAGAATCTTATTATGCACCCATTAACAACGAATTTCTGCTTATCTTTCAGTAGGGATATCAAACCTTATGGTCATGTTGCAAAAAGTGGCAATAATTGGTGCTCAAAGATGTAATTCCTTATGTGTTGAAGGAGTTACTTAACTTTCTGCGATAGGCTATAGATGGGAAAGGAAACATGATTTTAGATATAGACAGACCTCCATTTGAAAGGTCAGATTTTTTTTAGCTAATCTCTATCAATTTCTTGTAGAGAGAGATAGTAAATACTCTGAGAAAATGGCTGGGTAATTATGCTGATAATTCTTCACAGTTTAATAAAACCTTATCTAACACAAATCAGTTTTCACTCTCAAGAATGGCGAGTGGCACACACAGATCTAACATTACTGATATGTAATACAGGGTACCCAGAACTTTGTACTGGGATACTTTCTTTTGTTGATTTATGTAAATGACAAAATGCTGCTCCCCAGATTCAAGGATAGTTATGTATGCTGATGCTACATCCATTGCATGCAAGTGTGAAGATCATGGGCTACTACAAAAATTATAAAACTGTGTTACAAATGAAATAATTCAGTATTTCTATGAAAGTCATCTCACTGTCAGCACAAGATAGCAGCAGTAATGGATTTTAACCCCACAAGACAGATTTTGAAATTCAGTTGTGCACCGGAACTGATATTGTCATCAAAGAAAACTACTGCTTGGTTACAGTTAAACTTAGTATATTTAACATGTTATAACGTGGAAACTAATTACCATACAAGAACATAACTTGGTAGCATTAATGTCAAGGACATGGGGAAGAGAAATAATGCAGAATCAATTCAATTGAAACACTATTAATGTGCTACTACAGTACACTATAACATTACATACCAGTACCATTACAGGTGACGGTGATGGAGGCTGTTATGAAAAGCTTGCGATTTTATTCGATGTGGCAAGTTAACAGAACTTTTTATCCATGTGAGTAAAATTATTGTGTAAAATCGATAGCTCAGCTTCTTACAGAAGTCTCTTCAGGGCTCTTTGGAGTCTTTTACTTACATGTCAACATATTTACTCCCTAATAGTATTTGTTGTTTGTATTTACTCTGTTCAGTGAAACGAGCTTGCAAAAATTGGAAGTAAAAACAATGTCCATGTAGACTATACATCCCTGCCTACGATTCAGAATGGAATTTTTTATTGATACAAACGTCTGTAACAGGTTGCTGCTAGACATCAGACAGAAAACTGAAAATCCAAAGATATTAAAAAAATATGAAATAAAAAAATTATTTTATTAGCCTCTCCTTATCATTATAATTATAATTAATTGTAATTAAATGTAATGTTTCAACTCAAGGATGCATATGCTGGTTACCACTAAGGTTCAAATTAACATAATTTTAATGATACCATTATATGTAGGGCTGACAGTACTCATTGTAAAATTATGAAATGCTTTGTACGAAGTATCAGAGAAAAACCGCACTTGAATGAAAAAAACCATTTCTAGCTATCAGGCTCATTACTTCCTTCCTCTGGGAAGATGAATATGTTTTGTGACTGGAAATGAGGGGAAGATTACTTACACCACCCGTATAGAACACTTATGTGACACATTCTTGAGTACTGTTCCAATGTTTGAAATCCAGGTTAGATTTAAGCAACACATTGAAGCAACTCAGAGGCTGGATGCTAGATAGGTTACCACCAGTTTCAAACTATGTGCGAATATTATGAGGATGGTTGGCAAACTCGTGTGAGAATCCCTGGAGGGAAAACAATGTTCTTTTTGTATAACACTATTGAGAAAATTTAGATGGCATGAGAAATCAGGGCTTGTATGGAAGATATCCTTTCTTCCCTCTCTCTGTTTGCATGTGGAACAGGAAAGACAATGATTTATAGTGGTACAAGGTACCCTCCACCAGGTACCATTTGGTTGCTTGTGTAGTATGTATATACATCAAAATACGGAAGAAAATTGTGACTGCCTACTACATTAAGAAGTAATAGTTGAACTAACCTAAAGCTTCGTGATTTACTTCAAATGTTTTGTCCCACTGATACACTCTGGACATCAGTGACTTGCGTCTATAGCAGTCTTACAATTTGGAGACATCAGTATTGCTTAGATCTATTAATATTCCCTCATTGGGCTCTTTTCATCGAAAGATCACATAAACTGGATTTTTGAGAAACCACATACAGGAAGATGTGATTGGCATATAGCTGTTTGTTTACAGAAAAACAACAATCAAAATTTAGTCATATAGGTAATACACAATGAGCAAGATCACATATCTGGGCTAGAGCACTATACTGGATTTCGCCCCCTCCCCCCCTTTTCCCAAGAAAACTTGGCTGGAATAATAAGTTTATTTGTAGCATAGTCTGAGGTCCACATTAGGTTGAAAAGCTATAATTTTGTTGACAGTTGTGGAACACAGCGAATGAGAAATAAAGGTTGTGGTAACAGACAGACGTGTGACTTTGCCTAATATTTGTTTGCGGCATATTTAAATGCACTTTCTCACATTTAACGCATTTCTCATAATAAAAAAAATCTAGGTCATTCCCAAAAAACATATATTAGAAAATGAACAAGCATCCGACGTGTTTTGATGCACTTTACGTACAGATATCGTACACAAACTGGAAAAATGCAATGGGCGTTCCATCCGTATCCTTTACCGTATTTGATTCACTTTTCCGCATTTGCTACTGCTGGTATGGGTTCAAAGACAAATTAATGCTGCAAACATCTCAGTGGTAGTTAGCCTACATTAGTAAGCTGCAGTTAATGCATTAAAACATTTAGACACATTAATGTGTAATATGTGTTATGCTATAAATCACTGTGCCTTTCGAACTATAATTTGTAATCAGTTGGCTTCAATCAGTTGCGTAAGACTCTAATATGTAACTTTGACTACGATGCGGATTATTATGTCACCAAAATCCAGATTATTCGCATTCAAACCTTCTTTCTACATTTAATTCTGTTAACGGAAGCTTCATTCAAACAATCTGGATTGATTTGATGTTCCAAAAAAACAGCTGAAGGCAAGTCTCTATAAGCCTTCGACCATAGATAGTATCTATGGTCGAAGGTATAAGCGCTGAGGCCAACGTGTGACGTCACTTACGTCAACAGAGTTGTTTACAGGTCTAGTCACCAGGCAGTGCTGTCATGCTTTCAGCCTTTCTGATGATGTCATGAAGTGATTCCTCGGGGCCCGCGAGACGCAGGTTGAGATGAATGCTACCCCAAGTTGAAGGCACAGATCTTTGACCATAGATACTAATAGACTGGGCATGCTGTACAGATGCTACGCGCATGGTATAGTTAAAACATAAAATTATGTTCCTGTTGGCAAAACGTCGACGGGGTTTCAAATCAGCACGTCGTCTTCCGAAGTTTACACCCTACTTTCTCCACATTTCTGAAGAGAATGCCGTGTAATTCCAGCGACAACTCTTTTTTTTGTAAAAAATTAAGCCAGAGCTACATCTGACCAGGATCTGTTGCCATTCCAGTTATAAAACCCTACCAAATACGTCACTTGTGTGGACAGTGAGAAAAAATTTCTAGAAAACTTTCAATTGAAGTAAACGCGATTAAAATTATTTTTAAAAATTAGAGTGAGTTCGTGTCCAACCTAAAAACATTGGATGCTCGGATTTTTGAGCTCTCGACACTTACATGAGAAAACAAACATTTGATACAGTTGCCTGAAAAAAGCAAATGCAAATATAAAGGAGTGTTAAATACTGTTAAACACTAAATCTAGGAAATTCTATGAGAATTATGTGAAGTAACGTAAACTGATACATAAACTGGAAACAGTAAAGCTGAGAACTCCAACAGAAAACTGCTTATGGTTTACCATAACCTTGGTTTTGGACTTGTAAATGAACTAAAATATGGCTGTGTGGCATAGGGAAACAGTCACAGAGCGCAAACATTTTCCGAATTCTGAGGTAAAATTTGTTAATGATATAGACTTCATCATACTTTTCCGCTGATTCAGTTACATTTACAAAGTTAAACTGACAACACTATACCTCATATAAAGCATGTCACTAACACTCCTGTACAATGCTGTTTCTGGCAAATTTATATGCACATTGAGATCAGTTAACTATGGTAGACAGATCCCTTTATCCTTATTATCTTGAACTTTTTCTATTGACAGTACTTAATGTAAATCTAGCATCACATATTTTCGCTATAGATGTATGTACCTTTATCACCATTCTCCACATCAAGGTATTTTCATCTTCCATTATTACGTAATCAGTGTGTCTCACATTATAAGATTCTTATTTATTTAGTTTTGGTCCTGTGACATCTTGTACAGATATAGCACAGGTCATTAAATGATACAGAAAGTTAAAAAATACACACACACACACACACACACACACACACACACACACACACACACACACACACACACACACACACACACACACACACACACACACATGTGCACATTACAATGCTGTGGACTACAAATGTCTACATTAATACAACATTAAATGTACAAGTAGTTCACTTTAATAAACAAATAATTGTTATAAATTGTTTATTAATTTAACATTAAAAATTCTGTTTCATTCTGAGAGATATTCATTTACAGAGTAGAAACTGTGGTCCATCAGAAATGACTGTCAGCTTTTTTTTTTTGAAAAAGCTGTCTTGCTTTACTAATTTGATGTTGTTAAGAAGGCGGTTATATAATTGTGTGCCTCTGCGAAGGACACTCTTCAGGTAGTCTGATGCTCTGGTATATGAGACATAAATGTCATTGCCATTTCCTGTTGTCTCATTATGTACAGAGCTGTTCAGCTGATAGGCATTGGAGGTTCTTAAATATTCTCTTACAAGGACTATTGTTTCAAATGTATATAGGCATGGAAGGTTCAGTATCTTTAGAGTAGGAAAAAGAGAGCGTTATCAACCTTGCCTCTTTATGTTGCAGATGATTCTGATGGGTTTTGAAAACAGATTGACTACAGGTTGCATTCCCGCAAAATATTATTCCATATCGGATTGCTGACTGAAAATGTGTGTGATATGCCTGTATTACTATTTCTATATTACAGCTTGTGCTTAGTATCCGTAGCATATAACAGATTGATGATAGCTTGGTTGTAAGAGCTTTAATGTGTGTATTCCACTTGAGATCACTCTGCAGATATATTCCTCGGAACTTAACATCATCAACTAATTTTACAATGTTGTTGTTTATTTTCAATCCATGTTCATTTTGTTGTTTATAGTGGGATATATGATATATGATATATCAAGAGCGCAGATGGAAACGCAGTTCCAAACAAAGAAGGGAAAGCAGAAAGGAGGAAGGAGTAGTGGGTCTATACAAGGGCGATGTACTTGAGGACAATATTATGGCGATGGAAGAGGATGTAGATGAAGATGAAATGGGAGATATGGTACTGTGTGTAGAGTTTGACAGAGCACTGAAAGACGTAAGTCAAAACAAGACCCCGGGAGTAGACAACATTCCATTAGAACTACTGACAGCCTTGGGAGAGCCAGTCCTGACAAGACTCTACCATCTGGTGAGCAAGATGTATGAAACAGGCGAAATACCCTCAGACTTCAAGAAGAATATAATATTTCCAATTCCAAAGAAAGCAGGTATTGACAGATGTGAAAATTACCGAACTACTAGTTTAATAAGTCATGGCTGCAAAATACTAACACGGATTCTTTACAGATGAATGGAAAAACTGGTAGAAGCCGACCTGGGGGAAGATTAGTTTGAATTCTGTAGAAATGTTGGAACACGTGAGGCAATACTGACCCTATGACTTATCTTAGAAGATAGATTAAGGAAAGGCAAACCTACGTTTCTAGCATTTGTAGACTTAGTTAAAGCTTTTGAAAATGTTGACTGGAATACTCTCTTTCAAATTCTGAAGGTGGCAGGGGTAAAATACAGGGAGCAAAAGGCTATTTACAATTTGTGCAGAAATCAGATGACAGTTATAACAGTCGATGGACGTGAAAGGGAAGCAGTGGCTGGGAAGGGAGTGAGACAGGGTTGCAGCCTCTCCCCAATGTCATTCCATCTATACATTGAGCAAGCAGTAAAGGAAACAAAAGAAAAATTCAGAGTAGGTATTAAAATCCATGGAGAAGAAATAAAAACTTTGAGGTTCGCCTATGACATTGTAATTCTGTCAGAAACAGCAAAGGACTTGGAAGAGCAGTTGAACGGAATGGATAATGTCTTGAAAGTGTATATAAGATGAACATCAACAAAAGCAAAACGAGGATAATGGAATGTAGTCGAATTAAGTCGGGTGATGCTGAGGGGAATTAGATTATCAAATGAGACACTTAAAGTAGTAAAGGAGTTTTGCTATTTGGGGAGCAAAATATTGGTATCATCTGCAAATAAAATTTTCTGTTTTGCATGGACAGTGTCATTCAGGTCATCAGTATACAATAGATAGAGGATAGGACCTAATGTTTATCCTTGTGGCACACCATATTTGGTGGTGGTTTTTTCTGATGTGTATGTTGTTCTTCTTGAAATGTTTTCTGTTATTGCGTCTTGTTTGAGAACAACCTTTTGTTGCTGGCTAGTAAGATATGATCTAATCCATTCATTTGGAATACCTCTGATTCCCTTTCTTTCCAACTTACTTAGTATAATACCATGATCTAAAATGTCAAATCCTTTGGATAGGTCCAAGAACATTCCAGTAGCCATTTCCTTTTCATCTATAGCTTTTACAATGGAGTGCAAATATTCATAGACTGCTGTGGTTGTGGATCTAGATTGCCTGAAGCCATGCTGATGATTTGACAGCAATGAGTTTTTGTAAACAAACTCTAGCAACCTATTATAAAAGAGCTTCTCAAAGATCTTTGAGAAGCCACTAAGCTGTGCTACTGGTCTGTAATTGTTAACATTGTCTGTGGCTCCCTTTTTGTGCAAGGGGGTTACTTTTGCAATCTTTAGAAGATTTGGAAAGGTACCTGTGGAAAAGAAGTGATTAACAATCTGCTTCAGAGGTTCTACAATATGATATCTTGTTTGGTTTATAATACAATCTGGAATCTCCTCAAAACCACATGAAAGTTTCTTTAATGAGCTCATTGCCAGTATGAGCTCACTCTGTGTGACCTGCTTTAGAAACACAGACCCCATGGGAGGTTTATAGTTCTCAATGCAATGCATATTAGTAGTTTGACCATTGCTTTGAATAACATCATTTGCAGCTTTGCCAAAGTACTCATTGAAGATATTAGCTACAGAGGTAGCATCAGATACTTGTTTGTTTTCCAGCTTTAAGTTGATATTTTTTGCCACTGGTTTTGTGCGTGTTTCAGATCTGATGATGTTCCATGTGGCCCGTGTTTTGTTTTTTGAGTTGCAGATATATTCATCATTTCCCCTTTTCTTTGCCTCTTTAATAACTTTCTGTTAGATCTTACTGTATACTTTGTTATAATTTTGCATTTCTAATGATATATTATTATTTTTTTTATATGAATGTAGAAATCTTTTCCTTGCACTGGAGATTTTTATGCCCTTAGTAATCGAACTTTTGTTTCTGGTTGGTTTTAATTTATGTTGCTTTAGTGGGAAGACTATGTCAAAATAGTACTTACATGATCTATGAAAGTTATCAAACATTCTATTTACATCTGTTTCATTCAACACTTCATCCCATGTTTCTCGGCTTAATATGTTGTAAAAGTTTGTTATATTGCTATCACTGAAATGGCTGCACTCAGTTATTTTAATGAGAAATAATTTCTCTGAACACAGTTCCAATGATAACAACACAGCCTCATGATCACTGTATCCCATCTTAACTGCTTCACTACTGTATGGAGAAAAGGTTTCTTGAATAAAAATTTGGTCTGGTGCAGTTTTACTATGCCCAGTGATTCTTGTTGGTGTATTTACTGTGGGGATTAAGTTGAAACTCTTTGTCCTATATAGTAACTCATCTTTGTTGTTTGAGGGTTTCAAAAAGTCTATGTTGAAGTGTCCACAAATGATTTTCTTTTTCTTCAGTTCAACAATATTTAATATCATTTCAAATCTACACAGGAGTTATTCTATGTCAGCGTCAGGGGATCTGTATATACTTATAATAACTAGCTGAATGTCAGTAAGTTCAATAGCCGCCATTTCAAAGACTTTTTCTTTATTAAGTTCAGGATATGTTTGGATTGCTTTATACGTTAAATCTTGCTTTGCAAAGATAGCAATCCCTCCATGTTTATAACAAGACTTGCAAAATGAACTGACTAGGGTGAAACCAGGGATCCTTGGTGTTTCTATTTGCGGTTCTTCTACCCAATGTTCTGTTATGCAGATAACATCAGCAGCAACATCATTATTTCTAGTTCTTGCAATTTGTTAGTCAGAGACTGAACTTTATGATACATTGTATTAAATGGCAGAAGGTTGGATTTAATTTGCTTACTGCAGCTACTGCTTTTGGTCATTTCTGATGAACCACTCAGCTCAAATAAAGTCATGACCCTGTTTATCTTGTGTTGTTCTTCTTTGTTCTGTTTTCCACTAAAAAGTCATTCTGGTGGGAAGGCTTTAGTCTTCTCATTCTGCCCTGCTCAATGGACACTGTTGCTGCTGTTGTTTCTTTTGTATTTATAACATAATCTGGAACTTCTGCACCTGTATTCACGATGCTAGCATAACTTTTTCTTGGGTATCTTCCTTGAGAGGTATCTGGTGTTGACACTGATTGTGTAGGCCTACTATCAGTGTGGGAGCAATCTTCTGATGCTGTTCCAGCGGTTTGGGACACTTCATTGCACTTTAATTGACTATGATTAGCTTCCTGTGAAACTGTTAGTACTGTCTCAGGTAGAGGAATGGTTGTTAAATCAAGTGTGCTATGAGCACTTCTCAAAATTTCCACGATTTTTTTTTACTGAGAAATGATTTTACCCTCCTATTGAAGGACATGCCATGTCTGGTAAAGAATTCACATTCCAAGTCCCCTGTAGGGAGAAATAATGCGTTCTGAAACGCTTGGCAGATTTTGTAATACCATCTGTTGGCTTTCTGGATCTCTTTGTTCACACAGGAGAAATCTGGAAGATCTTACCTGTGTGGAATTCCCACAGCAATATTCGTTTGCTTGTCCCGTAATGTCATTGTTTTCATTAAGCATCTAGTGGCTTCTTTGAGTTCATTTTTGTACACGTTGTTAGCACCTGCTATTACTACCGTGCACCATTCTTTATTGGAGCAATTCTTAACGACTTCACTCATAGGAGCTCCTAGTTTGATGATACTGGTGGCGTTTACTCTGTGATCATTTCGTAAAATGTTTGTGATTCCTCTGCCATGACTGTCAGAATATATACTGATTTCACGTTTATTCCTCGGCTCTTTACATATTGTTGCCTTGTCATTCTTTCTGTTCTTTATAAGCTTTGAATTAGTTATACTAGGCGACGAAATTTTGTCACTGTTACGTGGCGGTGCATGATAATTCGTCAGTTTAAGCATACGATGGAAATATGAATTGCACACAGTATCTTGAGACGCTTCATTACTTCTGGACTTCATAGAGTTTTGTGTAATATACCTTAATGAATCTTCAAGCATCTTGACGTAGTTTCTGGCGTCTTTTACTGCACTGAGCAGTGATTCTGACACAGAAAGTTTCGCACCTTCAATGCACATCTGAATTGCCAATTCACGACCATTACACCATGTAACACAGTCCACGCTATATCCTTATTATCGGCTCGCTTGAAACATTCAGAGTGGCACCATTTCTGAAATGTTGAGCACATTTGGAGTCCTTTTATCACTTTTTCACTACAAAAACGGCACTTGGTACAGATAAAATTATCGTTAAATGCGGAGTGTTTTGCCACAGCCTGTATACCTTCCGCCATCTTGTATTCTTATATAGTACTAAAATGAACTGGAAAAAATGTAAGCTTACTTATAAGTCCGCTTAACAGTAACTAAGTATTAGTAGGGCCATTATTGTAGAAGGTGATACGTAGAATGTAATCATTATAAATGAAGAAAACTAACATCAATCTATTCTTATTTTATATGTATGGAATCTAGCTATGTTTCCACCTCCCACAGTCTTAAATGCTTGCTGTATTAGAATCCCACTTAAATACACAAATGTTGGCCCCTGGGAGCCTCAAATGAAATGATGTTTTTACAAAAGTGACTACTTTCCATGCAGTAAGAGCTACCCAGTATCTATGGTCGTAAGCACTGACATACATATTTGTCTGTGGTTGAACGCAATGGAGGTAGAAAAAGATGGGAGTTGTCTTTACATCAACTTGAAGCCAATGTCCGGGATCTGAAGCAGCCCAAAACATTAGGTTCACTGCATTTATACCTCCATGGTTCACCACTGTGATACTTCCCTGTGACATCACTCTGACATGCCTGTGCCCAGGTTCGAGTATGTTGGGTGCTTTGATTGTGTGGAGACATTGTTGCTTCATCAAAAATTCCAGCTTGCGTTTTTTACAGATGTATTAATCAATCCGATCTTAGTCTAAAGTTTAAAAGAATCACATTTCATTTGAAAGTGTATCCATTCAAGCAAAATTTTCTTGCCATAAACTCCTCACACTGATTGTTATTCATTGTTCACATTTCGTCCCCCTTTACAAAAGATTCTGTCTACAATGGCTGGAGACAGTGGTCATGTGTGTGTGTGTGTGTGTGTGTGTGTGTGTGTGTGTGTGTGTGTGTGTGTGTTTTGTGTGTATGTTGTATCAAAGTGTATGCGTGCTTCACTTCCTTTCTGAAGAGTGCTTTGGCTGCTCAGCATACAGGTAGCAATCTATCCATTTCATAGTATAATTATTCCTTCATGAAGTTTGTTGCAAATAATCTATTGCACTTGAACAGGAACAATGTTGTACATATTTACAATACCAGAAGAAAAAAATTACATTCATTATGCATGTTAAGAATATCTGTAGCACAAACAGGAGTTCACAATGCAACCAAAATTTCTGATCAGTTACCGGTTGATATAAAATGCCTGACAGAGAGCAAAGTAAAATCTGAAACTAGATTGGAAACGTTTCTCTTTGGTAACACCTCCTATTCCACAAACGATTATCTATTATTGCAATGTGTAAATGGTTATTACTAGGAATTATTGACTAATATCTGTCTGTCTGTAATTAAAAAACTAATAAATGATTAACATGATGGCACATTTACAATAAAAAGAAGATCTCAACATATAATGACTCGTTCCATTTCATTATGATTTATCACGCAAATGACACATGGAACATGCAATTAACTAACTAAGTAACTAACTATCTATGGGTATATCACAAAACATGGTATAGGCTTATATACTCTGAAAATATTAAAATGAAATTCAAAAGTAAAATCAAACAGATGATCAAAGTAGATGTATATTCCAGTTGTGCTCTGTTTGGTTATTTCTGAAAAACTGACAGAGGTACTGGTTAGAAATAGTGCAGGAAAAGAAGCAGACAGGCTGTTGTTGGAAACGTTGGCCAACATCTTACACAAGTTAGGCAATCTTTACTAAAAAAAGTTACTCACATACATCTTAAAGCAAAATATCCATTTTATGGGAGTCTTAAGAGTTGGAGATCATTCCCTTAATGACATTTATAGCACTTCACAATGCTGGAAGATGTTTAAAAAAGTATGTCCTTTTTTTACCCTGTAGATTGCCATTATCGTACACACACTGAATGACACAACATAGGTAATATATCAGAGTGAGAAGACGTGTAAACTACAGTGACACTAATGCACTGACAATCTAATAAAACAAGAACTCTATTCAACAAAACAAGAACTCTGTTTGTTGACATATGCAAGATATGATAGCATGCCTTGTCGCATTCCTCATTTCACACATTTATGGATTAACAGAGAACACATAGGTAAGTTTTTTGCAAACATGAAAATTAAAAATGTTGTGCAAACGATTTGAAAGTAGAAAATGTGACTAACGGGAAGCAGTAGCAGTAAGCAAATAAGCCTTGATTTCGGAGTTGCAGCTTCATTAGCTATCGATACAAATATAGTAAAAGTGAAACGAAATTCGTTATGAAAGTAGCCTTTTCACGCCACATCCTTCTCTTCTTGGTTGTGCGAAATGTTACATTAACAAAACAAGCTACATTAACAAAGTCAAATGTTTCATATCACTTATATAGCAGGTCAGCAACTGGAAGCAATTAATTCCATAAATTATCTGGGAGTAGTCATTAGGAATGATTTAAAATGGAATCGCCATGTAAAATTAATCGTCGGTAAAGCATATGTCAGACTGAGATTCATTGGAATAATCCTAAGGAAATGCAGTCCGAAAACAAAGGAAGTAGGCTACAGTACACTTGTTCGCCCACTGCTTGAATACTGCTCACCGGTGTGGAATCCATACCAGATAGGGTTGACAGAAGAGAGAGAGAAGATCCAATGGAGAGCAGCGCACTTCGTTACCGGATCATTTAGTAATCGCGAAAGCGTTACGGGGGTGACAGATAAACTCCAGTGGAAGACTGCATGAGAGATGCTCAGTAGCACAGTACAGGCTTTTGTTGAAGTTTTGAGAGCATACCTTCACCGAGGAAGCAAGCAGTATATTGCTCCTTCCTATGTATATCTCGCGAAGAGACCATGAGGATAAAATCAGAGAGATTAGAGTCCAGACAGAGGTATATCGACAATCTTTCTTTCCACAAACGATACGAGACTGGAATAGAAGGGAGAACCGATAGAGGTATTCAAGGTACACTACGCCACACACCGTCAGGTGGCTTGCGGAATATGGATGTAGATGTAGATGTAGCAGAGCAAATATGTATTGAATACCAGAAAAAACGTTCAAAATTGCGTTCTTGACACTAATTTTTTCATGTAAGCACTATAATTTTGTAATGTCTGTGTATGCAACAGTTGTTGCGTGCACAGACAGCGATAATGAGCAAGAAGCAATCGTAGTATGATACGTTTTGGACCCCGCCTACTCTGGCTAAAAAACAACGTACAGCCTAAGCCTATAGTGCGATCTACCTTTCTTTTTTTACTTCCATGTTGAAGGTGTTGTGAATGTTAACCACGATATTAACTTTGAAGACAAAATTTTTGGCGTGTTGAAAGTTCTGTGTTTGTTATTGTTTTCTTCAAGATTCCAACGTGTTGCACAGAACTGTAGCGTAAAGGTGATTTTACACAAGCGACTTTTTCGTCAAAATTGACTACTCAAAGTGTGTACGACTTTCGTACATGTGTGTAAATCAGCGACCAATCACGATGTAAGTGTATTTATGACGACAGTGATCTATATACGTGGCTGACGAGAAAGACTCGTTGGCCTCGTCTGTAGATTGTATCGAATGTGGAGTTTTAAATTTCTAAGTGTGCTGCACGCTGCGCATGCATGGAGACAGAAATTTATTTTGTGATTTTGTGTTTTCTTAATCTTTATTGAGTTGTTTGTTTTGTTTTCGTGGCACAATGAATAGTTACACAAGCCCCTGGTATTTTTTCCTATTACTATTCTCCTACAAAAGAGACGAAATATCTAAAAGAAAAAAGTTCTTACATTCTACAGGGAAAGAATCTACACTGTGCAAAGGTAAGAAGGTAAATCGATAAACGTATTTTAATGAAAATTATTTCAACAGTAGAAAACTCAGAATTACTGGATGAGATACATCATTTTCGTTATTATTTGGCACCTATAAAAAAAAGAGAAAATACAAATGATGAAGGAAAAAGGTGGTATTTACTGTGTTCTACATACTGTCTGATGTGTGTGTGAGCACATATTTTCTTGTGAAAATAAATGTTTGTCCTCTGAAGTGTCTGGAAGACATATTCGCTTTTCTTTCAGTTCTCAAGAGTGCGAACAATTTATCACACTACCTTTGACTAGAACTTCCACTATTAATTGTGCTCTGGTCATTAACAAACTCTATTGACACTGCTTTTTCCTACACTTTGTTACTATAATTCGATTTTTCCGTAAAAAGCGTACTCCCTCATAGCCTCACTTTCATCTTTCAGATGCCAAACTCCACAGCAGATAGCTCTCACAACCCTGGAAATTATGGCACTGACACGTAAACGAAAATGACGACTCAAAACATAAAATACTCAACATTGGAATGAAACGTCAGGGGTGTGGCAGTAGACGCACTTATCTCGAGTAGTCAATTGAGTCAAGAAAGTCGAACATATAAAAGTGGCTTAACTCAGCAAAAAGGCATCAAGCTATTCTGAATTCTAAGAAACGGCAATCGGAACGCGAAATGGTTGCAAAATCGTTGGAGAGAAAAATAGAAACTTACTACGCATTTAAAAGTTCTGCAAGCAAAGTAGGTTGACATTTTAAAATAATTTTAGCTAGAATATGTTTATTTTATTTTATTTTATTAATTTAATTAACCTGATCAGATTAGGGCCATCAGGCCCTCTCTCACATTGGACCAGTGTTTCACACATATTACACATGCATAAGATTTCTTCACTTTGAGGCTCCATCTGTAATGAACAGTGGTGAAGGATGTTTTCCTGTTGCTTCTTATTTTATTTTTATTTTTTTTGTAGCCATGTTTTCGACCAAGTGATGCTGTTCATTAGAATTTATGGTGTCTTCTGTAGCACACATAAACTAGGAAACATGCACTCTGTAATTACAGTCACACACAAAGCGTGAGGTATTGTTAGTCTGTGACGATGCCAAATCAATTTTATTTCATTTTGTTTTTCTATAGGGCCATCAAAAGCAATCTCATGTCACTGTACGCCTAACAGGTCGTTGATAAGTCATCTCCTCAAAGAAAACATAACAAGAATGAAGCAGCTTGTGAAACCACACCACATAGTCGGATAAGCTGAAGGCAGTGGATGCTCCTGCACAACATATTTGGGAGCAGAACCCCATCTGCGCAGTTCTGTGCATTCACAGAGAAAAATGTGCCTCGTCCGTCCAAAGAATATTTCCTGGCTTAGTGTCATCCATTCCCATGTGTGCCAAAAAACGGAGGGCAAAGTCCTGGTGTTGTAACTTGTCTTGGGGCTTCATTTGGTACACACACTGAGTCTTGCAGACTTGCCAATGTAAAATGCACCTCAAAATCTTTTGTCCTGTTGGCAAGGAGAGAGACAACCCCATAACACAGCCCAAGCACTGGCTTCAGAATTTGAGGCACGTACTGCACAAAAAGACTATAGCTACAGCAACTTCATCAACAACTGCCACGGGAGTCGACCGCCTTCCTCTCCCTGCTGCATCATCTAACTCACCTATATCTTCAAATTTCTTGAGCATATTCTTTAGCCCATTGATCGATGCATGGTCCCTTCACAGCTGTGTCAGTCAACGATTCCCGCAATGCAGCACTGCTATTAAACTAGCATTGCAAGGTCTTCCTTCTCAACAGCCATAGTGTTTCATTTTGAAAACTTCAACCTTGATAACCATTACACCAATGTCGCTTCACAAAAGAAACCAAAATGTGTCGTCAAGCGACAAACAGCATACCGACGTCAAAACAGGAAATATTTCAAATGCGGGCTGCTTTCAGCGCCATATTTTCACCTGGTGGTAGGCAGTGCAACTATTATGCTTTCAGCATACCACGCAGGTGCACCTATTAATGAACACACCTAGGATGTTTCAGCGTCCTGATTCGCAATTTTGGAAACATCTGTGAGCAACAGAGAATCCTGGCATCTTGCCAGAAGCGTCATTGTGCACCATGTGGATGCTATGATTACCTACCTCATTACAGTCAGGGCTAATTTTGAGTGAACAAGGTCCGGATGATTTTGAGCTAAATTTGTAAGATATACTTTACGAAATCCAACAGAGATAGCAAGAAGCAATTTCAAGACACAACAATGCCTTGGATTTCAAACCAGCTACCTCGCCACAGCAGCCCCGAGCGTGCAATGACACTGGACATCGAGCCAACGCCAGAATCACCGACAACAACCGACCGCAGGACGCCGACCTGCAGACATGCATGACCCTGCCCCCCACCCCTTTCTCCTGTAAACAATAACAGTGTGACAGCTGACATGGGGACGTGGTCTCATCTTTGCTAGTTTCACACAAGCCTTATCAGCAGAGTGCACAACTCTCAACACCTTGCGAGTTCCCAAACTCCAATGACGGCCCAGGATAGGCGCACTGGACCGCCCCATGAAATCAAGACGCCTACGCAATAATAAGGAATGTCAAACCAGCCTGACTCAACGTGTTTAATCACACGTCAAAGAAGCAGTTCCCGATGTGTACAAGAATGGTAGTCAGTGTCATGGCAGGCACAACAACATCATCGACAGTAGGCTCTTCACACACAACTCAGAGCACCTAATGACACATCAGTGTGACTATTCGTAACTGTCAAATTAACAGTAGATCTTGGACTGGCAACAAAGTGCACTTGGCAGTTCATGACAGCAGACATGTGCGAACCAATCTTATGAGCGGATTTCCTTCTCAATTTGAAAGACAACAAGTTCTTGTTGGCTTGTCCTCTTCCATTTCTTTCCATTTCTGTCACTCAGTCGAAATGCCATCGGTGGGAGCGGGTCGATTCAGGACTTGGAATAACGTGCGATCGTGTAGTGAGAGCTCTAACTTCATTTCCTCTGATTCATCTCATTTCAATATTTTTTCTACTGAACCTGTGAGTGCGACCATTCTGTGAAGAGTGGTGCGCTTGAGAGAATCATGTGTGGTTGGGCCAGAGAGTTCCCAGAAGACAGCTGGTCGGTGACAATAGCAAGGTGCTGACAGAGGCGACCCCTGGGGAACGATCAGCATTACGCCTTTTGTATCAGCTGGGATGTAGAGGCCAGTGGTGCAGTAGAAGTTTGGAGGTACTGGCTGGCACCTCGCCGAGTATGGCGTGCTGGTCGCTGTCTACGAGCCAGGCATGTGCAATTTCGCGGTGGCGTTCTCAGAATTTGATGCCTGTCATTGTTAGGTGCCTGACAGGTAGAAGCCGCACTTAGACTTTGTTTTGTAATGCTTGGGTGCAGTTTCTCACGCTTCTGTCCTCCAGCGAGCCATGTGAGACATACAGTACAGAGTTTATTGGTGAATGATCCCACACACAGCCTCAGTTCCAAGTGTTGGAACGTGGAGGGGCTGAGGCGCGTTAATTTTCCAGAGTTGGTGCGATGAGGAGAGTTTTTGAGGGGTGTCATCTGCACTGCCAGGAAGAGAGTGTTTCATCATGGTGTAGAAGACCAAGTTCTTGGTCGACATGGGAGTGATTACCGTTACAGCAGCCTGGACAGAGTTTTGCGGATCCCATTCTTAATCATCGGTCAGAATAAGTTACCAGTAGTAGGGCAAAGTGGGTATCAGCGCATTTTGTTAGTGCAGGTTGCCTACATCAGGGGCAGGTATGCACTGAGAGGAAAACCTATTGTTCTCCTTTGATTGAAAAGTCATTAACCTATTATCTCCTTTGATTGACACGTCATTAACCTATTGTTCTCCTTTGATTGACAGGTGCTTAACCTATTGCTCCCCTGACCCTCCTCCTCCCTTTACCCCTCCCCCTCCCACTCCCGCTCCCACTCCCACTCCACCTCCCCCACCACCCAGGAAAATTCCAACCCACCCCCACCCCCTGATTCAGGTACACTCTCAGGACTGAGTTATTTGAATAGCCCCCTCTCGCTCTTATCAATTTGGTTGACTACATAATTAAACTGATCGATTTATTAAACCCCCATCCCTCTCTCCACATCCCTCCAAAATGGCTCAAAAGACTCTGAGCACTATGAGACTTAATATCTGAGGTCATCAATCCCCTAGAACTTAGAACTACTTAAACCTAACTAACACACACGTCCATGCCCGAGGCAGGATTCGAACCTGCGACTGTAGCGGTCGCACGGGTCCAGACTGTAGCACGTAGAACCGCTCGGCCACTCTGGCCGGCTTCCCACAATAACACAGCATGCATTCTTCATAGCTATCCTAATTGGACATACAGTACATTACATATCAACCCTTCCCAGAAGTCGTAAAGTGCCGCAGAAATAGATAATGGTCACTTTTATTGTTGTTGTAGGAGCTTTCGTGATGTCTCAGCTTGCCTGCATGGAAATTCTTGTGCTAACATAACCTGTTTACGAAAACAGTCCAGAATAACATCCATTGTATTCTTCCTGATGGTCCAACGAGGTGCCCAATGTTACCCTTCCTGGAAGTTGTGACCTCCTGATTTCAACAAACGTCTTCGAAGTGGTAAACGTTCTCACCTCTAAAAGCCTTCATCGTGTCTGTGCCTGCTTGCAAAAACACCATTAATCAGAAAAGCATACTTGTTTTTGAGAAAGAGAGCATTGTCTCAGGACAGATGGAAAGATCAGAACAATTATGCAAACAGAATTCGAAGCACTGTCCTACAGAAGAGAAAAATGGCTTAAATTTTCGGTGTCATACAGCTACTGGTCTAGAGATGTCATAATGCCGCAATGGCGGATGAGCGACAGCATCCTGCCAGAGATGGATGGTCTACTTTAACTTATCTTTGAACACTTGAACAAAGAAGATATCATGTTTCTCTCAGAACTTTCTGTAGATACCTTGCCCCTATCTTGTTCGAATCAGTCTGTAGAGGCTCCTATGCCTCAGCAAAAAGTATGTTTTGTGAATGAATGGAGTATTCTTTTTTGCCCTTACTGATTTTACCCCCAAAATACTGATGCTGCCAGTGTGGCAGTGCTGTCCGCCTTTTTTTCTGCAAACAAGACTATTTTGTACAGATCGCCATATTACACGGACAGTTAAATCCTGCAGAAGTTGTCTACAGGTCAGGAAAAGTGGGAAGACACTTCCTCAATTACACTGCTCGGCCACTGACGACAAAAGCTTGAATAATTCAGCATGAAACCAATCTCCAATCTGGCTATATATCACCTCATGCCATTTCGATGTAGTAAACACACAATTCCTATCCTGCACCATACAAAATCACAACTCCTGCACCCTGCATATAGCTATCGACCATCAGACTTTCGCACATACATCGCAAAGACAGACAACATAAGCACATGGACCGTATATAGTCCGAGCAGCACTAGATATTTCCCATCAGGTCGATAGGTCATCCACCGCAGCCCATGGTCACAAGTCATCTGTCCCCACACATACACTGGCCAGACGCATGACCACAGCACCCTCAGCAGACAGAGGTCAACCTCCGAGCTGTTGTACAAAGGCTGCGTCGGTTCAAATGGCTCTGAGCACTATGGGACTCAACTGCTGAGGTCATTAGTCCCCTAGAACTTAGAACTAGTTAAACCTAACTAACCTAAGGACATCACAAACATCCATGCCCGAGGCAGGATTCGAACCTGCGACCGTAGCGGTATTGCGGTTCCAGACTGCAGCGCCTTTAACCGCACGGCCACTTCGGCCGGCTGCGTCGGTTCCCCTCGGCACAAAAGTGTTACTGTTTCTGGCCCCAAGCTGCTTGCATTTTTACATGGTTCGCCAGGATATCATACCATTTAAGCAACCCTAATCGATATCAAGCACATATCAGTATGCTACCCATCGTTTGAACTGTATAATTCCGAAGATATAGATTGGAAATTATTTCTCTAGAAACCCGAAACATTAGCGAGGTGAAGCGTGGTGCATACCGCTGAGTAACTAGAAAATTATCTCGTCTGCGAAGACCTTTATGTGAAAACTCGAAAAAAATAGATGAAACTGATATTTTCACCCTTGAATACCGATGTCGGTGTTATAACCGATTCCAAATCGTTCTTATCATATAAAAAATCAACTACGGTGTTTGTCATGTCTAGGGAACCATCAAACATGTCTTCCTCCCAACTTTCGGCTGCTAGATGCACACACCACAATCGATGTTCTCTCAACCAAATAGAGATGGGAAATGTGCAGAAGCAGTCAACTGCACAATTTACATGGGAGGGAATAATCGTCCAGCGGAAACACATGTGCATATTGAATCTTCTCAAATTTCCATGGGGAACACACGTGATCATGGAAGCTGCCCAACACATATTGAGTATTAGTTCGCTATTCAACCGTCTAGAGGAAAAAACGTTTAGTCCCAACTCGCCTTTCCATTCTGATGCCTCCTGCTGCTAGATTGAAATGTGAATCATTCCCACCGCAGGCCACCACCGCCTCGCGCCACGCACGCCAAAGAGAATCGTCCTATCGTCCTAGGAAACCAGCCACATAAATATTTGATCACTATAATTACAATTAAATATTATGATTGCGGTCTCAATTGGACTACATTTGACAACGAGCGATTTATCGGAAACATCCCCTGCTGATGGCTGTGGCCCTGGAAATAGAAATATCTGTACCATTCTTATGACTTTCATTTCCTTTGCAGCTATCGCAGTATTCCACATCACATCCATATCTTCCTTATGACTGAACATAGTCATTTTGTTTGCATATGTCAGAACACACATGCATAACTAAAGTAAATTTTAATCTGTTAAACCGATAGTTCTGTACTGACAAGTTACTCTGTAACTCCAATATTTGGTATGTTGGCATTTAATACGTTCCAAAATTTCTTTTTGTAAACTAAGAAATTTCTGTCACTAACTGTTTAATTATATTTTTAACTTTGTCTAACAGATCTGAAGATGGGCAGCTAGCCTGAAACCGGTCATTGAAAATAAAAAATAGCGATCACAGACTGAAATGCCATATTTTTAAGAGTTGGAAGCATTTAATGCTTTCGTACATTGTGAAGAGTTTCCTGTTATAAGCAATGCAGAGCAGGCCGTAATTTCTACGATAAAAAACTCAATGGTTCTCAATGTCGGCTCACTTTTTGAAGGAGTGCTGTGCCACTTGCGAACTGGTTGGTATTCACTACTAAGGCCATATGTGCTCCAGGGATGGTTTATGATAGGGTCACTGTGTCAGCTAGGCTATTTTTCAGCTCCTTAAAGAGAAAATTCTTCTCTGGGGTTTGCCGCTTTTCAGCTAATGCGTTGGTTTGAGGTATCTGAACATTAGTGGTTCCAGGAAGGTGGCGGCGATACAAGTTTACCAATCCGAGAAACGCCTGAACTCTCGGTAGCTCTGAGGTTGAGGAAGAGAACGTAACACCCCCAGCTTTTCCAGTAGAGGGGAGATGCCTTCACACATGTTCACATGTGTGTGAAATCTTATGGGACTTAATTGCTAAGGTCACCAGTCCCTAAGCTTACACATTATTTAACCTAAATTATCCTAAGGACAAACACACACCCATGCCCGAGGGAGGACTCGAACCTCCGCCAGGAACAGCCGCACAGTCCATGACTGCAGCGCCTGAGACCGCTCGGCTAATCCCATGCGGCGAGATGCCTTCAGTCGACACTCTGTAGTTAAGGAAAGTTACCACTGTTTCACCAAAAGTGCACATATCTTCATTTAGTGGGACTCCACGGATATTTAGCCCACTTTGACTTTGTCAAATGGTTCTCATGGTTCCGGTCATTTTCGGAAAATCTCTGTGTGTCATCCAAGTAAGCAAAGCAGTGGAGTAGTCCCCTCATTGCACCATCCAGAAAATTTTGCCATGTCTGGGCAGCATTTTTAAGCCCAAAAAGCATAACCAAAGGTTCATATAGCCCAAATGAGGTAATCATTGGGGTCTTTAGTATGTCTAACTTTGCCATAGCTATCTGACTGCAAGCTTTATGGCAATGTAACAAACTGAAACTTTTGTGAAATCCTGGACTTGTGACATACAGTATTTATCTGGAAGGATTCTGGCGTTCAGTGCCTGGCAGTCACTACATGGATGTCATGATCAATTACTCGTACAAACAAGGTTTCGAGGAGAGGGCCATGAGCCATTGGATGAGCGTAAGACTATTTACTGTAACATCTCATCAAAGATGGCCTCAGTTTAGTGTAGATGATCAGGTGGTATTCAGCGAATACATGAAGAAATTGGCAGACCTGGTGTTGGCTGGATGTAGTGTACTCTCTGGTGCTTGACCCACCCCTATCGATAGCAGGTCACAGTGATATGGAGGCTGCAATAGTAGGCGAAGAAACTACTCCATGTTGTTGTGCTCTGAGCTGTTGTGTTGGTTTTCGTGCAGTCTGAAAATTGGACTTCACTTCCAAAATAGCAGCCTCCAGAAAATTGCTCTCTCTACGTAATTCATTTTATTCATACCCTTTTTCTTCACTCTTTTCCTCCAAGTTACAGATAGCTGATTCGTGGTTGCTGCAATAATGCTCCCAGCAGTCCCTATTGTCCTCCAGGTTAGTCCTGCTGAGGATGCCCACAGAATGTCAGTTGTCCCTTGACTCTGGAGATAAGGCAGCTGTTGACAGTATGAATGAGGTGTGTGTCGTGTAAGTCCATGAAAAAAGCATTTTTCATAAGGAAATCGGCGCCTAGAATGACGCAAAACCCCACCTGCACTTGGTAGAGTGTCCACACTCAAACACCATTGTTTTTAGTCCATATATCTATAGGGCAGAGTCATTGATGCTTTCAAGGGAGCTGCATTGGTGCATTTGGTGTAGAGGAAGGCACTGACAGGCAGCATGTTGACATCTGACCTAGTCTTGATTAAAAACTTCAGTCCTGGAAGAGTCATAAAAAATGAATAGTCTGTGAAATGCCATATGTCTGATTGTTGCTCAGGAAGTTGACTTGGATGTTGTAGCATCATCCTTACTTATACTCAACTTGCATATCCTAGCACCAGCCTATGGAGGTAGATGCTGCTTATAGTCACCATGATCTGTCACCCCTAAAACAGATCGTGAGAGGCATTTGGGTGCTAACACAGTGTAAAGCACTTTGTAGCTTGAAAACTGAAATGCCTGTGGAACGAGCAATACCCTGTCCGGTTAGGTTCGTGTCGTCAGAGTTGTGATGGGTGGTCAGTTTGAGCAACTGAACTGACTGCTGCTGCGTACTGCAGTTTCAAAACCTACAGCTGTTTAGTCAGCTTATTGACGGTTGTACAGAGAGATCAGAGATCATAGGTGACTTTCAGTGGTCAGTCGTGGCTGTACAGCTCAGCAGTGCTGCTTCAGCTGGGTCCAACAATACTTACTATTCTGTGAACCACGGTGCTTTCAGCAGTGGTCACGACAGTGTCTGAATCGAATAAGGCGTGCATTCTATTGGCACTTGCACAAACTCAAATAATGGCCGAATCTTGTGTGCAGTTAAGATTAAATTCGCCTGCAGAGGCAACTTTGCTGCGAAATGTATAACAGCCGAGCATCTGAAAGAATGCTATAATCAGCCATGGCGCTTAAGTTTTTCCAAAAGTTGGAAGGCGACCTGCCGCCGCATTTTCCGCGATAAAGAATCTGTGTTAGTCACTGATCTGTCGGATTTTTGCCGTGAGACATCAACACCATCTCGAGTGTGCTGTAAGCTTGCTGGGGAATGAGGTATAAAATGATGTCTGACACTACTGAAAAGCACATTGGTCGAGGTTGCAGGTTACCAACATACATTGTTCAGATTCATCATATGTTTACTGTTGCACGGAAATGTTCTCTGTAATAGCAGACTAGATATCTGGCTGTTCGGGTATGAACAGTGAAGCTTGAATTCGTAATCATGATGTGGTTGGGCCATGAGAGCTGTTGAATGGAAAGTATGTAATTTATGAGAATGGCACTAAAATGAGTGCTTGCATCGGGAGTATGTTCACATTTGGTTTGATGTCACGAAGTCCTGCTGTATGGTTGTGCGAAACAATGTGCTGTGCTAGTGGTACTGAATCTGATGGCATGACCGTTATGGGTAATCCCTTGATGTCATGGTTGATATCGCACATGAGGTGCAGAATCATATAACAGTGGTAACATAGAGGGCCAGTGTAGAACTACAGTTTCATTCATGATGTCATGCATTGCACCGTCAATGGCGCGGAATAGGTCGTATGTGAACGACATGCCGATATGTATTGAAACGACTTACGCATTAATAATGTGTCCACTGTAGCAGGTCGGGGTTTAGTGACGCTAGATATTGAGTGTCAGTGTCAGAGGCGAGCAAAGGTCATTATTTTATCAGGGATGGTGGGAGGGAAAGCGACACTTTCTGGGCCATGGAATGGGCTCTTTCCCTTGCTCAGTGGGTGAGGTGTAAGAGAAACATTGGTGGTTCCACTAACAGAAATTTATTGAGACATAAGACCCTTTAAACAAACAGAGTATTACAATATGTTTTAACTCGCTCAATAACCTTCTTTCTCCTCTCAAACGACCTCCTCAAAGGACCACCTCACGCCCGGTTGGCGAAAGTATTTATTCGGTGTTTTCGCAAAGGTCGCGAAGTTTCTAGGGCGGGGACTGACTCTTCGGTCGTCGATCTATGCTTCTCATGTCGAGCAGAAACGTGACCAATGTCGACACACATGCCAGCTTTCCACTGTCTTACCTCTATACTGGCGTGGTCGAACATTGTTCTGTCGTCCTTCTCCACATCGCCAGATATGTCTCGCACATTTGTTCAGTATAATGACAGTTCCTGGAGCGTTGACGGCTGATGTGCGAACTACACTGGTCATTGTTCTCTTTTGAAGCATTGCCTGTCTGTTCGGTCGTTGATCCGTCGAAGTGCTGACTGTTCCTGCACAAACTCCGCTGGTCATGGGCCTTCTCACGTTGGGCAGAAATATGACACATGTGCCGTCTTTCCTTTTTCGACTACTGCAGCTTCCGAATATTGTGGTTTAACGTGTCAAAGTTTCTAAAATGTTCACTTAACCTATAATACACAATTACGTATTTTTCTGCTTTGAACAACCATAAATAATACATAATTATTATACTTAATTGTTATACACCCTACATTCCTCCCCCATCTGGAAAAATACGTCCTAGAATTTTCTCTTATGTTCATCTACAAATGGCTAACAAACAAGAAACAAAAACACTCTGGTAACCTTAGCCTGTCAGGAAAATTGTATAATACATTCTTTCTGTAACAGCTTGAAATACAGTACATTAGCATTAAGAAAATTTCTGAAAGTAATGTTACAAATATGGCAGTTGACGATCAGTAACAACACAATGAAGCAGCAAGCAACAGTTATCTCTACATTCATTTTAGCAGTACACATATATGGTCAGGATTTTTGCAGCCATTCAACTGGAATTTGAAGTAGTGTTATGTTATTGTTTGTCTTCGGTTATCATCTGATACACAGGACAGCAGCACGTAATTATGAGCAAGAAGGTTCCAGAAATACCTGTGTCCAACGTCATAATTCGTGTTTTACGTTGATCTTTCAACTGTACAATATGCTGCATCATAGTGTTGGCATCAATCTTGCCTTGTGCAGCGATAACGACTGTGGGATGGTGGAGGCAAGGGAGTTGTTTAGGTAAGACAAATTTTGAGGAGCCAATAGTTGCATAGGGTGTTTCTCGTCCAACACTGCTTCTATATCCTGTTCGTTTCCTTTTAAGTGTGATATATTCTGTCAATGTCTGACCAATCAAAACCATCTTCCTCTAGCTGTTAACATTCCCATTCCTAACTCCTTGTCTTCTGTACCAAAATTATCTATATGCACCGGTATCTTCGGTACTCCAGCAATTGTTGCGGCACGAACTATACTCCTGTGCACAAAACAATGTGCTGTGTCTAATTCATCATTTTCCTCTAACGGTTCCACTATGCATCGTGTGTTTGCGGGTGAAGCAGCATCAATGTCCACCCAAAGTAGCTTTCCTGTACCGGATGGTATTTTATCCCACAAATATATCTTCAAGGCAGTTTAGCTGATTGTTGTTTACTGGGAGAGGGATTTTGCAGCAGAGCGTCCTTCGCAGCTGTGTCACCTAATGAAAACAATGTTCCGCTTAGCTCCACTGTTTGCCGCCCAAGGTTGATTATGGCGTGATGTTTAGTCAGGAGATCTAACCCTAGGATAATATCATACTCATTGCTTACCCTTGATATGACTTCCACAACCTCCTGGAATCTTACATCCTCAATGTGAAAGGTCAGTGATGTACAGCCTGCTGAATGTATGTTACCTCCGCCTACATCACTTAACTTATATCTTGGAGAGTCATATGTCCTGACCTCATTGCACTTTTTACTTATGACTGACACATGAGCCCCATTGTCTACTAATAGTTTACGTGTTTTACCATTAATTGTGTCTGGTAATCAGCACGCCGCCTTTGCATGTGCTCTAATAGTGGGGAATTTTAATGTGAACGGCTGACGGCGATTCCGGAGTTCCCGTTGCTATTTAACGGACCCTTGTTTGCAAATTTCCCTGCACTGCTACACTCACGATATGTATGGCTCACGCCTTGACAATTTATACACTGTGGTTGGCCACAGTTTTTCGCGACGTGTTCTTGCCGATCGCATCTGAAGCAACGAACCCCTGTGAAAAATACATTTTTCCTTTCCTTGTACCTCGTTGCGGCGTCTGTTTCCTCTAATGCTATAGCAATGCTGACTAATTAAATTCTTCGAAAATTCTGTCCTAATACGGTGCGATGTTTCGAGTCATAATCCTCGCAAAAAATCATCTAAGACCCTATTATTCGCTTCTATTATAGTATACTTATTTACTTCATCACTGGATGACAATTGGTAAGTGTTACTATTAACTTTTTGTTTTCTATCCACAAAGCTTTCTATTGTTTCGTTGTGTCTTTGGGACATGATGTGAAACTGCAACTGTTCTGTTTTTTAAACGTTTTGAACGAACCTTGTTTCAATTCTTCAAACGTTAATGCATTTCGCAACTCCTGATGATATAGTACGTGCACCTTAGCTTCCCCAATCAACCATAATTTTGTCATTTGCAGCATGTGTTCATCTGACCAGGAACCAAGTTTAGCGGCTGCCAACAACTCACCAAAAAATGGATCTGTACCCTCGTTTCCCTTGCCAGAGAAGGGAGCCACAAGGGTGGCTGCTGATGAATCTAATATGAGAGGGGTTGCACTAGATGTCGACCTATAATCGGATAATCGATTCAACAATCCATTATTGTCAGACCTCAACTGGGCTACCTGATTAAGTATAGCCTCCTGGGTGGAAACTCCTTGTGTCTCGCTGTTTGTCATTGTAATGCTTAACAAACAAATGGTTATTCCCACGTATGTACTTCCTATGACCACAAGAACATAGAATTTGCTATATCACAATTAACATTAGACATTTGATTACAATTCTGATAAAAATAACATCATCTAACACCATCCAAAAAGCAATTCTCTGCTTCTTCTAATAATTTCCGGGTATGCAGCCGGATCCCGTCGACATTCTGTCGACGGGATCCGGCTGCATACCCGGTAATTATTAGAAGAAGAAATACGCCAGGAAAATTTCAAAATTCTCTGCTGTCAAATTTCTTCGAAAGGAGGAGAGCTTTACATTGTTTCTTTTTTACACCATAAAAGTGTTACAAAAAAAGAAAATAAATCTGGAACCAATATGCACTCACCAATGTACTGAAATACTGTCCACTAGCTGCAGGTAGTCGTCCACTGTCTGTAGGTTGTTTGCGGCCCATAGCTGGTGATGGAGTCATCAATTTCTTGTACCACAAATTCCCTACCATATACACCTCAAAATAGAGCCAAGGTTATCTGACACCAAATGTAGCAGGTTGGGGTTTAGTGACACTGGATATTGAGGTCAGTGACACAGGGGAGCAAAGGTCATTATCTTGTCAGGGATGGGGGAGGGAAAGCGACACTTTGTGGGCTGTGGAAAGGCTCTTTCCTTGGCTTGGTGGGTGAGGTGAGAGAGATACATTGTTCGTTCCACTAACAGTAACTTCTTGAGATATAAGACCCTTCAAATAAACAGAGTAATACAATGTGTTTTAAGTCACTCAATTCCTCACGGCTGTTGAGGGCGGAGTCGTAGCATACTCGTAACTCACTGTGGAGGTGGCGCGGTCTTCTCCTTGTGAATTCGTTTGTTGCATTATTAACAAGTGGCTAAGGTGTGACGCAGAGTGCTCCGTCCCAGAATCGAACGAGCGACCTTCAAGGTCGGCGTCTTCATCAACCTTTAGATTCACAGGTGACCCATTTGGTGAGGTCACTGTCCCTTCTTCCTCACCAGCCACACGAACTTCTTTCTGGTAACATAAGGGATTTCATCTTCTGCATTGGCCTATTGGCCAGTCGAGCAGCGTAGTGGCTAAGTCGTTGTAGTGAAGTATGATTTCTGCTGACTAACCATCAGTCCATCCGTCCAGGCGACATTTCTTCGTGTCTTCTTTCTCCCCTCGAAGGACTTCATCAGAGGACCACCTCACGCCCATTTGTCAGAGGTATTTATTCGGTCTTTTGCCAATGTCGCGAAGTTTCTAGGGCGGCGACTGACTCTTTGGTCATTGATCTATTCTTCTTATGTTGGGCAGAAACGTGACCAATATCGACACACATGCTGGCTTTCCATTGTTTTATCTCTATGCTGGCGTGGTCGGGCTTTGTCCTGTCGCTCTTCTCCGCATCACAAGATACATCATGAATGTTAGTTCAGTATGATGACAGTTCCTGGAGCATTGACTGCTGATTTGCGAACTATGCTGGTCATTGTTCTCATTGGAAGCATTGCCCGTTTGTTCAGTCATTGATCAATCGAAGTGCTGACTGATGCTGCACAAACTCGCTGGTCATCGGCCTTCTCACATTGGGCAGAAACGTGACACACGTGTTGGCTATCCTTATTCGACTACTGCAGCTTCCGAATATTGTGGTTTAAAGTGTCAAAGTCTCTAAAATTTTCACTTAACCTATAATGAGACATTACGTATTTTTCTGCTTTGAACAACCATAAATAACACATAATTATTATAGGTAACTATTATGTACCTTACACCATTACCATACCACTTTAATTTCAGTGTCTCCACATTTGTAGGTGCACTCGTACTATATAAACAAAGAGGTATGTCGATACTGCACAGCAAAAATGGACTTGATTAGGACAACTGATACATACTGATACTCATGATGCATTGTAGATTATCGATTGTGTCATTCCCACAGATCACCTGCACGATAAATTGTAATGACGTACAACAAGCCATTTTACATTCACATCGAAAATTCATTTCTAAATATAGCTACATGCTAATCGTTTAAAAGTTGTTTATTGCTATTGAACGTACAGAGAATAAGTAATTCTTACCCACCATTTTTACACTTTTAGTGCTCTTGTAAAGAACTTGGAAAGTTAAGTGTCTGGGTTGACTTTCTAAAATGGTACCTGCAATTATCAATCTGTTTTCCTAAACCCTGGTTGACACATGCAACAAAAGTGTCGCCACAACCAGTGGCATACTGAAGTTGCATATGTGAACTCCCAGCTTTTTGTGGCGCAACTTAAGAGAGGCGCCTTTTGTCATGCCACAAAAAGTTCAGCTTGGTTGTACTTTGTTGCACCACTTTCTATCCACCACTGCTACCTGGTGTCAGTATTTCGGAACACATGTTTTCTGTTGCAGCTTCATGCACTAATTGATGCAGGACTCTATACGATTTGAGTGTGTCTTCGTTTTATTTCTGAAAACAGTGGAAACATTAGTTGGCAGGTACAATGTCGCAGCTGCTGCAACTACTACAAGAATAGCAACCTATGTTTGATTTTCTGCGAGTGTGTGTGTGTGTGTGTGTGTGTGTGTGTGTGTGTGTGTGTGTGTGTGTGTGTGTGTGTGCAAACCAATGACATATCCCACAACCTTAAAATACTTTTGAATGAATAAATAAATAAAGTTATGTAGGTAACCAAAAACGCAATTCATATAAACTTGTGATTTATGAGTCCAAGCATTGTATAAATTGTGCATTACATGAAGTAAATAGCTCCACAGTGTCATGTGGCAGCTTTTAAACTAAAAATTAGTTATTAGTCATGCCTACATCAACGAATACAATAATATTCTAAAATCCTGGAAGAGTTACGTGTCTGCAAATGATAATTATGTGCCAGCTGTTTGTTAGTTTTCCATTGCAGACAGCATTTTCATTTCTGAGTGTTATTATTTTTATAATCTTGTTCAGATATTTGCCAACAAACAAAGCTGTGCGTACAATATTGGAGTAACAGATACAGGCTTTTCTGACCACATGGCTTTAAAAATGATGATAAGGAATGAGAACAATAAGAAATGCACAGTCACTGAAAAATATGTACAAAGAAGACTTATTAATGCAAACAACATAAGGTTATTTAATAATATGCTAAAAAGGGTGCAGTGGGGCATAGAACAAACTGATGATGTAGACAAAAAGTATGACAGTTTTCTCGCTGATTACAAATATTGCTACAATGTAGTGTTCCCATGAAAAAGAATTAAAGTCAGTGAGAAGACAAACACATGGGTAACACAAGGGATTAAAAAAGCCAACACCTCTAGAAACCTAAGCAAACATGCTAAAATAAATACAACAATAAAACCATACTATAGGAAATATAGAGGGGTCTATAGGAAATTTTTACAGGCAGCAAAAAGGCTGAGCAATGTTTGATACATTAACAAGGGAAGCAATAAATCACAATCGATTTGGGAAGCTATAAACAATTGCATAGGAAGAAGTAAAACTTAGACCCATAATTTCAAAATTAAAAGTGAGGGTAAAGCGATAGAATATACTAGACAGATCGTCAATATATTCAATGAACATTATGTAAACATAATACTGAGTCTAATTAAAGGTTTGTGCAATTCAGACAGCAAAAACATAAAAGTACCAACTTGTGAAAAGACAATGTTTCTGTAGTTAGTAACAGAAAGTGAAGTTAGAAATGCTATTAATAAACTAAAAAATAAAATGTCTTGTGGTATTGACAGAATTCCAGACAAGGTAATCAAACATAGTTCTACCAGACTAGATACTCACCTAACTGACATTATTAATACTTCTTTCAAAGACAGGGGTGTTCCCAACAAAGCTAAAACTATCCATAATAAAGCCACTTCACAAAAATGATAGTACAGCTGACATAAATAATTATACTCCAATGTCAGGTTTCTCTAGAGTAACTGAAAGAGTAATGTACGAAAGGTTAGCTGACTTTCTGAATAAAATAAAATACTGACTAATGATCAAAATGGGTTTAGAAAGAACAGATCCACAGAAAAGGCAGTCTTCCAATTAATGAAAATGGTCCTAAATGCCTTGGACAAGAACAAATTAAGCTGCAGGATATTCTTAGATTTATCTAAAATGTTTGAACTAATCAACCATGACTTATTGCTTATGAAACTAGAATTCTAAGAGGTCCAGGGACTTGCCTTCAAATGGATCTAATCTTATCTCTCTGATAGACAACAGAGTGTACAAATATGCCTTGAAGGCAAAGTGTATCTTTCAGATAAAACAAAAATATTAGCTATGGAAGGATTCTGTGTTAGGCCCTCTGTTGTTCTTGGTGTACATTAACGATTTGCCAAACCATCTGACAGTTGCAGAAACGATGATGTTCGATGATGACACTAGCATTTTTATGAAAGGATACACAATGGATAATCTACAGCACACTGTCTCTAGGACAATAAATGAAACAAATGGTTCAAACGGCTCTGACTACTGAGGTCATCAGTCCCCTAGAACTTAGAACTACTTAAACCTAACTAATCTAAGGACATCACACTCCCATGCCCGAGGCAGGATTCGAACCTGCGACCGTAGCGGTTGCGGGGTTCCAGACTGTAGCGCGTAGAACCGCTCGGCCACCCTGGCTGGCAATAAATGAGACAGGAAAATGGTTTAGCGATAATGCTTTGATCATAAATAAGGATAAAACGCTACTGATGAATTTCAGTAATATTAAAAGTAAAGCTAGAAGAAGAGTAAAAGCTGAGTTACGGAGCTATGTTACTGCACAAGCCCCATACACAAAATCCTAGGTATATAGGTGGATGAGCACTTGAGGTGGGAAAAGCATCTAGAAGTTTTGAGTAAAAAACTAAGTAAATGGTGTTATGTGCTAAGAATGTTGCAACACTGAATCATTGCTGTGTGCCTATGATGCTTATATGAACAGTTTGCTTAGATATGGTGTGATCTTCTGGGGAAATACAGGTGTATTAAAACAAGCTTTCGGCCGGCCGGAGTGGCCGAGCGGTTAAAGGCGCTACAGTCTGGAACTGCACGACCGCTACAGTCGCAGGTTCGAATCCTGACTCGGGCATGGATGTGTGTGATGTCCTTAGGTTAGTTAGGTTTAAGCAGTTCTACGTTCTAGGGGACTTATGACCACAGCAGTTGAGTCCCATAGTACTCAGAGCCATTTGAATTTGAAAACAAGCTTTCAAACTTCAAAAAAGGGCTATTAGAATAATGAAAGAGTGTCATGCAGGGAAATATTTAAAGAATTTAAAATAATGACTCTTCCTAGTTTATACATCTATAAATGTGTATGTTTTCCGAAAACTTACCAGGAATTTTCAACATTAAATAATCAGTTTCATAACCATGAAACAAGGAACAGAGATGACTTTCACAGAGACACCCACAAAAGAGCGCTCTACCAAAAAAGTGTGAACTACCAGCCTAAAATAATTTTTAGTGCATTGCCTTCTACAATAAAGAAAATTAAAGTATTTCATAAATTCGAGGTGGATCTTAAACAATTTTTACTAACACCTAGTTTTTATAACATTGAAGAATATCTGAACATGTAAAAGTAATATTATTTACATATACTGATTATAAAATATTTGTATTTATTATCCAATTTTTTCAAACAAATTAAATATAAGAAACTATATTGTAATTGACTACACCCATAGTATGTATATTGTTAGCGGATGAATAAAGAGATTGAATTGAATTGTGTTTGTGGCCCCCCAGTTTATCCTTGTGCAAAATCTATTTACGGATCCAAAATTTGGGTTTCGTCTTCCTTGCATTTAACTCTTTTCACAGCTCTAATGCCATAACCTGCACTATAACATATGATTTCAACTGCTGCGATACTGAAAGCTGTGCAGCTACTGTATGTAGAATTTGTGGCGCCCAGTGTGAACGGTAACTCACGATGCCACTATAGAAAGCCACAAGCGGTGGCGTAACGGTAGATGCTTGTGTGAACACGGCTTTATTGATGACCTACAATCAAATATTCGAGACAGGATACAAAAATGTGGCATGCTACATCGCCAAGAGATCGCCTTTCAATTACTCTTCGATTTTTGCAAACAGCATTTGTTACTTTCACTATAAATCTACTGTGTATATGCTTACACTAACATTAACAAATCGGCGAAAATTTAAAGGCATTTGACTGCTAGTCTGAGCCCCTTCTTGTGAAACAAAAGTAATCGGTAAATTCATTTCTAGGTGCTAGAATGGTACATTTGTTTTGACCCATCTGTCTTTGTGCCTTTCTCCACAGCGCCGACATTTTCGTGCCGGTATTGGACGCAAAAAATGTTTGCAAGTTGAGAAAATTTTCCATCAACTGTGAAACACTTGCAACAAGACCCAAGAAAGTTTCCTGCGACTTGCGCATGCTATTTGTGAAAGTCAATGAAACATGAGGAACTGAGGAAATGAACTTGTCGGGGATGTTTCTAGGTCAAAGAATTTATAGTACTAGGTTTTGCAAGAGGCATGTGGAAGTTGGTCGCACTAAAATGTGGAGGTATATCTTCATACGAAAATCTCTGTCCCCATCTGACATCTGATTTGCTGTCGAGACGGAAACAAGCAATAAAGTTTAGTTTGCGTCTGCTGCAGGTGTGGCGGTGCGAAAGAATGTTGTTGTTCATGTGTTACCACGCGTTGTTTTTATTGGAAACCTGTGTTTGCTGAGTTGCTTGAGGCATCACAGCCATAGCAAATGACATGAGGTAGCTCTGTTCGAGAGTAAAACTTCTGTCTCAATTTACATTGTTGTGAATATGGAGAATGCTAGCCATTTTGACGACTCGCCGGAACTGAAACCGGAGGGGGAAGGTAAATTGTTTAAGATGATACTATCACACGCTTTTTAATATACATTACGTGATACCTACATAGTTGCAGTCGAACATTGTAATCCAAATACAGGTTTGATAGAGCTCTCTCAACGTTAGTTTACCCAATGCAAGCCTCATCATCTCAGCATGACTATCCATTTGTCATTACTTACTGTTTTTAATCCTTTACAATTTTTACCACCTTTTTTCCGCTCCCCCATTATCTCATTGACAGTCGAATGTTTTAAGACATTATTTACATCTTCATATTTTTGTTATAGATTTGTAGGTAAATTTTTGACATTGTTTGCCGAACTGACATGCATATTAGTATAATTTCTCTCGTATTAGATTGTATTTCACTCTGTTTTAGATTACCAGAGTTATTGTTGGTGTGGTGTGACCGCAACCAAAACATTTACAGTACATTTACAAATCTGATATCCGTGCACAGTAGCATTGTTTTTAATTTGACAGATGTACCGTGATTTGCGTGAACAAGGTACCATTGCAATACTACTCAATCAGGTAGTGTGCAGCATTTAAGAAATAGCTAAAATGATCTATTTTTAAAAAGTTGTTATTTAAAGATTCATATATTCCATTAATCATGTCCATGTCTTATATGTTGCCCACGATTTACTACCTGGGTCAGCCTCTCCAAATATAAATATGAGTAATGTGTTACCACTGCGACTGGCGTCTTTCTTTCTTTAATTTTTATTATTGTTGTCTATTTAAATTCAGTACCTAAGTTTTTTAGTGTTTGTGTAAGTACTCGATGGTATCGATCATGCAGTGCATGTACTTTCAGATGCTTGAAATAGAATGAGTGTACTAAAGAAATGGTTATGCTATCTAAGTTGCATTCCACCAGAATTACCTTGAAGGTTGATACTGAAGGTAGTTTTGTACTTTTCATCTGGCTGTTGTTCTGTCCAGGGATGTAAATAGTTAGCCTATACAACTTTTTCTGAATATGCCTCACAATTTTAGTTATTCCTAAATGAAAGATGGGTTAAATGTGGAACATTGATCTTGAAGTATGCTTAAATGATCCTGTTACTGCTGTTAATCTGCTTTTCCAACTCGCAACCATATTATTATCTTACAACCTAACAAAGATCTCTAGCCACACCTCAAATACATATTTCAAAACATCAGCATTTTAGGGTAGGGAGAGGGTGACACTGCCTTACTAAAATCCTGTAGCTGTTTACATCAGTTGATCTTTTCACGGACACTTCCATAAGTCTTTTGTTCGTATAGCTTCTTCTAATGAAAAAAGTGCCTTAGGATCCATTGTAATATTAGTGAAGCTGTTTAGTGTTTTAATTGCTAAATGAACTAAGACACTGAATTATACTTAAGTTTATGTGAAACAGTAATTACTACTGATCTGCTCTCACCTGGTGTGAAAGTATAGGATTTGTAATGAGTAATAATGTTAATGCAGTTGCAGTTTGGAATCTGGGTCAAAGTATCTTGAAAGCTGGTAGAAATCTGACTGACTGCAATATTAATATCAATAATAATATTGCCTCCACATTAAAATTTTCAGGTCGGCCTAATGCTAAAAGTAAAATACTTGACATGGAAAGATAATTATCACCTAGATCTACTTATATCTTTACGAGACTTTGTGAAACAGACAACAGTGTTAAAGATTATCATGTTTAGTCATTAATTTGCCAGACGCAAAAATTCTTAGACACCCTCCCAGTAGATGGGTTGAACCTGCTGCAACAGTATTTCAGTTTTGATGTGTGATATGTAATGTCACACATGTGATGTATATTTGGAAACAGAGGTAGAACAGAATAGTGACAATGTTCATTTTCATTGTATATAATTGTTTTGGAATACAAATTGTGGTGACATTGATCTGTATATAGTTATAGCTAAGTTAAGATAGAAAGTGATGGTTGGCAGCGAATTGGTGAAACCAACAAATGTGATGATGTGGGAATAACTGTGAGCCTTGTTTGTGGTATGGAACTTTACATGTATTGGAATTTTGAGTGCACTGTATGTCCAGGGATGGATTGTGTCAGCAGCTCTGAGCAGTGATATTATCAGTAGTAGTAGTAGTAGTAGTCTCATGCCCATATTATATTTTAATACATGTTGTAAATGCACAAACCGATGTTTTAAATATACGTACAAAAAAGTCCAACTTTCTTTAAATCCAAAAATTAGCAGATTGAATAACTTCCTCAGTTACTATAGCTCCTAAATCAGATTAGCCATTGCAAAGAATTTGTGCTGTTGTGTGCAAAGAAGCACCTATGTCTGATATCAACAACTACCGCCCAATCTCTCTTCTGGGTGCCTTATCCAAAATTCTTGAAAAAGTAGTGTATTGTACAGTAGCTTCATGCCTTCGTAAAAATAAAGTTTTAACAAAATGTCATTTTGGTTTCCAGAAAGGTTTTTCAACCAAAAATGATGTATATTCTTCCACTAATGGAATATTAAATGCTCTGAGTAACTGGAAGTCAGCAGCTGGGATTTATTGTGATCTCTCAAAGGCTTTTGATTGTGGAAATCATGGAATACTTCTAGATAACCTCAAGTACTATGGTATGAATGAGACAGTGCTCAAATGGTTTAAACCATACCTAATTGGAAGAGTGCAGAAAGTTGAAATAAGCAGTTCACATAATATGCAAAAAACTGGTGATTTCTCAAACTGGGGAACAATCAAGAATGAGGTGCCACAAGGTTTGGTCTTAGGTCCTTGGGCTCTCATTAAACTTTGACAAAACACAGTATATACAGTTCCACGCAGTAAATGGAATGACACCATTAATAAATATAGACTTCGATTAGAAACCAGTAGCTAAGGTAGAATATTCAAAATATCTAGGTGTATGCATTGATGAGGGGTTGAACTGAAAAAAAACACACAGAAGATCTGCTGAAACGTTTCAGTTCAGCTACTTATCCTATTAGGGTCATTGCAAATTTTGGCGATACACGCCTCAGTAAATTAGCTTACCACGCCTATTTTCATTCTCTGCTTTCTTATGGCGTTATATTCTGGGGTAACTCATCATTGAGTAAAAGAGTGTTCATTCCACAAAAGCGTGTAATCAGAATAATTGCTAGAGCCCATCCAAGATCATCCTGCAGACACTTATTTAAAGAGCTAGGGATCTTCACTGTAGCCTCACAATATACATATTCAGTTATGAAATTTGTTATTAACAATCGGAACGAATTCAAAAGTAATAGCAGCGTACATGGCTACAACACTAGGAGAAAGGATCATCTTCACTACTCAAGGTTAAATCTAACTTTGGCTCAGAAAGGTGTAAATTACGCTGCCACAAAAGTGTTTGGTCACTTACCTAATAGCATCAGAAGTCTGACAGGTAGCCATATAGCATTTAAAAGGAAATTAAAAGAATTTCTGAATGGCAACTCCTTCTACTCATTAGGTGAATTTTTGGATATAGTAAGTGGGTAATTTCCCCACCCCCACAAAAAATATATTAAGTGTCATGTAATATTTTGTGTAATGTAATATCGTGTATAGACACCTTTTATTAACCCGACACGTGACATCATTACGAAGTGTCGTATTCATGATCTATGGAACAAGTACTAATCTAATCTAATGTAATCTTTCCATAAAGTACAGGGTTTTTCAAAAAGATTCATCAGGTCTCACAGGACTATGTCTTCTACATCAATGGAGATGGAAACTTGGGTTAAATTTTTACTTGTGCATAGGACTTAGTGTGTTTGTTTATTCATTTTTTAACAGAGAACCAATGATTTCACAAGGGTATCTCTGACATACATTATGCAATCTTTGGGTACTTTTTACAATCTTGCTTTGGATCAGAGTTTTCATTTACTTTTTTGAGCAGTGCTACACTCACAATTCTGAGGCAGAGTCCTTGACAAAATCCCACAAAGAGAATCACATACCGTGAGATCAGGTCATATTGGAAGACAGTAGTGGGATGTGACATTTCTACGCCCCTTTTGGCAGATCCATCTTTGAGAGGAGATCATTGTTAGGAAATGCTGTTACATGCAGTTGCCAGTGTGGTGGTTCTCCATCTTCTTGAAATTGGAATTTCACAAATGTATAATGAATGTGCAAGTGAGCAAGGTGCACCTGGTAGATCGTACCGGTAACCATCGAACTTGGCACCTTGAGATTGATGTAAACTTTTTGTTTCATTCTTGTAGAAGATTGTTTTGCGAAATTGGGTGACTCTTTCTGATACAACTGTTACTTTTTTCTCACTGCTCTCTATTCAACTTGCAGCAGAATATTCAACACTTAAATCTGTTGAGTACCTTCCGAAATGTGGCCAGGTGCATGTTCCTCTGTGACATCTTTGGAGTGACCTAAAAGTATTACTTTTTTTGCTAGTATTGCATTTGGTTAGTTTGAATTGGGAGTCCCCACTAAAAATTGTGGTTTTTGGTAACTGACAGATCTGGTCTAGTTTAGGTTGGAAGGTCACAATTTGATTGTGAGTTGCTGAAGCCAACGAATTTAAATTGAAATAAAGGTTGTGGTAACAGTTTGATTTCTAAAACTGTGAAGGAAGGGGAGGGAAAAAAACTGTGTTACATAATAGGATAATCTTGATTAGTTTTATGAATGCTGTGTATGCAGCTTATTAACTGTGCATCGGATACGAATAGTTCACTAGACTAATTCTTCGTCATCAAATTCTAGGAGAAGATGAAGTAAGCAACATTATCTGTGGAATGGTCATTCTTCATCTGGTCATATGGGGAATTAATCATTTTGCATAATACTTACTTGAATATAGCCACCTATTGACTATTTACAGTGCGTACATATGACACTAAACATTTTTCTTTAAATATTTGATTTATTTTAAGAAGTATGTAATTATTTTCAGGTATGTAATCTGCTACATGAAGAGTTTTGCATTTGATGTAGCTCTGACTCGGGAGCCTTTACTGCACACCAGCTCCAAGGCACTATTCGAAATGCCTCTGCTTGGACCATTTACTGTGGTTTCCAATTATCTATTGTGAAAAAGTGAGTCGCACATTTCTTTTGTCCTACCACAGTATGTCCTGACCCAGAACTTTATTGTGGTACCCAGTGCAGGAATAAAAAGCTACCGTGGCTACCCCATATCAATCAGCAAAAAACTAGCTGCAGACAGAAGCTTGAAGCTCTAGATTAGATTAGATAAGATAAGATTTACTTTCATTCCAATTGATCCGTAGTCAGGAGGTCCTCCAGGGTGTAGAACATGTCAGAAAAACAATAATACATGACAAATATTTGCAACTCAAACAAATAAGGTAATGTACCATTCCACAAGTCCCAAGTGGAATGATTCTCATTTTTTTAAATGAACACTATATGAAAGAATCATTTTACAAACACTAATGCACTGAATTTAAAATAAAAAAAAGTTTTTTATTTATTTATAAGGTAATAAAAATGTAATGGAACTACTATAATACTTATTTACAATGAACACATTACTGCACTGAAATTGTGCAGAAGTTACACTACTGGCCATTAAAACTGCTACACCAAGAAGAGAGGCAGATGATAAACGGGTATTCATTGGAGAGATATGCTGTACTAGAACTGACAGGTGAATACATTTTGACGCAATTTGGGTGCATAGATCCTGAGAAATCAGTACCCAGAACAACCAATTCTGGCCGTAATAACGGCCTTGATACGCCTGGGCATTGAGTCAGACAGAGCTTGGATGGCATATACAGGTATAGCTGCCATGCTGCTTCAACACGATACCACAGTTCATCAAGAGTAGTGACTGGCGTATTGTGACGAGCCAGTTGCTCGGCCATCATTGACCAGACGTTTTCAGTTGGTGAGAGATCTGGAGAATGTGCTGGCCAGGGCAGCAATCGAACATTTTCTGTATCCAGAAAGGCCCGTACAGGACGTGCAACATGCGGTCGTACATTATCCTGCTGAAATGTAGGGTTTCGCAGGGATCGAATGAGGGGTAGAGCCACGGGTCGTAACACCTCTGAAATGTAACGTCCACTGTTCAAAGTGCAGTCAATGCGAACAAGAGGCGACCAAGACGTGTAACCAATGGCACCCCATACCATCACGCCGGGTGATACGCCAGTATGGCGATGACGGATACACGCTTCCAATGTGCGTTCACTGCGATGTCGCCAAACACGGATGCGACCATCATGATGATGTAAACAGAACCTGGATTCATTCAAGAAACTGACATTTTGCCATTCGTGCACTCAGGTTCATGGTTGAGTACACCATCGCAGGCGGTCCTGTCTGTGATGCAGCGTCAAGGGTAACCACAGCCATGGTCTCCAAGCTGCTGCAAACATCGTCAAACTGTTCATGCAGTTGGTTGTTGTCTTGCAAACATTCCCATTTGTTGCCTCAGGGATCAAGACGTGGCTGCACTATCCGTTACAGCCATGCGGATAAGATGCCTGTCATCTCGACTGCTAGTGATATGAGGCCGTTGGGATTCAGCACGGCGCTCCGTATTACCCTTCTGAACCCACTGATTCCATATTCTGCTAACAGTCATTGGATCTCGACCAACGCGAGCAGCAATATCGTGATATGATAAACCGCAAACGCGATAGGCTACAATCTGCCCTTTATCAAAGTTGGAAACGTGATGGTACGCATTTCTCCTCCTTACACGAGGCATCACAACAACATTTCACTAGGCAACACCAGTCAACTGCTGTTTGTGTATGAGAAATCTGTGGGAAACTTTCCTCATGTCAGCACGTTGTAGGTGTTGCCACCGGCGCCACCCTTGTGTGAAGGCTCTGAAAAGCTAATCATTTGCAAATCACAGCATCTTCTTCCTGTCGGTTAAATTTCGCTTCTGCAGCACGTCATCTTCATGGTGTAGCAATTTTAATGGCCAGTAGTGTATATTGTACTTGTATAGACACACACACACACACACACACACACCCACACACACACACACACACACACACACACACACACACACACACATATTCACACATTCTACTGAGAAATTCATCAATGGAGTAGAAGGAGTTGACTACCAATAAATCCTTTAGGATTCTCTTAAACTGAATTTCATTAGTTGTTAAGCTTTTTACGGCTGCTGGCAAGTTATTGAAAAGTGTGTTCCTGAATAATGCACACTTTTTTGTACAAGAGCAAGAGACTTTAAATCCTTGTGAAGATTATTCTTATTCCTAGTATTGATTCCATGAATTGAGCTGTTGGTTTGAAAAGGTGATATATTTTTAATGACAAATTTCACTAAGGAATAAATGTATTGGGAAGCAGTAGTTAGTATCCCTAGTTCCCTAAACAGGCTTCTGCAAGATGTTCTTGAGTTTACACTACATATAACTCTTACTGTACGTTTTTGATTCCGGAAAACTTTAGCTTGGCTTGTTGAATTATCCCAAAAAATAATCCCATATGACATTATGGAATGAAAGTAAGCAGAGTATGCCAGCTTTTTCATTTTTATATCCCCTATGTCTGACACAATTCGCATTGCAAATAGAGATTTCTTAAGATGCTTCAGCAGTTCTGTGGTGTGCTCCTCCCAGTTCAATTTATCATCAGGCTGTAATCCCAAGAATTTAACACTGTCCTCTTCTTCTATCTGCTTGTAATTGTATATTAGGCATATACTCGTGGGACACACCTTACAAGTTCTGAACTGCATGTAGTGTGTTTTTTCAAAGTTTAGTGACAAAGAAATGGCTAGGAACCAGTGATTAATGTCCACAAATATTTTATTAGCCAATCTCTCTAAGACTACAATTCATTTACTATTTATTGCAGTGTTTGTATCATCGGCAAACAAAAAAACACCCTTTGTTTCCTGCCGGAGATAGATACAAGATTTGAACCATTTTGCAGCATTTCCTGTTACACCACAATATTCTAATTTACTTAAAAGGATATTGTGATTTACAAAGTCAAATGCTTTTGACAGATCACAAAATATACCAGTTGCCTGCAATTTTTTGTCTAATGAATTGAGTACATTTTCATTATAAGTGTGGATAGCCTTCTCAATATCAGAACCCTTTAGAAATCCGAGGTGTGACTTTGACAGTATGTCATTTGAGATAAGATGGTTATAAAGCCGACTTTACATTACTTTTTCTAAAATTTTTGAGAATGCTGGCAAAATGAAATTGGATGGAAATTTGATGCTATTTCTTTATCTACCCTCTTAAACAGAGGCTTAACTTCAGCATATTTTGACCATTCAGGAAATATTCCACTGATAAAAGACTGGTTACACAGATAGCTTAATATGTTACTCAACTCAGAATCACATTCTTTAATTAACTTTGTTGATATTTTATCATACCCACTAGATGTTTTTGATTTTAAAGATTTTATGATTGACAGTATTTCTGCTGGGGTAGTGACGATCAAATTCATTTTATGAGAGTTACTTGAAATGTCTGGTCCAAGGTATTTCATAGCAGCATCTACAGAACCTGACAACCTCATCTTTTCAGTAACAGTTATAAAATGTTTGTTAAAAAGTTATGCAACACTACACACATCTGTCACCAATGTATCATATACTCTTAATGCTATTTGCCCCTCTTCATGTCTGGTTCTACTGGTCTCCTCCTTCACTATATCCCAAAAAAATGGTTCAAATGGCTCTGAGCACTATGCGACTTAACTGCTGAGGTCATCAGTCTCCTAGAACTTAGAACTACTTAAACCTAACTAACCTAAGGATATCACACACATCTGTGTCCGAGGCAGGATTCGAACTTGCGACCGTAGCGGTCGCGCGTTTCCAGACTAGCATCTAGAACCGTCGGCCACACCGGCCGGCTCACTATATCCCATATTGTCTTTATTTTGTTATCAGATATGACTATCTTTTCCTGGTAATATATTTGCTTTGATGTCCGTATTACAGTCTTTAATATTTTGCAGTATTTTTTGTAATGTGCTATAGCATCAGCATCAGAACTGTTTCGGATTGAGAGATACAGTGTTTGTTGTGTCTTATAAGATACCCCTATTCCTTGAGTAATTCATGGCTTGTTTGTAGACTTAGCTCTAACCTTGGTTAGTTTTGGGGGGGAAAACAGTGTTCACCTAAGGTAAGCACTTTATTAGCAAAAGTGTTATATTTTTCATTCATGCCATGAGCACTGTAAACATCAGTCCAGTGAATGTCTCTGAGGAGTGTCCTAAAATAATCAATTTTTGGCTTATTGATTACCCTCTTGAGCTCAGATTTAACAGACTTTATATCCTGTTCAGCATTAACATTTAACAGAAGGAACTGCATATCATGGTCTGAGAGGCCATTGACTATTGGTTTTGTAATATAATGTTGTTCATTGGACTTTTTTATAAAGATATTATCAATGGCTGTGAGCAGTTGGCTACCCTAGCGGGGAACTTTACAGTGGGAATTAAGTTGAATGCTAGAGCTACTAACTCAAATAAGTTCTTATTGGGAGAGTCTTTAAGGAAATCTACATTGAAATTACCAGCAACCACTATTTCTTTGTTTTTTGTTGTTAAATGGGCCAATACAGATCCAAGGTGGTTTATGAACAGATTAAAGTTACCTGCAGGTGCTCGATATACACTTTATATTATGAAGGATTTTTGTTAAATTCTACTTCTTTTGCAGATGCTTCCATATGCTGTTCTAGGCAAAATTTATGAATGTTCCTGATGAATGTGGCAACTCCTCCTTTCTCCATTTCTGCACTACAAAAGTGAGATGCTAATGCAAACCCTGTAACACTTAAAAGTTCTATACCAGTGGTCACATGATGTTCAGAAATGCAGATTATGTCACCTGGGTTTGAGGACTATTTCATCTCTGCAGATAATTAATTCATTATTTTTATTTCTCAGCCCTCGAATATTTTGATGCACTGAAGATAGCTGATATTTCACATTGACTAAGTTAAAATTGAGTAGAGTTGAAATATCTGCTGACTGTTGAAAATTCTTAACCTATAGCTGTTTATGCTGATGTAATAAGCAAGAATTATGTTTTTTGGTTTCTTTCTCAAACTGAAGGTTTGTCTCAGCCCTAACCTCTCTTAAAATTTGGTTTCTTTCTGTCCTCTCTACTGTAAAAAAGGGTCTTTTCTGAACCCTATCACCACTGGTATTTTATCACTCCTGACAGTGCTTCCCCCCCTTTAACTTCCTGCTATTTTCCCAGCCAATTTACCCTTCCCTTTCCTGTTGAGGTGAAGGCCGTATGTAGTATAATCTCACTTGTTGAGAGAATCAACAGGAACCACACCAATGTGTGACCCTGCACCCGACATAAGCAGCTGTTCCAACTCCAAATTAACTCTCTTGACAGAAGAGTTCAAATGAGGTCAGTCATGGTGCCCAACAACAGATACAAACTCAACACTAGTATGATGCTGATGCAATCTTTGCCAGGTCACACTCTATACTGTACCCAGGATCTCTGTCAGTACTATTACCTGCACCACCCACTATAACCACGGTGTCTTCCTTAGTGAAATCTTTGCAAAGTGATCCTAAATCCTCTGTCATGTGCTCCAGACCAGCACTAGGTTTAAAAAAATTGGTAACCTGGTATTCTGATCCTAGTTCATCCTGCAAAAGTTGGCCAACACCTCTTCCATGGGAACTACCTTACAACAACGCTTTCTTTCTCTTTACTGATTTCCCTACATTCTTAATTTTCAATTTGCTGCTGAAAGTTTGTTGTGCCCTGTCTACACCTGCAACTGCTTGAGGCACACCAGCTTCTAACTGAAGCAACAGGTCAAATATTTTTTTCCACATTTACCACTAAGCTGTCAGACAAAGTTCTAGGCCTGATCCTCCTGTTGCCTGATGCCACTTCCCACATCTCTTTACCCTTCTCCCTCCTTAACCTGTCAAGATCTCCCCTGACCTTGTCCAACTCAGCCTGAAGGGCGGCAATTTTCCCCTCCTGTTCTAGTATCTTCCTATCTCTATTACAAATCCTACAAAACCACTGATGAGTCTCATTTACTTCCCCTATTCCCATGCCACTACAGTCACCCACATGTAAAAAAACCTACAGCACCCATCACACCAAAGCCCCAACCTAACAATTCTACGGCAGGTCAAGCACTTTTCACTCATGATAAACGTAATAGTTTGTTAAGAATAAGTCAGTTAAATTACAGATAAACACGAAAATATGGTTCCGCAAATTTGGCCTATACGCAGCTGTGTGTAAACAAAAAGAACAGTGCAAAGTTTCTGAAACAACAACTTAAATTTCACTCTACTTTCTGGAAATGTGAATTAAATAGTGAAGAGGTACACTATAGTTAAATTGCTGGAGAGAGTAAAGAACAACTAAATGAAATTCTATAGATTTGCTGCGGCAAAACGTAAACAGAGAATACGACTGTACAATCTTTTCGCGTTTTCTGCTGTATTACATAAAGAAAAATGAAACCTTTAATGGTATGCTTGAAAGGCACACTAATACACCTATTTACCACATAATCAGTACTAAATTATATGTTTTTACAATCTAAAAGGACTTACCTTTACGAGAACACCAAAACTCGCGCTAGTCGCCTGGCTGCAGGCCTGCCAGTGCTGCTTTTTTTGAACCTGCAGTCTTCCCTTCCCTGGCTACACCATGGGAGGAGAACAAGCTTGTGTTGAAAAACCTTCCCCGTTACCTGGTCTTTGCAAGAATGGACTGGGGAACATTCACTGCCACAAATCCTTTATTTTCGTGGAAGATATGAAAGGCAAGTTTGGCGAAGTAAGAGTCTCTCAGTAAGATATGCTCAGGTTCCCTGTTGATGAAAACTACTTCTGCTGCCCGTCTGCAGCTTTTCATGCTTATCATCATCTTGGCGATGTCCCAGTGCCCGTTACACTTCACCAATCTTTGAATGTGGTCCAGAGAGTCATTTTTTGTAGGGACCTCATTCTTCAAAGTGATTGACTCTGGGCCAGTCTGGAACGACAGGGTGTTCATTTTATTTGGCGTGTGCAGAAAGGCCATTAGGACAACCACACTGATAACTGCGTCTTTATTCTGACCGCCCCCCACCTCAGAAGCACCCCCCCCCCTCCTCGCCAACCATTGGGGACACCAGTAGTCCCCACTTCTAAGCCGGAGAAGCGTAAGTCGTCTTCTGCTTCTCTTGCTAGGAAGGGATCCCTTGGCTCACTCCCTTCCCAGTTTCCTACCAGTGGCAAATCAGACACCTGCCAGGGGCTGAAGAAACCCCAGGTAGCTGGTCGTAGGGCTTCGCGGTCCTCTTCAGTTCCGGAGACTGAATCAAAGAAGCCCTCCCAGCAAGGGCAACCAAAGGAACAGTGTGGGAAATCGATTTCGAAGACCCCCTAAGACCAAAGAAATTGTGGTGGCACCCACTCCACCACTACCTACAAGCTCTGCGCCTGAGGATGCGGTGGAGATTCGGGCGTCCGCTGAGGACCTAGACCTCGCCAGTCCCTTAGACATGATGGATGTCGCTCCCATCGGTACTCAGTTGGTGGCAGCTGGTGACCCAGCGGCGTAATCTGCCTCTTCGGTCCCTTCACGCCTTTCTCGACCATGGACAATGTCATCCTCCAGTGGAACTGAGCGGTTTTTTCCACCATCTTGCTGAGCTCCGACAACTTCTCAGCCTTCACCCTTTCCTCTGCATTGCTCTTCAGGAAACTTGGTTTCTGGCGACGCAAATCTCCGCCCTCCATGGCTATCGGGGTTATTATAAGAACTGGGCAGCTTATGAGAGGGTATCTGGTGCCGTCTGCATCTACGTCCTTCACTCTCTTTACAGCGAGTCTGTCCCTCTACAAACACCCTTATAGGCTGTCGCTGTTCGGGTGTGAACACCTCAGGCTGTTACAGTCTGCAGTCTCTATCTTCCACCGGATGGTGATGTCCCGCAGCATGTCCTGGCTGTGCTGATAACGCAATTGCCACCACCTTTTCTGTTACTGGTCGACTTCAATGCCCATAACCCTCTGTGGGGTGAATCAGTGGCAACAGGCAGAGGCAACATCATTGAGCAAGTATTGGCACAGCTTGACCTTTCTCTTTTAAATACTGTTGCCTCCACACATTTCGCTTTTAAGTACTGTTGCCTCCACACATTTCAGTGTGGTGCATTGCAAGTACTCAGCTATTGACCTTTCGATCTACAGCCCTAGCCTATTACCATCATTCCAATGGAGTGTGCGTGACAACTTGTGCGGTAATGACCACTTTCCGATCTTTCTGTCACTGCCACAGCGTCACTCTTCTGGGCGCCCCTGCAGATGGGCTATGAATGAGGCTGACTGGTACTTGTTCACCTCCATTGCCACTATTGAGCCTCTTTCCAATGACACCATTCATGCAGTGGTTCAGTCGGTCACCACCGGCATCACCACTGCCGCAGGATCTGCCATTCCCTGTTCTTCTGGGTCTCCTCAGCGGAGGACTATGCCTTGGTGATCGCCCGAGATTGCTGAGGCAATTGAAGATCGCAGGCGGGCACTCCAGCATCACAAGCGGTGTCCCTCATTGGCACACTTCATCGCCTTTAAACGGCTCCGTGTGCGAGCCCGCTGCCTCATTCGCCAACGCAAGCAGGAGTGCTGGGAAAGGTATGTCTCCACCATTGGCATCTGTACCTCTGTCGCAGTTTTGGGCCAAGATTAAGTGACTCTATGGCTATCGGACCCCTGTCAGCGTACCTGCGCTTTCACTGAATGGAGCAGTCTGTACTGACTCCAACACAATTGCAAACCACTTAGCGGAGCATTTTGCTCAGACTTCCACTTCTGTGAATTACCCACTGGCCTTCCGCTCCCCGAAAGAGCGGTTGGAACATCGGAGTATTTCATTTCACACGCACCGCCCTGAATCATACAGTGCTCCGTTCAGTGAGTGGGAATTCCAAAGTGCCCTAGCCGCTTGCCCTGATACAGCTCCCGGGCCAGATCGCATCCACTGTCAGGTACTCAAACACCTCTCGGTGGACTGCCAGCGATGCCTCCTAGACCTTTTCAACCGTATCTGGGTTGAGGGTGAGTTGCCGCCGCAATGGCAGGAAAGCATTGTAATCCCCGTGTTGAAACTTGGCAAGAACCGACTGGAGGTGGACAGCTACCGCCCCATTAGCCTCACCAACGTTCTTTGCAAGTTGCTAGAATGCATGGTGAGCCGGAGGTTGAGTTGGCTACTTGAGTCTCGGGGCCTTCCGGCACCATCTCAGGATAGGTTCCGTAAGGGCCGCTCTGCCACCGATAATCTGTTGTGCCTGGAGTCTGCCATCCTTATGGCCTTTACCCACTGTCAGCATCTGTTTGCCGTGTTTTTTGACATCTGGAAGGCATTCATGGTTGGTGTCCTCGGGTCCGGTCTGCTTGCAATTTTTCGTACAAAATTTTCTGTTGCTTCGTTCCTTCTGCGTGCAAGATGCGGCTTCTGGTTGGGGTCCTCAGGGTCCGGTCCACTCCCAATTTTTCATACAAAATTTTCTGTCGGTTCGTTCCTTCCCCATGCAAGTTGCGGCCTCCCATAATTCCACCCGAGTTCAGGAGAATAGGGTACCGCAAGGATCTGTCTTAAGTGTCTGCCTCTTTTTAATTGCAATTAATGGGCTCACTGTGGCGGTGGGAACGTCTGTCTCAGCTTCTTTGTATGCTGACGACTTCTGCCTATACTTTGCTGAATGGCAGCTGCAGGGCGTTATCCACAAGGCGCAGTCTTGGGCTGTAGCACATGGCTTCCAGTTTTCAACTGCCAAGACCTACGTTATGCATTTCTGCCGGCGACGCACTGTTCACCCTGAGCCATGGCTTTATCTTGACGGCAAACCTCTTGCTGTGGTAGAGACGCATTGGTTTTTAGGATTGGTTTTTGACACCCAGTTGACTTGGCTACCTCATATTCAGCAGCTTAAATGGATGTGCTGGTGGCATCTTAGCGCACTTAGTTGCTTGAGGCACACCAGCTGGGATGCCGATTGGTCTACCCTTCTACGGCTCTACCAGGTGTTAATTCAGTCCCATCTAGATTATGGGAGCCTGGCTTAAGGTTCGGCATCACCTTCTGCATTGCAGTTGCTTGACCCCCATCGTTCACAGCGGGATCGGACTCGCCACTGGAGCTTTCTGGACAAGCCTGTCAACAGCATACTTGTGGAGGCAGTTGTCCCTCCATTGCGGTTTCAGCACCAACGATTACTGGCTGCTTATGCTACACACGTTTGTAGCTTGCCCAGGCATCCCAGTTATCGTCTCCTGTTCCCTCAGTCGGTCGTCCTTCTTCTGGAATGGCGGCCCCGGTCAGGGTGTAGGATTGCAGTTTGTGTCTTCTCTCTGGGCTTGAGGTTTTCCCTCTTCCACCTCTTTTTCCAGGTCGCTCTGTGTATACCCCCGTGGTGTGTGCCCCGCCCATGCCTTCAGCTCTATTCGGCACAGGGCACGAAGGACTCGGTTCTTCCTTAGGCCCTCTGCCGCTGCTTTCTTTCAATCCTTGCCGCATTTCAAGGCTCTGACGTTGTCTGTACTGATGGTTCGATGGTTGCTGGTCATGTCGGTTATGCTCTTACTCTAGGGGATCATTATGAACAACACTCATTGCTGGCACGCTGCAATGTTTTCACTGCTGAGCTGGTTGTCACGTCTTGCGCGCTAGAGTATATCCGCTCCTGCTCAGGTGAGTCCTTCGTTATCTGTAGTGACTGCCTGAGCAGTTTATGAGCTATCTAACAGTGTTTCCCTCGCTCTCGTCTGGTGATGGCTATCCAGAAGTCCCCCTAAACTCTTGCCCGTTGTGGCCGTTCTGTGGTCTTTGTGTCGACCCCGGGTAATGTCGGCATCCCGGGAAATGAACGTGTTGACACGTTGGCCAAACAGGCTGTCAGTGCACCAGCGCTGGAGATTGGCCTTTCGGAGAGTGATCTCAGGTCAGTTTTGTGGCAGAAGGTACTTCGCACCTTGGGTGAAGAATGGCAGACCCTTCCTTCACCCAACAAACTTCGGGCCATCGAGGAGGCTATTGGTGCGTGGCACCTTTCCTTGCGGGTCTCTCGCAAGTACTCTGTTGGCCTCTGCTGGCAACGCATTGACCACACCTGGATAACACACAGCTATTTATTACGCCACAAGGACCCACCTTTATGTTGCTGTGGGTCAGCTTTGACGAAGGTCCAGATCTTTTTGGACTGCCTGCTTTTAACTCTGCTCAGGCAGAAGTTTGCGCTGCCTGATACGCTTCTTGCACTTTTATCAGATGACGTTGCGATGGCAGATATAGTTTTGAGTTTTATTCGTGCAGGGAGTTTTTATGCCTTGATCTAAGTGTTTGTCCTTTTTTTTTGTGTGGAGTCTGGCCTGTAGCCTACGTTTTTAGACTGTGGTTTTTAGTGTGTTTCTTGGTGGTTGGCTTTTCCTTTTTTGTTTCTATGGTCGGCCAACCACTGTCACATTCGGTGTGATTTTAATTCCTTTTTTCTAGTCTCTGTCTGTGTCTTTCTTGTCCTGAGTCATCTCTTGTCATCTCCATTATTTGTTCTTATTCTTTGTGGGTGTTTCAATTTCATGGACCGATGGCCCTAGTAGTCTGGTCCCTTCAATCCCACAAACCAACCAACCAACCAACCTCCCTCTTCCTTGTCACAGTCCCATCCCCATCTCCTCTCCTCCTCTGCTGCTCCTGAGACCTCCCCTCTAGGTGCCACTCCCCCTCCCTGGCCGAAGAAGTGCTCCACTTCTTTGGTGCCTGGCAGTGATGGGGCCCCCTCCCGGGATCCCTACACCCAGCCCAGTGGCTCTTGGGTCAGAGGCCTGCTTCCACAACTCTGCCATGGGACACACAGTCTGTGTGCCACAAGATTACTCGCTCTCTTTTGGGTCTGGATCTTTCAGAAGTCTGCTTTCCCTCAATGCCTGGCCCATGTCAACTTCTGAAAGACTAGAAGAAGAAACATAAATCCCCCCCCCCCCCCCCACCAGTCCCCAGCCGCGCCATCTCCCACCTCGCAACCAGAGTCAGACATCTTATTTATGGATGTCACCTCATTGTCGTTGGTGGCGAATGGTGACCTAGCAGCATGATTGACTCCAGACCATTCGCCTCCCATTTAATACCTGCTCTATGGTTATTCAGTGGAACTATAATGAATACTGCCATCCCCCTGCGGGTTCGGGGGTTAGAATAGGCCCGCGGTATTCCTACCTGTCGTAAGAGGTGACTAAAAGGAGTCTCACATGTTTCGGCCTTATCTGATGGTCCCCTCTTGTGTTTGACCTCCATCTTTCTAAATTATTCCGAAGAGCGAGCCAATTGGGGAAGGGCGCCTTCCGTGGTGCACTGTATCCGTCGTGCATTGAGACCTTTAGCCGGCTTTTTCGTCGTTCAATGGTGTCCCGCTCGTTTTCCGTCTCTTGGGCGAGGATACGTCCCTGGGTGCGATTCCCACGCTGCACTCTGCAGTGTTGCTTTTAACTGCAACGACGACCTTGGACATTTTTGCACCTAAGATCCAGCACGGTAGCCAGTCCGTTGTGGTGGGGCCGCCATGTACACTGTTGGTTGTAGCCCCCTGACAACACAGAGATCGCTCTACTGATGCCTGCGCCGTTAACTCCCCACGTATGCCGAGGAGTAGATGCCCATCTCCCTGGGGCATCAGGACTCCCGGCAATGGCCATCCTGCCAGGTGGCTATTGCTGCGGCTGGGTGGCGCCCGTGGGGAGGGCCCTTGGTCGGAGTAGGTGGCATCAAGGCGTATGACCCGCAATGAAGCATGGTACATCATCTCTCGCTGGCGGCCAGCCACCAGCAGTCTCTAAGCGTTCGAGGGCTCATTTTAAAGCTAACGTTTATGACCCCAAATCGTTCCCATCCCTGGCCACACCATGGAAGGAACAAAAGGCAATGCATGACAGTGACGTGTGTTTGCCCAGGTATCTCGTCTGTACCAGAGCTGATGGTGCCTCGTTTCTATCCTTGAAGCCTCAGTTCTTTGTAGAGCATTTAGAGGACAAGTTCGTGGAGGTGGAGGGCTTGTCCAAAATGCGCTCTGGGTCAGTTTTGATAAAAACGGCATCCTCTGCCCAGTCATGCAGGTTACTTGCTTGTGACAAGTTGGGGGATGTTAACGTTACCTTCACCCCACATAAGAGTTTAAATATGGTCCAGGGTATTATTTTCCATCGGGACCTACTTTTGCAGTCTGATGACGAGCTGCGCGCCAATTTAGAGCGCCGAGGTGTACATTTCGTCCGGCGCGTTCATCGGGGTCCGAGGGACAATCAGGTAGCTACTGGTGCCTTCATCTTGGCCTTCGAAGGTGATACATTACCAGAGAAGGTCAAGGTGATGGTCTACCGATGTGACGTCAAATCCTATATCCCTCCCCCTATGCGGTGCTTTAAGTGCTGGAAGTTTGGTCACATGTCCTCTCGCTGTAGTTCTAGCCTCACATGTCGAGATTGTGGACGCCCATCTCATCCCGATACTCCATGTGCCCCGCCTCCCATCTGTGTCAACTGCGGGGAGCACCATTCACCTTGCTCGCCAGACTGCAGCATCTTCCAGAAAGAACCGACTGACCTACACTGAGGCTAAGCGGAAATTTGAATGGCTACATCCCGTGCGCATGATGTCATCTTATGCCTCCAGTGCCACTCCTGCTCCAGCTCCTTCAGCTGCACGTCATACCGTCAGCTCTCAGAGTCAGAGGACCTCACCTGCCCCCTTGACGATGGGGGCCCCTTCTCTCGCTGTTGCTCCCACACCATCTACCTCGGGAGCAGCACCCAATAAACACTGGGGACACCAGTCCCCACTTCTACGCCGGAGAAGCGTAAGTCTTCTTCGGCTTCTCTCGCTCGGAAGGGATCTCTTGGGTCACTCCCTTCCCAGGTTCCTACCAGCGGCACAGCAGACACCAACCAGTGGCTGAAGACGCCGCAGGTCGCTGGTCGACGGGCTTCGCGATCCTCTTCGGTCCCGGAGACTGACTCCAATAAGCCCTCTCAACAACGGCAACCAAAGGAACAGTGAGAGAAAATGACTTAGAAGACCCGTAAGACCAAGACCCCTGCGGTGGCACCTACTCCACCGCTACCTAAAAGCTCTGCGTCTGACGATGAGGTGGCGATCCTTGCGTCCGCTGAGGACCTCGATCTCGCCGGTCCCTCAGGCGCAATGGATAGCACTTGCACGGGTGCTCCATCGGAGGCAGCAGGTGACCCAGCGGCGTAATCTGCCTTCCCAGTCCCTTCACGCCTTTCTCCGCCATGGACAATACCATCCTCCAGTGGAACTGCAGCGGTTTCTTCCACCATCTAGCTGAGCTCCGCCAACTTATCAGCCTTCACCCTTTCTTCTGCATTGCTCTTCAGGAAACTTGGTTTCCAGCAATGCGAACCCCCGCCCTCCGTGGCTATCGGGGTTATTATATGAACCTGGCAGCATATGAAAGGGTGTCTGGTGGCGTCTGCCTCTATGTCCTTCACTCTCTGCACAGCGAGTCTGTCCCTCTCCACACACCTTTAGAGGCTGTTGCTGTTCGGGTGTGGACGCCACAGGATGTTACCGTCTGCAGTCTTTACCTTCCACCGGATGGTGATGTCTCGCAGCATGTCCTGGCTGCGCTGATAGCCCAATTGCCGCCACCTTTCTTGCTATTGGGCGATTTCAACGCCTATAACCCTCTGTGGGTTGGGTCAGTGGAAACAGGTCGAGGCGCCACCATTGAGCATTTATTGTCGTAGCTCGATCTCTCGATTTTAAATGATGGTGCCTTCACACACTTCAGTGTGGCGCTTGGCACATACTCCGCCATTGACCTTTCAATCTGTAGCCCTAGCCTCTTCCTGTCTGTCCAATGGAGTGTGCATGACGACCTGTGTGGTAGTGAGCACTTTCCGATCTTTCTGTCACTACCACAGCGTCACTCTTCTGGGCGCCCTAGCGGATGGGCTATGAATAAGGCTGACTGGGACTTGTTCTCCTCCACTGCCACTATTGAGCCTCTCTCTAATGATGACATTGATGCGGTGGTTCAATCGGTCACCACCGGCATCGTTACTGCCGCCGAATCTGCCATTCCCCGTTCCTCTGGGTCCTCTCGGCGGCGGACTGTGCCTTGGTGGTCGCCTGAGATCGCTGCAGCGATTAAAGATCGCCGGCGGGCGCTACAGCGTCACAAGCGACATCCGTGCATTGAACACCTCATCACCTTCAAACGGCTGCGAGCGCGGGCCCGCCGCCTTATCCGCCAAAGCAAGCAGGAGTGCTGGGAGCGGTATGTGTCCACCATTGGCCTCCATGTCTCTCCATCGCAGGTCTGGGCCAAGATCCGACGCCTCTATGGCTATCGGACCCCTGTCAGCATCCCTGCGCTCTCACTGAATGGAGCAGTTTGTACAGACTCCGACGAAATTGCCAACAGCTTGGCAGAGCATTTTGCTCTTAGTTCCGCTTCTTCCAATTACCCGCTCCACTAAAGAGCGGATGGAACGTCAGAGCCTTTCGTTTCGCACCCACCACCCAGAATCTTACAATGCTCCATTCAGTGAGTGGGAATTTCGCAGTGCCCTAGCCGCTTGTCCTGATACCGCTCCTGGGCCAGATGGCATCCACTGTCAGATGCCCCCCCCCAGGGGATCCACAACTCTTTTGTGGATACGTGTGTAGCGAGCACGGGACCCCGAGCTAATGTGGCCTTCCTTCTTTTCTGGGCTGCATACCCCCCCTTTCCGTATCCTTCCCCATCCCCCCCACTTCGCCCCCCCCCCCCCCCCTCACCTCTGGCTCTTTCCTTCCCTTTCTCCCCCTCTGGGAGTATGGTTTGTGCCTACGTCCGGAGACGGACGCTTGTAAATGTACCGCACTCTTCGCTTTCCTTGCTTGTATGTCTTCATCTTTCTTCGTCCTTCCCTTTTTCCTTACCTCTTCTCTTTACCCTTTTCTCCGCTGCGGCGTTTGAGACCTCTCTTCTTTCTTTTCCCTGTCTCTTTCTTCCTCCCTGTGCGTGTCTGAAGGCCGACCCACGCACTTCCATGCGTAGCCGGTGACGGGGTAACGCGTAATTCCCCGCCCCGGGTAGACAGGTAGGACACGTACGTACCCCCTGGTAACGGCCAGGCCCAGGGAGGGGTGATTACCCGAGCTGATACCTTCCGAAAGTGCCGATTGGTCCCTCCGTCCGGTTGTCGGGAGGTGTGACCTGAGGTGTGAACAATCACCTAAGGCGGGTGTGCCCTCGGTGAGGGCCCCCACAAGGAAGGAGCGCGCCATCGGAGACGCCGGTAATCATGGGGGATTCTTCCGCAATGGTTTCCTCACCTTCCACTATGTCTGCTCACAAACGTAAGTTCACTGAGTCTCAGCCACAGACGGTTCTTCCATCGTTGCCACAGTTCCTTGTTGTTTCTCGGTCTGACGAAGGTCACGACTTTTCCACGGTCAACCCTTTCATTATTCAGAAAGGTGTCGACGCAATTGCGGGTCCTGTAAAGTCTTGTTCCAGATTACGGAATGGCACCCTGTTGTTGGAAACACACAGTGCCCTCCAGGCTCAAAAATTGCTGCGTACTTCTCTGCTCCACACCTTCCCTGTCCGGGTGGAACCGCACCGTACCTTAAATTCCTCGCGTGGAGTCGTTTATACACGCTCCCTCGATGGATTGTCTGACGAAGAAATTCAGCACTACCTGTCTGACCAGGGCGTCACAGCTGTTCATCAGGTTATGAAAAGGGTTGACTCGAACATCATTCCAACCCGCACTGTCTTCTTGACATTTGACAAAGTTCAACTCCCATCAAAAATCAAAGCAGGCTATGAGATAATTTCCGTTCGCCCTTATGTCTCAAACCCTACGCGTTGCTATCGATGTCAGCGGTTCAATCACACCAGCCAGTCCTGTTCCAATCCGGCCAAATGTGTTACGTGTGGCAAGGATGCCCATGAGGGTGCTTGTCCACCTCCATCCCCTCGCTGCATCAACTGTATGGGTGACCACGCTGCTTCCTCTCGAGATTGCCCCGTTTTTAAGGACGAAAAACTCATCCAGGAAATAAGAGTGAAGGAAAAGGTGTCGACCTTTGCTGCTCGAAAGTTACTCGCCAGTCGACAGCCCACTGTGCCTCAGAAAGGTAAATACAGCACTGTCCTTGCTTCTCCTCGGCCAACAAAGGAGGCGGCCACGCAGACTTGCGACCTCACCTTTAGTACCACGGTCGTCAGATCGGCCAGCGCAAAGATCGCCCATTCAACCTCACCACTTTCGCCTGCCCACTCAATGGCTCACCCTTCGTCGGGTTCTGCTAAATCTCGAGCCCAAAAGTCAGACGCCAAGTCTTCGAAAAAAGAGCATTCTCATGAAGAGTTTTTACGTACCGCAACTTCACAACCATCGGTTCCTCCTTCATCTAAACATCATACTTCCAAGAAGGCTACGAAGAAACACAGTTCCTCTCCTTCTCCGCCAAGGCGTGTCCCATCTACAGCACCACCTGGCGGAAATCGCCCTCGGCCGTCTTCTGTGTCGCCGAGGCGCACTGCTGGTGGCCGGTCAACTGGCCGATCGTTGGTGGCTGGAGCTGCTCCTGACCAACCTATGGATCAGGATCTTCTGCCTTCGACTGAATGCCATTCCATGCTGTCGGTCGCAAGCTCTGAGCAGTCGTTGAGTTGACAGCACCCTTGGTCACGTTCCTCCATTTTCTGTTCACCCTATGTCCATTATCCACTGGAATATCCGCGGCATTCGAGCCAATCGGGATGAATTGTCGATCCTCTTACGATCCTACTCGCCGGTCATCTTCTGTCTTCAGGAAACAAAGCTGCGTCCCCATGACCGCTTTGTTCTCCCTCATTTTCAGTCCGTCCGATATGACCTCCCCTCTGTTGAAGGCACTCCGGCCCATGGAGGACTCATGATTCTGCTCCACGATACTCTCCATTATCACCAAATCCCCTTAAACAGTTCCTTCCAAGCTGTCGCCGTCCGTCTTTCCCTTTCTGGATACACGTTCTCTCTTTGTACGGTATACATTCCATCGTCCACACCAATGGCACGAGCTGATCTCCTTCATCTTCTTGGTCAGCTTCCACCCCCGTATTTGCTGGTTGGGGACTTCAATGCCCACCACCCGCTTTGGGGATCTCCACATCCTTGTCCACGTGGCTCACTATTGCTAGACGTCTTCCACCAAGCGGATCTAGTCTGCCTCAACACTGGGGTCCCCACATTTTTGTCTGCCTCCACGACAAATTTATCTCATTTGGACCTTGCGGTCGGTACTGTTCCGCTAGCTCGGCGCTTCGAATGGTTCGCCCTTGATGATACACACTCGAGTGACCACTTTCCATGTGTTCTTAGACTGCAGCCTCAACTGCCATATATGCGCTCGCGACGCTGGAAGTTTGGCCAAGCCGATTGGACACTTTTTTCGTCTCTAGCGACATTCGATGACCGTCGCTTTCCCAGCGTCGACGATGAGGTCACACATATTACCGACGTTATTCTCACAGCTGCGGAACGTTCAATACCACGCACCTCCGAATTGCCCCGGCGCCCCCCAGTTCCTTGGTGGAACGAGGCATGCCGTGACGCAATACGTGAGCGGCGACGTGCTCTTCGCGTTTTCCGCCAGCATCCTACTTTGGCCAACACTATCCGCTATAAGCAGTTCCGTGCGCGATGCCGTCGTGTCATCCGCGATAGCAAGAAGGAAAGCTGGAAATTCTTTATTAGCTCATTTAACACCTTCACTCCCTCCTCGAAAGTTTGGAGTCGGCTTCGACGGTTCTCAGGCGCGCCTAGTTTCTCCCCGGTCTCTGGGCTCACTGTCGCGCATGATACCTTAGTGGACCCCGTCGCAATTTCTAACTCATTGGGTCAGCACTTTGCTGAGATTTTGAGCTCTTCAAATTACCCGCCAGCGTTTCTCCCGAAGAAACGTGCAGCTGAAGTGCGACATCTTGCTTTCTCCTCTCAAAATCGCGAAAGCTACAATACTGTTTTCTCCATGCGGGAACTCCAACATGCCCTCTCTTCTTCTCGCTCCTCCGCCCCAGGACCGGATGGTATCCATATCCAAATGTTGCTGCATTTATCAACCCATAGCCTGCGTTACCTCCTTCGCCTTTACAATCGAATTTGGACCGACAGTACTTTTCCCAGGCGATGGCGGGAAGCTATTGTCGTTCCCGTTCCGAAACCTGGAAAGTACAAACATCTCCCCTCTAGCTATCGCCCCATTTCTCTCACGAGTAGTGTCTGTAAGGTTTTGGAGCGTATGGTGAATTACCGTTTAGCTTGGTGGCTGGAATCCCGCAGTCTTTTAACACCAGCCCAATGCGGATTCCGAAAGCATCGTTCTGCAGTTGACCATCTTGTTGCTCTCTCCACTTATATCATGAACAATTTTCTCCGGAAACGCCAAACAGTAGCAATATTTTTTGATCTGGAGAGAGCATACGATACCTGTTGGAGGACAGGCATCCTCCGCACACTGTTCTCTTGGGGCTTTCGAGGCCGGCTGCCCCTTTTTCTTTGCGAATTTATGGCAGAGCGCACATTTAGGGTGCGGGTGAACACTACTCTCTCCCGTACTTTCTCCCAAGAAAACGGGGTACCCCAGGGCTCCGTGCTGAGTGTTGTACTGTTTGCCATCGCCATTAATCCAATTATGGATTGTCTCCTTCCTGATGTCTCGGGCTCCCTCTTTGTGGACGATTTTGCGATCTACTACAGCTCTCAACGGACCAGCCTGCTTGAAAGACGTCTTCAAGGATGTCTCGATCGCCTCCACTCGTGGAGCATCGAAACCGGCTTCCGTTTCTCACCCAGTAAGACCGTTTGTGTTAATTTTTGGCGACGTAAGGAGTTTCTTCCGCCCTCCTTACATCTAGGTCCTGTCAACCTTCCGTTTTCCGACGTCGCTAAATTCTTGGGTCTTATGTTTGACAGAAAACTGTGCTGGTCCTCCCACGTTTCCTATCTTTCAGCTCGCTGTCTGCGTTCCCTTAACACCCTCCGTGTCCTGAATGGTACCTACTGGGGAGCGGACCGAGTGGTCCTTCTCCGCCTCTATCGCGCCTTAGTGCGCTCGAAATTGGACTATGGAAGCATAGTCTACTCCTCTGCTCGGCTGTCTATTCTTCGGCGTCTCGACTCTATCCACCACCGTGGATTACGTTTAGTGTCTGGAGCTTTTTACACCAGCCCTGTGGAAAGCCTTTATGCTGAGACTGCTGAACCTCCGCTGTCCAATCGGCGGGCAGTCCTTCTGAGTCGTTATGCTAGCCATCTGTCTTCCATGCCTGCTAATCCAGCCCATGACCTTTTTTTCGACACCTCCTTTGATGTCGGGTATGCAGGCCGCTCCTCCTCCCTACTACCCCCGGGAGTCCGCTTCCGTCAACTGCTCCATTCTCTCTCCTTCCGCTTTCCTAAAACCTTCTTAACAACTTGGGGTACAGCACTGCCTTGGCTCCTTCCCCGGATCGACTTGCTCAGAGACCTATGTCAATTTCCCAAGGATGGTACCCCTACACTTGTCTACCGTCGGGCATTTGCTGCTCTGTGTGCACAAATGACGGAAGCCACATTTATTTACACCGACGGCTCGAAAACATCGTTAGGTGTAGGGAGTGCCTATATTGTTGGCGACACCCCAAATCACTTTCGGCTTCCCGACCAGTGTTCGGTTTATACTGCGGAGCTTTACGCTGTTCTCCAGGCTGTCCACTACATCCGCCGCCATCAGCGGATACAGTACGTAATGTGCTCAGATTCTCTCAGCTCTCTCCTAAGTCTCCAAGCTCTTTACCCTGTGCACCCTCTGGTCCACCGGATTCAGGACTGTCTGCGCTTGCTCCACCTGGGGGGCGTCTCAGTGGCGTTCCTCTGGCTCCCGGGACACGCTGGTATCTGTGGGAATGAGGCGGCCGATATAGCGGCCAAGGCTGCAGTCTCTCTTCCTCGGCCAGCTATTCAGTCTCTTCCGTTTACCGATCTACGGAGCGGTTTATGTCGCCAAGTTGCTCATTTATGGCATGCGCATTGGTCAACACTTCCCCCATAATAAATTGCGGGAAGTGAAAGCCCTTCCTTGCGCTTGGACCTCTTCCTCCCGAACGCGTCGTCGGGAGGAGGTAATTTTAGCTAGACTCCGGATAGGGCACTGTCTTTTTAGTCATCGACATCTTTTAAGCGGTGATCCTCCCCCACTCTGTCCCCACTGCTCTCAGCTGTGGACGGTCAGACACCTTTTAATTGAATGCCCCTATTTTAATCCGTTACGCTCCCGTCTACAGCTATCGCCTGATCTATCGTTGATTTTAGCAGATGACATGCGCTCAGCTGACCGCGTTCTACAGTTTATTAGTGACAGTGAAATGACGTCAGTCATTTGATTTTTTTTTTTTTTTTTTTTTTTTTTTTTTTGAGGACAGTCAACCCCTTTCTATAGTGGATTTTTAAGCATTCCTTCTGCCTTTAGTTTCTCAAATTTTATGACTTTGTTCCCCTTGCTGCTGATTTTAAATTTCGTTTTTTCCTGTTTCCTACGTCACGGGCTGGGCGCTAATGACCATAGAAGTTTTGCGCCACAAAAAAAAAAAAAAAAAAAAAAAGACTGTCAGATGCCGAAACACCTTTCAGTGGACTGCCAGCGGCGCCTCCTCGATCTTTACAACCGTCTTTGGGTCGAGGGGGAGTTTCCGTCGCGATGGCGGGAAAGCGTTGTCATCCCCGTTTTGAAACCTGGAAAGAGCCCTCTGGAGGTGGACAGCTACCGTCCCATTAGCCTCACCAATGTTCTTTGCAAGTTGCTTGAACGGATGGTGAGCCGGCGCTTGAATTGGGTACTGGAGTCTCGGGGCCTTCTGGCTCCGTCTCAGGGTGGGTTTCGTAAAGGCCGCTCCGCCACCGACAATCTGGTGAGCCTGGAGTCGGCCATTTGTACTGCCTTTGCCCGCCGTCGGCACCTGGTCGCTGTCTTTTTCGACATGCGGAAGGCGTAAGATACGACATGGCGTCATCACATCCTTTCTACGCTTCATGGATGGGGTCTTCGGGGCCCTCTGCCAATCTTTATCAGAAATTTTCTGTCGTATCGTACCTTCCGCGAGCAAGTCGCGGCCTCATATAGTTCCTCCCGCGTTCAGGAGACCGGTGTGCCACAGGGTTCTGTTTTAAGTGTCTGCCTGTTTTTAATAGCCATTAACGGGCTCGCTGCGGCCGTGGGAAATTCTGTCTCCGCTTCCCTGTATGCTGACGACTTCTGCCTTTACTACAGCTCTACAGGCATTGCAGCTGTTGAACGTCAGCTACAGGGCGCTATCCGCAAGGCGCAGTCTTGGGCTGTAGCTCATGGGTTCCAGTTTTCGCCAGCCAAAACCTGCGTTATGCATTTCTGCCGGCGACGTACTGTCCACCTGGAGCCGCGGCTTTATCTTGCCGGCGAACTTCTTTCAGTGGTGGAATTACACAGGTTTTTGGGGGTGGTTTTCGATGCCCGGTTGTCTTGGCTGCCTCATATCCGGCAGCTCAAACAGGCGTGTTGGCGGCACCTCAATGCTCTGCGATGCTTGAGCCACACCTGCTGGGGCGCCGACCGATCTACCCTGTTACGGCTCTACCAGGCGTTAATCCAGTCTCGCCTGGATTATGGGAGACTGGTTTATGGCTCAGCATCCCCATCTGCGTTGCGGGTGCTGGACCCAATCCTCCATAGCGGGATACACCTTGCCACTGGTGCTTTCCGCACCAGCCCTGTGGACAGCATACTAGTGGAGGCAGGTGTCCCTCCACTGCGGTTACGACGCCAACAATTACTGGCTGCTTATGCTGCCCATGTTTTTAGCTTGCCCGGGCATCCAAATTACCGTGTCCTGTTCCCTCAGTCAGTCGTCCATCTGCCAGACCGTCGGCGCCGGTCGTGTTGTCCTATCGCCGTACGCGTCAAGGAGCTTCTCTCCAGGCTTGGGTTTTTCCCTGTTCCACCTCCTTTCCGGGCACCTCTGCGTACACCCCCATGGAGTGTGCCTTGCCCTTGCCTTCGGCTCAACTTGGCACAGGGCCCGAAGGACTCAGTACCTCCAGAGGCCTTCCGCCGCTGCTTTTATTCCATCCTGGCCACGTATCAGGGCTCTGGCATAGTTTACACTGACGGCTCGATGGTCGCTGGTCGAATTGGTTATGCGCTAACTCTAGGGGACCATTCCGAACAACGTTCCTTGCCGGATGGCTGCAGCGTTTACACTGCTGAGCTAGTCGCCATCTTTCGTGCCCTAGAGTATATCCGCTCCTGCTCAGGTGAGTTCTTCGTTATCTGTAGCGATTCCCTGAGCGGTTTATGAGCTCTCGACTAGTGTTTCCCTCGTTCCCGTCTGGTGCTGGCTATCCAGGAGTCCCTACATACTCTTGCGCGTTGCGGCCGCTCTGTGGTCTTCGTGTGGACCCCAGGCCATGTTGGGATACCTGGCAATGAGACTGTTGACCGCCTGGCGAAAGAGGCCACTAGTAAATCATCTCTGGAGATTGGCCTCCCGGAGACTGATTTGCGGGCAGTCTTACGCCGCGAAGTTCTTTCGGTTTGGGACGCTGAATGGCGCAATCTGCACACACCCAACAAACTCTGTCCAATCAAGACGATGACGACTGTGTGGCGGTCGTCCATGCGGGTCTCCCGCAAGGAGTCTGTTCTCCTCTGCCGGCTGCGCATTGGGCACACTCGGCTTACGCACGGCCACTTATTGCGCCGTGAGGACGCACCTCTATGTCGCTGCGGCTCCATTTCATCTGTGGTCCATATTTTATTGGAGTGTCCGCTTTTAGCTGTGCTCAGGCTGTCGTTCGCACTGCCTGACACGCTCCCTGCCCTTTTAACAGATGACTCTGCTACGGCTGACTTAGTTTTACGTTTTATTCGGGCAGGGTTTTTTTATCATTTAATCTAAGTGTTTCTGTTTTATCTTATTGTTTTGTGTTGATTCTGGCCTTTGGCCTCCGGTTTTAAACTGATTTTTAATGTGTTTTAAGTGGTTGGCTTTTCCTTTTTTATTTCTATGGTCGGCCAACCACCGTCACACTCTGTATGATTTTAGTTCGTTTTGTCTGGTCTTTGTCTCAGTTTCTCTTGTTCTGTGTCGTCTGTGCTCTATTCTGTTAATCGTTTATATTCTCTGTGGGTGTTTTTAGTACTTGGAAAAAGGGACCGATGACCGTAGCAGTCTGGTCCCTTTAATCCCACAAACCAACCAACCAACCAACCAATACTGCCATCGCCTCCCTGAGTTGCAATCTCTTATTGGCTTTTACTCGACAGCTTGTGTCATTCTCCAGGAATCTCATTTTACTAATGCTCACTCACTGATCCTTCGCGGGTTTTGTGCTTTCTGTCAGAACTGGGTCAGCCCTTTGAGGGCTTCCAGTGATGTTTCCATGTTGGTCTCTTATATCCCTCCTGACAGGCCACCTACATCTGTTGCCCTAACTGCCCACCTTCGGCGTCTCCCCCTTCCAGTCCTCCTCCTCGGAGATTTTAATTCCCATCGCCCTTTGTGGACAGTGCTTCTACTAGTTGGGGACTCCTCATTGACCATTTTCTTGTGTACCATGACTTCTGCTTTCTTAATGGTGGTTCCCCTACTCATTTTACTGGTGCATAAGGCATTTTTCTGCCATTGATCTTCCGCCCTCTTCCCCTCCCCTTCTTCCTTCCCTACACTGATCGCCACACAATGACCTCTCTGATAGTGACCACTTCCCGTTGATTCTCTCATTCCCTTCCTGCCTCCCACTGACCATGTTACCACACTGGGCTTTCCATTGTGCTGATTGGTGTCTATGTATTACCATTTTCCACTTCACAGTTGCTGTCTGCTGTCAGCCTATTCTGTGGTGGAGCACAGCCATTGCCACTGTCATTTGTGATTGTTCTTGTGCCATGCAACATCTTAAGTGGCACCTGTCCTCCGCCAGTCTTGTTACCTATAAACATCTTCGCCCCAAAGCCCATTACTTAGTCAAACAGAGCAAACAGGTGTGTTGGGAATGATTTGTCTCCTGTCTAGGTTTTTCTGTCCCTTTGTCAAGGGCCGTGCCCTTCCAGATGGCCTTTGTACAGATACATCAATTCTCACAGAACACTTCCTCTTCCGGAAACAGCAGGCTGAAGCTTCTTGCTTACATTTTACCCCTTGTCAAGCGGAATCATACAATGAACCTTTTACTGAATGGGGTCTTATTATGGCCCTCCTTTCTTCCCAAGATTCAGCTCCTGGCCCTGATTCCACCCAAAACCAATTGATTCCACATCTCAGTCCTCTACAACACCACTATCTCCCACATCTCAGTCCTCTACAACACCACTATCTCCTCTAGGTGTTTAATCGTATTTGGCTCCAAGGCATTTTCCCCTCTCAGTGGAGGGACAGTGTTGTGGTTTGTTCCTTTTCTTAAGCCTGGCCCCCCCCCCCCCCCCCCCTGCGGGTCCGGGGATTAGAATAGGCCCGAGGTATTCCTGCCTGTCGTAAGAGGCGACTAAAAGGAGTCCCACCCCCTCAAGGGGGTCGTTAGCGCCTGCGTCCGGAGACGGACGATTCCACAACCTCTATTTGCGGTCATTTTTCTTTTTCACTTCTCGTATCTTCCTTTCTTTGCTCTTTTCCACCTCACTGTCTTCCTTACTCTTTCCCTTGTCTTCTTCTCCTTGCCTTCTCATTGCCTTCTTCTCCTTGCCTTCTCCTTGCCTTCTTCTCATTGCCTTCTTCTCATTGCCTTTTTCTCATTGCCTTCTTCTCCTTGCCTTCTCATTACCTTCTTCTCCTTGCCTTCTCTGGTCTCCGCCTCGGCGTTTGAGACAGTCTGTCCTCTCTCTCCCTCTCTCTCTTCTTTTTCCTCTTTTTCCTTCCTCCCTGTGCGTGCCTGAAGGTCGACCCACGCGTTCGCACGCGTAGCCGGTGAAGGGGTAACGCGTAATTCCCCGCCCTGGGTAGACATGTAAGGCACGCGCGTACCCCCTGGTAAAGGCCAGGCCCGGGGAGGGGTGATTGCCTGAGCTGATACCTTCAGACCATGCCGATTGGTCCCTCCGTCTGTTTCTCGGGAGGTGTGACCTGAGGTGTAAACATTCACCTAAGGCGGGAGTGCCCTCTGAGAGGGTCCCCACAAGGAAGGAGCGCGCCATCGGAGACGCTGGCAATCATGGGGGATTCCTCCGCAATGGATTTCACTCCATCTGTCTCGACTTCTGCCCAAAAACGGAAACGTGACCAACCACCAGTGACAAAAGTACTACCGCCTGCCCCACAGTTCCTCGTCGTTTCTCGGTCTGAGGACGGAAAGGATTTTTCCTCTGTCAACCCTTTCGTTATCCAGAAGGGTGTAGATGCCATAGCCGGATCTGTCAAATCTTGTACCAGGTTGCGTAACGGTACCTTATTACTAGAAACTGAGAGCGCCTTTCAGGCGCAAAAACTGCTTCGGGCCACACTCCTGTACACGTTCCCTGTGCAGGTGGAGGCTCACCGAACTTTGAATTCGTCTCGTGGTGTGGTCTATACTAGCTCCCTCGACGGATTGACTGACGAGGAGATTCAATCATTCCTCGCTGAGCAGGGCGTGACGGCTGTCCATAGGGTCATGAAAAAGGTCAACAATGACCTTGTACCGACCCGGACACTTTTCTTGACCTTCGTTAGTGTTAAGCTGCCATCGCGCATCAAGGCGGGCTACGAGGTTATTTCTGTTCGCCCCTATGTCCCGACACCTACGCGCTGCTACCAGTGTCAGCGTTTCAATCACACTCGACAGTCTTGTTCCAATGCGGCTAAATGTGTCACTTGTGGCAGGGATGCCCATGAGGGTGACTGTCCACCTCCGTCTCCTCGTTGTGTGAACTGTCAGGGTGACCATGCCGCATCCTCCCGCGACTGTCCTGTCTATAAGGAAGAACGCTGTATCCAAGAAATTCGGGTCAAAGAGAAAGTGTCCACTTCGGCTGCTCGCAAACTATTGGCTAGTAGGAAGCCCACGTTGCTCCCAGCGGGGAAATACAGTACTGTCCTCGCCTCTCCTTGGACTACCAGGGAGGTGGCAACCCAGACATGCGATCTGACCTTCAGCACCACGGTCGTCCGTTCGGCCAGTGCTAAGATCGCCCGGTCGACGTCTCCTCTTCCTCCCGTCACCCCTCAGACACAAGCACCTTCATCAGCTTCTGCCAAGACGAAGACCCAGAAGTCAGATGCACGGGCCTTCAAGAAGGAACCGTCCCGTGCAGACTTCCTACGTACCTCGACCTCCCAGCCTTCGACCGGTACTTCCACCAAACGTCCTTCCAAGAAGGCTCATAGGAAGCACAGTTCTCCTTCTCCGCCACGGTGCATTTCTTCTCCTGCGCCACCCAGCGGTTGCAGCCCCAGGCCGTCATCCGTTTCGCCTGGCCGCACCGCTGGTAGCCGAACATCTGGCCGTTCACCGACGGAGGAAGCTCCCCCTCCCGGCCATCTTACTAAGATGGCCGATGAACCTATAGACCCAATGGACGATGACTGTCCGCCTACTGATAGCGGCGGCAGTGCTCGCTCGAAGCCAGGCCCTCAGCGGCCTTCGAGGTGACCCCTTCTTTCATCTTCCTTTTCTTCTTACGATGACACTTATTCACTGGAATATTCGCAGCATTCGCTCCAACCGAGAGGACTTGAAGTTGCTGCTCCGCTTGCACCGTCCGCTCGTCGTAGCCCTCCAGGAAACGAAGCTACGCCCATGCGATCAAATTGCCTTGGCACACTACACCTCTGTGCGTTTTGACCTACCCCCTGTGGTAGGTATCCCGGCTCATGGAGGGGTTATGTTGCTGGTCCGGGATGATATTTACTACGATCCCATCACGTTGCACACCGGCCTGCAGGCAGTTGCCATCCGCATTACTCTCCCCACTTTTACATTTTCCATTTGTACCGTTTACACTCCATCGTCATCTGCCGTTACCAGGGCAGACATGATGCAACTTATTGCTCAGCTACCTGCACCATTTTTGTTAACTGGAGACTTCAATGCCCACCATCCCCTTTGGGGCTCTCCAGCATCCTGCCCGAGGGGCTCCCTGTTAGCAGACCTTTTCAACCAGCTCAATCTTGTCTGCCTCAATACTGGCGCCCCTACTTTTCTTTCAGACACATCTCACACCTATTCCCATTTAGATCTCTCAATATGTACTCCCCAACTTGCACGCCGGTTTGAGTGGTATGCACTTTCTGATACATATTCGAGCGACCACTTCCCGTGTGTTATCCATCTCCTGCAGCATACCCCCTCTCCGTGCTCCTCTAGTTGGACCATCTCCAAGGCAGACTGGGGGCTCTTCTCTTCCAGGGCGACCTTTCAGGATCAAACCTTCACCAGCTGTGATCGTCAGGTCGCACACCTCACGGAAGTCATTCTCGCTGCTGCTGAATATTCCATCCCTCACCCTACTTCTTCTCCACATCGCGTACCGGTCCCCTGGTGGACTGCAGCATGTAGAGACGCTTTACGTGCTTGTCGACGTGCTTTACGCACCTTTAAACGCCACCCTACAGTGGCGAATTGTATCAATTATAAACGATTACGTGCACAGTGTCGTCGTATTATTAAAGAAAGCAAGAAAGCCAGCTGGGCTGCTTTCACAAGAACCTTCAACAGTTTTACTCCTTCTGTTGTCTGGGGTAGCCTGCGCCGGCTATCTGGCACTAAGGTCCACTCACCAGTTTTTGGCTTGACGGTCGCGAATGACATCCTTGTGGCCCCTGAGGATGTCTCCAATGCCTTCGGCCGCTTTTTCGCCGAGGTTTCGAGCTCCGCTCATTACCACCCTGCCTTCCTCCCCCGCAAACAGGCAGAGGAGGCTAGGCCACCTAACTTCCGCTCCTTGAATCGTGAAAGTTATAATGCCCCATTCACCATGCGGGAACTCGAAAACGCACTTGGCCGTTCACGGTCCTCCGCTCCAGGGCCTGATTCTATTCATATTCAGATGCTGAAGAACCTTTCTCCTGCGGGTAAAGGTTTTCTTCTTCGTACTTACAATCGCATCTGGATTGAGGGACATGTTCCCGCATGCTGGCGCGAGTCTATTGTTGTCCCGATTCCTAAGCCGGGGAAGGACAAGCACTTGCCTTCCAGTTATCGACCCATCTCGCTTACCAGCTGTGTCTGTAAAGTGGTGGAGCGAATGGTTAACTCTCGATTGGTTTGGCTGCTCGAGTCTCGACGCCTACTTACCAATGTACAATGTGGATTTCGTAGGCACCGCTCTGCTGTTGACCATCTGGTTACCTTGTCGACCTTCATTATGAATAACTTCTTGCGGAAGCGCCCGACCGCGGCTGTGTTCTTTGATTTGGAGAAGGCTTACGACACCTGTTGGAGGGCGGGCATTCTCCGCACCATGCATACATGGGGCCTTCGCGGTCGCCTCCCTCTTTTTATTCGTTCTTTTTTAATGGATCGACAGTTCAGGGTACGTGTGGGTTCTGTCCTGTCAGACACCTTTCGCCAGGAGAATGGGGTGCCACAGGGCTCAGTTTTGAGCGTCGCTCTCTTCGCCATCGCGATCAATCCAATAATGGATTGCCTCCCAGCTGATGTATCGGGCTCCCTTTTCGTGGACGATTTTACCATCTATTGCAGCGCGCAGTGTACACGTGTCCTGGAGCGCTGTCTTCAGCGTTCTCTTGACCGTCTTTACTCCTGGAGTGTCGCCAATGGCTTCCGTTTTTCTGCCGAGAAGACGGTCTGTATTAACTTCTGGCGCTACAAAGAGTTTCTCCCACCGTCCTTAAGACTCGGTCCGGTTGCTCTCCCAATCGTGGAGACAACAAAATTTTTAGGTCTTACATTTGACAGGAAACTTAGCTGGTCTCCACATGTGTCATATTTGGCTGCCCATTGTACCCGTTCTTTAAATGTCCTCCGCGTTCTCAGTGGTATGTCGTGGGGAGCGGATCGAACCGTCCTGCTTCGTCTATATCGGTCGATCGTCCGCTCCAAGCTGGATTATGGGAGCTTCCTATACTCCTCTGCATGGCCATCCATCTTACGCCGCCTCAACTCCATACAACATCGAGGTTTACGACTTGGGATTGGAGCGTTTTATACTAGTCCCGTAGAGAGTCTTCATGCTGACGCTGGCGAATTGCCACTCACCTACCGGCGCGATATACTGCTTTGTCGGTATGCGTGTCGGCTACTGTCAATGCCCGACCACCCGTCTTATCGTTCCTTTTTTGACGACTCTCTCGACCGTCAACACGGGTTGTATGTCTCTGCCCTGCTACCCCCTGGAGTTCGCTTTCGTCGCCTCCTTCAACACCTTAATTTTTCACTCCCTGCAACCTTTCGAGTGGGCGAGAGCCACATGCCACCTTGGCTCCAGGCTCAGGTCCGCGTTCACCTTGACCTCAGCTCGCTCCCAAAAGAGGTTACCCCCGGTTTGGTCTACCACTCCCGTTTTGTTGAACTTCGTTCAAAGTTCATCAATATGACCTTCATTTATACAGATGGCTCAAAGACCAATGACTGGGTCGGGTGTTCTTTTATTGTCGGGGCACACAGCTTCAAATACCGGCTCCATGGCCATTGTTCGGTCTTCACAGCTGAGCTCTTTGCCCTCTACCCGGCTGTTCTTTACATCTGCCGCCACCGACATTCTGCTTGTGTCATCTGCTCCGATTCCCTGAGCACCATGCAGAGCCTCAGTGATCCGTATCCGGTTCACCCTTTCGTGCACCGGTCCAACGCTCTCTTCAGCAGCTGGTGGACGTCGGTTCTCCGTTAGCTTTATGTGGGTCCCTGGCCATGTCGGTATCCCTGGGAACGAAGCTGCAGATGCCACGGCCAAGGCTGCGGTCCTCCAGCCTCGGACAGCTTCTTGTTGTGTCCCTTCATCAGACTGTAGCAGGGTCATTTGTCGGCGCATTTTATCGCTGTGGCATGCCGATTGGGCTGCACTTACAGACAACAAGCTTCGGGCCTTGAAACCTCTTCCCGCGGCTTGGACGTCCTCCTCCCGCCCTTCTTGGTGGGAGGAGGTCGTTTTGGCCCGGTTACGCATTGGACACTGCCGGTTCAGCCATCGGCATCTGCTGATGGCTGCGCCGGCGCCGTTCTGCCCATGTGGGCAATTGCTGACGGTCCGCCACATTTTAATGTCCTGTCTGGATTTTAACACACTGCGTCTAGATCTTAACCTGCCATGTACTTTAGATGCCATTTTAGCAGATGACCCACGAGCAGCTGCTCGTGTTCTTCGTTTTATCAATTTGACAAACCTCTCTAAGGACATTTGATGATGCTGTTTTTTAATCCTATGCTTGTCAGTCTGTCTTTTATCGTGTTTTCCCTTTTAGTTGTTGTTTTAAACTTGTGCCTCGCGGTGCATTCTTAACGTAGTCAGGGCGCTAATGACCATTGAAGTTGTGCGCCCTAAAACCACCAAAAAAAAAAAAAAAAAAAAAAAAAAAAAAAAAAAAAAAAAAAAAAAAAAAAAAAACTTAAGCCTGGCAAGGATTTATTGTTCCTTGATAGTTACCGGCCCATCAGCCTGGCCAATGTCCCTGCAAGTTACTAAAATGGATGGTGGCTTATCAACTCAATTGGATCCTTGGAATCTCTGGACCTTTTATCACCTTATGAGTACAGATTTCGGGAGAGACAATCTCTGATCGACCATCTGCTTCAATTGGAAACCGCAGTTCGACAGATATTTCTCAGTGCTGTCTTCTTGTCGCTGTTTGCTTCAATCGTAGTAAGGCCTACGACACAGCTTGGTGCCGTCACATCCTCCTTCTGCTCCATGAATGGGGTCTTTGGAGCCCTACCCTGACTTTTTATTCCTGTTCCATTGGTTGTTGAGAGTCTGGTTAGGCACTGTTCTCAGCTTTTCACAGACCCAGGGGAATGGCGCTCCACAGGGCTCTGTAAGAAAATGACCTCAGAAATGAAATATAAAATCATCGAAAAATGCGAGTGTGGTGTGAGCATTGCTGGTTTAGCATGCACATACTGTCGATCAACTATTTGCTCTATCCTCAAGAACAAAGACAAGATTAAGGAGATAGATGCTTCAAAGGGAGTGGCAAGAGTATCTAAACAACAGTTTTGTATTGTGGACAATGTCAAAAGGTTGCTCCTTATGTGGATAAATGAAAAGCAATTGCAAGGTGATACTATTAATGAGAATTTATGAGAAGGCGAGAATGATTTTCACCGACCTTGTTAAGAAGATGCAAGGATCATCAGTGGCCAAAGAAGTGTTTAAGGGAAGCTGTAGGTGGTACGAGAAGTTTAAGAGAAGAATCGGCATCCATAGCATTGCGAGGCTCGGCGAAGCAACCAGCTCTGACACAAAGGCAGCAGAGAACTTCATCAGCAACTTCAAGATGCATGTAGATTCTGAGGGTTATCTGCCGAACAGGTTTTTAATTGTGACAATATGGGTCTATTTTGGAAAAAGATGCTGAAGTGTACCTTTACAGAAACAGAGGAGAATGCATTGCGCTGTCACAAGCCAGTGAAAGACCATCTCACACTGCTATTCTGTGCCAGTACAATCGGTGATTTGAAAATTAAACTGCTGCTTATTTACCATTCAGAAACGCCACAAGCCTTCAAGAAGTGTAAAGTCCAAAAGAGCAGATTAAATGTGATGAGGAGGTCCAATAATAAGGCTTGAGTGATATGTGATCTTTTTTACGATTGGATCAATGAAGTGTTTGGTCCTTTGGTGAAAAAATATTTGCATGAGATGAATCTGCTACTCCAGGTCTTGCTTGTTATGGACAGCTCTCCTACCCATTCTCCAGGCGTACTAAGACCGCCTCCTCGAAGAATTTCAATTCAAGATCCAACATCATTTTGTTAGACCATCCTACGGACCAGCAGATTATTTCTAATTTTAAGAAGCTCTACCTAAACTCTCAGAGTTTTGGAAATGTCACTTCAACATCATTGCTTGTGTCAAGATGATCAAAAAGGCATGGGAAGGGGTTACCAAAACAACTCTCACTTCTGCTTGGAAGAAGCTTTGGCCAGAGTGTGTTGCCAAATGTGACTCAAAGGCATTTGAGGCAGTACCTGTGGAGCCTATAGTCAATGAGATTGTCTCTTTGGCCAAGAGCATAGGACAAGAAGTAGATAACAGTGATATCGATGAGCTTGTGGAAGATCGCAGCCAAGGAGTGACCACCAAAGAGCTTATGGAGTTGCAGTGTGTTTCACAGCAGGAAAATGTGGAGAGGAGTTTGGAGGAGGAGGGGGCAGTAATAGCAAAGCAGCACTTTTCTGGCACAGTAAGAGAAATGCTGAAAGCATGGGAATCAGTTGCATCGTATGTTGAAAACCATCGCCCCCAATAAATCTTAGCTACATGCAGTACAAATTTAATTGATGATAATGCAGTGTCGCATTTTCGCCAAGTGTCGAAACGTCGGCAGAAACAAATGACTATAGATAACTTCCTAGTAAAAAAAAATTAGTTATGCATAACAAAGTACAAAATACTGCATGTACAATTTTCTTTGAATAATTGACATGAGTAAGATAAAACTTTTAGTACTTTTTCTGCATGGAACACATTATCGTATATTACATTAATTTATACGGGGTAAATTGTTTCGCTGAGTGAGTGTTTCACAGTACGAGTAAGATTCTGGAACGATTATGCTTGCTGTGCGAGGTTCCACTGTATTCAGGCTAGCTCCCACTCGTTGGTCTCTGCGGAACGACAGCTCCAGGGTGCCATCTGGTGTGCTTCCACGTGGACACTCTCGCACAGTTTTCACTTCTCTCCCCTTAAATCGAGGGTAGTACATTTCTATCACCAAACTATGGTCCGTCCTGATCCAGAGCCCTACCTCAATGCCCAATGCCTGGCTGTGGTCCCCCTGTTTCATTTCTTGGGTGGTCTTTTTGACATCAAGTGTACTTGGTTGCCCCATATCTGTCATCTGAAGGTTGGCTGTTTGCATGAACTCAGTGTCCTTCATTTCCTTCCCACACCTCTTGGGGCGCAGATCATTCTACCCTTTTGTGTGTTTACTGGTCATTAGTTCTGTCTCATCTGGAGTATGGATCAGCTGTCCCTTCCACAATGCTCTTCTTAGGCCCGGTTTTCCATCTTGGTATCCGTTTGGCGACAAATTCCTTTTGCACTAGCCCTGTCGATAGTCTTTTGGTTGATGCTGGGATCCCTCTCATTTTAATTCGGGGTCCCAGTTCCTGGATTCCTGTGCCATCGCTATCTGCTCTTCTCTTGCTCATCCTTCCTACTCTTATTCTTTTTGCAGCTTTGGGCTGTTGCCCGTCTGCTGCCTGCCCCCCAGGTGGGTTTACTGGTTGAGCTCCACACCACTTCTGTTCACCATGACCATCATCTTCACTCCTTGTCCTCTTTCCCATGTTCTCTCGTGACCACCACCTCCCCCCTCCCCCTCCTCCCCTTGGTTAGTTCCTCAGCCATGGCTTCGAATGGGTCTTTTCCGAGGTCTGAAAGCCTCCATTGTTCTGATGTTGATCCATTGTTTGTTCTGAACGCCATTTTGGATGCCGTTGGTTTTTGCACCAATGGCTCTGATCATGTAGGTTATGCGTTCGTCTTTTTTTGTCACTGAACACCATCTCTTGCCTGCCATGTGTGGGTGTTTTTGCTGTGGAATTGATGGCCATCTGTCAGGCCATCTGTTTTATCAAACAGTCCTCCCTCTCTCGAGTTTTGTTATGTTGGACTCATTGAATGGCTTTAAGGCTATTGCTCGGTGTTTTTCCAGCCTCCCCTTCATCTCTGACAACCCTGATCTTGCTGCTGCTGCTGCTGATGCTTATTCAGTTGACATCCTTTTGGTTCTTGGCTTTGGGAAAGGGGGGGGGGGGGGGGGTTGGCAAACACCACCACCACCACCCCTCCTGTCACCACATTCTCCCTTACCCCTCTGGGGGTGGATTTGTGGCTTTAAATCAAATGCCTTTTTGCTCAATCCTGGGCTGACTCCTGACTCTTGGGAGGCTATTCCCCTGTGTAATAAACTTCGTTCAATCAATGAGACTCCCACCATGGGACATTCTTCCATCTGCCTTTCCTGGTGGGAATCTACCATTCTCTGCCATCTTCATATTGGGCATACTAGGTTGACCCATGGGTATTTACTCTGCAATGAGCTGCCACCCCCCTACACCCTCGCCCCCCCTTGCAGTTGCAGAGCTTCCCTCATGGTGATCCATATTTTGCTGGACTCTCCCTGCCTTTTGGCCCTTTGCACTAAATATGCCCTCCTACCTTCCTTGTCTCAACAGTTAGCGGCTGACTCTCGCATGATTACGTCTTTCCTCGGTTTTCTCTGCGAAAGTGGTTTATACTCTCAGGTATAAGTCATTGAATTTTTCTCTGTAGTTTGAGCCCCTCAGTTAGCATAGACTTTAGTTATATAGGCCTTGACCTTGCCTCAACACCTGCCAGCTTCTCCCTGCCCTTTCCCTACACTTATTCTGTTTCCCCATTTCTTGTGTCTTCTTCCCTTGGTGTTGTCTCTGTTCTATTGTGATAATGGTATGGTGTGGGTGTTGGGATGGGTCAGTGGCAGTGCTGGTATCCCACCGCCTGTAACATTTCTGGGGGCACCCTACTCTCCCTGTTTCTGCCTGTAGTATTCTCCTGCTTTATTTCTTCATTTGTTGTCCTCAGTGTTGATGCACTGCGTTGCTACACTGGCTGAAAAATGGGTTGTGGAAGTACAACACTGAGTACTTTAAATGATGTAGCCGACAGGTGCACATTTGCGTTTCATAGTACTTTACTTTCATTGTTCGCAACCCCCCTCCCCAATAATACACAGTTATGTGGCCAGTGCGCTGTCGTTTAACTATCGATAGGCCTCATTAATAGGTTGCAGGCGAACATTCACATACTGCTACAATAGTTACACGTATTTCGCAGTTAAGTTGATGCACTGTAGTTGATCTAACCAACACAGGTTTCTCATCTGAAACTCGGCCATGGACTGACTGTCTCGGTACCAAAAATTGGGCCCTTATATATCCTCACAATAATAGATACTGAAACTACACATTGTTTGAAGTTAAATTTGCAGAAATTACAATTAAAACTTGACCCATTAAATTAACTGAATACATCGAAAAATTGGTTCTTTTTTAACAGTTTCTTCTACTACGAGAGAAAGCCAAATTATTTGTTTAAATCATGAAAGTAACATATATAGTTACACAAACAATACTTTTGGCAAAACTGTTAATTACTTTGGAATTAATTAAGGGCTGGCTTTGCTAACATGTTTTCCAATAGAGCCGAATAGATACTTTAAGAACACTACAAGTTGTTCCTCCAAATGTTTATAATTACTACAGAATTTATATTTGTTTATACATCAACGGTAGAATTTAAGTTATGAAACCGTTACTGATTTCATTCTATAACAGAAGGTACTAACGAGGAATAGTCAAAATAAATTAGAAAATCAATTGCACACATAAAACTAAGCACAAAATTAGATCTGGTGTTATATTCTTTAAAACTGAGGACCAACCTTTCTCTTTTATGGAAATGCAGATTATTCTCACATACGTTCATGGTAATTAGTTAAGAACAACATGAATTTTATGGAGGCAGATGGCAAAACAGGAGGGGAAGTAAAATTATCCCAGCTTGCTTCATCACATCACCCTCTCAGTGGATTGACCAGATAGATATTACAAATAGGTAACTGGGCAATTCAGTGACTACAAGTGACCCCAGAAATTGGGTTTAAAATCTACACACAAAAAAATATTAGATAATAAATAGTACATATACTTTTCAAATTTATACAGGGTGTACGTTAAGTCCAAGAACACTTTCAACTATTTATTGCACAAGAACCAAACATTGTACAGATGTCATACATATGTCATTTGGAAGATAAACCTTGAAAGTTTTTATTCATGTATACTGCCACAGCGAAATTAGGTGATTTTCCGATAGTCAGTGCTATTCGCAAACATGGTGAGTTCAGGTGCAGAACGAGCTTTCTGTGTGTTGGAGTTCATGAAATGGGCTCCCTGATGACCAGATCTCACTCCGTGTGGGGACACATTGAAGATCTAGTGTATGTACCACCTCTACCACGTGATGTAGCAGAGCTGCACGGGAGAGAATACGGGAAGTGACTGTCACAGTCGACGATGCCATGCTGGGACAGGTATGGCAAGAATTTCATTACCGTATTGACGTCTACGGGGCCACTCATGGTTCAAGTATCAAAAGTTTGTAAAAAAAAAACTTTGAGTTTCCCTTCAAAACACAATATGTATGACATCTGTACAGTGTTTAGTTCTTGTGCAATAAATAATTGAAAGTGTTCCTGGACTTTATGTACACCCTGAATATGAACGAGGCATATGAAATCCCCATACAGCATATTTACATACAATATATTGTACAATTGCACAAAATATCCACAAGTTATACTTTTAACAAAAAATTAAGCATCTGCACCATAAGTGATGTCCTTTTTGGGTAAGCGAAGATTACATTTTAAGATACATATCACTTTGTACAAGTCCTGCCTGAATAAACAAAATAAATCCTCATAGGTTGCAAAAAAACTAAATTACACTGCGCATTGCAGTTCACTTTCAGGCAGAAAATTTCACTTGCTCTGTTTAGTATTTTCCACAAGCATTTTCACACTTTTAATGAGCTTTTACACAATTTCTCTGTCACTAAGCTGTCCACACCTTCAATAGGTCCAAGTGGCAGTTAGTAAGGAAATGCACTGGTATCACTTCCCTTGGAGGTGGTTATTCTCTGCCACAGTACATGAAAAAATATCAGACAAAATACCGTACTTTAGTACACTTACTGTTACTTCTAACTTAAGTCTAAAAGAAATGTTTCACTAATGGCAAATGATAGACATTACATCATAAATAGATACATTACATAGTTCTCATAACATTACAACAGTTAACACTAAAACTGACTGTAGTATAAAAGGTGTGGGTTAGAAAAAAATTTTAAAATCACTGTTAAACCAAAATCTGCTGCTCTGGTTGATCTGCCCTCCATCCCACCTTCTCCCGAGGTTGAGTCTTTCAAGTACCGAAGAGAAGAATCATACATGGAAGTGGACACGATTCAGCAGCAAAGTAATTCATATTTTCTTTTCCTCTTCACTGCTTTCTGATATCCAAGTCTGCCATTCCTTCAATGAAACTTTAATGGCTACCATTGCCATTGGGCTGAGCTCTGTCAATTAACGGCTTGTTACTCTGCAGTTTGTGTTGACTTTGGGAGACAAGGTTCTCAGAAACCCAACTCCCTTCTATTAAAAATTAAGTTGTAGAAATTGTGTTAATGTTGAGAGGGTGTTTGGAGGAATCTGCATGCTCATTTGCTCTGAAACTCCCATTGCACAGGTGCCACTAACCACTGCATTAGAACCTGTGGTCGTTGGTGTCTGTGTTAGAGTAATAGTATATGAATATCTACTCATCTCCAGACAGATTTGTACCCACATCACAAGCTGGTGGAGCTATTGAAACAGCTGCCTCCACACTTCTTCCTATTCAGGGACTTCAGTGCTCACAATCCTATGTGGGTCAGAGAAACTGCATGTAATGGAGCGGAAGAAATAGAGCGATTAATTTCAGAACTGGAAGTCTGCCTATTTAATACTGGTGTAGCAGTACATTTCAGTATGGCCCATGCAACATACGCAGCCATAGATAGCACAAGTCTGCAGCCTGAGCATGTCATCTTTGGTCCAGTGGTACGTCCATGGTAACCTCTGTGATAGTGACCACTTCCCTGTCACTTCCGCTTTCTCAGACCACCAACCAATGGAACATGCACCACACTGATTACTTTGAAAAGCCAATTGGCAAGCTTTCACCTCCAAAGCAGCTTTAGAAAGCACTGAAGATGGGGGCATTTAGGCAGTGGTAGAAGATACTGTTGACAAGATTATACAAGCAGCTGAAGCAACAATATCCTATTCTTCAGGACCTCCCCTTTATAAACCTATCCCATGGTGGTCTGAAGAAACAGCTGCAAAGTCAAGGCACTTCATTGACACAAATGCCATCCTTCTATTGTACATTTATTAGCATTCAAGAGACTTTGAGTGAAGGCGTGGTTTTTAATTTAAAAAAAAAGTGTTGAGAACAATGTGTATCATCTATGACGGCCAGCACACTATTGTCTTAAATATGGACTAATTACTGCTGCATTTGTGGCCACACAATGTCTACAGTGGTTCCTGGCATCTCCCTTAGTGGTGACATTTGTACTGATCTCAAGGTCATTGCTGAATGTTTCATGGCATACTTCACTGGAGGATCCGCATGCAATAACTACCATACTATTTTCCTGACCCAGAACACTGGTGGAGTGAAACTGCATAATCTTCCGTGCACAAGCCTTGAATCATACAGTATTCCATTTACTGAATAAGCGTTTCTCACAACTTCAGCAGTGTGTCAAGACACAGCCTCTGGACCTAATAAAATTGACAATTGAATTATGAAACACCTTAGTAATGACAGCATAAAATACATCTTCGGGTTTTTCAGTATTATTTGGTGAGAAGGGGAGTTCCCCCCCACCCCACCCCCCCATCCCCCACACTCCTAATTGTGCAGAGGGCGCTATTATTCCTATCCTGAAACCAGGGAAAAACCTTCAGACTTTGGCTAATTATTGACTAGTTTCTCTAATGAATAGGCCACGTAACTTAATCGAAATAATAATCATCTGACAACTGTGTGTGTGTGTGTGTGTGTGTGTGTGTGTGTGTGGGTGGGTTTTTTTGCTTGGAAGCCAGAGGACATTAATTGCAGTTTCAAAGGAGTTTGATCATTACTGTCCATAGCAGACCAGCTGATTTATCTGGAATCTGCAGTGTGCATTACCAATCACTGTGTTCCTTGACCTGCAGAATGTGTACAGTACCACTTAGCATTATCACATCCTGTTTGTACTGCACGAATGGTGCGTATGGGGCTGCTTTCCTATTTTTATCCAGAATTTCCATCCTTCAGCAACCAATACATACAGGAAACTGGAGTCCCATAGGGATCAGTTTTGGGCGTAACCCTCTTCGCTATCGCCATCACTGTCAATGTTATCATGACTTAGTGTGTGACAGTCATTCTATGTGGATGACCTTTGACTGTATTGCAGCTTTACGTTATTGCAAACTGCAGAGCACCAACTTCTGAGGGGCATACACAAAGTACATAACTGGATCCCGACCAATGGAAAAATTCGTGTTGTGTAGTTTTGTTGGAACACAACTGTACATCCATGCCCAGAACTTGATCTCAGTAATGAGTTTCTTTAAGTTATTGAAACTTTCACATTTTTGCCAATATGTTAACATAGTTACCATAAGTACACCAGCTCAAGGCAAATTGCACGAGGAATCTTAATATCCTCAGATTTTTTAGTAGCATGTCTTGAGTCTCAGACAGCACAGTTGTTCTGTTATCCTACAAAACTCAAATTGTCTAGAATGTTCTTCAGACTGATGACAAACAGTTGTGACCTGGTGACATGGCACATTGTCATCCATAAAAATTCCATTGTTTGGGAACATAAAGTGCATGAATGGCAGCAGATGGTCTCCAAGTAAGTTATTTTTTCAGTTGAACCAGAGGACCCAGTCCATTCCATGTAAATGCAGCCCACACCATTATGGAACCAACACTAGCTTGCACAGTACCTTGTTATCAACTTGGGTCCATGGCTTTGGGGGGTCTGCATCACACTTGAACCCTACCTTTAGCTCTTAGCAACTGAAATTCGGACTCATCTCACCAGGCTATGGTTTTCCAGTCATCTAGGATCCAACCAATATGGTCATGAGTCCAGGAGAGGTGTTGCAGGTGATGGTCATGCTCTTAGCAAGGGCACTCGTCTTGGTCATCTGTTGCCTTAGTCCGTTAACAACAAATTTCACCACACTGTCCTAATGGATATATTTGTTTTACGTCCCACACTGATTTCTGCATTATTTCATCCAGATTTGTTGTCTGTTACCACTGACAATTCTACAAAAATACTGCTGGTCTCAGTCATTCAGTGAAGGCCGTTGATGATTTTGCAATCTGTTGCATTTCTCCAAGGATTTGTCTCCTTGAGCAGCATTCAGCGATCTCTCAATTGTCTTTACTCATTGAGCATCGACAGTGGCTTTCAATTTTCCACTGACGAAACTGTTTGTATGAATTTCTGGCGGCACAGTTGGTTTCTTCCTCTGCTTTACATCTTGGGCCTGTTGCTCTTTCATTTGTTGACATTAAGAAATTCGTGGGGCTTATGCTCAATATGAAAATTTCTTGGTCTTCTCATGTGTCTTACCTGGCCGCTCACTGTACACAGTCCCTTAGTGTCCTACATGTTCTCAGCAGTACTTCCTGGGGAGCGGATCGGACCACCCTCATCCGTTTGTACCGATTCCTTGCCTATTCAAAATTAGACTATGAGTGTTCTGTTTATGCATGTCCACGTCTATCTCTCTTATGCCATCTCAATACTATCCACCATCATGGCATCCATTTGGCAACTGGAGTTTTTTACACTAGCTCGGTTGAGGGTCTGTGTGCAGAAGCTGGCGAACTACCGCTGTTATACCACAGTGACTTTCTCCTCAGCAGATATGCATGCTGTTTATATCTCCAATGCCTTGTCACCCATACTATGCCTCCTCCTTCAATTACCCCTTTGATTGCCAGTATGGGGTGTGTCCTTCTTTCTGTTACTTTCTGGAGTTTGCTTTTGGCTCTTGCTCCGGCAACTAAACTTCACACTACTTGCCATTTCCGCGATGGGTTTAAACTCTTCACCACCTTGGCTTCGTGCGGCGGCATGTGTTCACCTTGACCTTCATTTGCTAAGGACACTACTCCAGCCTTTTTCACGACCTTCGCACAGAACTTCGCGGTAGTATCTTGGTTTACACTGATGGCTCTCAGACTGACCATGGTGTCGGGTGTGCCTTCATCGTTGGCACCGACATTTTTTGGTATCATGTTCCAGAACACTGCTCAGAATTTGCGACAGAGCTCTTCGCCCTGTATCAGATTACACAGTACATCCAGCGACACAGGCTTTTCAAGTATGTCATCTGCTCCGACTCTCTTAGTGCCCTTCAGAGTCTCTTTTGTGCTGTACATCATTCATACCTTTGTGGAATGGGTCCAGGAAAGCTGTCAATTGCTCACTCATGATGGAGGCACTGTGATGTTTGTTTATGTGGGTTCCTGCTCACAAAGGTCTGATGGGAAACAAGGCCGCTGACAATGCTGGCAAGGCTGCAGTCCTCATATCTTGGCCCACTAGTTTTTCCTTTCCCTCTGATGATTTCTGTGTTGCCATGCAGGTGGTGTCACTTTGGCGTCACCACTGGTCTTCCCTTCAAAGAAACAAGCTCTGGGGAATTAAACCTCTCCCATCTACTTGGATGACCTCCTCTTGGCCCACTCACTGTGAGGAGATCATTATAGCTAGGTAGCATATTGGGCAGTGTCTTTTTAGCCATCGTCATTTGTTAAGTGATGCTCCCCCACCACTTTGTGCTCATTGCCCTCAACCTTTGACGGTTCGCCATTTCCTGACGGGAACTCTGTTTTTAACCACTTAATGTTCTCATTTATGTTTGCTGTCTGAGTTGTCCGATGTTTTAGTGAACGATGTGCCTTCTGTTGACTGTGCTTTACTTTTTATCCATCATAGCAATATGATGAAGGACATTTAATATTTAGTTCAGGGCCTCTGTTTCTCTATGGCATATTTTATGGACCTTTCTCAAAGTCCCTGTTTTAAGCTGGGTTTCCTTCTGTTGACTGAACTTTCTGTGTAGTCGTTTTTAACTCCTTTTGTGTGTGTGTGTGTGTGTTTTCGAAGATTCTGTCATGGGTGTGTATGACCCAAGTTGCTTTTTGTACCCAAAAACAAGAACAAGTAAGTCTTGTCAGGCTGCCAGTACCCCATTCTCCCTCTCCCTTTACTGCACCACCTCAGATTGTTATTCTGGTCAGAACTTCCAGTGGTAGTGATCATGTGTGCACAAGATGTGCTTTGGTGTGTGAAGATGTGTGCATTTTCTTTGCTGATCAAAGTGTTGGCTGAAAGCTGTAATGTGTAACATCTTTTTGTTGTGCCTGTCTGCAACTCAGCGGGTTATCTTTATGGTGAGTGGCAATCTATCCGTTTCCTAATAGTGTCCAAATTATATGTACAGTTGACATTGTTAGTTTAGTTTATGACTCATCATCTGTTTACAGTATTATGACTTGTATCAATTATAAAATGCCTGTATTAGAAAGTTTCATTTAGTTTCCTGTAAAATACATATTCCTTAGATACAAGGTTGTGGTATCTTAGCAACAAAACGTTGTTGCTGCCCTTTGACAAGGAATGTGATGTTTTACGTGGTGATTAAACAATTGATACCTGAAGATCTACTTCTACCTACATGACTATTCTGCAATTCACAGTTAGGTACCGGGCTGAAGCACTTTCAGATTATTTCTCTGCCATTTCACTCATGAGCTTGTGAAGGAAAAACAGACTTAAATCCTTCTGCACGAGTTCTGATTTTTCTTGGTGTATTATGATGATCATTTCTCCCTATGTACGTGTATGCCAACAAAATATTTTCGCATTTGGAGTAGAAAGTTGGTGGTTGAAATTGCATTTAAGATCTCCTTGCATTGAAAAACTCCACAGTTTAATGACTGTTACCCCAACTCACATATCATATTCACGACACTCTCTCACGTATTTTGTGATAATACAAAATGTGCTCCCCTTCTTTGAACCCATACTGTGCTGCAGTAAGCCCACTCCCTAAAGAGGACGGGCAAGCATATTGCAGCAGTCTCTTTAGTGGATGTGTTGCATCTTGAACTGTTCTACCAATAAAATGCAGTTTTTGCTTTGCTTTTGCCACAACATTACCTATTTGTTCGTTCCAATTCAAGTTATTTTTAATTGTAATCCCTAAGTATTTTGATGAATTGATGGCTGTTGGATTTGTGTGTGTTACTGTGTAACCAAAATTCAGTGGATTCCTTTTAGTGCTCATCTGGCTGACCTCACAGTTTTCATTATTTAGAGTCAGTTGCCTGCAACTACTGAAACTTGCCATGATCACTTACATCTTTTCAAAGCTGACGTAAATAAATTAACAATTACAAATCTGAAACGTCTCCCAAAAAATAAGAACAGGAAGTGCTGTCATTTAACATCTTACTAACACACAATTTGAAAGGACTTTGAGCAAAATTGATTTGATTCTGGAGTTTAAAAAGGAAACAAGAGGTCAACTTCTTCTTGAGGTGTCCAGGTCCAAAGAATGTCAGTAGTCACCACTGAAAAACTCTTTAAAGTCCAAAAATGTCACACTGAGTAGGGCTTGTCCTCAGAAGTGTGGCATTAGAGTCAGATATCGGCAAGCAGCGGACAGGGCAGCAGCAGCAGTGGCAACTTTGGAAATGAATAGCAGTCTTTAGCTGGTGGATGAACTGCCGGTTGTGGGCCTAGTGAGATCTTACTGATTGATGGCTTGGTGTTTTCACTAGTATCTCCCTCTGACGGCCCACACTGTGCCTTCTTGTTGCAGTCTGAATGTTGGCTGCTGTAGTGTGGAGTCGTGGGAGTTTAAATGCTGTGGCTCATAGTTGGTCGGACTGCCGCACTTGGTGGATGGCATGCCACAGCAGTTCACCTACAGTTACTGCATCCCTTGTAGACAGTATGTCTACCCTTATAATACTTGACATGGTTCTTGGGACTGTATTCTAGATTCATAGTGAAGTTCATCATTCTGATTGTTTAATGACAGCATTAGCAATGAAGCCTAAGATCTCCTGTGGTACTACTTTCTGCACTCTGAATTTTGCATTGTGCTTGCACTTGCCCCACTTGTGGAATTCATGAAGCAAGATGATACAATGGTTATATGTTGACTGATTTAATATTGGTAAATACTGATTGAACTGAATTGTCATGTGATGTTAGATTTCCCACATTTATTAAAATTAAATATTACTCTTTACAGGTGTGATGTCAAGGGTTGCAGAATTAATGGAAAGGATAAAAGAGCTTGAAACAGAGAAGCAGCAAGCAAAAGAAGAATTTGGTATACAGAGAGCCAAACTGAAGGAGCTTTACTTGCAGAAAGAGGGTTTGTACATGTCTCAATTTCTTTGCCCCAATTTCTCAAAGTTCACACACACACACACACACACACACACACACACACACACACACACACACTGTTTGAACTTCTTTAGTGTTGCGCAACTGCTGAGTCATGTATCAGAGACCTGCCTCACACTATCCCCTCCTTGCCTCGTGCATCCTTTCTTATCTGTTCCCCATCTCCAGCTTCCCAGGCAACTCCTGTTAATAATTGATAATAAATAACTTGACTTGCTGTGACTGCCAGAGTGTGTGTTTGGATGTCTGTGTGATTGTGTGTGACTAACTATTTTTACTAGAGAAAGACCAAGAGCTCAAAAGCTTGTGTGAATACTATTTCCTGTAATGTGTTTCTGTGCACCATGCATCATCAGTTATTTTGCTCCCCCAATAGCAAAACTCCTTTACTAGTTTAAGTATCTCATGTGGATACCTATAATTAAACATAAGATTACTGTAGAACTGCAATTGGCTTTCCAAAGACTGTGCATCTCGCAAATGCGAATTAAAGTTGGATCCAAGATCCAAAAAAGTAAAGAAACTGAAAAAACAACACAAGTTACGGAATTTACCTCACAAACTGTGAGCTGCTCAGAGCAAAAGCAGCAATACAGCACTAAAAGAGTTGAAACTTACTTGATTGATTCGGCGAAAACTGTGCCAGGCTGCCACCAACCTCACAACTCCAGAATGAGATTTTCACTTTGCAGCGGAATGTGCACTGATATGAAACTTCCTGGCAGATTAAAACTGTGTGTCAAACCGAGACTCGAACTCAGGACCTTTGTCTTTCGCAGGCAAGGTCCTGAGTTTGAGTCTCGGTCCGGCACACAGTTTTAATCACCCAGGAAGTTTCATATCAGCGCACACTCCACTGCAGAGTGAAAATCTCATTCTGGAAACATCCCTCAGGCTTTGGCTAAGCCATGTCTCCGCAATATCCTTCCTTCCAGGAGTGCTAGTTCCGCAAGGTTCGCAGGAGAGCTTTTGTGAAGTTTGGAAGGTAGTAGACGAGAAGTAAAGCTGTGAGGGTGGGGCATGAGTCGTACTTGGTAGAGCACTTGCCCACGAAGGCAAAGGTCCCGAGTTCGAGTCTCGGTCCAGCACACAGTTTTAATCTGCCAGGAAGTTTCAAGTTTTAACCTCACAACTGATTAATTTTCCTCTCCACTCCGAGAAACCCAGAAAACTATAGTTTGGAGGAGAGGGTATACAACTTTTGCCCTGTTTTACATATTTTTCCAGCCAGGAATTTCCATTATTGGTTTGCTGAAAATTTTGTTTACTTTGCCATTAATTTGGTTCTGTAAATGGTGACATTTTGTTATGATGGAGAAGTCTACCTTTATTTCGTTTATCATTGCCACAGAAACCTTTTAATGCGTTAGTCTCAGCAGCACTAATACAAGCATTAGCCTCCTACCGGAGAAGTTCAGTAAGTGGTGACATTTTGTTGTGAAGTAACGATGTTGGAATTTGATTAGGAAATTCTCAACCATAGTGAAACCTTGTGCTAAACTCCTGTAGGGAAATTTTCTCCATAGGTTATGTGCTTTTAATTTATTACTTCTGTAAAATGGTAATAATTAACATTTTCAGACTTGAAAAGATAATTTCTTAAAGTGTTGCTGGAGACAAAATAACTCTTCAATTTATGAAAGTGAGCATACCTTTTTCTTCTAGTTTTCTTTCTTTTGCCCAGCTTTAGCTCATTAACTGTCTATTTACTTCTCTTCCAGACACAATGAGCAAATTAAACAAGTTGTATAATGTTGACAGCATGTTCAGATATCATGCAGTTTCAGAAATACCATAATTTCCCAAGGTAGCCACTTGCTATACCTGGGATGAGTCACACAAGCAGACTCAATCTGAACCCTCCGATTAAGAGGAGAAGCCACAATTCTCTGTAGAAACTCGTGATGGTTAACCGACAATGTGTGACAAGCAGCTACATTGTACAAAATGTTGACATGGTCTTGTAACGACATAGGATGCAACACTTACGAAATGTGCCACCAAGTAATTTATTGTTAAATCTTAAACAATACAGTGATACCCTATTTACACTACCCTGTTTTACGCAAGTCCGAAGTTAAATGATTCATCTGTTTGACCGCCGCTCACCTCTATTTCCCCCACTTTGCCCACACACTGTGTGGTTTATGAGAGATTGAGATGTGTTTCGTGTGGAATCGTTTTATCCATGGAGTTCTCTTCATTGATAGTTTCTATGTCAGAACTGATTCATCTGCATCAAACAAGAAAAGAAAATCATAATATTTGGAACTAAACGTAATATTATCAAAGACTTCATTGCGAAAATTAAATTATGTGAATTGATAAATAGTTTGATCTACTGGTATCAACAGTCAGAACAATTATAAAAGGTAAAGGAAAAATTCCTGAAGATGTGAAAAACGCTCAGTCTCTGAATTCAGGTATCATTTGTAGACATCATGGTTTTATCATTCACATGGAAACAATCCGCCCCATGAACCATGGACCTTGCCGTTGGTGGGGTGTCTTGCGTGCCTCAGCGATACAGATAGCCGTACCGTAGGTGCAACCACAACGGAGGGATATCTGTTGAGAGGCCAGACAAACGTGTGGTTCCTGAAGAGGGGCAGCAGCCTTTTCAGCAGTTGCAAGGGCAACAGTCTGGATGATTGACAATAACCAAAACGGCCTTGCTGTGCTGGTACTGTGAACGGCTGAAAGCAAGGGAAAACTACAGCCGTAATTTTTCCCGAGGGCATGCAGCTTTACTGTATGATTAAATGATGATGGTGTACTCTTGGGTAAAATATTACGGAGGTAAAATAGTCCCCCATTCGGATCTCCGGGCGGGGACTACTCAAGAGGATGTCGTTATCAGGAGAAAGAAAACTTGCGTTCTACGGATCGGAGCGTGAAATGTCAGATCCCTTAATCGGGCAGGTAGGTTAGAAAATTTAAAAAGGGAAATGGATAGGTTGAAGTTAGATATAGTGGGAATTAGTGAAGTTCGGTGGCAGGAGGAACAAGACTTCTGGTCAGGTGACTACAGGGTTATAAACACAAAGTCAAATAGGGGTAATGCAGGAGTAGGTTTAATAATGAATAGGAAAATAGGAATGCGGGTAAGCTACTACAAACAGCATAGTGAATGCATTATTGTGGCCAAGATAGATACGAAGCCCACACCTACTACAGTAGTAGAAGTTTATATGCCAACTAGCTCTGCAGATGACGAAGAAATTGAAGAAATGTATGATGAAATAAAAGAAATTATTCAGATTGTGAAGGGAGACGAAAATTTAATAGTCATGGGTGACTGGAATTCGTCAGTAGGAAAAGGGAGAGAAGGAAACATAGTAGGTGAATATGGATTGGGGCTAAGAAATGAAAGAGGAAGCCGCCTTGTAGAATTTTGCACAGAGCACAACATAATCATAACTAACACTTGGTTTAAGAATCATGAAAGAAGGTTGTATACATGGAAGAACCCTGGAGATACTAAAAGGTATCAGATTGATTATATAATGGTAAGACAGAGATTTAGGAACCAGGTTTTAAATTGTAAGACATTTCCAGGGGCAGATGTGGACTCTGACCACAATCTATTGGTTATGACCTGTAGATTAAAACTGAAGAAACTGCAAAAAGGTGGGAATTTAAGGAGATGGGACCTGGATAAACTGAAAGAACCAGAGGTTATACAGAGTTTCAGGGAGAGCATAAGGGAACAATTGACAGGAATGGGGGAAAGAAATACAGTAGAAGAAGAACGGGTAGCTTTGAGGGATGAAATAATGAAGGCAGCAGAGGATCAAATAGGTAAAAAGACAAGGGCTAGTAGAAACCCTTGGGTAACAGAAGAATATTGAATTTAATTGATGAAAGGAGAAAATATAAAAATGCAGTAAATGAAGCAGGCAAAAAGGAATACAAACGTCTCAAAAATGAGATCGACAGGAAGTGCAAAATGGCTAAGCGGTGATGGCTAGAGGACAAATGTAAGGATGTAGAGGCCTATCTCACTGGGGGTAAACACTGGACTCGCATTCGGGAGGACGACGGTTCAATCCCGTCTCCGGCCATCCTGATGTAGGTTTTCCGTGATTTCCCTAAATCGTTTCAGGCAAATGCCGGGATGGTTCCTTTGAAAGGGCACGGCCGATTTCCTTCCCAATCCTTCCCTAACCTGAGCTTGCGCTCCGTCTCTAATGACCTCGTTGTCGACGGGACGTTAAACACTAACCACCACCACCACTAGGGGCAAGATAGATACTGCCTACAGGAAAATTAAAGAGACCTATGGAGATAAGAGAATCACTTGCATGAACATCAAGAGCTCAGATGGAAACCCAGTTCTAAGCAAAGAAGGGAAAGCAGAAAGGTGGAAGGAGTATATAGAGGGTCTATACAAGGGTGATGTACTTGAGGACAATATTATGGAAATGGAAGAGGATGTAGATGAAGATGAAATGGGAGATATGATACTGCGTGAAGAGTTTGACAGAGCACTGAAAGACCTGAGTCGAAACAAGGCCCCCGGAGTAGACAACATTCCATTGGAACTACTGACGGCCTTGGGAGAGCCAGTCCTGACAAAACTCTACCATCTGGTGAGGAAGATGTATGAAACAGGTGAAATACCCTCAGACTTCAAGAAGAATATAATAATTCCAATCCGAAAGAAAGCAGGTGTTGACAGATGTGAAAATTACCGAACTATCAGTTTAATAAGTCACAGCTGCAAAATACTAACACGAATTCTTTACAGACGAATGGAAAAACTAGTAGAAGCCAACCTCGGGGAAGATCAGTTTGGATTCCGTAGAAACACTGGAACACGTGAGGCAATACTGACCTTACGACTTATCTTAGAAGAAAGATTAAGGAAAGGCAAACCTACGTTTCTAGCATTTGTAGACTTAGAGAAAGCTTTTGACAATGTTGACTGGAATACTCTCTTTCAAATTCTAAAGGTGGCAGGGGTAAAATACAGGGAGCGAAAGGCTATTTACAATTTGTACAGAAACCAGATGGCAGTTATAAGAATCGAGGGGCATGAAAGGGAAGCAGTGGTTGGGAAGGGAGTAAGACAGGGTTGTAGCCTCTGCCCGATGTTGTTCAATCTGTATATTGAGCAAGCAGTAAAGGAAACAAAAGAAAAATTCGGAGTAGGTATTAAAATTCATGGAGAAGGAATAAAAATTTTGAGGTTCGCCGATGACATTGTAATTTTGTCAGAGACAGCAAAGGACTTGGAAGAGCAGTTGAATGGGATGGACAGTGTCTTGAAAGGAGGATATAAGATGAACATCAACAAAAGCAAAACAAGGATAATGGAATGTAGTCTAATTAAGTCGGGTGATGCTGAGGGAATTAGATTAGGAAATGAGAAACTTAAAGTAGTAAAGGAGTTTTGCTATTTGGGGAGCAAAATAACTGATGATGGTCGAAGTAGAGAGGATATAAAATGTAGGCTGGCAATGGAAAGGAAAGCGTTTCTGAAGAAGAGAAATTTGTTAACATCCAGTATTGATTTAAGTGTCAGGAAGTCATTTCTGAAAGTATTCGTATGGAGTGTAGCCATGTATGGAAGTGAAACATGGACGGTAAATAGTTTGGACAAGAAGAGAATAGAAGCTTTCGAAATGTGGTGCTACAGAAGAATGCTGAAGATTAGATGGGTAGATCCCATAACTAATGAGGAAGTATTGAATAGGATTGGGGAGAAGAGAAGTTTGTGGCACAACTTGACCAGAAGAAGGGATCGGTTGGTGGGACATGTTCTGAGGCATCAAGGGATCACGAATTTAGTATTGGAGGGCAGCGTGGAGGGTGAAAATCGTAGAGGGAGACCAAGAGATGAATACACTAAGCAGATTCAGAAGGATGTAGGTTGCAGTAGGTACTGGGGGATGAAGAGGCTTGCACAGGATAGAGTAGCATGGAGAGCTGCATCAAACCAGTCTCAGGACTGAAGACCACAACAACAACAACAACAACAACAACAACAACAACAACGGAAACAATATTAAAATTATGGCATGATAATCAAGTAAGAGTGAAAATTTGTTCTGCTGATTAGAACATGGTATACTCTCAAGCTAAGCTGATTTTTGAGAGATTGAAAGAAGCAGCTGTGGGCCAGCCAAAGATGGGGTGTTTAAAACTAGTAACAATTGGTTGATTTAGCTGATTCAAAAGTTGTAATCGGCTTAGCATCGCAGACAGTGGAGAGCGGCAGGCACTAATAAAGACACTGTGTTGCTCTATCCAGAGAAACTCCAGGCAATGATAGAAGAAGGTGGCTGTACCAACCAAACAGTATTCAACATAGATGAACCTATTCTGTTCTTAAAGAAGCTGCCTGAAAGAACTTTCATTGGGCATCAAGAGAAAACCTTTTCAAATTTTAAAGGCTACCAAAGAACAGTTGACAGTGATGGGTGGTGCGAATCCGTTGGGTAATTGTAAGTTAAAACCTCTCTTAGTTTGTCCCTCAGAAATCCAAGAGCTTTAAAAATTACATCTAAAGCTTGGTTGCCTGTGATTTGGAAGATTAATACTAAAGCTCAGGGGACAGCTTCCCTTTTTGAAAATCGGTGTGGTCATCACTTCATCCCTGAAGTTGAACATTATTGCCAATAAAATAAATCCCATTTAAAATTATACTATCAATCAATCAATCAATTTCGACTCGTGTGGAAGCTGTGTCTTTGCCACTGAATACAATCAGCTTGCTTCAACCGATGGATCAGTGAGTCACTGAAACATGTAAAGCTTGCTGTACGAGACAATTGTTCGCACATCTACATTAAGCTAATTGATGCCACTATCTCATTTATCACTATGTAATAATAAGTAAAATTGGCAGCTTAATGTTCTTAACTGTGCTGGTGGGAAATACGTTGTTAGTGGCTTCTAGTGAAGATTCGCGAATTTTTCTTCGGTGAGGCAGGCCTGTGAGGTTAGTGGTGGATTTGTGTTGTTGCTATGAACATGGGACAGCTTAAACTCCTCATTACCTTCCTGCTTGTTCTCAGAAAAGGTGTGGCCACAATCTGGCTGATTTCTGGTGTCCACGAGGCTAAACCATCTTGGAAGATGGTAAAGCACCCACAGGTCGTCTATGTATTTCTGGTGTGATGAATCTGCATTTCCTGTTGATGGTTGCAAATGTATTACACCAACATTGTGCTTTGTTCAGTGCAGGAAAATTCTGGAATCTAACTATTCAGATGATGTCAGCAAATCAGATGGGTCATCAACATTGGTGCTGTTGTGTAAATTTCTGAACCACTGAGTGGTGACACAGCGTATACTATATACCAAACTCTGGGCAGTTAATGGTCATACGGAAAGTGATTGTGGAGAAGTTATTGCAGGTTTCTCATGCATTTCAGCACTTTGAGAAAGGTCTTGTTTGTCACTGTGGCAAAAGTTGTATACCCTCTCCTCCAAGCTATAGTTTTCTGGGTTTCTGGGAGCGGTGAGGAAAATTAATCAGTTGTGAGGTTAAAACTTGAAACTTCCTGGCAGATTAAAACTGTGTGCTGGACCGAGACTCGAACTCGGGACCTTTGCCTTTCGTGGGCAAGTGCTCTACCAAGTACGACTCATGCCCCACCCTCACAGCTTTACTTCTCGTCTACTACCTTCCAAACTTCACAAAAGCTCTCCTGCGAACCTTGCGGAACTAGCACTCCTGGAAGAAAGGATATTGCGGAGACATGGCTTAGCCAAAGCCTGAGGGATGTTTCCAGAATGAGATTTTCACTCTGCAGCGGAGTGTGCGCTGATATGAAACTTCCTGGGAGATTAAAACTGTGTGCTGGACCGAGACTCAAACTCAGGACCTTGCCTGCGAAAGACAAAGGTCCTGAGTTCGAGTCTCGGTTCGACACACAGTTTTAATCTGCCAGGAAGTTTCATATCAGTGCACATTCCGCTGCAAAGTGAAAATCTCATTCTGGAGTTGTGAGGTTGGTGGCAGCCTGGCACAGTTTTCGCCGAATCAATCAAGTAAGTTTCAACTCTTTTAGTGCTATATTGCTGCTTTTGCTCTGAGCAGCTCACAGTTTGTGAGGTAAATTCCGTAACTTGCGTTGTTTTTTCAGTTTCTTTACTTTTTTGGATCTTGGATTCAACTTTAATTCGCATTTGCAAGATGCACAGTCTTTGGAAAGCCAATTGCAGTTCTACAGTAATCTTATGTTTAATTATAGGTATCCACATGAGATACTTAAAGTAGTAAAGGAATTTTGCTATTGGGGGAGCAAAATGACTGATGATGGTCGAAGTAGAGAGGATATAAAATGTAGACTGGCAATGGCAAGGAAAGCGTTTCTGAAGAAGAGAAATTTGTTTGCATCGAGTATTGATTTAAGTGTCAGGAAGTCATTTCTGAAAGTATTCATATGGAGTGTAGCCATGTATGGAAATGAAACATGGACGATAAATAGTTTGGACAAGAAGAGAATAGAAGCTTTCGAAATGTGGTGCTACAGAAGGATGCTGCAGATTTGATGGGTAGATCACATAACTAATGAGGAGGTATTGAATAGAATTGGGGAGAAGAGAAGTTTGTGGCACAACTTGACTAGAAGAAGGGATTGGTTGGTAGAACATGTTCTGAGGCATCAGGGGATCACAAATTTAGCATTGGAGGGCAGTGTGGAGGGTAAAAATCGTAGAGGGAGACCGAGAGATGAATACACTAAGCAGATTCAGAAGGATGTAGGTTGCAGTAAGTACTGGGAGATGAAGAATCTTGCATAGGATAGAGTAGCATGGAGAGCAGCATCAAACCAGTCTCAGCACTGTAGACCACAACAACAACAACAACAACAACAACAACATCCAACACTTGTTAACAGAATAATCTTCCCAAGTGAGCTTTACCCCATAGATCATTTATAGTACTTTGGGTGCATAAATATGCATTCGATTGTGGAATTTGATTTCTTAGATTTTTTGAAAGACAGTTTCTCTTATCTGGGCATTAAATAAGAAACTATCCATTGGGAATTTAGAGAAAATAAGTTCAGAATTTAAAAGAATTTATTTGTTTTCATCCTTTCCTTTGGTCCCACAACAAATTAGATCAGGCGACCCACAATTAAGAAAGATGACTGATTTATTGTGCATATCTGAATTGTGCTCTTACGGTGTCGGCTGCCATAGTGAATCATGTGCCTGAACATGGCAGAATATTACATAAAACAGTTGATGAGAATTGCTCTCATTTATATTTAACAGGTTTGGAACCAAAGAGGATTTTCAATTATTGTGATTAAGACTGCTGGATTAAGCAATATAAGGCTTAGAATTGTTTGCACATCATTTGTGTGTTGACCACATAAGTGTGGTATTGCCAAGCCTCAGCTTGTCACACTCACAGAGAAACAATTCTACAAGCTTCAAATTTCCCTATGACACAAAATAACGAGCACCTGTTACAGACTTTTGGAAGCAGTTCAATGTTTTGTATGCCCTGAGAGAGAGTTATTGGATGATCTTAGAATGAAATTTCATGAAAAACTTTTAATGGTGTCTGGAAAAAAACCGTGTCCAATTCCCCGCCTCCTTTACCATTGAAACCTAGGAGGAATCGGCACCAGATCCTGATAATGTAATTGAAGAGGTGGTCGATCTTATCAGACAAATTCAGACATGTATGGTGATGATGGTCAAAAACTGCTGGATTCATACAGTCAGGAGCTGACAGTTGATGAGCTTATAGAAGCAAAACATTGAACAACCTGATTTCTTAGGACCAGTTCAATCAGAAGATCAACTAACAGTTGCAAACTTGCCAGAAGAATTCAGTTCAATTGAAAAGAAAGGTTACAAATTTTAGAAAAAAAATATACTTCAGTGGAATGTGCTTTTCTGCTATAAAATAGGGAACGAAAAATTTATTAGCATATGTATTACAAGAAGTATTGATTTGCCAGATGAGGCATTAGGGTCTGCATAACAATAAACAACCACCTCAGTTTCCTTCTGTCTATACACCAATAAGATTGTATGGTGACATGTACTATCACTAGTTTGTTGGATTGTAACTCAGATGGTATGTACACTGGAATAGATAGCTGCTATTGGGTAACATGGTGTTTTACGTATGGTTCTATGTATAGTAAATTAATTCTGATTCTTGTGATTTTCTTATATTTGAGCACTCAACATGGCTATTTATAGCTGAGATCTAGATATGCAAGAGTAATAAAAACTAATAAGATTGTGACCGATTGCTGTGTGCCTCCCCTTGCTTGAAGACATGTACCCAGAATTATGTTTTTAAACACACGTGACTTGTGTTTAGATGAGCATCATGAATTTACTGCTGTTGACACTGATGAATCTGTAGTGGGGGAGTGTAGTGGATGTTCAGCAGTTCCTCCCGTTGACAATGTAGGAAAAGCTAGCTTGCTACTTACTGTAAAGAAGACACATCAAGTTGCAGACAGGCACGATTAAAAGACACTCACATATCAGATGTTGAATGCTAGTCAGTCATTTTCCGATTTTCCTAAGGGTGTGTGCCTTATAGTAAGTGTGGACATCCTCTGTAGATAGAGGCCTCAAATTAGGTTGTCGAAGCAAGTAGCTAGCTGGACGGTGATGTTTAGTGAAAAAATGGATTTGGTGAGGTTTAATTGAAGCCAATAAATTCCATTTGTTGGAAATGTAAATGAGGTGTTTTTGTTTGACTTTCTGCCTATAGTCTTTGAACTGTATTCGTGCACTGTTGTGGAGATCATCACAGAAGTTGCCAAAAAGCCAGCTGGAGGCAGCATAGGAAGTGTTAGCAGTGTACATATTCCAGTCCATTGGCCATACCTTGGAATCTTCCTGAGTGTAGTTATACGATTACACACCTTAAATTACTGACTTTCGAATAAATCTGCAGAGCTGTACATTGCACAATTTGTCTTGCATGCTACATACAGCCGAGAGTATGTGGATTTTGGCTACAGTTGCAAGTTTGGCTTCGCATGACGTCACAGAAGCTCAAAAGATCTACAGAAAGAATGTTTCATTCCAACTCATCAAAATATATTGTTATCTTGCTAACCTTGGTTTTTGTGGATGCCACTAGGAATATTATTGATCATCATGGCTGCAGTACAATGGCTGAACTTTTCTGGAGTTACTTTCTATGTGTATACTTCCAGTTTTAACTAATGCATGATATAATGTGGTGATTTGTGACCATCTTTAATTTTTACAGAAGAACTAAAGAGGAGTACAGCAGAACAAGAGAGACTGAAAGAAGAAAATCAGAAGCTCAGTGATGAGTTAGGAGAAGCAAAAAGCCAGCTCCTTGTGGCAGGCTTTCACGTGGAAAGTGGGCAGCAGGCCGAGCGGAAATGCCAGGAAGAAATTGCTACATTACAGCAGTTGGTACATGGTAATAATTGTCTTTATACAACACAGTTTGTTATTCGTTTGTATTTGTTTTTGCTTATCCAGGTAACCCTTATGCAACTAATCAGTACAAAAGTTGCATAACCATCAAATAAAACAAAACTTACCTCTTACTGCATTTTCTTGATTTTTCTTTAACTTTGTAGATGCAACGAGCTACTCTATTGCAGATATGTTGTGTGTCAGAGAAAGATGCTTTTCCCTGGATTTCGCACGTTACCAGTCTATCACGTTCCACCACTCTGATTTCATTGTCATCGTCTTGACATGTTTACTATCACTTCTGTGAGAAAGCTCCCTCTCATAATTTTTTCGCACCTGTATTTGTTCTGTTGCACATTCCCTTTGCAAACATGCAGCAGAGCTCACTGTAGTGTGAAATTATCATTACCCAATCTGTGTGGTTTACAGATTTCATGCATCATCTCTGTTTAGTCTGAAAAACAATCCTAAAAATACCAGAGAATGGTTTCTTCTCATTTCAAAACATTATTCTGCTCTGAAATGCCAGGTCTTCTATTTCCTTTTCATGCAGTGAAATGAAGCCCATCCTACACAGTTTACTTTCATTATTGGTGAGCGTACTTGTTACTGCATACTCAGCTTTTGCGTCATCCCAGTGAGACCCTATGGCCATTGTCAGTCAGTTTCCTTTCCATTGTATCATGAGATGACCGAATTTGATATCAGTTAAATACAACTATATTCATTGTCTAAGACTTAAAAAAAGGGCACTTTTTTATGAATAACCTTCTAGGCTATTGAAGTTGTCCATCATTTGTCCAGTATGTAGCTAGTGTGTGGCAGAATGAACAACAACTTATATATGTAATAACAGTAAATTGTTTTAATTTCATTTAACAGATATGTGTATATAATTTCGCAGGCTTCCATGGTCAGTCACTTCAGATATGTTTTCTGAGTATTGTACTGTGTCGTAATATTGAAAACTATGCTGGAGAAACCATTGTTCCAGCCATAATTACAGTGGCCTTCTTCTTGGTATACTGATGACCCAGAAGAGGACCACAGTAGCCGTGGCCAAAACATTGGTTTCTCCAGCAGAGTTTTTTACATTATGACATGGTACGATACTCGGAAAACTTTTATATCAGTCGAATATGTAAGCTTTTGTGAAGCCTGTACAGAATTATTTGTATGGTGGTTACTTTCTCAGCACAGTCACTCCTTTACATGTTGCTAGAGAGTCTGATGTCATAATAATTAATCATAGTGCTACAAAATTTGCAGGTGAGGAGACCAAGTAGGATCATCATTTGTGATTCAGGTGCCCACACCATTGTTGTTTTATGCAACCTGCAATGCTACAGCTGGCCTTCATAAAACAAGTGTGAGATTTTCATATTCTCTCTCTCAGTATGTGCAAAATATTACTCCTACAGAAAAAATGAACAGGATATTTTTGTAGGAAATTTAATGTAGTTAAATTTTGAAATAAGTTTTTAATAGAGTCATCTTGGGGTTGAAGCGCTTTTCTTCCGTGTTTGCTTTAACAATACATATGTTTTTGGATAGGGTCCGCCTTAAGCAAAACAAAATTTTGTTTTTTAACCAAAACATGTTCCACTGAACACTCTTTATCTGTAACAGATGAAAAATAAAAGTCCACTGAAGATGCTGGAACTGCAATGAAACATGTTTGGATTAAAAAACAAGATTGTGTTTTGCTAAAGGCAGACCCTATCCAAAAACATGTATTTTTGATAGAGGCTGTAGTATTAGTCATTCAAGAAAAATGTACAAAAGTGACCTTCAAACACGGCCCCACTCCCACAATCAGCCCCCACTCATTCCCTCGTACTACTGTGCAAAATATTTGACTACATGAATTATCTCCAACATTTGACTTTGTTTGGTCTTCATTGACTGGCATTATAACGCCACCAGCTTACGAGGGAATGCTCCAGTAAGACATGTCGAAACTTACTCTGAAATTTTTTACACAGGAAGAAGACAACGAAAGAAATGCACTGTCAAAATTTTAGCTGCTAAGAGGCACTGCAAGTGTTTTGTAAAATATGTTGAAGTTGACAAATTTTTGCCACATGAAGATCAGCTTATAACAGCAGTTTATACAGCCCTGCCCACCTAGCCCACAATTCGGTGAATCACTCGTGCAGTGCCACGTAGCGGAATTATCTGGAGTTCACAGACACTAATTTTAACCATCTAAACCATGGTTTACAATGGAACAAATGGAAGTGAACATGTGTGAATGAGCATTTGTGGAAAATTCACTACCATTTGCTTGTATATGGATAGAATCGTTAAACTAGAGGGAATGGAAGAGAACACGAGATAACAAACATTGCCTATGAATGCTGTGTTATTACTTTTAGTTTCTAGAGCTAGTATTTGGTATACAGGATAGAACTGTATCTTGTTAGAGCCACAATGCGAAACTTTGCTATTATTTTGCATGGCGAGCACACTGTTGTTGATGGAGTATGCAAAATAGCACAGGGAAGGAAGAATTTAAGTGTCTCAATTTCTATGTAAGCATGACATGCGTGGAGATCCTTAGCACTGGTCCAAAAATGTCCTTGTATGTCAGCTGCCATTTTTCCCTGGCTTCTCATTACCATTGAAGGGAAATTTATAAAGAGAACACTAACTACCGACGTCGAACGTCATCTCAAGAGGTGACACAGCTAGCATTTCCACTACGTGTGTAGGGTCTAATAGTCATACACTCTTTTTTTAACAAAAATGGCCTAGTGGCAAAGCACACGCTTCTTCATTCAGAGAGTGTGGGATTAAATCCCATTTAGACCACAACTTTTTCACAATGATTTTTAACCAAGCATTCACTTCTCACAGATATTGGAGTGGCCACGAAAGATATGTGGTTCAGATTCCACGTTAAATGGCAGGTCTCCATTTTCCGATTAGGTAACTGGGGAAGGTTAGGGACACAAAAATAGCTGTGGTGGTGTCCAGTTGACAGACGTGCAAGAGGCATATGGTGTACACCAGACAGAATTCTCCTTTGCTCATGCGTGTTGGCTCCGGTGAAAACCTGGCTTAAATTATACAAACATTTTTTTTGAATAACTTCATATCGACAGTTCAATTCTTGCACGTGTAATTCTGATAAAAGTGGCTAGCAGAGAAAATAAAATTATGGCAGTGTCTGATGTCACAGACCATGTCCATCAATGAGGACTTGTAATTTGTTGAAATGAAATGTGTCTTGGCAGTACTATAATTCCTGTAGGCCATTCCTTGTAATTATGTTTGAATGTTGTACATTTGACTATCAGTGAAACAATTATTTGTTTATTCCCTGTAGTCATCACAAAAATGCAAAGGGTCTATTGAATGACAAAAACAAACATTTGTCTTGTACCACCTTACTTCGCAGTAACCACCAGTTTTATTTAGACAGAACTGAGATGGAGTCAGAAATGGTCCTGGCCATCGTTCTATATATTGCGCTGCGTACCAGGCATACTTGATCAAATTCATAAAGCGTGGTGAAGAAAACTGGTAATGCACAAATGACTGGAGCTTAAGAATACTGTTCTGCTGATGAACCTGAAATAAGAGAGAGGTATTGGAAATCATGTTATCTGATAATTTCTTGAAAAATGCTTTCCACTGTTGAAAAAATTCTTATCGAGAGGTTGAATTGCAGTAGTAGTTCCAGGCAGAATCCACATTACATCTACAGATTTTTCGTCGTCCTCCACAGAAACGAAGTCATCGTTATGTCCAGACCATGTATCCAACAAAAGCAATGAATTAGTTTCTGCAGCTGGTAGGAATATGTTTTGAATGAAATGTTGAAAATTATTCTTTCCCATTTTTCCAGATTTTGATACGTCAATTAAAAGATTTTTGCAACTCATCATCATCATCATCATCATCATCATCATCATCATGGACAGTTTTCAGCCTCTGGCTGGGTTTGTTTGGAACATAAGCCTCTCCATTGTCTTCTGTCTTGCCACCACAAGATTTATGCAACTAGACAGCCCATTTTCTGTTTTTGGTCCTAATTTGCCTTGCAGTTCTTGAAGACAGATGTACAGCTGCGGAAACAGTAAACCACTCATACTTCTCACTGGCATTATCGTATATGAATGTGTCACTGCATTCATTGATTGGGCAACTGACTCCGTCTTTTTTTTTTTACCCCGAAATGATGAAGTGTTGTTTGCGCGCAGTTCTTTCATGAAATCTGACTGATCAGCGTTATAAACAGCAGTTGCAGGGATAACGGCAAGTTTAGTCTTTACGTTAGCTATGAATTTCTCTATAGCATTGTCTTTCACTGGCAGCTACTATACACGTTTACATGACATAAACTTCATAATTTTGCAACTTCCTATTCTTTGTAATTTCTTGAACCTGTGTAGCTAGGTCGATGAAGCCTGGAAATTAACAATGTTAATATCAGATACAATTCGGAGGGCCCAGTGTCATAGATCTCCATCAGTATTGGTGCATAACCTCTCACAAGCAGTTCATATGGTTTTGTGTTTCTGTTTGGCACATTTCTTGTTGTTGTTGTTGTTGTTGTTGTTGTTGTTGTTCTTGTGGTCTTCAGTCCCGAGACTGGTTTGATGCAGCTCTCCATGCTACTCTATCCTGTGCAAGCTTTTTCATCTCCCAGTACCTACTGCAACCTACATCCTTCTGAATCTGCTTAGTGTATTCATCTCTTGGTCTCCCTCTACGATTTTTACCCTCCACGCTGCCCTCCAATACTAAATTGGTGATCCCTTGATGCCTCAGAACATGTCCCACCAACCGATCCCTTCTTCTGGTCAAGTTGTGCCACAAACTTCTCTTCTCCCCAATCCTATTCAATACTTCCTCATTAGTTATGTGATCTACCCATCTAATCTTCAGCATTCTTCTGTAGCACCACATTTCGAAAGCTTCTATTCTCTTCTTGTCCAAACTATTTATTGTCCATGTTTCACTTCCATACATGGCTACACTCCATACGAATACTTTCAGAAATGACTTCCTGACACTTAAATCAATACTGGATGTTAACAAATTTCTCTTCTTCAGAAACGCTTTCCTTGCCATTGCCAGCCTACATTTTATCCTCTCTACTTCGACCATCATCAGTTATTTTGCTCCCCAAATAGCAAAACTCCTTTACTACTTTAAGTGCCTCATTTCCTAATCTAATTCCCTCAGCATCACCCGACTTAATTAGACTACATTCCATTATCCTTGTCTTGATTTTGTTGATGTTCATCTTGTATCCTCCTTTCAAGACACTGTCCATTCCATTCAACTGCTCTTCCAAGTCCTTTGCTGTCTCTGACAGAATTACAATGTCATCGGCGAACCTCAAAGTTTTTATTTCTTCTCCATGGATTTTAATACCTACTCCGAATTTTTCTTTTGTTTCCTTTACTGCTTGCTCAATATACAGATTGAACAACATCGGGGAGAGGCTACAACCCTGTCTTACTCCCTTCCCAACCACTGCTTCCCTTTCATGCCCCTCGATTCTTATAACTGCCATCTGGTTTCTGTACAAATTGTAAATAGCCTTTCGCTCCCTGTATTTTACCCCTGCCACCTTCAGAATTTGAAAGAGAGTATTCCAGTCAACATTGTCAAAAGCTTTCTCTAAGTCTACAAATGCTAGAAACGTAGGTTTGCCTTTCCTTAATCTTTCTTCTAAGATAAGTCGTAAGGTCAGTATTGCCTCACGTGTTCCAGTGTTTCTACGGAATCCAAACTGATCTTCCCCGAGGTTGGCTTCTACTAGTTTTTCCATTCGTCTGTAAAGAATTCGTGTTAGTATTTTGCAGCTGTGACTTATTAAGCTGATAGTTCGGTAATTTTCACATCTGTCAACACCTGCTTTCTTTGGGATTGGAATTATTATGTTCTTCTTGAAGTCTGAGGGTATTTCGCCTGTTTCATACATCTTGCTCACCAGATGGTAGAGTTTTGTCAGGACTGGCTCTCCCAAGGCCATCAGTAGTTCCAATGGAATGTTGTCTACTCCGGGGGCCTTGTTTCGACTCAGGTCTTTCAGTGCTCTGTCAAACTCTTCACGCAGTATCATATCTCCCATTTCATCGTCATCTACATCCTCTTCCATCTCCATAATATTGTCCTCAAGTACATCACCCTTGTATAGACCCTCTATATACTCCTTCCACCTTTCTGCTTTCCCTTCTTTGCTTAGAACTGGGTTTCCATCTGAGCTCTTGATGTTCATGCAAGTGATTCTCTTATCTCCAAAGGTCTCTTTAATTTTCATGTAGGCAGTATCTATCTTACCCCTAGAGAGATAGGCCTCTACATCCTTACATTTGTCCTCTAGCCATCCCTGCTTAGCCATTTTGCACTTCCTGTCGATCTCAGTTTTGAGATGTTTGTATTCCTTTTTGCCTGTTTCATTTACTGCATTTTTATATTTTCTCCTTTCATCAATTAAATTCAATATTTCTTCTGTTACCCAAGGATTTCTACTAGCCCTCGTCTTTTTACCTACTTGATCCTCTGCTGCCTTCGCTACTTCATCCCTCAAAGCTACCCGTTCTTCTTCTACTGTATTTCGTTCCCCCATTCCTGTCAATTGTTCCCTTATGCTCTCCCTGAAACTCTCTACAACCTCTGGTTCTTTCAGTTTATGCAGGTCCCATCTCCTTAAATTCCCAACTTTTTGCAGTTTCTTCAGTTTTAATCTACAGGTCATAACCAATAGATTGTGGTCAGAGTCTACATCTGCCCCTGGAAATGTCTTACAATTTAAAACCTGGTTCCTAAATCTCTGTCTTACCATTATATAATCTATCTGATACCTTTTAGTATCTCCAGGGTTCTTCCATGTATACAGTCTTCTTTCATGATTCTTAAACCAAGTGTTAGTTATGATTATGTTGTGCTCTGTGCAAAATTCTACAAGGCGGCTTCCTCTTTCATTTCTTAGCCCCAATCCATATTCACCTACTATGTTTCCTTCTCTCCCTTTTCCTACACTCTAATTCCAGTCACCCATGACTATTAAATTTTCGTCTCCCTTCACAATCTTAATAATTTCTTTTATTTCATCATACATTTCTTCAATTTCTTTGTCATCTGCAGAGCTAGTTGGCATATAAACTTGTACTACTGTAGTAGGTGTGGGCTTCGTATCTATCTTGGCCACAATGATGCGTTCACTATGCTGTTTGTAGTAGCTTACCCGCATTCCTATTTTCCTATTCATTATTAAACCTACTCCTGCATTACCCCTATTTGATTTTGTGTTTATAACCCTGTAGTCACCTGACCAGAAGTCTTGTTCCTCCTGCCACCGAACTTCACTAATTCCCACTATATCTAACTTTAACCTATCCATTTCCCTTTTTAAATTTTCTAACCTACCTGCCCGATTAAGGGATCTGACATTCCACGCTCCGATCCGTAGAACGCCAGTTTTCTTTCTCCTGATAATGACATCCTCTTGAGTAGTCCCCGCCCGGAGATCCGAATGGGGGACTATTTTACCTCCGTAATATTTTACCCAAGAGTACGCCATCATCATTTAATCATACAGTAAAGCTGCATGCCCTCGGGAAAAATTACGGCTGTAGTTTCCCCTTGCTTTCAGCCGTTCGCAGTACCAGCACAGCAAGGCCGTTTTGGTTAATGTTACAAGGCCAAATCAGTCAATTATCCAGACTGTTGCCCTTGCAACTACTGAAAAGGCTGCTGCCCCTCTTCAGGAACCACACGTTTGTCTGGTCTCTCAACAGATACCCCTCCGTTGTGGTTGCACCTACGGTACGGCTATCTGTATCGCTGAGGCACGCAAGCCTCCCCACCAACGGCAAGGTCCGTGGTGACATATTTCTTATGTCACATAATTCGTTTTTCCATTTGTACAGTTCAGGCTCCGATTTTACAAAATGAAAATGCCTTTTCATGCTGTATAACTTCAAGCGTTTTCCCCCTCCCTTGTTTAACCAATATTTCAATGCCTTTTCTTTGCTGCTGAAAGCTGTTGCAGTACCTTTTTTTTTTTTTTTTTTTTTTTTTTTTTTTTTTTTTTTTTTTTTTTTTTTTTTTTTTTTTTAAGGTATTCTTCTTCAGAACTGCTACTGGCACACATGACATCGTCCGAACCATGATTCATGGAATTGTCACAATTATTTCCTATTTCTTCTAATGTATCCACAATTTCAAACGAAATGTCTATATCATTCGAATGAATGTGAAGGAAATCAACTAACAAATGACACATATGTACGTCCTCGGGAGAAGTAGGTGATTTCAGCTGGAAACCATGTTCTTCTTATTTCGTTATTGCTAAATTGAGGACATTAATTGGATTCCACATTACTGTGAAACTGGAAGAAAAAAGGTACTGTTAGCAGGCATGCCTTATGAAAGCACAATAAATATTAATTCAGCTTTATTTGTATTGTCAATACTTAACAATACTGCAAAAAGCAACTGGTAATTTGTAATAGATGTTACTTGAGTGACTAATTTGAGAGAATAATAACTGTGTACTGTAGTGTCGAGAAACTATCAACGAACAGTAACGTGAAACGTTTTTTACAAGTTATGATTGGATTGCGTCACGTTTCATTACTACCGCCGCCTGGTGCGCTAAGAATTTGAGAATTTTCATTTATTTTTTGCAATACTTGCAGGGCCTCTCAGCAGTTAAAATTTTGACAGTAGAGTTCTTTCGTTGCCTTCTTCCTGTGTAAAAAAATTTCAGAGTAGGTTTCGACATGTCTTATTGGACCATTTCCTTGTTAGTCGAGTGCTTACAAATTGTGAAATTGACGTTTGTGTAAATCTTACTTAATAGCTTTGTGAATTTTAACAGCATGAAAGAAACAATTGTATTGTTATATTTATCAGGCCTTCTGGCTACAAAATTCCTAATCTTGTAAGTGTTGACTTTGAATCAGATTGTCAATGTAATTAGTTTTGGTGCCATATTTACAAAAGCTGTTTTTCTTTCATTACACTCATGGACACACTTAAATTAATAACATTAACAAAGTAGCTGACTGTGCTGGTGGTGAAATAGTCCAGTCAGTAGAGACCAAAAAAGGTCAAATATTGGAACCAGTTTGTGTACTCTGAAATTTTTGTACGGTGGTTGGAGGGAGTGTCACCAACAACATACTAGAAATCCTGAAGGGTGAGGGGTGAATGTGGGGTGGAGGTGCGTTTGAAGGTCACTTTTGTATGTTTTTCTCAAATAACTTGAAAGCTGTGGCCTCCAGAGAAAACGTATCCCACCATAAAATTTAACTATGTTAAATTGCCTAAAAAAAAAAAAAAAAAGTCCTGCTCATTATTTCTGTGGGAATAATAGTTTGCTTATAGCAAGTGAGATACTATGACAATCTCACATGCAGTTTATGAAGGCCAGCTCTAAAATTGCGGGTTGTATAAAATGACAATGGTTGGAGCAGCTGAGTCACTCTGTATGACATACCTTGTCATTGATGTTTGCATTGTATGGAGTGTTGCACTGTCAGTGTGGCATTGGTGCTTTCGAGAAGAAGATATTAATTGATAATTTTCATTTAATATTGGAATCTAGTGTAAGAGCATGCCTGTTGGCATCTTAAGAAGCTAGTCCTGAAATGCCAAATGAACAAAGTCCACCCCATACTGTGAACTTCCTGGTTTGGTAAGAGTGGCTTTTCTTCAGTTCAGTTACTAACATTTTTGTTATTATCCCAATTGTGCGAGTGAACATTGCCATCATCTGCTGTTATCAAGTTTGGAAAAAAATTATGGTTATTACTGTTCATTACCAATTAAATGGTGCAGAATTACACCCTTATTTAAATCACTTGATAGTAAAGTTCAATAATTTGAATGGATGAACCAGTCATTTCATATGTAACTCTCTAATGTTAATACATAATGCTACGGATTGTCATTGACGAGGTGGTTGGGGACTGCTATATTCTGACTACTGTGCTTTGGTCTGTATTGGTCAAAATCATGTCTGCATACTACTTGCATTTGGTGGCAATATCAATCTTGTAGTCAGTTTTGGCATGCCCTGTACTATTCTTGAAGTACATACTTGTAGAAGGCATGCAAAATAGGCATCTATGGTTACCATGACATCTTCACATTCTTGTATAAATGTATATGTGGAAAGTAGAAAATATCAAATCTGGTGAATAGGGTGGATATTTAATGCTCTGTAGTGTCTCTGTTGTCAACATGTGTTTTTGGGCAGATGCATTATCCTGAAAAAAGATGCCACTCTTTATGTTGCAAACTCTGGCCGTAATCTTTACAGTAGCTGAAATAGACTTAACACTTCTTAGTGTAGCACCCTGCTGCTACTTTGATGCCATTTGATTTCTGTTCTAAAATTATGGACCACAAATTAATAGTCACAATCAGTTAGCTTTTTTTTAAAAATAGAACAGTGTAAACATAGCTGAGAAATTTGCTTTTGCTTGTGGTCAGAATTCAAAAAGTATGGCACTCATTTTGCACAAGGCTTTACTGTAGTTAATTTGCTATCAAAAAGGTACAATATTCTTTCTTCTAATATGCATAAGGAGTCGGTTATTTAATACTCCTTTAATTGCTGAACGTACATTGCAATGCTGGGTACATACATTTAAGATGCAGGTGAAAAAGTATGTGCACGAATTTCCTGTGGAGGAGGCGTTGACGTTTTTCCTGACGGCATACCGGACCACACCAATGGGAGAACGCAGCCCTGCAAAGCTCCTCCACGGGCGCCAACCTATGACTCTGCTGCACCTCGTTCGGCCTGGTCCTCGCCAGTCTTCGCAAAATGGAGTACCCGGCTTTCCACCGGGTATGTCGGTCTGGGCACGTGGGTTTGGTCGTAATCCACGTTGGATACTGTCGGTGGTCCTGCGCTGCAATGGCCACTGGCTCTATACCTTGCAGGCGGGGGACCGGGAGGTACGTCGTCACCAAAATCAGCTACGTTCATGTTTGGGCACCCAACCTCCGACCCCTCGGGCCCGCCTTCTCCATTGCCGGCACCCTTGTTGGTTTCTCAGAGGACGCTACTGCCCCTCCCGCCTGTGACTCTGCCACACTGCAATGGTTCTCAGCCTTGGCAGCCTCCAGCAGCTACAGCACCACCATCGCCATCGTTAGAGATGCCCCAACAAGAGCCGGCCCCCCTCGCAGGTCCGGTTTCTCAGGAGGCTGGTTCACCTGTGGTCGTCCCTTCCCCATCGTCCCCGCCACTGGGGCTTGCCCCTCCCAAGGTGGACAAGGATCCAGAGTTCGACGGCTTGTCTCCCGCTCTGTCCCGGGCTCCGGTGGTGGGACGACATGGGCCTCTTCGTGTGGGTCACTTCCAGCCTTATTCGAAGGTTATGGCTTGAGGGTTGGCAGATCCCCTCGACTCCAGCCTTCCGAAGGATGTGGAGGTCATCGCTCCTGCAAGACGCTCCACCTCCCGATGCAGTGGATCACGGTGGCTTCACTCCCCGAAGGAGGAGTGCAGAAAGATCGCGGGAGGCGCACATCGGCACAGCGCGTCACGGACGCTAGTTGCCGCAAGTAGAGTCCCGTCCACCAGAGGGCACGCGAGAATTCGGCCGCGACCTCTGCCGGTGGAACGACAACAACAACTCAGGCAGCACGGGCCGTGCCCAGTCAGTTCACATCGGGCATGCCTAGGAGACAGTTCCCGGTCTACGCTATGTGAAGTGCGACGGAAATCGTGAACCGTGTTACTACACTGTAGTATTTTTATCAACTCTTGTAAACTGCCACACAGCTGGAGTGTTACAGTCATTGCTGCATGTAACCCACTACAGTTACTGGGATATTATTACTTCATTCACTGTGGCAATATATTGTCTTCCTTTTTTTCGTTTTTAAAATTTTGGTGTTGATATAAGTTAGTCAGGTGGAACTTCTACACATCATGTGTTCAGCTAACAGTCCAAGATTAGCACTGTGAGCCTAATTGGAATTCAGACTGAATTTTCGTCTTTCACAGAAACATTACTAACAAACCGCTACAACTGTACTGATGCAAATTACTATTCCGTGACGGATCATCATGTTGCCAAAAATAGCCTTGTCTGTTGACATAATAAATATGTATTAGAAAAGCTGTGGTGTTTTTGTATTAATGTTACCAAGAAGAGTTGCGGAGCTCAAGATGATCAAGATTATTTCACAAGAATGTTACGAGTACCAGCTCAACTGCAAAACTATGCTCCGAAACCAGATTTACAGCTTGTCTACCAGTACACCTCTCCGCTCATTCATCTAACCATTTCTGTTGTTGTAATTTTTAGTTCACACCTTTTTCTTTTACATGGTTGTTTCTCCTCTTCTTTTCATCTTGTCCTATCTGACAAGGGTCTTTTAAGATTTTTCTTGCTAACTATTTGAGAGCAATTGTCTGCATATCATTCTCTCTTTTTCCTGCGTGATGACTTTTAGTGTCTATGTACAGTGTACTTCACAATTCTCCTAACAGGTTTTTAAGGGTTGTTGTTGGTGGTGGGGGGTGGGGGAGAGGGGCTTAATAGATAAAGTTTTTATGAGGAACCCATGTCTGGAAATGTCATTTGCATGTAAAAATTTGAAGATAGGATTACTTTTAACTCTCCCACTGTGCATACCATATGCACACAGTAGAGACATTGACTCTGACCTGTGTGCTTCACAGGAACCCATGGCATGGGCAGTGTTTTGAGTATTCATCATTAGGTTCTCTTCTATGTGACAGAGGACACCCCCTTCAAAGTGGCTTGTCCGTAAAGCTCCACAGTCAGCCCTCCTAGTTGTGGATACCAGTTTCTCACAATGGTTTTTTAGTCAGTTGAAAATGGTATATGATGGCATAACTGCCACAGGGACCGACGATGCCCTCTTATCAGTTTGTTTGTGTACTGTGAAGTGAGAGATTCAGAAGCAATCCTATCCTCAAACTTATTTCTCATCCAAATGGTAAGTTTGTGGGCATGGGTTTCTTGACAAAACTTAATATGCTACACTGTCGGAAAAGAAAATTTAGTACATGTGGATAGATGACGTTGGTTTTGATCCAATGACAGCATATGCCACCTGAAGGGATAGTGGGTGTACTGATAATGATTTCAAACAATGGAAAATCCAGAATGGAATGTAACAATATTATGAGACGGAAAGTTGCCACTCACCAAATAGCAGAGATACTGAGTCGCAGATGGGCACAACAAAAAGATTTTCGCACTTAAAGCTTTTGCCAATGGCCTTTGTCAACAATAGACACACATGTGCGCGCACACACACACACACACACACACACACACACACGACTGCAGTCTCAGCCAACTGAAACCATACTGCAAGCAGCAGCACCTGTGCATGATGGGAGTGGCGACTGGGTGGGGGAAAGGAGGAAGCTGGGGCGGGAAGGGGGAGGGATAGTATGGTGTGGATGGTGGCCAGTGAAGTGCTGCAGGTTGGGCAGTGGGCAGGGGAGAGGTGGGCGGGGGGGGGGGGGGGGAGTAGCAGAAAATGGGTGTGTTGATGGAATGATGTCTGTGTAGTGCTGGAATGGGAGCAGGGAAGGGGCTGGATTGATGAGGACAGAAACTAATGAAGGTTGAGGCTAGGAGGGTTACAGGACCACAACCCCCCTGGCCTCAACCTTCGTTAGTCACTGTCCTCACCCATACAGCCTCTTCCCTGCTCCCATTCCAGCACTACACAGCCATCATTCCACCACCACACCCAGTCTTTTATTATTATTATTTATTTATTTCTCTCTCTATTTCTCTCCTTTTCCACTATACAATAACATCATCTGTGAAAAGCCTCATTAAACTCAGACAGTATCCTGGTGAGAAGTAATGGTCTGAAGATTTCTCTCTGTTAAGAGTGACACATTATGTTCTATTTGCTAGGAACTCATACATCCAATCACACAGCTGGTCTGACATACTCTGTACACTCAAACAATGGAAAATTCAAAATGCAATAATGACAATATTATGAAAAGGATAGTTGCTGCTCACCATATAGTGGAGATGCTTAGTCATGGACAAGCACAATAAAAAGACTGTCAAACAAAGCTTTTGGGCAAACAGGCCTTCATCAGAATACAAACACACACACACACACACACACACACACACACACACAAGCACTACAGACCCTGCCTGCTAAGACCAGAGTCAGTCTTCGTTTGACAGTCTTTTTGTTGTGCCCATCTGCAACTCAGCATCTCTGCTGTATGATGAGTAACAATGATCTTTTTCATAATGTTGTCATATTGTGTACACTCATATTTCGTTCATTAGGAGGCTGTTTGGAACTTGGCATCAATATGGGTGCCAGTACCTACTTCCTTCTGGACAAGCAGAGCAAACTGGGTTTCACATGATTGGTGTTTGCAGAATCCATGTTGATACCTGCAAAGGAGATGCCACAGTACATGAGCATAAAACAAGTTCCAAAATTCTTTATCTGTTTGATATCAGCAATACTATAGTTATGTGCATCTGCTTGATAACCCTTTTTGAAAATGGAGATGAGCTGCACTTCCCCAATTACTAGGAATGCTTCATTCCTCCTATAACTTACAGTACATTGCTGCTACAAGAGGAATAAGTTCTTTCGTATAGTCTGTGGAATTGCATAGTCATCTCAACAGGTCCAATGGTCTTTCCTGTGTTGAGAGATTTCAGTTGATTTCCTATCCCTTGATCAACTTATTTCTGTGTATGTTGTGTTAATGTTCATATGAGAATTTAAGGCAGGAAATGCAGTACAATATTCCTCGGTGAAACACTTTTGTAAAAAGGAGTTCAGTATATCATCTTTCTGTCTGTCATCTTCCATTTTAATGGACTCATGGTGTATGGACAGGTAACTTTGATCAGTTTACTGATTTAATGTAAGTCCAAAACTTATCAGGATTTTCTGTCATATAGGTAAATAGATATTACTTCATGTCTGGTTCTTGAAAATTTGTTTACAGATTTTCTCAGGGTAGTGTACACCCATGAACCATGGACCTTGCCGTTGGTGGGGATGCTTGCGTGCCTCAGCGATACAGATAGCCGTACCGTAGGTGCAACCACAACGGAGGGGTATCTGTTGAGGGGCCAGACAAACGTGTGGTTCCTGAAGAGGGGCAGCAGCCTTTTCAGTAGTTGCAAGGGCAACAGTCTGGATGATTGACTGATCTGGCCTTGTAACAATAACCAAAACGGCCTTGCTGTGCTGGTACTGCGAACGGCTGAAAGCAAGGGGAAACTACAGCCGTAATTTTTCCCGAGGGCATAGTGGGAATTAGTGAAGTTCGATGGCAGGGGGAACAAGACTTCTGGTCAGGTGACTACAGGGTTATAAACACAAAATCAAATAGGGGTAATGCAGGAGTAGGTTTAATAATGAATAGGAAAATAGGAATACGGGTAAGCTACTACAAACAGCATAGTGAACGCATTATTGTGGCCAAGATAGATACGAGGCCCACGCCTACTACAGTAGTACAAGTTTATATGCCAACTAGCTCTGCAGATGACGAAGAAATTGAAGAAATGTATGATGAAATAAAAGAAATTATTCAGATTGTGAAGGGAGACGAAAATTTAATAGTCATGGGTGACTGGAATTCGAGTGTAGGAAGAGGGAGAGAAGGAAACATAGTAGGTGAATATGGATTGGGGGACAGAAATGAAAGAGGAAGCCGCCTGGTCGAATTTTGCACAGAGCACAACATAATCATAACTAACACTTGGTTTAAGAATCATGAAAGAAGGTTGTATACATGGAAGAACCCTGGAGATACTAAAAGGTATCAGATAGATTATATAATGGTAAGACAGAGATTTAGGAACCAGGTTATAAACTGTAAGACATTTCCAGGGGCAGATGTGGACTCTGACCACAATCTATTGGTTATGACCTGTAGATTAAAACTGAAGAAACTGCAAAAAGGTGGGAATTTAAGGAGATGGGACCTGGATAAACTAAAAGAACCAGAGGTTGTACAGAGATTCAGGGAGAGCATAAGGGAGCAATTGACAGGAATGGGGGAAATAAATACAGTAGAAGAAGAATGGGTAGCTTTGAGGGATGAAGTAGTGAAGGCAGCAGAGGATCAAGTAGGTAAAAAGACGAGGGCTAGTAGAAATCCTTGGGTAACAGAAGAAATATTGAATTTAATTGATGAAAGGAGAAAATATAAAAATGCAGTAAGTGAAACAGGCAAAAAGGAATACAAACGTCTCAAAAATGAGATCGACAGGAAGTGCAAAATGGCTAAGCAGGGATGGCTAGAGGACAAATGTAAGGATGTAGAGGCCTATCTCACTAGGGGTAAGATAGATACCGCCTACAGGAAAATTAAAGAGACCTTTGGAGATAAGAGAACGACTTGTATGAATATCAAGAGCTCAGATGGAAACCCAGTTCTAAGCAAAGAAGGGAAAGCAGAAAGGTGGAAGGAGTATATAGAGGGTCTATACAAGGGCGATGTACTTGAGGACAATATTATGGAAATGGAAGAGGATGTAGATGAAGATGAAATGGGAGATATGATACTGCGTGAAGAGTTTGACAGAGCACTGAAAGACCTGAGTCGAAACAAGGCCCCCGGAGTAGACAATATTCCATTGGAACTACTGACGGCCTTGGGAGAGCCAGTCCTGACAAAACTCTACCATCTGGTGAGCAAGATGTATGAAACAGGTGAAATACCCTCAGACTTCAAGAAGAATATAATAATTCCAATCCCAAAGAAAGCAGGTGTTGACAGATGTGAAAATTACCGAACTATCAGCTTAATAAGTCACAGCTGCAAAATACTAACACGAATTCTTTGCAGACGAATGGAAAAACTAGTAGAAGCCAACCTCGGGGAAGATCAGTTTGGATTCCGTAGAAACACTGGAACACGTGAGGCAATACTGACCTTACGACTTATCTTAGAAGAAAGATTAAGGAAAGGCAAACCTACATTTCTAGCATTTGTAGACTTAGAGAAAGCTTTTGACAATGTTGACTGGAATACTCTCTTTCAAATTCTGAAGGTGGCAGGGGTAAAATACAGGGAGCGAAAGGCTATTTACAATTTGTACAGAAACCAGATGGCAGTTATAAGAGTCGAGGGACATGAAAGGGAAGCAGTGGTTGGGAAGGGAGTAAGACAGGGTTGTAGCCTCTCCCCGATGTTGTTCAATCTGTATATCGAGCAAGCAGTAAAGGAAACAAAAGAAAAATTCGGAGTAGGTATTAAAATTCATGGAGAAGAAGTAAAAACTTTGAGGTACGCCGATGACATTGTAATTCTGTCAGAGACAGCAAAGGACTTGGAAGAGCAGTTGAATGGAATGGACAGTGTCTTGAAAGGAGGATATAAGATGAACATCAACAAAAGCAAAACAATGATAATGGAATGTAGTCTAATTAAGTCGGGTGATGCTGAGGGAATTAGATTAGGAAATGAGGCACTTAAAGTAGTAAAGGAGTTTTGCTATTTGGGGAGCAAAATAACTGATTATGGTCGAAGTAGAGAGGATATAAAATGTAGGCTGGCAATGGCAAGGAAAGCGTTTCTAAAGAAGAGAAATTTGTTAACATCCAGTATTGATTTAAGTGTCAGGAAGTCATTTCTGAAAATATTCGTATGGAGTGTAGCCATGTATGGAAGTGAAACATGGACGATAAATAGTTTGGACAAGAAGAGAATAGAAGCTTTCGAAATGTGGTGCTACAGAAGAATGCTGAAGATTAGATGGGTAGATCCCATAACTAATGAGGAAGTATTGAATAGGATTGGGGAGAAGAGAAGTTTGTGGCACAACTTGACCAGAAGAAGGGATCGGTTGGTAGGACATGTTCTGAGGCATCAAGGGATCACCAATTTAGTATTGGAGGGCAGCGTGGAGGGTAAAAATCGTAGAGGGAGACCAAGAGATGAATACACTAAGCAGATTCAGAAGGATGTAGGTTGCAGTAGGTACTGGGAGATGAAGAGGCTTGCACAGGATAGAGTAGCATGGAGAGCTGCATCAAACCAGTCTCGGGACTGAAGACCACAACAACAACAACAACATGGTTTTCCTTACACTAATTTTGGCAATTTAGGCTTCATTCAATTTTTATTTTCCTGTGAGGTTTTGGCTATGTCTAAATTTGCAGCAAAGCTTTTTTTCTGCTTTCAGAGTACCTTTCTAACATGGCTGTTGAACCACAACAGGTCTTTCTCATCTCTTGTGACTTTGCTCGGCACCTGCCTGTCATATTGTCCAATACTCTTCATATTTATGATTTTTGAAGTTTCCCCAGCATACTGAATATTCTATGAGGTTTCAGAATTGCAGCTGGATCATGTTGACTTCTTGCAACAATATTTTGGCTGGCAACTGTCCAGTGAAGATGGCTGGACCGTTGCCAGCCAAAGTATTGTTGCAAGAAGTCAACATGATCCATCTGCAACCCTAAAACCTCGTAAAATACTCTTGATATTTGTGCATTTATACTCAATATTTAAAATATTATGACATGGATAGATTGCTACTTGCTGGTAAGGTGACACGTTGAGTAGCAGACAGGCACAGCAAAAACACACACACACACACACACACACACACACAAAAAATACGTCATGCACACATGACAGCTGTCACTGTCTGCTTGGGCTAGAATACCTCAACATTTTTCAGTCTTCTATCCTGTTGGTGACCAGGAGATCTAAGCTGTTACTGCCCAAATTCAATTTTTTGTTTATGTGCTCAAGACAATTTTCTAAGATGGCCTTTACAATAATTCCATGATTCCCTGTCCCTATTTCCTGAGTCTGTCTCTGTTCTCCTCATAATGAATTCTAGGTATGATGAATTACGTGGTACTCGATCTTTAACTTTCGTCTCACTCAGCACCTCGCATTACATCTCAAACTGTTTTGTTTCCTGAACCTTTCAGTATAAGTTGGTGGTATTATATTGTCGTAGCAGCAAAACACTCGACATATATGGTAGACTACATTTTGTTAGATGATGATAGTTTGACCTTCATGATATAAAATTTGCACTTATGCACTCTCTACATATTGATATGTCAAATTTATATAACACTCGTATACTTACAGTTCAGGCACATTCACCTTCAATAGATCAGTTCAGAGATTATTCTTTTGACAGTTTCTTCTTAGCATGCCAACTGAGTAACAGTTTCACGCTGATGGGATGTCTGGCCCGTCCAGATGATGTGGGGAATTAATCAAAGGTTTCATCAGTTTGTAGTTAAGTTAACAAGTACAGCTGTGAGTGCTTCTCTTAATCTTGTGGTCTTTTATTTACATTGTTTTGAAAATTGAGTTTGTTTCTCCAGCTGTTTGCTCTGAATCTGTCTGGTTTTGAGTTTATTTTGTTTCTGATTCAGTCTCTGAATTCTACTGAGTGAGTCGTTTCCTTGTTTAGATGGTCCATTTTAGAGAAGTGATTTGCTTCCTGGTAATTTCCTAAATCCACAGGAGACAATTTGTTATTTCAACAAAGGAATTAGTAATCCTTTTGTCAGACACTGTCCACTCTAATCAGATACTGCATCTTTCTTCTCATCTCTCATCTAATTGCCTGTCAGAGTTACACATTACTATGAATGCCTTCCTTTTTTGACTGCCATGCATGAAATGTCTCTATTCACTTCTTTAATATTTTATCAATGTCATTGGTAATTTAGTGTGCCTAATGCCCAACCTCCTCACTGAGAAAAAGCTTGCATTCCACAGAATTAGCTTGCAAATAATATCCTAGTTCAAAAGAACAAAAAAAATCTATGTAATGTGTGTGTGTGTGTGTGTGTGTGTGTGTGTGTGTGTGTGTGTGTGTGTGTGTGTGTGTGTTTTTTTTTGTAATATTTGTTATGTTATAATGAGATACAGTCGTTTGATTTTCACATTTTGTCCGTCAGAAACCCAGGAGTATGAGAATGAGGTGAAGCAACTTCAGAAGATCAACAAAGATTTGGAGCAAGAGGTACATCAGTTACGTACACAAGTGCAACAGCACCAAGGCACTTCAGACAGAAGTGGACGTGATTCACCTATACTTGCACCTAGCGTCATGCTTTCTGCAGTCACTAAAACACTGGCTCGTAAAGTTGTCAGTCAGTTAGGTGCTGATGCTTCCTCTGTGATTCAAGACAACAATCTTGAAGACAGTATGAGGAAGGTAAAAAAGTATGTACGTAACTTTTTATGTGCTTCATTTTTCAACTACCACACACCAGTTCCCAGGAGAGATGGTTGTAAATGTTACAGTACAGAAACTGGCATTTGGTATGAAAGCCGAAAGAATTTGGGGTGTCGTGTGTCTGTTAGTTCATGAAATACTGTTATTTGAAAATTGCGTGGTTAAGGCTAGATTTTTTTGTGACTGAGCCTACTGTCCTTCTCACTACCCTTATGTGAATATCCTTGTCCATATTTTTTTGTGTTTGGCACTTTATAATAAATTAGAAACAGTAGTATTTCGTAATCACCAAACTGTTTCCGTGGTGTAATTTCACCATTACATACACATGTCTGTGCTACAATTTTCCCAGTGCCGGTACTAATTTTCTATATATTGGCAAAACATTTCAGTAATGCAGAAGCTTTCTTAATTATACATTCATAATTATGAATTGCTTTGCAAATGTTTATATATAATTATTATTGCCTACATGTACATGTCATGAGGAGGGTGAAATACTTATTTTGTGAACTTGCCGTCTGCCACATAAAGAGAAAAGAGTATTAAGATTGTTCAATGTGAGAACTGTATATGAAGTGAAGTGTTCATGACTGCAGTCATTTGAATAACATTTGCTGTATGCACTTGTCTTATGACTTGTTACACATATTGTACATCTGAGTTGCAGTTATAATGTCCATTATTTATAGGGTATAGTAGCCTAGAATGCACCATCCCAAACCCCTCCATACTGAAGGGAATCCACTGAGTTGCTTTGTAAATGTTAAATAAGACAGTGACACACACACACAAATATGCAGACATGCATGTCAACATACACCTTGATATATTACCCAAAACAGTCAAGCACAGCTGTTTAGTTCTTGTTTGAGAACTATTATAGGAAAGTTGCAGGATGCAAACTAGGAATTGAAAGCAAGTAAGTTAATTGAACATCAGTACAAAGTTCAAGCTCCAGGAGGTTCACTTGAAGCACAGAAAATGGCAGTGGCTGAAAATTGCCTGCCATATTGCACAGGAGCTAGTGACGTAACAGATTATGCAGTACTGATCATGATAATAAGAGATACTGTTACTTGTGGATTTAATTGAAATTAAGAGATTATGCATTATTGACTCGCAGCACTTAACAAGCACCCTCTAAAAACACACTAGAGAATTTGTTCCATCATTCCCAGCATTTAAGATGTGGAAAAAAACACTTGAAGTCATGAGGTGAAGTTGGGGGCAGAACAATAGTAAGAAATAGTTCAGTATTGCAGTCCTCACTTAGTGACTTTCTAATCACCTGACTGATACGCATGTGCACAATATCCAGATTTGGATTGAATCCAACTTTCAACAATTATTTTTGTTTTACTGCATTAATGTGTGTAATCAGTAGAAAACACAAAATTAACAGAATGAACACAATTCATATGTTATATTTGGCTCTCAGAAGGACACAGCATGTGTTTTTTTACCACTTACTAGCCTTAATATCCTGTCCAAAGGCCTACTACTTCAGTGACCATCTGCATCCTGTGAAGAAGGGAGTCTATGAGGTTAGTAATCACACTTTCACATTCTGCCGCCTCCTTCCAGACTGCTCGAATGACGTTCCGAAGCTAATTGTGGGTTCTTGCTGCAGGTAGGCCAGTTTTCTCACATTGTTCATTCAGTCTCTGCCCATAAGTTTCCAATGGGGCTGAGGTCTGGTGCAGGAGAAGGCCATTTGAGAAGAGGAATCTTATTCTGTTCAGGAAACCACTCCTGCACCACAGCTGACACATACAGACTGATCCTGCTGGAAACAGATTAATTCCTCAAGATACAGTTGTTACACTGATGAGATCATAACATTACATGTAATAACAGCATCAAGTCAGATAACTATCCCGTGGAGCATCCCAGGTCCACAGAAACACATCCAGCCCCAAATTGCCCAATAGGCATGGCTACAGTGAGATGACTAGTGAATATGTTTTGAGTTGAAATGGACACCATGCAGCCGATAGACCTAATACTGAAACATCGTTCACTGTGGAAAATACTGATACATCAAAATAAGATTACATTGTGCCAGCCACAATAAGTATTTTCCTCAGCAAATGCTAATGATTAGAGTCAACCATCATGGGGATTCCTCATGACTGCCACAAGTTTGCTTTGTAGTCCGGCCTCCCAAAGCCAGCAATGAACCTTGTTCTGCTACCTGGCAAATGCAGTAATATGTTTCATCTGCACCATATTTAAAAACTGATTTACCTGTGGTGTGTTTAATTGTTCATTATCCTTGTATGTAAGTATGAGGGGCTTCGTCCCGCTGTAGCCCTCAGTGGTCCACAGCAGTCCACCCACCCCACCGCTGCCCCATACCGAACCCAGGGTTATTGTGTGGTTCGGCCCCCAGTGGACGACCCCCCCCCCCCCCCCCCCCCCCCCCCAGTAACATCTCATGCCAGATGAGTGTAACCTCAAATGTTTGCGTGGTAGACTAATTATGGTGTACGCGTATGTGGAAATGGTGTTTGCGTAGCAATCGTCGACACAGTGTATCTGAGGTGGAATAAGGGGAATCGGCCCACATTCACTGAGGTAGATGGAAAACTGCCTTAAAAACCATCCACAGGCTGGCCGGCACACCGGACCTCAACACTAATCTGCCGGGTGAGTTCATGCTGGTGACAGACACACCTTCCCACTTGGGAAGCAGCACGTTAGACCGCGCAGCTAGCCTGGCGGGCTTTCATTAGCCTTGGCCGATGCCAGTGTCTAGTTCCCATAGCCCTATTGCATTCTCTAGTATCATGATAGTGTTTTCTGCATTGTTGCCATACCATGCTCTAGTCTCAAACACTGTCAAAGCACCACCACAAGCACAAGGATGCTGTCATGAGTACCCTATTGACCATGAGGCACAGCTCATGAATAAACTGGATGGACTCAAATGTGAAGTGTTTAGGATATCTGATCTTGATCAGTGTACTGCAATTGTTATGCAGGGTGATCATTAATAAAACCAACAAACTGCAGGGATGGATTCCTCACTGAAAATGGAGGGAAAAAGATCCTGTGAACATATGTCCAGAAATGCATTGTTGCCACAATAGATGATACTGACAAATTAAAGTTTCTCTGATCATGTGCTGTGTGTTCCTTGTGTGTTGCAGGCTGTTTTATAGATTTAGCATACTGTAAACACCAGAATGGTCCGATATGTTGAGAAGAAGCAGAGATGGTGTTTGTATACGGCCAAGCAGATGGAAAGAGTTGAGTCATCACAGCTATATCAAAACAAGTACCCTCACAGACACCAATCACGTCACACAAATTTTCAAGTCCTTTTTGGATGCTTATGTGATCATGGGTTCTTTGAGACAGATAAACATGCAGGGAGAAGGCAGACTGTGCATACACTAGATGTGGAGGACCGGGCTCTAGTACAAGCCAGGCAAGTGGACTGCCAACATGGTGTAAGCCAAAGTACGATTATGTGTATCTTGCGTGACAGCTGCTACCATCCCTGTCACCTGCAACAAGTAAAAGGGTTATCAGCAGCTGATTTCCCACCAAGGGAAGGATTTTGTCAATGTTTTTTTTGTACCAGACCATCACAATTACAGTATTTCTGTCATCAGTCCTATTTACCGACGAACCAACTTTTACCAGAACTGGCATCATCAGTCTGCATAATCGTCATCCGTGGGCTGCAGACAGTCGTTGGGGAATAATTGAGACATCTCATCAGCATCAGTTCAGCATCAGTGTGTGGGCAGGGATTCTTAGCGACCACGTACTTGGACCGTTTATTATTCCACAATGCCTTGACGGAGCAACGAACTTGTACTTTTGCAGAATACTCTGCCTGGGTAGCTTGTGAATGTGCCTTTGGCAATACGATAGGTTCTGTGGTTTCTGCGTGATGGAGCACCACCAAACTTCCTCATTGCAGTTTGCTGACACCTCAAAATCCTCTTTGCCAGGTGCTGGATAGGACGCAGACACCCTGTAGCATGACCTGCTAGATCACCAAGTATTAAACCCAGTTGATTTTACCTCTTGGGGGATCTGAAAAGCGATATGTATTCTGAACCAGTTCCTGATGTGCAAACCCTTCAACAGCATGTTCACAGCACATGTGACACTATTCGGAGAGAGGCCAGAACATGCAGAAGAGTGCCCATGATGTGACTTGTGAACGCGTGCATTGCATCCCCTTTGAACACCTGTTGTGACATGGATGTGACGCAGCTCTGCACACTGTCCATTTCCGGACACATGTTCATACCACCTTTTTTCCTCCTTTTCCTGTCAGGAATCCGTCCTTGCAGTTTGTTGGATTTATTAATGTTCACCCTGTAGAACAAAAGATGTAACGATAGCTGTAACTCTCAATGGTAGACTCTTCGTCCATGCAGCAGAATACAGCCATCACATATGCATGTGATTCTACAAGGCTGTTAAGCAGTCTAGTATCTGTAAAATATCCACAAAGGTTTTATGGCACTAGACTTAAGGAAAATGCTGGGATGGTTCCTTTGAAAAGGACATAGTCGATTTTTTTGTGTGTGCTTCTGCAATCTGTGATCTCACTCCATTCTAATCTATAATTGGGGTTGTTAAACCCAAATCTTACTTTCTTCAATGGTCTTTAAAAGATAGCTTCCAGTTTTTACACAATATTCTCTCTCTGGAAAAATCCACCCTCTCTGTGGTTAACCCATAACTGTTTCTTCCTTATTTACATCAGTTTGACAGTTTATCCAAACAAATTTGTGTAAAAATATCATGGACACTTAAATACATATGACCAAACTATTTGTTTCTGTGAAGTGTGATCAGTGAGGGATATTAATAGCTGATCCAGTATCATATACCTGAAATGAAGATTGTCGAAAAACGTAAAGTAATTCCATGTAGATTTGAATAAGATTTAAGAGTTTAGAATACTGTCAAAATGTTAACTGTAGGTGATTTGATTCATAAATTACATCGTGTAAAGTTCAGAGCAACAAGATTGTCAGAAGGAATCTATTTAGTGCTAGAAGGAAAATCAGTATGAATAAAGGAAACGTTAAAAACATGTAGATAAAAGGACAGCTTTTTAAGGGAGTGGCAAAACTTGGTATGGGAAACTAGTTGTACTAAGTGGTAGTAGCAAAAATGGAAAAAAATAACAAAATGAAACTCTAAAGTGAAAGTACTCTTAAATGTTATTATAGAATAATGTCAACAGAAAACTAAATGATACATCATCACATACTCTTCCACTTCTGTAAATCATAGAAATCATCTTAATTTGATTACTGAAGCAATCTCTTCATATCTACACACATACTCCACTAACCAGCATCACTACCCTATCACATAGTGCAATATTTTATGCTCTATGCTTCATTGTTCCTAATTTTGTCATATCAACAAACCTTGACTGCCTTTTATATCTTGCTAACTTATACTTTGTTCTTATTTGTCAATAGCTCTTCTGTCTCCATCTTTTGCACAAATAACCACTTGTGTTTTGTCATTATACACTCTGTCATTTTTTTTATATTTTTTATACCACCACACGTAAAGTGACATTTGTACTGTGCTCCAAATGTATAGTTTTGGGAATTTGCTACTCATCTGTAGGCCAATACTTGATAAAACTTCTTTCTTTTGTGGGATTAGTATTTGCTTAACTATGTGTGGGTTTATTTACTTAACTGATTTTATTATTTAATGCACTCTCCCTTCCTCAGTAGCAAACTTACTCCAATTAACAAGTTTGTTTGCTTGGCCATCCTCCACAGCAAGCACAGAAATATATGTTATGTAAATAAAAAATGCGTTCTGTTGCTGCATTGTATTTTATTCTCTCAGATGCGTTTCACCTTTTTTCATTTTAAGGCATCCTCAGTAGGATCTTTGATGATAAAGAGTTGTGATACACTTTCGTTTTGATATGTATTCTTTTTAGATTATAAAACAGTTCACTTTTCATTTTTTTATGTAAATAAGTGATTACTTGTTGGTTTAAGAATCGTGAAAGAAGGTTGTATATGTGGAAGAGGACTGGAGACACTGGAAGATTTCAGATAGATTGTATAATGGTAAGACAGATTTAGGAACCAATTTTTAAATTGTAAGACATTTCCAGTGGCAGATGTGGGCTCTGACCACAATCTGTTAGATATGAACGGTAGATTGAAACTGAAAAAAAAAAAAAAGTGGGAATTTAAGGTGGGACCTGGATAAACTGAAAGAACCAGAGGTTGTAGAGAGTTTCACAGAGCACATTAGAGAACAATTGACAAGAATGGGGGAACAGTAGAAGAAGAATGGGTAGCTTTGAGAGGTGAAATAGTCAAGGCAGCAGGGGATCAAGTAGGTAAAAAGTTGAGGGCTAGTAGAAATCCTTGGGTAACAGAAGAGATAGTGAATTTAATTGATGAAAGGAGAAAATACAAAAATGCAGTAAATGAAGCAGGCAAAAAGGAATACAAACGTCTCAAAAGTGAGATCGACAGGAAGTGCAAAATGGCTAAGCAGGGATGGCTAGAGGGCAAATGTAAGGATGTAGAGGCATATATCACTAGGGGGTAAGATAGATACTGCCTACAAGAAAATTGAAGAGACCTTTGGAGAAAAGAGAACCACTTGTATGAATATCAAGAGCTCAGATGGAAAACCAGTTCTAAGCAAAGAAGGGAAGGCAGAAAGGTGGAAGGAGTATATAGAGGGTTTATACAAGGGCGATGTACTTGAGGACAATATTATGGAGATGGAAGAGGATGTAGATGAAGATGAAATGGGAGATATGATACTGTGTGAAGAGTTTGACAGAGCACTGAAAGACGTAAGTCAAAACGAGGTCCTGGGAGTAGACAACATTCCGCTAGAACTACTGATAGCCTTGGGAGAGCCAGCCATGACAAAACTGTACCACCTGGTGAGCAAGATGTATGAGACAGATGAAATACCTTCAGACGTCAAGAAGAATATAATGAGTCAAATTCCAAAGAAAGCAGGTGCTGACAGGTGTGAAAGTGCTGACAGGTGTGAAAATTACCGAACAATCAGCTTAATAAGTCACAACTGCAAAATACTAACATGAATTCTTTACAGATGAATGGAAAAACTGGTAGAAACCAACCTCAGGGGGGGTCAGTTTGGATTCTGTAGAAATGTTGGAAGACGTGAGGCAGTACTGACCCTACGACTTATCGTAGAAGACAGATTAAGGAAAGGCAAACCTACATTTCTAGCATTTGTAGACTTAGAGAAAGCTTTTGACAATGTTGACTGGAATACTTTCTTTTAAATTCTGAAGGTGGCCGAAGTCAAATACAGGTAATGAAAGGCTATTTACAATTTGTGCAGAAACCAGATGGCAGTTATAAGAGTCGAGGGACATGAAAGGGAAGCAGTGGTTGGGAAGGGAGTGAGATAGGGTTGTAGCCTATCCCCGATGTTATTCAATCTTTATATTGAGCAACCAGTACAGGAAACAAAAGATAAATTTAGAGTAGGAATTAAAATCCATGGAAAAAAAATAAAAACTTTTAGGTTTGCTGATGACATTGTAATTCTGTCAGAGACAGCAAAGGACCTGGAAGAGCAGTTGAACGGAATGGACAGTGTCTTGAAAGGAGGATATGAGCTGAATATCAACAAAAGCAAAATGAGGATAATGGAATGTAGTCAAATTAAATCAGATGTTGCTAACTAAAGAAATTAGGTTAGGAAATGAGACAAAGTAGTAGATGAGTTTTGCTATTTGGGGAGCAAAATAACTGATGATGGTCCAAGTAGAGAGGATATAAAAGATATAAAATATAGACTGGCCATGACAAGGAAAGCGTTTCTGGAGAAGAGGAGTTTAACACTGAGTATAGATTTAAGTATGAGGAAGTCTTTTCTGAAAGTATTTGCATGGAGTGTAGCCATGTATGGAAGTGAAACATGGTTAATAAATAATTTAGACAAGAAGAGAGTAGAATCTTTCGAAATGTGGTGCTACAGAAGAATGCTGAAGATTAGATGGGTAGATTACGTAACTAATGAGGAGGTACTGAATAGAACTGGGGAGAAGGGGAATTTGTGACACAATTTGACTAGAAGAAGGGATTGGTTGGTAGGACATGTTCTGAGGCATCAAAGGATCATCAGTTCAGTATTGGAGGGCAGCATGGAGGATAAAAATCATAGAGGGAAACAGAGTTGAATACACTAAGCAGATTCGGAAGGATGTATGTTGCAATAGGTACTTGGAGATGAGTAGCATGGAGAACTACACTGAAGACCACAACAACAACAACAACAACAACAAGTGATTACTTACTGTTCTTCATGTTTTCAGTTGCTATCAGTGTTTCCTCTCATCTGGTCACATGGAGGTTGCACTATTGCTCTGTTTACGAAACATAAGCATGTTTTTATGTTTCAAACCTTTTTTGTTCCCACTCTTTGAGCATGTTTTTGTGTTTCAAACTTTTTTCTTCCCACTTTTGATTTAGTTTGCCCTTGTTGTTGTGATTCATTTTCAGTCTTCTGTCACTAATAGAGACATAACACTGATATATATCATCCTGTGTAGTTTGTTTACGTACAAGTACATGTACATGTGTATGTTGCCAACCTAACATAGTATATGCTGGGAAAAAAACCGCATGCATGAATTCTCTCTCTCTCTCACACGCGCACGCACACGCACGCACGCACGCGCACACACACACACACACACACACACACACACACACGTGTGTGTGCGAGCACATATAAACATAATAGAAATGAGTAGATGTTAGTTTTCAGCATGTACTTCATTTGGTTGGCAACATGTATGTGTATATAAACAAACCAAACAGGATGAGATACATGTCTATATTAGTGACAGGAGACTGATTATGCATCACAACAACATGGGCAAACAAAATGAAAAGTGGGAAGAAAAATGTTCAAAACTCAAAAACAAGCTTATGTTTCATAAATAGAGCGATAGTGCAACCTCCATGTGACCAGACAAGAGGAAACACTGATACCAATTAAAAACATAAAGGACTGTAAGTAATCACTTATTTACATAAAAAGCGAGAAGCGAACTGTTATATAATCTATGAAGAATACATATCAAAGCAAAAGTGTATCATAACTCTATCATTAAAGATCCCACTGAGGATGCCTTAAAGTGAAAAAGGCGAGACGCGTCTGGGAGATAAAATACAATAATGAGTTTGCTTATGTCTTGACCACATTTTTATTTTCCATCAACCTTACACATTTAAACTTTCCGTCATTTTCCAAGGCTACAAAAAAATGACATAAAAGTGGTATCAGGCGATGTGAAAATATGATTCATTTCACCATTGATAAGAGGCATGTTATGATGACCCAAACTGATACCAAGTGATAATTTTGGGAGCCAAGTGGACTAGACCACCAGGGGGCACTGGGTGCATGGTGCACACTGCAATGTGTTTTTGTTTACAGTAACAATTTTCATCATTACTACGTATAAAATAATTTCATTAGTCAGTATGGGAGTCATTTACAATGTTTTGCAAAAGGTCTTACTTTACAAAACAATATGTTAGTTTTTTCTAATCCACTGTAAAAGCGGACTGATTGGCACTGGAGCCAGCTGTCAGTTAACAAACAAATCTTTTGTTTTATTTACAACTTACAGCACGCAAGTGGCTACTATGAGTAAAAGATTATAAATATTTAATAAAAGTTAAAATTTGATAAATTACTAGAGGGTTGTAAGGAAACTGATTAAAGTTGGCACACTTAAGATACCGCACATAAGACATTCTGTAGTTGTATGACTATAAAGTTGTTTTCTGTAAATAACAAACATTGTAGATCACCATGCCACAATTAAGGGAAGGGGAGGGGTCAAGGGGTACACAACATATTAAAAAATCCTGTAAAACAGTTTGAAATATTGTGACTCAAATGTTTATAAAACGACAGCTGCAATTAAATAACGCAAAAGCTTTGCTATACTCAGTATAGGACAAAGTTGGTGATAGAAATTTCGTGAGTAGATCCTGCCGCAATGAAAATTGCCTTTAATTTAATGATTGCCACCCCAATTCATGTATTATATCCACGGTATGCTCTTCCCTATTTTGCTGCCCTTCTTTGAACTTTTTCTATGTCCTCCGTCAATCCTATTTGATGTGGAACCTTCAAATCCCAGCAATTCCCCGATTTGTTAATCATAATTGTTCCAGTTTGTTATTCGTAACTGTAATCCCTAATTATATAGTTGAATGTACAGCCTTTATATTTGCTTGTTTTCTCCTCTAACTGAAAATTAGCAAATTCCTTTTAGTACTCATTTGGATGACTTCACACTGTTCATTATTAGAGTAAATTACCACTTTTTGTGCCATACAGATATCTTGTCTGAATAATTTGCAATTTGTTTTGATCATCTGATGACTTTACATGACAGTGTCATCTGCAGACAATCTAACGAGGGCTGCTCAGATTCTCTCTTAAATTTTTTATGTAGATCGTGAGCAGTAGAAGTTCTGTAACACATCCTTGGGGAATACCAGATATTACTTCTGTTTTACTCGATGATTTTCTGTCAGTTCAGGCAAACTACGACCTTTCTGGAATGAAAGTCACAAATACAGATGCGCATATGAGCTGATATTCCATAGCCACACAGTTTGATTAGAATTTGCTTGTGAGGAATGATGTCCCCTGTTGATAACACTCATTATGCCATGCCAAAAGCTAGTTGTGTTTCACAAGAACAATATTTTCTGAATCCGTGTTGGCTATTTGACAGTAAATAATTTTCTTTGAGGTGATATATAATTTTTCGAACACATTACATGTTCCAAAATCCTACTGCAAATTGATGTTAGCAGTGTTGTTGTTGTGGTCTTCAGTCCTGAGACTGGTTTGATGCACCTCTCCATGCTACTCTATCCTGTACAAGCCTCTTCATCTCCGAATACCTACCGCAACCTACATCCTTCTGAATCTGCTTAGTGTATTCATCTCTTGGTCTCCCTCTACGATTTTTACCCTCCACGTTGCCCTCCAATACTAAACTGGTGATCCCTCGATGTCTCAGAACATGTCCTACCAACCGATCCCTTCTTCTAGTCAAGTTGTGCCACAAACTTCTCTTCTCCCCAATCCTATTCAATACCTCCTCATTAGTTACGTGATCTACCTACCTTATCTTCAGCATTCTTCTGTAGCACCACATTTCAAAAGCTTCTATTCTCTTCTTGTCCAAACTATTTATCGTCCATGTTTCACTTCCATACATGGCTACACTCCATACAAATACTTTCAGAAACGACTTCCTGACACTTAAATCAATACTGGATGTTAACAAATTTCTCTTCTTCAGAAACGCTTTCCTTGCCATTGCCAGTCTACATTTTATATCCTCTCTACTTCGACCATCATCAGTTATTTTGCTCCCCAAATAGCAAAACTCCTTTACTACATTAAGTGTCTCATTTCCTAATCTAATTCCCTCAGCATCACCTGACTTAATTTGACTACATTCCATTATCCTCGTTTTGCCTTTGTTGATGCTCAACCTATATTCCCCCTTCAAGACACTATCCATTCTATTCAACTGCTCTTCCAAGTCCTTTGCTGTCTCTGACAGAATTACAATGTCATCGGCGAACCTCAAAGTTTTTATTTCTTCTCCATGGATTTTAATACCTACTCCGAATTTTTCTTTTGTTTCCTTCACTGCTTGCTCAATATACAGATTGAATAACATTGGGGATAGGCTACAGCCCTGTCTCACTCCCTTCCCAACCACCCCTTCCCTTTCATGCTCCTCGATTCTTATAACTGCCATCTGGTTTCTGTACAAATTGTAAATAGTCTTTCGCTCCCTGTATTTTACCCCTGCCACCTTCAGAATTTGAAAGAGAGTATTCCAGTCAACATTGTCAAACGTTTCTCTACGTCTACAAATGCTAGAAACGTAGGTTTGCCCTTCCTTAATCTAGCTTCTAAGATGAGTCGTAGGGTCACTATTGCCTCATGTGTTCCAACATATCTACGGAATCCAAACTGATCTTCCCCGAGGTCGGCTTCTACTAGTTTTTCCATTCTTCTGTAAAGAATTCGCGTTAGTATATTGCAGCTGTGACTTATTAAACTGATAGTTCAGTAATTTTCACATCTGTCAACACCTGCTTTCTTTGGGATTGGAATTATTATATTCTTCTTGAAGTCTGAGGGTATTTCACCTGTTTCATATGTCTTCCTCACCAGATGGTAGAGTTTTGTCAGGACTGGCTCTCCCAAGGCCATCAGTAGTTCTAATGGAATGTTGTCTACTCCCGGAGCTTTGTTTCGACTCAGGTCTTTCAGTGCTCTGTCAAACTCTTCACGCAGTACCATATTTCCCATTTCATCTTCATCTACATCCTCTTCCATTTCCATAATGTTGTCCTCAAGTACATCGCCCTTATATAGACCCTCTATATACTCCTTCCACCTTTCTGCTTTCCCTTCTTTGCTTAGAACTGGGTTTCCATCTGAGCTCTTGATGTTCATACAAGTGGTTCTCTTCTCTCCAAAGGTCTCTTTAATTTTCCTGTGGGCAGTATCTATCTTACCCCTAGTGAGATAAGCCTCTACATCCTTACATTTGTCCTCTAGCCACCCCTGCTTAGCCATTTTGCACTTCCTGTCGATATCATTTTTGAGACGTTTGTATTCCTTTTTGCCTGTTCATTTACTGCATTTTTATATTTTCTCCTTTCATCAATTAAATTCAATATTCTTCTGTTACCCAAGGGTTTCTACTAGCCCTCGTCTTTTTACCTATTTGATCCTCTGCTGCCTTCATTATTTCATCCCTCAAAGCTACCCGTTCTTCTTCTACTGTATTTCTTTCCCCCATTCTTGTCAATTGTTCCCTTATGCTCTCCCTGAAACTCTGTACAACCTCTGGTTTAGTCAGTTTATCCAGGTCCCATCTCCTTAAGTTCCCACCTTTTTGCAGTTTCTTCAGTTATAATCTACAGATCATAACCAATAGATTGTGGTCAGAGTCCACATCTGCCCCTAGAAATGTCTTAAAATTTAAAACCTGGTTCCAAAATCTCTGTCTTACCATTATATAATCTATCTGATACCTTTTAGTATCTCCAGGATTCTTCCATGTATACAGCCTTCTTTTATGAACCAAGTGTTAGCTATGATTAAGTTGTGCTCTGTGCATAATTCTACCAGGCGGCTTCCTCTTTCATTTCTTAGTTCCCAATCCATATTCACCTACTATGTTTCCTTCTCTCCCTTTTCCTACTACCAAATTCCAGTCACTCGTGACTATTAAATTTTCGTCATCCTTCACAATCTGAATAATTTCTTTTATTTCATCATACATTTCTTCAATTTCTTTGTCATCTGCAGAGCTAGTTGGCATATAAACTTGTACTACTGTTGTAGGCGTGGGCTTCGTATCTATCTTGGCCACAATAATGCATTCAATATGCTGTTTGTAGTAGCTTACCCGTACTCTTATTTTTAATCATTATCAAACCTACTCCTGTATTACCCCTATTTAATTTTGTATTTATAACCTTGTATTCACCTGACCAAAAGTCTTGTTCCTCCTACCACCGAACTTCACTAATTCCCACTATATCTAACTTTAACGTATCCATTTCCCTTTTTAAATTTTCTAACATACCTGCCCAATTAAGGGATCTGACATTTCACGCTCCGATCCGTAGAACGCCAGTTTTCTTTCTCCTGATAACGACATCCTCTTGAGTAGTCCCCGCCCGGAGATCCGAATGGTGGACTATTTTACCTCCGAAATATTTTACCCAAGAATACGCCATCATCATTTAACCATACAATAAAGCTGCATGCCCTCGGGAAAAATTACGGCTGTAGGTTCCCCTTGCTTTGAGCCGTTCGCAGTACCAGCACAGCAAGGCCGTTTTGGTTAGTGTAACAAGGCCAGATCAGTCAATCACCAGACTGTTGCCCTTGCAACTACTGAAAAGGCCGCTGTCCCTCTTCAGGAACCACACGTTTGTCTGGTCTCTCAACAGATACCCCTCCGTTGTGGTTGCACCTACGGTATGGCTATCTGTATCGCTGAGGCATGCAAGCCTCCCCACCAACGGCAAGGTCCATGGTTCATGGAGGGGGGGGGGGGGGGATGTTAGCAGTAAGGGCCAGTAAATTACTCCTATTTCCTTTCTTTGCTATTGATATGACTTCTGAGAATTCCAGTCTTTAAGTAAGGATCTTTGACTAGCGAGTGGTAGTATATGATTGCTAAAGTATGGTGCTGTTGTATCGGCATACTCTGAAAGGAAACTGATTGGTATATGGTTTGGATCAGAGGCCTTGCCTTTACTAAGTGATTTAAGCAGCTTCGCTACACTGAGGATATCTAAGTTACTCATATTGGCAGTTGTTCTTGATTTGAATCCTGGAATATTTACTCCATCTTCTTTGGTGAAGGATTTATGGATTAGTATCACACTGGAGCCAGTAACAGTATCAGAAAAAAGAAAACAAGGCTATGATCTGGTAGTTTTTTGCCTACCTACATATATATGTGTTTGTACAAACATGTGACTGCATGCTTTTTTTAGACTGTGTTGCATATGTATCCATTTTAACAGATGTTGCCACAGTACTTTTTATTTGAGTAGATTAAATTTATAATGATTAAGATACTCTTTGCAAAGGGTCTGTTCCTTTTTTGAAGTTTATATGTTCTGTGGCCCAACTTTGTTCTGTTTGTGAAGCATGCTCTTTATTTATGTTAAGTTTCTCACTTGATTTGTGTTACTGCTTTAAAGAATGACACGTACAGAAAAGTATGTCTTTCATACCAGCCAAGAATGGGCTCTAGCCTTAACTGTACTGTTGCATCTTACATTTCTCCTTTTACTAGATCTTTAAGACTGTTAAATTAGTGCTTTTACAGAATTTAAAAAATCTATTTAAAACTATACTCTCACCACTTTGAAAATGTTTTCTTGTTACATTTCTTTTGGGCTGTTTCTCTGCATGATGTAATAATTTTTCTTTGAAGTCTTAAAATTGTGAACAGCACACACTATTCCTTGAAATAAGAGTTTTAGAGCTATTCATGTGTCTGAATGTGACATTTAGTATTATTAATTGTATGTAGTAATTAGGTAAACTTTTTTGTGTCTTTCAGTGTTTAATTTTCTGTCGAAGTGTGTGTGTGTGTGTGTGTGTGTGTGTGTGTCAGAAACAGGGAAACAGGTATCTACACCTACATACATACTCCACAAGCCATCCTTTCCAGTTCCACTTACAAATGGTGGTGGTCGGGTGGGGGTGGGGGGTGTGGGAGGGGGGGGGGGGAGACAAATTGAGCAAGGAGAAAAATAACTGTTGATAAGCCTCCTTACTAGCCCTAATTTTTCTCATCTTTATGGTCCTTATGTGAAATGTATGTTGCCAGCAATAAAATCTTTCTGCACTTGACCTCAAATGCTGTTTCTCTAAATTTCCTAAATAATATCTCGCAAAAAGAATGTCGTTTTCGCTACAGGGATTCCCATTAGAGTTTGTGAAGCATATTTGTAATACTTAGGTGCTGACTGAACTTACCTACTTAATATTTTAATAGTGTATCTTGTAATCTTCGGGTTTTTCCTCATTTATACTCTTATTACCGTCAATCTCTTCCCGTGCTGCCAATCTGCTGGATAGAGTGTTGATGGTGGGTTGTTTTGACCTCAGTTGGCTGAGTGCTGGTTCCCACGTTTCACTGAGACTTAACCACTGTCCGTATTTATCGAGTTGTTGGTCACTGGTATAAAGACAGCCTCCATTAAGACATAATTTGTAGTGGTAGGGTTTGTCTTGGCACTTCAGTTTGTTCATTGGAAGATTTTTATGGATTTGTTAAATTTGGTTTTCTGTGCTCATCACACTTTTCTTCAATTGTCTGTATAGTTTGCTCAATGTATGTCTTATCATATTTACACAGAATGTGATGGCCAGTTGATTTACAGAGCCCTGAGTCTCCTATCTCAATACCTAATAGTACTCTCATTTTCAGAGGTGTGTTGGTAACACATCTAATGTCATAACAAGTCAGCATTCAGCTGATTTTATTCAATACTTTGCCATCATATGGCAGGTATGCCATTGTTTTATTCTCCTCGTGTTGTGTTTGCAGGCCTATACCTTCTGTTTTAAGGCATGCAAACTTGTCTCTTACTTGATGTGAATCTTACTTTATTCTTTCTTGAATACACCCTTTTAAGGAGGTAGATTTTAATTTCTAGGCTTTCTTCATATGAGATCAGTGTACATAAGATACCATCACACTATGAGGGATGATGGTAGCTGGGAACTTGCATTTGACCAGGATGACCAAAAATGTGAGTGCACAATTCTCTTCCAGTGGTGCGCTCGATGCTGGGGTGGAGAATCTTAAAATGGTGGAGAAGTCTTGAACCTTTTCACACCAATGTAGACACACAAGAAATGTCATCAACATCTAACGAAGCATGTAGGGTTCAGTGCAGCTTTTTCCAGAGCTTTGTCTTCTAAATCTTCTATGACTAAGTTCGACAGTAATGGTGAAATAATGCACCCAACAAAGGCACAATTTGTTAGTTAACAACAGCTGCCATTGAAAAGAGATAATATAGATGTTAGGACAAATTCAAAGAATTTAGTCACAGTGTGCCGAACTCTCCCTGATCACATTGAGGCAGTCAGAAAGTGACATCCTGGCAGAGAGGGAGACTACATCAAAGCTCACCACAAGGTCGCAGTTACAAGGGCATAATGCTTGCATCTGTTGAGTGAAATGTACAGAGTTTATGGTGTCTACATCTACAGCTACACGATTACTCTGCTACTCACAATAAAGTGCCTGGCAGAAGGTTACTACTTCTACTGTCAGAGTACAATTGCAAAATGTAAAATTTTTGTGGCAATCCAACAGACAATAATTAAAAGGGAACCCTCCCAACAGGGTAAAAAGGAAGACCATCAAGTGCTGGCTAAGTATCAAATAAAATTGCCAGAATCCTTCCTCAACTTAACATTAAATGTATTTTTTATTCTGTGAAAATGTGGTAGGGCACATATCGGACAGACAGTAGACGGTTGAATCAAGGATTGCCAGGAGCACTGGAGAGCCACTGAATTCAACCATACCAAACATTCCACCATTACATACCACTGGATAGCTGCAGGAGACTCCATGAAATATCAACAAACTGAAGTTCTAAGACAAACTTTGTCATTAGGGGTTGTGTCTTAAAGGGTGGTATTGTGGTAATAGTGTGCAGCTGCCTGATCAATGGGTGTAGTAGGTTCACTCTCAGTAAGTGCGGGACACAGCACTCAGCTGACTGAAGGTACAATGGCGACTGAAAGTGACATCTGTGCCAGATAGTGCTGGCAGAAACACCGAGGGACCAGAGTTCATGCGCAGCATCCAGTGGTCGTGACCCCCCCCCCCTCCTACTCAATACCTGAAGGTGACAGCAAGGTGTGGTGCCATAATATTGTGTATCTACATCTTCATGGTTACTCCGCAATTCACACTTAAGTGCCTGGCAGAGGGTTCATTGAACCATTTTCATACTACTTCTCTACCATTCCACTCTCAAATGGCGTGTGGGAAAAGGAACACCTAAATCTTTCCATTCGCGCGCTAATTTCTCTTATTGTATTATGACGACCATTTCTCCCTACGTAGGTGGGTGTCAACAAAATATTTTCGCATTCGGAAAAGAAAGTTGGTGACTGAAATTTCGTAAATAGATCTTGCCGCAAAGAAAACTGCCTTTTCTTCAGTGACTGCCACCCCAACTCGCATATCATACCAGTGACACTCTCACCCCTATTGTGCGATAACATGAAACGGGCTGCCCTTCTTTGCACTTTTTTGATGTCCTTGGTCAATCCTACCTGGGAAGGATCCCACACCATGCAGCAATATTCCAGCAGAGGACGGACAAGTGTAATGTAGGCTGTCTCTTTAGTGAGTTTGTCGCATCATCTAAGTTTTCTGCCAACAGAGCGCAGTCTTTGTTTCGCCTTCCTTACAATATTATCTATGTGGTCTTTCCAATTTAAGTTGCTCGTAATTGTAATTCCTAGGTATTTAGTCAAATTGACAGCCCTTAGATTTGTGCGATTTATCGTATACCCAAAATTTACCGGATTTCTTTTAGTACACATGTGGATGACCTTGCACTTTTCTTTGTTTAGTGCCAATTGCCACTTTTCGCACCATACAGAAATTCTCTGTAGATCATTTTGTAATTGGAATTGATCGTCTGATGATTTTACTAGACGATAAATTACAGCATCATCTGCAAACAATCTAAGGGGGATGCTCAGATTATCACCTAGATCATTTATGTAAACCATGAACAGCAGAGGGCCTATGACACTACCTTGGGGAATGCCAGATATCACTTCTGTTCTACTCGATGATTTACCGTCTATCATTATGAACTGTGACCTCTCTGAGAGGAAATCGTGACTCCAGTCACACAACTGAGACGATACTCCATATGCACACAATTTGATTAATAGTCGCTTGTGAGGAACGGTATCAAAAGCCATCTGGAAGTCCAGGAATATGGAATCGATCGGAGAACCCTTGTCGACAGCACTCATTATTTCATGGGAATAAAGAGCTAGCTGTGTTGCACAAGGACGGCACTCATTATTTCATGGGAATAAAGAGCTAGCTGTGTTGCACAAGGACAATATTTTCTGAATCCATGTTGGTTATGTTCATCAAGGACTGCACCTCACTGGACAATCAAGAGCAATACAAACAATTACTTGCATTGTTAATCCATAGCCAACAAGGCCAGAATTAAAGATGGCAACTCAGTGTACATAAAATTAACACGTCACACAAATATTAACAATGTAAATCTCTGTAACATATAAGAAAAATGATTTGAAAGTTCCTCTGTGGCATATATGTAAGTGTAAGGTGTCAGAAATATATTCTCTAACTTATAGTAAAGTTGTCTTCCTAAATACAACACCAGGTCTCAATCTATGATCTGACCTGCTCTCCATTTTGACCAATAGAACATGTGACAAAAGTTTTAAATTTTTGTGTGATGCCTAGCAATACATACTTGCTGTTTGGCTCATTTAATTGCTCCATTCATAAACAGTCAGTTTTTCTCATATTCTAATCCAAGCCATTGCATTGTACTTGTTTTCTTTTTTAAAGAGAGATTTTACCAAGAAAATGTGCATAACAGATGAATAGTAGTAATAAGAATGATAAGTACTTATTTTTATTAGTTGTGACTCGAATTACAGCCAGACAAAAAAAAAAACACACACACACACACACACACACACACACACACACACACACAGTGGACGTACCCTGTGGTGTGTGGTGGCTGAACAGTTCTGGGACTGGAGTTTGCCACGTGGACTAGTGTGAGGCCTTATGGTGGACGGGGTGGGCAGGAGGAGGAAAAGATGGGGGAGGGCTTGATAAGGGGCAGCTACTGGCCTGGAGGGAGGCAGCAAATATTGGGTGTAGGAATGCAAGAGGTTAAGAGCTATGGACACTTCAAATGGCACCCTCCTATGCCAGTCCGTGTATAGTTCATCTAGAGGAAACCTTCATATCCTCCCAAAATTCCAACCTCGCGTCTGGTTCAGGTTCACTGATGATGTATTCATGATCTGGACTCAGGACCAGACATCCTATCCTCATTCCTCCAAAACCACAATACCTTCTCTCTTACCTGCTTCACCTGGTACCCCTCAGCCCAGTGTCCCACCTTCCTGGTTTTACCCTCCACCGCTATGATGACTTATCCATATTACTAGCCATTTCAGGCCCATTAACAACTCAGTTCCCACATTTTGGCAGCTCTTGCCCCTTCCACACCTAAATATTGTTCCCATTTAGCCTGGCCACCTGTGGACAGTGTATTATTTGCTGTGACAGGAATTCCCTTGCCCAGTATTCTGAAAGTCTTCAAAAGACCTTCACAGGCATGCACTGTCCCGCAAACCTAGTCTGGAAACTGATTTCTTGTGCCATGTCCTCTTACACACCTAATCCTTCTGTCACCACAAGCACCAACTATGAAGGTGCATCCACCTCATCACTAAGTATCATACTGGACTAGAGCACCTGAACTACCTCCTTTGCCATGATTTCGACTATCTATTATCAGGCAAAGAAATGAAGGACTCAGCATCTCAACTATATGGTGAGTGGCAACTTTCCTTCTCATAATATTGTGGTATTAGCTTGGTTAACCAGTTGATTAGGGAAAAATATTGAGTTCATGGTCAACCGGTTCCTTACATAGGTTTGACTCTTGACAGCTTCATTTCCACCTTCAGTATATGTTGAGGTGCTATGACTGTACAGGTGATAATCACACCCTGTTCAAAGCCACTATACAGCTAGTGTTCGTAAGCCTACATCATCTAGCATACATATTTTTTTACTTCAGTGTAAAATAATATATGGAGGCATTATACACTCCTGGAAATTGAAATAAGAACACCGTGAATTCATTGTCCCAGGAAGGGGAAACTTTATTGACACATTCCTGGGGTCAGATACATCACATGATCACACTGACAGAACCACAGGCACATAGACACAGGCAACAGAGCATGCACAATGTCGGCACTAGTACAGTGTATATCCACCTTTTGCAGCAATGCAGGCTGCTATTCTCCCATGGAGACGATCGTAGAGATGCTGGATGTAGTCCTGTGGAACGGCTTGCCATGCCATTTCCACCTGGCGCCTCAGTTGGACCAGCGTTCGTGCTGGACGTGCAGACGCCTCATCCAGTCCCAAACATGCTCAATGGGGGACAGATCCGGAGATCTTGCTGGCCAGGGTAGTTGACTTACACCTTCTAGAGCACGTTGGGTGGCACAGGATACATGCGGACGTGCATTGTCCTGTTGGAACAGCAAGTTCCCTTGCCGGTCTAGGAATGGTAGAACGATGGGTTCGATGACGGTTTGGATGTACCGTGCACTATTCAGTGTCCCCTCGACGATCACCAGTGGTGTACGGCCAGTGTAGGAGATCGCTCCCCACACCATGATGCCGGGTGTTGGCCCTGTGTGCCTCGGTCGTATGCAGTCCTGATTGTGGCGCTCACCTGCACGGTGATATGGCAGACAGGGTGAGCAGCCATCTGCAACTCTTTGCTGATGATGCTGGGGTGTACGGGAAGGTGTCATTGTCAAGTCACTGTAGTAGGATACAAGATAATGTAGACAATTTCTACTTGGTGTGATTAATAGCAGCTAGCTCAGAATATAGAAAACTGTGAGTTAATGCAGATGACCGCCCATGAACCATGGACCTTGCCGTTGGTGGGGAGGCTTGCGTGCCTCAGCGATACAGATGGCCGTACCGTAGGTGCAACCACAACGGAGGGGTATCTGTTGAGAGGCCAGACAAACATGTGGTTCCTGAAGAGGGGCAGCAGCCTTTTCAGTAGTTGCAGAGGCAACAGTCTGGATAATTGACTGATCTAGCCTTGTAACATTAACCAAAACGGCCTTGCTGTGCTGGTACTGCAAACGGCTGAAAGCAAGGGGAAACTACAGCCGTAATTTTTCCCAAGGACATGCAGCTTTACTGTATGATTAAATGATGATGGCATCCTCTTGGGTAAAATATTCCTGAGGTAAAATAGTCCCCCATCCGGATCTCCGGGCGGGGACTACTCAAGAGGACGTCGTTATCAGGAGAAAGAAAATTGGCATTCTACGGATCAGAGCGTGGAATGTCAGATCCCTTAATCGGGCAGGTAGGTTAGAAAATTTAAAAAGGGAAATGGATAGGTTGAAGTTAGATACAGTGGGAATTAGTGAAGTTCGGTGGAAGGAGGAACAAGACTTTTGGTCAGGTGATTACAGGGTTATAAATACAAAATCAAATAGGGGTAATGCAGGAGTAGGTTTAATAATGAATAAAAAAATAGGAGTGCAGATTAGCTACTACAAACAGCATAGTGAACGCATTATTGTGGCCAAGATAGACACAAAGCCCATGCCTACTACAGTAGTACAAGTTTATATGCCAACTAGCTCTGCAGATGAAGAAATTGATGAAATGTATGACGAGATAAAAGAAATTATTCAGGTAGTGAAGGGAGACGAAAATTTAATAGTCGTGGGTGACTGGAATTCGAGTGTAGGAAAAGGGAGAGAAGGAAACATAGTAGGTGAATATGGATTGGCGGGAAGAAATGAAAGAGGAAGCTGCCTTGTAGAATTTTGCACAGAGCATAACTTAATCATAGCTAACACTTGGTTCAAGAATCATGAAAGAAGGTTGTATACCTGGAAGAATCCTGGAGATACTAAAAGGTATCAGATAGATTACATAATGGTAAGACAGAGATTTAGGAAACAGGTTTTAAATTGTAAGACATTTCCAGGGGCAGATGTGGATTCTGACCACAATCTATTGGTTATGAACTGCAGATTGAAACTGAAGAAACTGCAAAAAGGCGGGAATTTAAGGAGATGGGACCTGGATAAACTGAAAGAACCAGAGGTTGTACAGAGTTTCAGGGAGAGCATAAGGGAACAATTGACAGGAATGGGGGAAAGAAATACAGTAGAAGAAGAATGGATAGCTTTGCGGGATGAAGTGGTGAAGGCAGCAGAGGATCAAGTTGGTAAAAAGATGAGGGCTAGTAGAAATCCTTGGGTGACAGAAGAAATATTGAATTTAATTGATGAAAGGAGAAAATATAAAAATGCAGTAAATGAAGCAGGCAAAAAGGAATACAAACATCTCAAAAATGAGATCAACAGGAAGTGCAAAATGGCTAAGCAGGGATGGCTGGAGGACAAATGTAAGGATGTAGAGGCTTGTCTCACTAGGGGTGAGATAGATACTGCCTACAGGAAAATTAAAGAGACCTTTGGAGAGAAGAGAACCACTTGTATGAATATCAAGAGCTCAGATGGCAACCCAGTTCTAAGCAAAGAAGGGAAGGCAGAAAGGTGGAAGGAGTATATAGAGGGTTTATACAAGAGCGATGTACTTGAGGACAATATTATGGAAATATAAGAGGATGTAGATGAAGAAGAAATGGGAGATACGATACTGCGTGAAGAGTTTGACAGAGCACTGAAAGACCTGAGTCGAAACAAGGCCCCGGGAGCAGACAACATTCCATTAGAACTACTGATGGCCTTGGGAGAGCCAGTCATGACAAAACTCTACCATCTGCAGAGCAAGATGTATGAGACAGGCGAAATACCCACAGACTTCAAGAAGAATATAATAATTCCAATCCCAAAGAAAGCAGGTGTTGACAGATGTGAAAATTACCGAACTGTCAGTTTAATAAGTCACAGCTGCAAAATACTAACGCGAATTCTTTACAGACGAATGGAAAAACTGGTAGAAGCGGACCTCGGGGAAGATCAGTTTGGATTCCTTAGAAATGTTGGAACACGTGAGGCAATACTAACCTTACGACTTATCTTAGAAGAAAGATTAAGAAAAGGCAAACCTACGTTTCTAGCATTTGTAGACTTAGAGAAAGCTTTTGACAACGTTAACTGGAATACTCTCTTTCAAATTCTGAAAGTGGCAGGGGTAAAATACAGGGAGCGAAAGGCTATTTACAATTTGTACAGAAACCAGATGGCAGTTATAAGAGTCGAGGGGCATGAAAGGGAAGCAGTGTTTGGGAAAGGAGTGAGACAGGGTCGTAGCCTCTCCCCGATGTTATTCAATCTGTATATTGAGCGAGCAGTAAAGGAAACAAAAGAAAAATTCGGAGTAGGTATTAAAATTCATGGAGAAGAAGTAAAAACTTTGAGGTTCGCCGATGACATTGTAATTTTGTCAGAGACAGCAAAGGACTTGGAAGAGCAGTTGAACGGAATGGACAGTGTCTTGAAAGGAGGATATAAGATGAACATCAACAAAAACAAAACGAGGATAATGGAATGTAGTCAAATTAAATCGGGTGATGCTGAGGGAATTAGATTAGGAAATGAGAAACTTAAAGTAGTAAAGGAGCTTTGCTATTTAGGGAGTAAAATAACTGATGATGGTCGAAGTAGAGAGGATATAAATCGCAAGGAAATCGTTTCTGAAGAAGAGAAATTTGTTAACATCGACTATAGATTTAAGTGTCAGGAAGTCGTTTCTGAAAGTATTTGTATGGAGTTTAGCCATGTATGGAAGTGAAACATGGACGATAACCAGTTTGGACAAGAAGAGAATAGAAGCTTTCGAAATGTGGTGCTACAGAAGAATGCTGAAGATAAGGTGGGTAGATCATGTAACTAATGAGGAGGTATTGAATAGAATTGGAGAGGAGTTTGTGGCACAACTTGACTAGAAGAAGGGATCGGTTGGTAGGACATGTTTTGAGGCATCAAGGAATCACAAATTTAGCATTGGAGGGCAGCGTGGAGGGTAAAAATTGTAGAGGGAGACCAAAAGATGAATACACTAAGCAGATTCAGAAGGATGTAGGTTGCAGTAGGTACTGGGAGATGAAGAAGCTTGCACAGGATAGAGTAGCATGGAGAGCTGCATCAAACCAGTCTCAGGACTGAAGACAACAACAACAACAACAACAACAACAACAACAATGCAGATGACTGGGAAGATGTGAATACAGCATTGGTAGTGTGCTGCTTGACAAAGACATTTATCAAATATCTAGGCATAACAGTTCAAAGCAATATGAAATGGAACGAGCATGTAAAAATTGTAGTAGTTAAGGTGAATGGTCAACTTCAGATTATTGGAAGAATTTCAAGGAAATGCGGTTAATCTATAAAGGAGACTGCATATAACTCTAATTTGACCCATTTCTGAGTACTGCTCGAGTGTTTGGGATCAGCACTTGATCAGATTAAAGGAAAGAGTCGAGGCAATTCAGAGGTGGGTTGCTAGATTTGTTATTGGTAGGTTAAAAAAACACGCAAGTGTTAGGGAGATGCTTTGAAATCTTAAATGGAAATTCCCGGAGGAAAGGCAACATTCTTTGCGAGAAACATGATCGAGTAAATGTAGAGAACTGACATTTGAAGCAGACCACAGAACGATTCTACTGTCACCAAAGTACATTTCACATCAGGACCATGGAGATAAAGTGTGAGGTATTAGGGCTCATACACAGGCTTTTAGACAATCGATATTCCCTCACTCTATTTGCAAGGGGAACAAGAAAAGAAATGACTAGTTGTTGCACTGTGCCATGTACCATAGAGTGGCTTGCAGAGTAAGTTTGCTGACACTGTCGATAAGGTCAACCTGTATTTTGCCTGTAAGGTCTAAAATATGTCAATTGCTTGTGGGTTGTCTAACTAGTCTTTCAAAGCAGTTTTTTGAAAACGTGTTCGAAAGTACTTTACAAGGCTGCTGCCCATACCACCTGCAATGAATCCATAGCTGTCCCAGTCTATACTCTGTTGATTAAAGTCACCTTTAACCAATACTGAATGATCTGGGTATTTCAGCACTACTGAGTACAGACTTTTCATGAATGAATGATTCTGAAATTGTTACAATGGAATCAGGTGGCCCGTAAAAGCAACTGTTAATTAACTTGAGTTCACTTAGGCTTGGTACTAAGGTCCACATAACTTCAGTCAGAGCCAGTTTTTCTTTTTTTTGGAGAAGGCTTTGGCCAAAATCAAGCCAACACACATTCACACAAACAAGAACATCTCATGGACACGTGGCTGCTACCGCCAGTAGCTCCGACCAGAATGCGACTATCACTTGAACAGCAGTGTGGAATGGGCAGGGGAAGGCGGAGGATAGCAGGATACGAGTGTGGAGAGACAAGTGTGCTGTATGACAGGGCTTGCAGGGATTAGGTGGTGACCTGATGAGACTGCCAAGTGCAGTGTCAGGTGGTGTGTGTGTGTGTGTGTGTGTGGGGGGGGGGGGGGGGGGGAGACTGCGCTTGAAAGGAGAGAAGCAGGGAAGGGGAAGAGATGGACAGATGCATTGGCAGAGCATGGACACAATGAGGGTGAGGGGACATGAAAAGGGAGGAGATGATAGGATAGAGGGGGTGGAAATTGTTGGGTGGAAGGTGTGTCAACAGTAGGTTATAGGTTACTGTAGGTTGAGGGTGGGATAATTTCGGGAGTTGAGAAAGTGTTGTAAGGGTAATGTCCATCTGAGAAGTTTGGAAAGCTGGTGAATAGGGCTGCGTCAGAGCTGGAATATTACACAGTTGCCTTCACGGTGGCTCAGCCTTTGATGGGATAAGATAACACTGTGACATGACTGGAGTAGGAAGTGCTGGGTGGGTGGGTTGAGCAGGTCTTGTACCTGTGTCTTCCAGAGGGATATGATTCTTTTGGCAAAGTGTTGGAATTAGGAGTGACACGGGCATGGACAAGGATGTTGTGGAGGTTTTGTTGGCAACGCAACATCTCTTTAGGAGGAATGGGGAGTATCTTGGATAGGATGTCCCTCATTTCAGGGCATGATGATATAATAACTGAACCACATCAGTCACCAGGGCTTTTGATTGTCTACTATCATGACCTACCCAAGATCTTTCCCACAATATCCTTTCCACCCTTTCTGTAGTGTTGTTCTGTTGCCCACCCAACAGCCACAACATCCTAGTCCATCCCTATGCCACTCCCAGTCACGGCCCCTTGCCACAGGGATGCGAGACCTGCCCAATCCACCCATTCAACACTTAACTCTTTCCATCCTGTCACAGGGTTATCTTTGCCCCACCAAAGGCTGAGCCACCTGTGAAAGCAACAGTGTCGTATTCCAGTTCTGCTGCAGCTATTACACAGCTGTTTATATTGGTATGACTATCAGCCAGTTGTCCAACAGGATGAATGGCCACTGCCAAACTGTGGCCAAGAGAATAGGAGACCACCCTGTGCCACAACATGCAGCTTGGGTCTGGGTCCTGCCCTACACCACCAGCTTTCTGAACTGCGTAGGTGGGAGTTATCCTTACAACGTGTTCTCCACTCCCGAAATTACCCCAGCCTCAACTTCCGATAACCTATTGTCCCCATACTCTCCACGCAGCAGTTTCTCCCCCTGTCCAGTCACTTCTTCCCTTTTCATGTCACATCACCCTTGTTGTGTGCCACCCTCTGCCAATGACCCACCCATCCTTTCCCCTTGCATACTCCTCTCCTTTCATGCTCCCTGTTTTTTCCTCCCCCCTCCCCTCCCGATGATGCAGATGGCAGTCTCACCCTGTAGTCCCCCAATGCCCCACCAGGGAGTGCTGTTGTCGTCCACCCCCTCCCCCTGCTATTCCTCCCCTCCCGTTACCTTGCCCCATTCCAGATTGCTATTCATGTGACAATGCATTCTGGTTGGATATGATGGTAGAACTGTTGATATTTTTAAAAATATTGAGAAACCATACTCTTGCCACTTGTCACTAAATTGACTGCTGTTCGTTTCGTCAGTGGAGTCGTCTGGGTGCTCTCTTTTCAAACCATTACTTCATAACTATGAAGGTGTACGTGTGCTTATCAGATTGTTTCTGCAGTTTTTTCTGGAAGCATTACTGGCAGAAATTCTGATAAAAAACTGTGCCAGCTGCAAGACAACACACAGGAACAAATACCGCATACTTGCTACATTAATTTTTTTAGCAACTTCCATAATTATTTTCATGTCTTTCATTTACTTTTTGTTATTCATAGTGTTTCCATTCAGTAACTGACTTGTGCAGTTCAGCTTCTTACAAGCGATCCACTACATCTCATGTTCTGACGTCTGTCTCTTGCCATACGATCCCCTTATTGCGTGTGTTTCATGTCCTGTCTCCTGTGTGAGTTGTGTTAAGTCTTTTATTGTTACCAATATGTTAGTACCATAATAAAGTGTGCTTTTCTGTACAGCTAATCACTGGAAAATGGTTGAAAAGGTTGAAACCAATTGTGAAACAAAGAAAAAGTTTAAATAAAAAACAGCTGGAGTGGGGAAAAGTGTCACATTGATTTAACATTTAATGCTACTTCTTCACAATATTTAACTAATATAAATAACAATGTAATAGAAATGGCAGATTGCTAATTACCGTATAGGGAGACACTGAATATCAGACAGGCATACTGAAAAGACTGCTATACATTTTAGCTTTCGGCCAAAGGCCTTCTTCTGAAGTAGAAAACACACACATTCACAACTCGCACATACATGACCGTTGTGTCTGGCCACTGTGAACACACTGACTAATAATAAATTTCTTTATTTCAAAAATTTTCGTTACCTTACAGGACGAGTATGGCTGGACTGACCAACATTAACATTTTTTATTTCAATGAGTGCAAAATCTGAACTTTAAAGATAGTATAGTGTGAGGACTGGGCAGGTTTTGGAAATTTATTAAAAACTTTAAACATGTTGTCGTGTGTGAGTATCGTATTTTTGTCAGTCTGTCTCTTGGGATATTGCAGGCCAATTTGCATGTAGTGTTGTCATAGTGCATGTTCTTCCTGGTGTCACTCAAGTTGCTTTTGATATAAAGTAGTGCTGTATAGATATACATGGTACTCAACTGTTACCGATGAAACAAGCAAATAATCCAGGTCCAGAAACCAGTGGTTTCCCCAGTACGACTTATTGTGAATGAGTACATGAACACCTCATAACAGAGTCCCGAGGACCCAAACTACAGATATTGTGATTACAACAGATAGTAAAGAAACCTATGTGATCTGTTTTGATTAAATGCGGCAACTTGAGTGTGTGGCTGCTTGGCCAGTATGTTCTGACATTTGACAAAAGTCTTTAAGGAGATACTGAGCCAGGGCCAGGTAAAAGCGGCTGGTGCACATGCTCCTGTCAAACCCTCCAGAGTCCAAATGTGACATCATGAGAGTGTTTGGGTTTCGCACAAAGAGTAGAGAGCTTTGAACATGTTTGTACATATGCTGCATATACCAGTAAACCTAACAGCTGAATATGATTCTTACCTACTGTGTAAAAGCACTCGTCAAGGCATGTCTAGTGAGCTGCTTACACGTTTATTTACATCCTTAATTAGACAATGAGAGGCAATGGAATCAGATCTTTAATTAAAGTGAACACAGTTAATTACTTGAGACAGACGCACCGACAGCATGACAGTATGTGTTTAATAAACATACTCACACCTCATGAACACAATTTAAATTGTAAGTTTCCTGTGTACAGTTGCTGGTTTTAATTCAAATTTCTCATGGTTTTGCCCATGATTCAAATTTCATTAAATATATAGACATTTGATTCAAAAGTGGAAAGGGATGATCATTTCGTAAAAGACTGATGAGCCTCTTCTGTGTATAATGTAAATGTTAGAGGCACAGCTAACAAAAACTAAATATTATTCTCATCATTTGAAATGTGTAGTCACTCTAATCAAGATTGTAGGCAAACTATTTAATGCAAAATTTGTTTTTGTATTTCATTTTAATTGACATTTTAGTATGCTTTTGCCGACACTTAAAATACTATGTATACGCTGAACTGGCAAAGGTCATGTGATAGTAATACACACATTTAAAGATGGCAGTAAGTATCACATAGACAACGTATTTTACCATGACCTAAATGTCTATTTCGTACTATGGGAACAATATTTATGATGAAATTATAAATAAATAATTCATCTTCGACATTTATTAAGTTACTTAGTCATTTATTCTTGCATAATCGTGCGTTGCTGTTCTCACTCATATATGAATATGTTGTGGATACGTCATGTGTAGCATGTTTGTATTTTATTTTTGTTTTGCTAAACACATAGGTCAAAGAAGTGTTTCTGGCAGTCTAGATTACATCTTAGCTCCTTATTTGCACATTTGTGTGTGTGTGGACAAGCACACCCTTTTGGCTCTGTAAATAAAAAAAATTTAAATTGTGTACTGTGTGCATTTTAATATTTAAGAAGCATCTTCACTTTTTACAATTGCTTCCCTTACACCTGTACCACAATTGGACTCTTTCTTGGTGTCTTAATCAGTCACATATGTTCTACCTCAACATGTTCATGTTTCTAAACCCCGCACATGAAAATCTCACTTGTACTTCAGTAAACTCCTCTTTTCTGCACGTGGTGCTGCCAGTGTTGTCATCCCTCTTGTCACTCAGGCCTTGGAGCAGCAGTGATGAATGACAGTACTTGTAGCCACTCTGTAAGAAGGCTTTTTGTTGTTATATCAGGCTACCTTTATTTCCTCTGGCTCTTTCAACTCAGAAAAGAATAACAGAGAAATTTAAATGTAAACATCATACTGTTCAAGTAAACAAAACAGAAACAGTGTGCTTGTTAGTCCAGAAACTGTCATTGCAGCTTGTATACTAGGTGGAGCTGACAGTGCTTTCCATTTTTTTGTTCATCTGTGTAAGAGATATGTTTACTCCATAATAAACAGTATATTTATAAGTCCTGAAAACATGTCATTGCAGCTTATATACAAGGCAGGACTGACAGTGCTTTTTATGCCCCTCCCCAATCTTTGTAAGGAATATATTTATTCCATAACAAAGCTGATTTGGTTATATGAATATTTCAGAAGGAGAAAACTAAAAACTCTTAATTAAATCAGATGTAACTGTGGAACACCTAGTAAAATTTAAGTAACTTTGGAAAGCATTGTGACTGAAAATAGTGCTCCAGAAGTGACATTCCGTTGCGCACAGCATGGTTTAATTTTAGTTCTGTTTAAAATTTCTGTCCTATGTCATTAAGACGAAGATTGTGAAAGTAAGTTGATTTTAAAGATTTGGTTAATTAGCATGAAATGATCCTACTATTGAAAGTAAAATATTTTTCCGTGTATTTTAAGGCTCAAGAAGATGCAGAAGTCCTACGTTCAGTTGTAATACCACTGGAAGAAGAAATAAAAGTTTTGAAGCAGAAATTACGAAAGGCAGATGAACAACTCATGCGATATCAAAGTAATATGGTAAGTTTGTTTGTGTGTGTGTGTGTGTGTGTGTGTGTGTGTGTGTGTGTGTGTGTGTGTCTGTCTCTACATTACAGTAGTAAGGGTGTGTGGTATGTACTGAGATGTGACATTGACCATTTTTATTTTTAAATAATGATGTACCAACATAATGAAATAATAAGAATCAGTTGCAAATAAAAAAAATTTAATTTCTCAACTTCTTTCAGGCACCTAGTGCCCTTCTGCAGAAGGTCAGTCTCATGTTCCAGCCCCATGATGTGCTTCACACTTTGTTTTTGTTGACAGATTCCCTACAAACATGCTACTCATGCTTGTAGAACCTGTCAACAAAAGTATAGTTTTATATTGACAATATTCTGAAAAGGATAGCATCCTATTCTCCATATAGAGGAGACATTGAGTTGCAGACAGGAGAAACAAAAAGACTGCTATACATTTAAGCTTGTGGCTAAAAGGCCTTCTTCTAAAGTAGAAAATTCACACAACCACAACCACTGTCTCTGAGGCCTCTGAGGCCAGACTGCATACAGCGGGGTTATATAGGAGACTTGGGTGGGGAGGGAGTGTTATCGCAGGGTAGAGGTGAGGGAATGTGTAGAGCTGCTTGTGGGAGCCTGTAGGGCCATGGTTGTGATAGGGTGAGGCTGTTAGGTGCAATTGGGAGGTTTTAGAGGGTAAGTAGAGGAGCGGAAAAAGACTGTGGTTGCATTGGTGAAGTAGAAGGCAGTGTAGTGCTGGAGTGGAAGTAGGGAATGGAACAGGTAGATGGAAAAACAGGGAGTAGTTAACTCTTGTCCTTCGTCTAGTTATCTCCTCCTCTCATTCCAGTGCTACAGATCGTTCTATTTCACCAGTGCACCCACTAATCTCTCTTGATCCTCTTCTACATTTCACCATTTCCAGTCCACTACCCCATGCCTCTTGTTTGCAAGCTCCTCAAGCAGTACTGTACTTTCCCCACCCCACTAGTGATATTTCTCCCCCTTCCAACCCCAGCCTCCTCGTTACCCCCACCACCCACAGATTGCTTCTCCCATCAGTCACTTTTGCTGTACTCAGTCCAGTCTCAGCTGCCAGAGGCTGTGGTCATGTCTGTTTGAGTAATGCTTGTGTGAATGTGTGTGTATTTTTGACTTCAGAAGGAAGTCTTTTGGCCAAAAGCCTAATGTATAGCAGTCTTCGCGATGTGCCTGTCTGTGACTCAGTGTCTCCTCTATATGGTGAGTAGCAAGTATTCATAATATTGTGATCATTAAATCCTGCATTTTCCATTATAGTGTATAAAGTCTGCATTTTTTGTTAAATTTCTGTCATTGCGTATCTCTCTCTCTCTCTCTCTCTCTCTCTCTCTCTCTCTCTCTCTCTCTCTCTCTCTCAATACATACTTCTGGTACATCAGTTTACTCGCCCCCCTTCTTGCAGCGGTGTACCGTAGGTCTCTAGAAGAGCTTAGCATTCCAAAGGCTTGGAAAAGGGCACAGGTCATCCCCGTTTTCAAGAAGGGACATCGAACAGACGTGCAAAACTATAGACCTATATCTCTAACGTCAATCAGTTGTAGAATTTTGGAACACGTATTATGTTAGAGTATAATGACTTTTCTGGAGACTAGAAATCTACTCTGTAGGAATCAGCATGGGTTTCGAAAAAGACGGTCGTGTGAAACCCAGCTCGCGCTATTAGTCCACGAGACTCAGAGGGCCATAGACACGGGTTCACAGGTAGATGCCGTGTTTCTTGACTTCCGCAAGGCGTTCAATACAGTTCTCCACAGTTGTTTAATGAACAAAGTAAGAGTATATGGACTATCAGACCAATTGTGTGATTGGATTGAAGAGTTCCTAGATAACAGAACGCAGCATGTCATTCTCAATGGAGAGAAGTCTTCCGAAGTAAGAATGATTTCAGGTGTGCCGCAGGGGAGTGTCACAGGAACGTTGCTATTCAAAATATACATAAATAACCTTGTGGATGACATCGGAAGTTCACTGAGGCTTTTTGCAGATGATGCTGTGGTGTATCGAGAGGTTGTAACAATGGAAAATTGTACTGAAATGCAGGAGGATCTGCAGTGAATTGACGCATGGTGCAGGGAATGGCAATTGAATCTCAATGTAGACAAGTGTAATTTGCTGTGAATACATAGAAAGATAGATCCCTTATCATTTAGCTACAAAGTAGCAGGTCAGCAACTGGAAGCAGTTAATTCCATAAATTATCTGGGAGTACGCATTAGGAGTGATGTAAAATGGAATGATCATATAAATTTGATCGTTGGTAAAGCAGATGCCAGACTGAGATTCATTGGAAGAATCCTAAGGAAATGCAATCCAAAAACAAAGGAAGTAGGTTACAGTACGCTTGTTCGCCCACTGCTTGAATACTGCTCAGCAGTGTGGGATCCGTACCAGACAGGGTTCATAGAAGAGAGAGAGAAATTCCAACGGAGAGCAGCGCGCTTCGTTACAGGATCGTTTAGTAATTGCGAAAGCGTTACGGAGATGACAGATAAACTCCAGTGGAAGACTCTGCAGGAGAGATGCTCAGTAGCTTGGTACGGGCTTTTGTTAAAGTTTGGAGAATATACCTTCACCAAAGAGTCAAGCAGTATATTGCTTCCTCCTACGTATATCTTGCGAAGAGACCATGAGGATAAAATCAGAGAGATTAGAGCCCCCACAGAAGCATACCGACAATGCTTCTTTCCACGAACAATACAAGACTGGAATAGAAGGGAGAACCGATAGAGATACTCAAGGTACCCTCTGCCACACACCGTCAGGTGGCTTGTGGAGTATGGATGTAGATGTAGATAATACACTTCTTTCAGTTTGAAAGAATAAGTTCAGTTTTCTTTAATGAAGTGGAATAATGATTAAGTACGTTGAGTCCTGTTTGGTAGAATATTGTTCAAATATCCACCAGGATTCACTTGTTATATGGGTTCCCTTCACAGTTTCATATGAATGCTTTGGACTTTTCTCAGGTCATACCCATTATAAGTAGAGTTTCTTGGGCTTTCTAGTACTGTTTCCTTGGCTGAATATGAGTAGTGCAAGCAAAAGTGGATACAGAGAACGTATTATGTTGGATATCTGCACAAGACTGTGCTTATGATATGGGTTTCTCCCTTGATTTGGAAAATTCCCTCCTATACTTTGGGTCCTTGTGTAGGCTGGACTTGACATGGATATCTAGGTGCCATTTTCTGGTTTTGTAGTCACCACTGTTTATCTGAGAAACTGTTACTCCACTTATTGATGTAGTATCTTGTTTGTTTCAGGAAGATTCTATAAGCTTCCATGATGATCTTGGCACTCCCATACTCAAAGACACACCTTCATTTCAAGTGAGTATTTCGGTAAGATTTCTTTTCCCTTTTGTATTTATTTTTGTCATTTCTGTTCATTTTTGTGGCATTTTGTTTGAAGGTTAAATCACCAAACAGGACGACCTCACTTGTTAACCTGTCAGGTGTTGAAAGTCCTAGTGGTGACACAGGAGGGCACCAGAATTTTCCTGCAGAATCTCCAAGTAAGTGTTACACAAGCATAGATAGTGTAATAGACTTAATAAAATAAATTAATTTGTGTGTTCTTATTTATGATAAAAGCAAACTATCAGAAGATCAAAAGTCTTTTAATAAAAATAAAGATTAAAAAATTACTAATTTTATATTACAATCGAAATAAGTGGTTCATAATAAGTGGCATTGAGAAGTATTTATTTTTTATTTCTCGATGGTGACTAATTTCGGACACGTGTCCATTTTTAAAACATCAGTGTTGTGTGACAAATACAGGTAATGGCCCACATACAGAGACTGCCCTAGAGTAATAAATTATTTCAATCATAAGACAAGTTGAAGACCTATTTTTCACTTAGCATGCTGCTAGTTTGTTTTGTATTAAAATTCAAAATGTATGTACATTTTTTAATACACATGGCAGATTAAAGCTGTTTAACTGATGAGAAACTTCCTGGCAGATTAAAACTGTGTGCCCGACCGAGACTCGAACTCGGGACCTTTGCCTTTCGCGGGCAAGTGCTCTACCAACTGATGTCTGTTGTTTGGAACCATGTGTCATTGAATTATAGAACTTTAGTGTTAGTATTTTGCATTAGACATCTTTTGTAATTATTCTTTGTTGTTTTTATCAACTCCCCACGCCTCCCTCCATATCAAATTGATGATAACTTCAGGCCTCAGGATGCGTCCTATCAACCGATCCCTTCTTTTAGTCAAGTCGAGCCAAATTTCTTTTTTCCTCATTGTGATTCAGTAACTCCTCATTAGATACTCGATCTACCCATCTAATCATCAGCATTCTTCTGTAGTGCCATATTTCAAATGCTTCTGGTCTTGTCTGAACTGTTTTTTGTTAAAGTTTCAGTTCCATACAATGCTACAAGTGACACACTTACCTTCCAAGAGGACTTTCTAACAATTAAATTGATACTAGATTCTGATAAATTACTCTCTTTCAGCAGTGATGTATTTTTTATGCTGCCAGTCTACATTTTATATCATCTCTACTTCAACCTTCATCAGTTATTTTGATGCCCAAACAGCAAACCTCATCTACCACATTTAGTGTCTCATTTACTGATCTAATTCACTCATCAACATCTCATTTAATTCAACTTCATTCTATTACCCTTCTTTTATTTGTGTTGATGTTCACTTGAGAATCTTTAGAAACACTGTCCATTCCTTTTATCCATTTTAGTTGGAGAGCACTGCAGCTCTCTTTGTAAATTACACTGTGTACACACTCTTCGTAAATTACACAGCCACAATTAGCTGGTTGCAATACAGTATAACTCTGCTTTTACTTTACTGGGTTAACATTTTCCCACTGTTTGACATTTTTTCATCACTCCCATCACATTTCCTATGCCCACAACGTTAATTTGCACCCGATTTTGCATTAAAATATTTATACTTTTTCCATGATTTATGCTTTATGAAAAAATGTTCGTGGAGAAAAAACTGACGTAATTGATGTAAAATGATGCTGGCATGATGTTGGTCATCAAGTAATGTTTAAAATGTTACATGGTTAAATTTCTTGGCATCAGGGCACTTGACTCAGCGGATCCAAACCGGTAAATGTGTTAAAGTTTGGACAGTTCATGCCACATTTCCTGCCGCTCCCAAGTTCTAACCGGTGTAGTGGCTGATGGGACGGACTAGGTTCATTCAAATAAAGATATCACAACCATTTCCAAACTGTCTCTACTGCCCATGCATAGCTTCATGATTGTTGTGATCATCATGACACCTTTGTCGAACCACATCTAGCATATTTCATCATTTGGCAACATGTAGCGCTAGTTGATACTGCCACTGATTTTGCGTTACTCAAATGTGTTTGGTTTAAAGAGCTCTTAATTGGAGTAGTTGGCATCAGAGCTGACATTTTGGACATGAAACATATTAAATTACAGTAGAGCAGTGGCCGTTCTGATCTGCCCATCTCTTCAGACAGGAATTGAAACTTCAGTGTGGCGGACAGTTATAACTCTACTGCTTTTCCTACACATGCATAGGAGGGACAAGCCAGCTACATATTTTTTCATGAGTTTTGAGAATTTATTCCATTGCCAAGTGCAATATTTACATACTTTTTTTTGTGATGTTTCACAAACACAAAAACAATGCGAGTGATAGTTTGCATATATGTGGTTTTCTACATAACTGAGGATGCACAGGAAAAATATATCTAAAAGTAAAGATGATGTGACTTACCAAATGAAAGTGCTGGCAGGTCGACAGACACACAAACATACACACAAAATTCAAGCTTTCGCAACAAACTGTTGCCTCATCAGGAAAGAGGGAAGGAGAGGGAAAGACGAAAGGATGTGGGTTTTAAGGGAGAGGGTAAGGAGTCATTCCAATCCCGGGAGTGGAAAGACTTACCTTAGGGGGAAAAAAGGACGGGTATACACTCGCGCACACACACACATATCCATCCACACATATACAGACACAAGCAGACATATTTAAAGACAAAGAGTTTGGGCAGAGATGTCAGTCGCAGCAGAAGTGCAGAGGCAAAGATGTTGTTGAATGACAGGTGAGGTATGAGTGGCGGCAACTTGAAATTAGCGGAGATTGAGGCCTGGTGGATAACGGGAAGAGAGGATATATTGAAGAGCAAGTTCCCATCTCCGGAGTTCAGATAGGTTGGTGTTAGTGGGAAGTATCCAGATAACCCGGACGGTGTAACACTGCGCCAAGATGTGCTGGCCGTGCACCAAGGCATGTTTAGCCACAGGGTGATCCTCATTACCAACAAACACTGTCTGCCTGTGTCCATTCATGCGAATGGACAGTTTGTTGCTGGTCATTCCCACATAGAATGCGTCACAGTGTAGGCAGGTCAGTTGGTAGATCACGTGGGTGCTTTCACATGTGGCTCTACCTTTGATCGTGTACACCTTCCGGGTTACAGGACTGGAGTAGGTGGTGGTGGGAGGGTGCATGGGACATTACCTTCCAGGAATTTCTGACTTCCAGCCTTGCCTCTCAATCCTTGTTAAAAAACCTTAATCCTACTCCCAACATCACCACTGCTGAAGCCCAGGCTATCCGTGATCTGAAGGCTGACCGGTCCATCGTCATTCTCCCGGCAGACAAGGGTTCCACGACCGTGGTACTTGATCGTCGGGAGTATGTGGCTGAGGGACTACGTCAGCTTTCAGACAACACCACATACAAAGTTTGCCAAGGTAATCCCATTCCTGATGTCCAGGCGGAGCTTCAAGGAATCCTCAGAACCTTAGGCCCCCTACAAAACCTTTCACCTGACTTCATCAACCTCCTGACCCCACCGACACCCCGCACCCCTACCTTCTACCTTCTTCCTAAAATTCACAAACCCAATCATCCCGGCCGCCCCATTGTAGCTGGTTACCAAGCCCCCACAGAACGTATCTCTGCCTACGTAGATCAACACCTTCAACCCATTACATGCAGTCTCCCATCCTTCATCAAAGACACCAACCACTTTCTCGAACGCCTGGAATCCTTACCCAATCCGTTACCCCCGGAAACCATCCTTGTAACCATTGATGCCACTTCCTTGTACACAAATATTCCGCACGTCCAGGGCCTCGCTGCGATGGAGCACTTCCTTTCACGCCGATCACCTGCCACCCTACCTAAAACCTCTTTCCACATTACTTTAGCCAGCTTCATCCTGACCCACAACTTCTTCACTTTTGAAGGCCAGACATACCAACAATTAAAGGGAACAGCCATGGGTACCAGGATGGCCCCCTCGTACGACAACCTTTCACATTTTCTTTCTTTGCTTAGTGCTAGCTTGCCATATGAACTTGTGATATCAGAGAGCTTCTTCTTTCTTCTCTAAATGTCTCTCTAATTTTCCTTTAAGTAGCCTCTGTCTTTCCCATAGTTACGCATGCTTCTACAGCCTTGTGTTTGTCCTCTAGCCATAACTGCTTAGCCATTTTGCACTTCACCTTAAATCTTGCTTTTTAGACACCTGTATTGCCTTTTGCCACTTTCATTTACCGGAATTTTTATATTTTCTCCTTTCATCAGTTAAATTCAATACCTCTTATGTTATAAAAGACTTTTTACTAGCCCTAATCTTTTTATCTGTTTTATCTTCTACTGCCTTCACAATCTCACCTCTCAAATTCATAATTTATTGTATCCCTTTCTCCTGCTTCAGTCAATCATTGCCTAATGCTCTCTTTGAAGCTCAGAACCACCTATGTTTCTTTCAAATTATCTAGGTCCCATTCCTTTAATTTCCTACCTTTTTCAAATTCTTCACTTTTACTCTGTTTAGGGATGTGGAATAAATTAGATATACAATAACAGAAGAGAAGCAGATTTTATAAACTAAATCTATATGCTGTATTAACAAGATACTATCATTATCGTGCTTCAATTTGATGTGATTTGTGGAGGGAGATGAAAACGACAGTGGTCTTGCCCACACAAAAACTGAGTTTATTTTGAGGTTTCACTCCCTGTGTTTCTTGTAAAGCCAAGTGGTACCCTGAAAAAGTAGTAAGAGACCCTAATTAGTTCCTTGTTAGACAAGATTCCTTTGGGAGTTAATCACCCGAATATTCTGTCTTTTGCTCTCCAACGCTTTGCATTGGAAGATTAAGTGTGGTTTGGTTTCATCCTCCTCACTGCATAGCCTAAACTTATGGGCCGCTTATCATGTGTAGATGTTTCTTAAAGTTCCCATGGCTATTTGTAAGTCCTACCATAAGTTTAATCTGTCTCTTGTACAACTACATGATTACAGAACTTCTCTTGAAACATGACTCCAGCATCATTAGCTTGCATGTGTTTGGTTTTGGATCATATGCCAATATTCTATGTGCAACCTTCTGATCCAGTTACATAGTTTTGATTTTATCATCATCTTAATGGTGGTTAGAACAGGTTCCAGTCCATTAAATGGAGTCACACCACCTATCTTGGCCATCCAGCTAGTCATTGCCACCAATTCCTGAGTGGCCAGAGACCCACAGCAGGTTTACACTGTTCCTTTCCTCTAATCTCACAAGGGCGTCATGACATATTCCAACAATCTTTCGTCTCATTGCAGGGGCTGATAGAGATTTCACAAGTGCTTGACTCTGAACAATTGTATATGTTATGACTCTTGTCCCACCTATGCAAATCCTCCTCCACACACACTCTGAAAGTGGATATTGCTGCCTGGAATGCTGTGGCCAGCTTACCTTGAGAGATTGCTCTCTGTAGTCTAAGCTGTACCCCGTATAGCCCACTGAACTGTGCCATTGTTAATTCTTCCACTGCTCCCTTCTTTCAGTTGTTACATTGAAAGATTCATTGAAGCAACTGGATGTTATTGTACGGTCAGCTGGTATTTCCCTGGCTGTCCGTACATTTATCACACTCATTACATCGGTGTGAGATTCTGGATATCTTAAAGGTATCAGTTATTTCTAGTTTTTAACCTCTCTTCCCCTGCCAGTGCTTCCCTTGTAACTAAAAGGTGTAATGGGGACATGTCCAGCGTAGTCTCCATCCCAGCTGCTAATTCCACTCATTATGGGTAAGGAAGCCAAGCTGCTACTTTACCAAGCTCCTTCTGTTCAACTTCATTCCATCATACTGTAGGCTCATAAATTATCACAAGTCTTATTACAGTGGTGTATATCAGTACATAATCTTGGGGTTTCGACCCCAAGAATACCTTTTGCCTTGGAACACACATTCTTCATGTGAAGCGTCTGTAATAATTTTGCATTTGAGGTTACCCTTAGATACCTCACTACCACCTCTACTGGAAGAGTTTCATTGAGAAACTTGGAGATTTTAGTACATGTGCTGGATATATACAACAACAGTTTTGTTGGGACTGACACCTATATCCTGTTTTCTGCACCAGTTTTGCACAGTATTACTATGACTAAATGGCCTATGTATTCTCTGCAAAAGCAGCATCTAGTATTTCACCCCTCAATGAGTTCATTCATCACTAGGTTCCAAAGTAGCGGGAACAAAACTCATCCTTGTGGAAACCTTATGGTGATGTTGATCACCGGTGGCTTCTACCTTTCTTCTACATACCAGCAATATTAGAAAATGGATAGATGGCTACTCACCATAAAGACGACCCATTGAGTTTCAGATGGGCACAATGAAAGACTGTTACATAACACAATTTTTTGGCCAAAGCGTTCTTCAGACACACACACACACACACACACACACACACACACACACACACACACACACACACTCTGACACCTCATGAAGGCCACTACCAAAGGCAGCTCCAGCTGGAATGTGACTGTCATGTGAATAGCAATCTGGGATGGGGCTGGAAAGGAGGAGGGATAACAGTTTACAGATGGAGGGAGAGAAGAGTGCTGTCTGACTGGGTGTGTAAGGGTAGAGCGCGGCCCAATGAGGCTGCAAGATGCAGTGTTGGGAGGTGTGGTGTGTGGGGAATAAATGAGAAGTAGAAAAGGAGAGGACCAGGGAAGGGGAAAGATGGGTGGGTGCATTGGGCGGCACACAATGATTGTTGGGGACATGTAAGGACAGGAGGTGATAAGGCAAAGGGGGGTGGAAACTATTGAGTGGAAGGTGTGAGGACAGTAGGTTACCATAGGTAGGGGCCAGGGTAATTTTGCAAGTGGAAAGTTTTGTGAAACAGCCATTGAAACCAAGTGTGTTATATTTAGCTGCATGTTGTTGAACAGGGTGATCTACTTCACTCTTAGCCTCAGTTTGTTGGTGACTGTTCATCTTGGTGGACAGTTGATTGGTAGCCATACCAAAATAAAAAGCTGTGCTATGTTTGCAGCAGAGCTGCTATACAATGTGACTGCTTTCACAGGTGGCTCTGGCCTGTGATGGTGTAAGATAAGCCTGTGACAGGACCGAAATAGGAAGTGCTGGGTGAGTGGATTGGACAGGTCTTCCTCCTGGGTCTTCCACATGCGCATGATCCCTGTGGCAAAGCGTTGCGATTGGGAGTGCTGTAAGGATGGACTAGGATGTTGCGGAGATTGCGTGGGTGACAGAACGTCTCTTTAGGAGGGGTGGGATCTTGACTTGGCTGTCCCTCATATTTCAGGGCATGAGGATATTTAATCCAAGCCCTGACGAAGGATATGGTTCATCGGCTCCAAGGTAGTGTTAGGTGATGAAGGGGGCACTCTTTCTTAGCTGGTTCTTGGGGGTGATAGAAGGATTTAGAGTGAGTGGTTAAATGGCATGGGAAAACTGTTTGCGAACTAGTCCGGAGGTTAGTGCCTGTCTGTGAAGGCCTTGGTGAGACTTCCAGCATAGTGGGAAAGAGAGTACTTGTCACTGAACATACGCTGTCCCTGGGTTGCCAGGCTCTAAGGGAGGAATTTTTTGGTGTGAAGGCCTGGCAGCTGCCAAAATGCGAGCACTGTTGGTGGTTGATGGCGTTAATGTGGGCAGAGGTGTGGATGGAACCATCCGAGAGGAGAAGGTCAATGCCAAGAAAGTTGGCACACTGGTTTGAGAAGGACTAGGTGAAGCTGATGGGAGAGAAGGCGTTGAGGTTGTGGAGGAATGAAGGTAGGGTGTGTTGGCCCTGAGTCCAGATCATGAAGGAACCATAATTGAATATGAACCAGACCAGGGGTTTATGGAGGCTAAGAAGGTTTCCTCTAGATGGTCCATAAACAAGTTGGGTGCCATGTGGATGCTCGTTGCTGTGCTGCTGATTTGTTTGTATACCTTCTTATCAAAGGAGTAGTAGTTATGTGCTAGGTTAAAGTTATTTAGTTGTATAAGGAATAAGATGGTGGCTTTGAAGTCTTAAGAACGTTGGGAGAGGTAGTGTTACATTGCGGAAAACCGTGGGCATGAGGGATGTTGGTGTATAGGAAAGTGGTGTCAACAGTGACCAGTAGGCAACCAGGAGGTAAAGGGGTGTGTTTGTTGGAGAGTCACTGAAGGAAATCATTGGTTTCTTTGACGTGAGAGTCTGGATTATGGGCAGTTGGTTGGAGTTGTTGGTCATTGAGGGCTGAAATACTTTTCGTTTTATTGGCAGGAAGAAATTAGGGAATAAGATCCTGCAACAAAGCATCTTTCCTGTTAATTTAACTAAGTTATGTTTAGCTCATGTAAGCGCAAGTAGTATGTAGCACCATATGGAAAAGCTGGCCCTTGTAGACTTTAGCTTTACTACAACGTGCAGGAGACAGAATGAAATTTTCACTCTGCAGCGGAGTCTGCGCTGATGTAAAACTTCCTGGCAGATTAAAACTGTGTGCCAGACCGAGACTCAATCTTGGGATCTTTGCCTTCCAAACTTCACAGAAGCTCTCTTGCGGAACTTTCATAACTAGCAAAAGATACATTGGTGCAGTATTTAAGTTTCAAAAAGGCTTCCTTCGAATCAAGTACATTAGGAAGGCAAACGAGGAGTCAATAAGATCATGCTTTCTGAATAAAACTTGAAATTAAAAAATGAAAGAAATCAGTCAAATATTTTATGAAATGATTTGTGTAAAAGAAATAAGTAGATCTGAGAAACGTTCTATGTGCCTTTGAATGATGCTCGAAATCACAAACAGAAAATGAGGTGCACCAAACGTTTCCCTAATATTTTTTGTTTCATACTTTTAGACAAATCATTACACGAAAGTTAGACATCCTTTTCAAAAATTTTGTAAGCTTTACTTTTACAGCCTATTTAGAGTAATTGAAACACTTGGCCTTAACGTTGACTGCTGATGAATTACGCTCGCAACATCAAATATATGTAAAATTTCATGGTTCATTGTAATCATTAGAAATTAAATGTGTGTGATGTACTGGGATAGGTGTGAAGATCAAGTTCTTTGGCAAGACCTTAAAAATATACTTATTGATGCAGTGTAAAAGTATACATGAAACATAGTATACAGAATTGTAACTGAGCCAGTAAAAATATAAGGATGTCCCAGAATCAAACCCCAGATGTTTTCCTAACACTCATGAACTGTACACACTACCCATACACCACAACTAGCTTTCATTCATTTGCATCAATCTGTATACTTATGATTGTATTTTGCGTAGTTAGTCATGTGGTAGTCATTCCTCCGCATTTATTGGCTGTTAAAAGTTCTTGATCATGTAATAAGACATTCGTATTTAATTTATTGATGAGATAGGCGAATGCTCCTCTGCTCATTCACGTCTATTCGAAGAATTTGTCTGGTAATCTTCGTAGTTGATGATAATTATGAAATTCTCCATGGAGATTCATCCCTTTGTAAATTCCGTGCACAGCATTCCTTTTCGCTTTCTTTTCTTAAATGAACCTAATTCTGTAGCCTACTCTCTAGCTGCAGTATTCTACATATTAGGGACGCCGTTTTATAGAAACAGCTGGCTGGCTCTAAGCAGGCATCTGGTAGCGCGACATGGTCGCTCACACGCAGGACACCCAAGCTTTTCACCCAATGCTGCTGCTTGTCACGTATCCAGGATTCGCTCGCTTCTGTCGCTCACATAGGACATGGCTTAAGACTGTGAGGCTGGTCAATCTGCCCTCCTTTCTTCCAAAGACATTAGAAAAACTGGTTAATGTACACGTTAGGGAAGAGAGGTTAACTGAGGTTCCTCAGCATGTAAACCAACACACACGCCAACCAGGCAAATCACATGAATAACTTTAGATTGATTGACTTCTTTCTTTCTCCTTTTTTTTTGGGGGGGGGGGGGGGGGTTATGGGACTAACAGTGAGGTTATCAGTCCTGCGATTCAAAAGTTACCCATGTAAGATAAAGGTATCTGAAGGTATCTGCTAAAAGTGGGCAGATCCTGTCAGAGGGGTCAAACTATAAAGCTAGGAAGCTAAAAACAAACACAGTAGAAGCCATAAAAGGGTAGACCAAATCTAAAAATTGGGTAAACAGAGGGGAGGGGTAAAGGAGGGGTCTTTGAAAGGGGGAGTGGTCAAGGGTCCCAGGCCAGAAACATGAAGAGAGGCTCCAACACAACCACCCTGCCCCTACTCCAGGAGTAGAGCAAAACCTTATAACTGAAAACAAAAACCACTTTCATATAGGAAATTGAGGACCAGTCCAACTATCTGTGAATCATCTGCTAACATTAAAGACAAGGAACCTGGAAGGCTGTACTTAGTGTGAAGGGCGAAAATAAGGGGACATTCCACCAACTTACAGTCTACCGTCTGTCTGACTCCACAGCCACAATGGGGGGAGAGGGGGCGTCGTTAGGCAAGAGAAAACAATTGGTAAGCCTAGTATGACCAATACGTAGGCAGTGGACTCCTTCCAAGAGGAATGGAAGGAAGAGCGTCAAACTGCAGTAGTCTGCTTGATTGTGTGGAGTTTATTACTGAGAGCAGTAGTGCATCAGATGTAATTTTACTTTTGGGCAAAGAGAGATTTGATGTGTATCTGCATATCTGCACCTGGAATTGTGAAGTATCTGCCTGTCTAGCCAAATGGTCAGCCTGTTTATTCCCTGGGATGCCCATGACTTGGGACCCAGAGAAAAACAAATGAGCAGTTGGCACGGCCATGGGCAGAGAGGAGGTCATGGATAGCAGAGACCAAAAGGTCACAAGAGTAGCATCAATCTACAGCCTACAGCCTGCAGGCTGCTCATTGAGTTGGTACATATTAAAACACTGGAGGGAGGCCTGAGTAACAAAATGGAGGCCCCTGTTAATGGATAGCAGCTCTGCTGTGAACACACTACATGATCACGGCAGTAAATGGTGTTCCATGCCAGTAGGAGACATAAAAGCAAATCCCATGTTATCTATCATTTTAGAACATGGTAGCATCCTGCAACTCTTCAAGGATGGTATGAACAAGATGCCAGAATATCATAGGGGCGACAGAGAACTTAGGACCCTGGAACAGGTTGGTTCTAATCCATGGTATAGGTGGGAGGGAATACACAGGGCACATTCCAGCGAATGGAGATGGAGATCCCGACAGGGGGAGAGAGATGCATTCCAATCGGCAATCCCACTGGAGGGCGGGTCTCAGGAGTGAGACGTCCCTCGATTGTAAAGAGGACAGGGTACATTGGATTTCAGGGAATCGCCAAATGGCGACTGCATAAGACATCTGGAGGTGGCTCCGTCATATTTGTAGAGGGAGGAACCCCATTTCCACAATGAGACTGTGGACAGGATTAGCAAAAAAGACACAGATAGCCAGACGCACCTAGTAAAAATGAGAGGGTGAAGTGGTTTCATAGTGAAGGAGCTGCTGAGACAAAAACCTAACAACCATGATCTAGTCTGGGCATAACCAGAGCATGATAAAGATGGAGAAGAATGGCATTGTCTGCACCTCAAGATGTGGGGGCAACGAGGCAGACAGCATTAAGCTTCTGCATGCAGGTAGTCTTCACGTGGTGAATATGGGACAGCCACATATTATTTTTATCAAAAATAAGGCCCACGAAACGGGACTGTGCTACAACATCGAGGCCCTGGTTGCCTAAATAAAGTAGTGGATCAGGGTGTACTGTGGATCGATGCCAAAAATGCATAGCGTGAATTTTGGAGAGAGAAAACTGGAAGCCATGGGAGATGGCCCATCAGATGGTGCCTTAGAGGTGGTGTCAGCAAATGCTACCGAGTGGGAGCTGCATCAGATGCAAAAATTGATACATAACAATGGTGGGGCAACCAGAGGCCCAACAGACATTACAAGCCCATTGATGGTGACAAGGAAGAGTGTGACACTTAACACAGAAGGCTGTAGGATACCATTCTCATGGATGTGAGGGGTGCTGAGTGAAATACCAACTCTAATCTGGAACAGCTAGTGGAATAGAAACTCGCGGATAAAAATATGATGTGGGCCACAAAAGCCCCAGTCATAAAGGGTAACTAAATGTAATGGCATCAGGCCATGTCATATGCCTTATATAGGTCTAAGAAGACTTCGACAAGGTGTTTGCAATTAGAAAAAGCCTGTCAGATTGCTATTTCCAATCTGAGTACATGGTCAGTTATAGATCATTCTTCCCAGAAGCCACTCTGATATGGGGACGGAAGGCTCTGAGGTTCAAGTGCCCAAGATAACTGGAATCTAACCATCATCTTGAGCAATTTACAAAGTACATTGGTCAGGCTAATCAGTCGGTAGCTGTCGAGAAACGTTGGGTTCTTCCCGGGCTTATGTACAAGGATAACTATGCTGTCTTGCCATTGCTAGGAGAAGATATCCATGGGCCAAATGTGGTTGAAGACCCAGAGTAGATGTTGCCTCTGGGTAACATCCAAATGTTGAATCATCTGGATTGTGTATGGAATCCAGGCCTGGGGCCTTATCTGAAGAGGAAAGAGCCTGCAAGAATTCCCGTTCAGTGAAGGATTCATTATATTCTTCAACTTGGTGGAGGTTGAAACAGAGGGGAGTTTCTTCAACTCATCATCTCTGCCAGAGAAAGGTATCAGAATATGAAGACGATGCCGATGCTGTCACAAAGTGTGCCATGAAGTGTTCTGCAAGGACCGATCGGTTAGTACACGGAGCACCCTGATGGATAAAACCCCGGGCGGTTGATTATTGCTGGTGGCCCAGAAGAGGTACAGATCTTGGATCACACCTGAGATGAAGAGGCAAATGCCTCTAGCTAGGAAACAGTGCTCCCATCATTCCTTTATAACCTGCTTTATAAGACAGTGAGCCTTAGCATGGAGGCACTTAAAAGCAATAAGGTTGGTTTGTGAAGGGTGTTATTTAAATCATTGCTGTGCCCATAGGTGGTCCTGGATAGCAACTACTACATCCTTGGTCCATCACAGTCTCCACTGTCACCAAGTTCATCATGGGGTGACCAATGTAGTGAATCCATGAGAGTATGAGAGGAGATCATGAGATCAACAGCAAAAAAAAAGGTGCCATAAGCAACACTGTTGTTGAGGAAACACAAATTTGAAGTCTGCAATAAGTTGGTCAATTAGAAGACCACTACCTGTCAAAGTGGCACTCACTTGAAAGGGGTGGTGTGCATTGAAATCCCCTCAGAGGAGGTATGTGGCTGGGAGATTTTGTATTAAGATAGCCAGTTCAACATGACTAAGTGGCCTACCTGGATAGATGTAGACATTGCAAATGGTGACTGCTGGGGTCATTCACATGTGTACTGCTATTGCTTTTGGGTTGGTACGTATGGAGATCCAGTCACTAATGACATTGGTGGTAAACCAAGGTGCAGATCGCACCAGATGCTATCTTGGGTCTGGCACAGTTCTGACAGAACACTCAGTAGCAACAAAATTAGGAGAGTAGTCATCACAGAAGTGTATTTTTGAATAGCAAGATAGAACACAGAATAAGAGAAACAAGTTGTATTTCCAGTAGGTGACAGCAATATCTGTTGCAATTCCACTGGATTATCGTGTGGTTGGAGTCCAGGTTAGACATAAAGGAGCCCAAGTGGTAGTCACTGATGAGGATGGGGTGATAACCATAAAAACTGGGTCTGATTTGGAGTCAGAAGAAGGGTGACGAAGTCCCCCAGGATGCCAGTGAAGCCTCATCCTTGGACTTGTGCTGCTACTTCTTCTCCATCGGAGGGATGGAAGAGGTGTTATCATTAAGGCAACAGGTGGCAGTGATGTCTGGATTGAATAGACCGCGAGCAGTTTTGGGCCTCTCAGAGCATAGGTCCCTTGTCCAACACAAAGGTGCAGGCTCCTTATCTTGAGGTCGCTGGGGCGGGGCGTTCAGAGACAGGGCTCTGTCCCTAGCACGAGCCAGAGAAGAGGATTTCTCCTCTGTCTGAAGAGGAGGAGGAGGAGCAGTTGCTTGAGGGGAAGAGATAGGAGCCATTGGCAGAGGGGGGGGGGGGGCAGTGGGGGTAAGGAGGAAGTGGGAGGAAGGGAAGATGTAACTGGGGCAAAGGTAGGTGAAAGATTCAGAGGGAAGTTTGTCAAACTTCTTCGAGGCCTCAACGTTGCTGAGATGGTGAAAGATTTTTATTTTTCCACTCCCTGTGTATTCACTGGACACAGTTATAACCAGGGAGAATGTAGACAAGAGCAGTTTACACAGTTAGGCGGTTGGATTCAAGGGCTCCTGACATGAAGAGGGCGGCCAGTCACCACAGGTGGGAGTGGCATCGCATCATGAAGACATGTGGCCGAACTTGAGGCAACGGAAGCAACACGTGGGAGGTGGAATGACTGGTTTGATGTTGCATCTGTATACCACCACCTTGACCTTCTCGGGGAGGTTATCCCCCTCAAAGGCTGGAATGAAAGTGCCACTGTGCCTACGCGTAGACACGTTCAGGGTACCAGATAGAAGGACTGGTGGCACGCGTAAACACGTTCAGAGCACACAGGAACAGGTACAAAGGCACTCGCATTAACGTGTCCAGAGCAGTTAAAGGGTGAAGGCCTCTCTGGACATACGGGACGAAACAAGTGCCATGATGTTCCAGATTAGCCCTAAGTTCATCAATGGACAGGAGGAGAAGGTCACTATGGAAAATTACACCCTGTATCGTATTGAGACACTTGTGAGGAGCGATATTCACTGGGATGTCTCCAAAGCATTTGCAGCCAGTAGGGAGGCCTACTGGCTGGTAGAAGTTGTCTTTATACCGAACGAGATGGCACACTGGACTCGCATTCAGGAGGACAGCAGTTCAATACTGCATCTGGCCATCCTAATTTAGGTTTTCCATCATTTCCCTAAATCTCTTGAGGGAAATGCTGGGATGGTTCCTTTGAAAGGGCATGACCGTTGACCTTTCTCTATCCTTCCCTAATCAGAGCTCGTGCTCCATCTCTAACGACCTCGTTGTTGACAAGACGTTAAACACTAATCTCCTCCTCCTCTATAAGGATCTCATCGTGCTTAAGGACTTGATTTCACTAAACTTGTCCACAATGTGGTCATTAAAAAAAAAGAATCGGTTTCATGGCAGTGAAAGTCTCCCCTTCAGTCCTGGTACAGACCAGGAACTGTGGAAAAGGGTTTGCCCCAAGCTGGTGGCCCTAGCCCTCCTCCCATGGGGTAGCCGGTGGGGGGGGGGGGGGGGAGAGGCTGGGAAGGCAGGATCAAGAACTGAGGCAGAACTATTCCTAGGAAGAGATACATCTGCAGAAAAGTGGCCAGAGAGTGTAACACATTTCATGAGACAAATGTCCACCCTGGTACCACCCACTCTGATCAGTGACTCATTGCCCAGAGTTCCAATGCCCCATTCTAGGCTTTCACGAGGCATTCACAGCGCAGGTACTAACAGTGTGATCCCTGTGGTGTGGCCCAGATGGCTACATAACAGCCCTACACAAGGACTGGCTACCAAGCTGGTGATCAAGCAGAGAGGCAGAAGGGCTAAGGTGATGGGGGGGGGGGGGGGGTGGAGCGAGGGAAGGTGGAAGAGGGAGAGAAGGAGGGGGGGGGGGACCCACATCAAAGATGCTAGGGAGGGAGTTCTTCCCCATCTGGATCATACTTCAGTTTTAAAATTTAGAGATGGAAGTCAAACCGCCAGTGGGGACCAAAAAAGAAAAGTCGGAAAGGAGGAGGAAAAGCACACAAACCAAAACCACAAGACGAAACAGTCAGGAGGATAGCCGGTCTGATATAAATATGAACACCAATAGAGGGAAAGGAAGGGAAAAAGGAAAAGGAATAAGGACAGGGAGGGAGAAAGAAGGGGAAGGTAAAGCAGTCCAGAAAAGAATCAAGACTCCAATAGCTCGGGGACCTGTGCGAGCCCCACATGTACCCACAAAAGAATTGCAGGCCCCCTGGAGGCTGAACATTTCACAAACTTGTTATGAAGGCGGAAAAAGCTCTACACTTTCAGGAATTTCCCTCTCCACCTTCCTGGATATCAAGTGAGCTTTTAGCAATAAGACGTTCAAATCCATGGTTAGTGCTGCAGAAATGCATGGCATTGAGATCACCATATAAAAGTGGATTAAGATCATGCTAAGTAGAACAAATCAAACAGTGGAAACTCCAGATTGTAATATCACAATATTAGGAAGTAGATAGATTTCCATTGCTACTCACCATATAAAAATGACTGATGAGTTGCAGACAGGCACAGTGTAAAGATTGTCACACAATATAGCTTTCGGCCTAAGCCTTCTTCAGCAAAGGAAAAACACACACACACACACACACACACACACACACACAAGCAAGCACTTCACACATGACTGCTACCACCTGCAGCTCCACCAGAATGCGACTGTTGTGTGAATAGCAATCTGGACTGGGGTGGAAAATGGGGAGGGATAGCAGGGGATAGCAGTGGAGAGAGACAAGAGTGCTGTCTGGTCGGGCATGCAGGGACTAGATGGTAGCCTGATGAGACTGCCAGGAACTGTGTCGGGAGGTGGGGTGTGGTAGGAAAGGCAGGGAACAGAAAAGGAGGGGAGCGGGGAAGGGCAATCGAAAGGCAGCTGCATTGTCACAGAGCAAACACAATTAGGATGAGGGGATGAGAATTGAGAGGACGTTCCAGGACAGAGGGGGGCAGGAACTGTTGGGTGGAGAGTTTGGGGACAGTAGGTTACTGTAGGTTGAGGACAAGAGAAAAGTAGATCACCTTGTGGCGCAAAATGGAGCTGAACGCGACATGCTTGATTTCAATGGCTGCTTTACAATGCAGGCCATTTGGAACCTCCCGCTTTTCTGGATTGCACAAATGGGTTTTCCTTGTAACACACTCTGTGCTGCTGAAATAATCCCAACCTCAACCTACATTAACCTACTGTCACCATGCCTTCCCCCCAACAGTTTCTGCCCCTTCTGTCCAATCACAACCTTCTTCTTCACGTCCCCCACCCTCACTGTGTGTCCCCCTCTGCCAATGCACACATCCATCCTTTCCCCCTTCCACCCCCTCTTTGTACCCACTCCCCATTTTTCCCCCACACCTCACCTCCCAATGTTGCATATAGCCATCTTGTCAGGCTGTGATCTAGTCACTGCATGCCCCACCAGGCAACTCTATTCTCTCTCCCCACATACACCGCTATTCCTCCCCCTTCTCCATCCAACTCCAGACTACTACTCATGTGAAATTCCATTCCAGTTGCAGCTCGCGGTGATGTTTTCTTTGCTGAAGAAGGCTTTAGCTGAAAGCTATAATGTGCAACAGTCTCTTCATTGTACCTCCCTGTAAAGTCAGTGGGTCACCTTTACAGTGAATAGCAAGTATCATTTTCTAATATTGCTGGTATTCCCACCTCGAGTTTCCCCTGTATGATTTAATGTAATGCCTTTTCTTCCATCCCACAACTCTGTGTTGTTTTCCTTTGTTCCCATTCTCTAACAAATTCTTCTTCTTAGTGTCCATTCTCTCTCTTCCTTCCTATGCTTTTCTGTTGCCTTCCAAACTGCACATGCGCTTGACTTCCGAGCCCCACTGTATCATTATGAAAAGGATAGATTGCTACTCACCGGATAGCAGAGATGCTGAGTCGCAGACAGGCACAACAAAAAGACTAGTAAACATATAAGCTTTCAGCCAAAAGGCCTTCTTCTGAAATAGCCAACATACAAACATCTGCATTTGCATGAAAGTGTGTGTGTGTGTGTGTGTGTGTGTGTGTGTGTGTGTGTGTGTGTTTTGGCTATTTCAGAAGAAAGCCTTCTGGCTGAAAGCTTACAAGTTTATTAGCCTTTTGGTGTGCCTGTCGATGACTCAGCATCTCCGCTATATGAGGAGTAGCAATCTGCCATTGTGCAAAACTGGATTTTTCACTTTTTGAGGTGACAGTTTAAACTGTCGAAATTGGTAAGGTGAACCAATTAAAGGTTGTGTTGTGCAACCAGCAACTGACTTTTTATTGTTGTTGTAAATAAAATTTCTGGTCAGATATAAGAGATGGCCTTAAGGCCCTAATCTGATCAGGCTAAATTATCAATAAATAAATAATTTTTAAATGAACACATTTATAGAGTCTAGATAATCAGACAATTTGTAGGAGGAGTGGCTAATAGGAAATATTTCCAATTTTTTCATGTTTGGAGCTTTCAGCTGCTAAGTGCTAACGAATGCAGGTGAAGGCAGTAGCCATCTGTGAGAACTGTAAAAACTGAGGCTTTCCCATAGATGTTTACAAAGGTTATTAGTTGGGATAGGCGTGCACTGCTGTTATGCTCAACCCACTTAAACTATCAGGGGTCAGCTTGCTGACGCAACTGAAGTGTGCCCTACAGATGGCTAGAGGTCTGTGCGGATAAGAAAAGTGCAATCCGCACCGCATCCGCAAGGTTCTAATCCGCAGCAATTAATCCGCATCCGCAAGTTCCTTATCTGCATCCGCATATATTTAAGTTTTGAATGAGTAATTAATAGTAATAGACAGTAGTACTTAGAATTATCGTATGTAATGACATAGTTATTGTTAGGGTGCCATTTCTGTGACAACTTAACTACTTTTTATATATACTAAGATGGTATCTGTTCATTCGGAGATGTCCGAAAGAACTGATACCATCGGTGACCATGCAGCTCGTTAGAATGAAATTACAATGAAATGAATACCCTTAGTTGCTTACAGGCATTGACACACGCCAACAGGGACAGATGAAAATGTGAGCCCCGACTGGGAGTCGAACCCGGGATCTCCTGCTTACATGGCAGACGCTCTATTCATCTGATGGTAGACAGTGGGCAGGTTTGCCACCCAGAGAGCACTTCACAGGCCACACAAAAGACACGGTCGTGGAAACGGATTAGGCAGAGGTCTCTTGGGTACAGCTACGTCGGTCATAGGCAGGGGCTGAGGACAACAGACATCCGCTCTACCCGGGACCTGCAAGATTCCAAGGATGTCAACAGACTTGAAGTTTTCAACTAACATTGCAACATACGTACTCGGCAGATGCCTTGCTCATTATCCACAGATGACCTGCGGATATCCGCGCCAGTTGCGATTTTATCCGCCAAGTAACAAATACCGCGGATATCTGCATCCGCGCAGACCTCTACAGATGGCTCTGGCAGTCCAGATAGCATTGTTGAATAACAGCATTTTGTCCCTGGCTGTTGCATTTATTCAGAATGAAAGAAAAAAATTGATATGAACAATTTTTGTTATGGTATATGTGTTTGTTTACCAGTCACTGCAACAGATAACCTAGGATTCGGCATGCGAGCCATGCCCTGGTTCGTATGCCATAGTGTTCAGCCTGGCTGCACACATCCTACACCACCACACCACACCACACTACCTGAGTGGGAAGGGGGAGGGGGGGGGGGGGGGGGGGGGGAGACAGCGAATGCAGTGTATTTAGATGGCACACAGTTGCTCTGCATATGACTTCGTTTTGTATTACTAAACAACATAGATCACAAATGAAACAGATTTTCAGTATTATTTAATTAATTTTGGTGCACTGAAGAGAGAGTACAATTTTTGTCTCGTACAAACTGTTTGCATATCATCAGGTGTAGACAATTTGACAGATTTTCACACTCAAATTGTGAATTAATTTTGATTTATTTAGTTTTGTAATTGAAAAAGAGTTCTTTAACACACAGATGTTCATCAGAATTTTGTAACACTTTTCAACCCTTTTATGGAGATACAGGAACTCTACCTTAGAAGAGTGATGTAGACACCTTGTCCTTAAAATGGGAATGACATTGCAGATAAATCAGTTACATTTGTACCTGCACAGGGCACTTTCATTGAAATGGCAAATGGTGTCGAAAACAGATATAAGATTGGCAGTGGCCTCAGAATCTATCCTTGTAATTCTTTCAAGGCAAAAATGAATTCTTCAAACCTTGCACATTATTTAATGCCAGTGAACTTAGGGAACTGGATAATGTAAGTATCTACTTATGAGATGCTGGCCCTGTAAGTGGAACATAAATAATAGATGATGTCATCAACCATCTACTTTTAAGGTTATTTATGAATTCTACTTTGTAATTATAAAATGCAGTAATTATATGTTGACTTACAAAGAATATATTTAACAAATTATCTAACTTTTCTTATTTCGTTAAAGAGACAAATAAAATGAACAGCTCTATGTCATCTCTGCTGAGTTTAAATGAGTCCCACTGCAGCTTAACCAAACAGAGCCCAGATTCACATTCTCCAGCACATGATGAACTGACGAAATCTATTACAGGTAAACCTTCTTGTAATTTGTTAGCATGCTGAGTTTTCTGAATAGTTGCAAAATCTCATGGCTGGCAGTTTGCTTTATGTCTACTAATTTTACACACTAAGTCACATAATAGCTTTAATGGGCACATTGGTTAATTTTGTTGCTGTTGAATGTCCAAGTTAAAGAACAGAGAAGATGCCTTCTTTTGTTTGTAGAGAGGGGGAAAAGTATTCAAGAATTAGTCAGCAATCAAATGACAGTGGGGGTAAAATGTATACTTTTCTGGCACTCGTGTGAAAGATGTCAGGTTTGCTTTTAGTCTCCATATTGTTTTAGATTTCTGTAGATCCAGTGACTTGATATTGTTGTTAACGAAGAACAATATGAAATGAAATTATGGTTTGTGGACAGTTGCTCTGTAGCTGTTGTTGTTGTTGTTGTGGTCTTCAGTCCTGAGACTGGTTTGATGCAGCTCTCCATGCTACTCTATCCTGTGCAAGCTTTTTCATCTCCCAGTACCTACTGCAACCTACATCCTTCTGAATCTGCTTAGTGTATTCATCTCTTGGTCTCCCTCTACGATTTTTACCCTCCACACTGCCCTCCAATACTAAATTGGTGATCCCTTGATGCCTCAGAACGTGTCCTACCAACCAATCCCTTCTTCTGGTCAAGTTGTGCCACAAACTTCTCTTCTCCCCAATCCTATTCAATACTTCCTCATTAGTTATGTGATCTACCCATCTAATCTTCAGCATTCTTCTGTAGCACCACATTTCGAAAGCTTCTATTCTCTTCTTGTCCAAACTATTTATCGTCCATGTTTCACTTCCATACATGGCTACACTCCATACGAATACTTTCAGAAATGACTTCCTGACACTTAAATCAATACTGGATGTTAACAAATTTCTCTTCTTCAGAAACGCTTTCCTTGCCATTGCCAGCCTACATTTTATATCCTCTCTACTTCGACCATCATCAGTTATTTTGCTCCCCAAATAGCAAAACTCCTTTACTACTGTAAGTGCCTCATTTCCTAATCTAATTCCCTCAGCATCACCCGACTTAATTAGACTACATTCCATTATCCTTGTTTTGCTTTTGTTGATGTTCATCTTATATCCTCCTTTCAAGACACTGTCCATTCCATTCAACTGCTCTTCAAAGTCCTTTGCTGTCTCTGACAGAATTACAATGTCATCGGCGAACCTCAAAGTTTTTATTTCTTCTCCATGAATTTTAATACCTACTCCGAATTTTTCTTTTGTTTCCTTTACTGCTTGTTCAATATACAGATTCAACGGAATTACAGTTAAACAAGGGAACATTTGTGTTAATATCTGTGGGAAACACTACAGTCAATACAAAGACTTTTTTATCTATTACCACAAGGCAAATGAATGACAGTGCTTCTCATTGAATGTCATTTTTGTTTGAATTTTGTTAGCCTATCTTGGTGAATTAGGAGGGAGCTGCTTTCATGATGTGGTGTAGCTTCCACCACTTACAGTGATAGGTAACTGCATGCTATGTCTTACCACCACCCACAGCAGAATACTTTTAAGCTGACTGGCCAAATTGATGACAATGACAATATTAAGACTGAATTGCAGGAGCTACACCACTTTTAGAATCAACGATTGCGGGGGGGGGGGTGAATAAAAGAAAAACAGTAAAATTGTATCCATCAAAAATAAGTGAGGAAATTTCTGTGGACCAGTTTACATATTTAAGGAGAAAAAGGAGACTACACACCAAACAACAAAGTGGTGAATCTTTGACAGGTGCACACAGAATACAGAGAAAACTTTGCTAGCTTTCAGAAAATAAACGCTTTGTACTTTGGAATAAATCGTGGTTTTTTTTGTGTGTGTGTGTGTGTGTGTGTGTGTGTGTGTGTGTGTGTGTGTGTGTGTGTATGTAGTTTCGTTGTTTGTAGCTCAACAAAGGAGTTATTCTGAAAGCTAGCAAGTCCCCACCCCCCTTTCTCCCCCACCTTTCTCCCCCCCCCCCCCCCTCCCTCATTCCTACGTGCCTCTTGATGACTCAGCACTTTGGTGAGCAATCTCCTTTACTCCTAAAGTAAGAACAGAAGTGACGGGTAAGTAAGTTAAATGCTTCTCTTCTACCATGTGGGGAGTACTTTTTGCCAACTGGCCATTAAGCTTTTTTATTGCAGTAGCAAAAGAGTTAGAAACATACAGATCCCACTATATTGTCAGTATAGTGCATTTGCTAGGACTTCGATCAGCCATGAGTGCAATTTAGTTAAGATCAGTGAAACATTTGCCATGTACATCTCAGACAACAAAACAAATCTTTGTTGGCAGAGCTTTTAAATGAATGCACTAAATAGACTGTTAAAGGAAATCCATGTTAACTAGGCAGCCACTTAACATTCAAAAGAAAGATACAAGAGGCAATAGGGTGGTTAAGCCATCTGTCCACATGAAAAATTGTCTTGGCTCCCCTAACATGCACAGCTGTAAACACTTCTGCAGAAGGCACACATGACAATGACTGGTCAGAGCTGCCACTGGACACTGTGGAACAACATCCATCACAAAAGCAGATTCCTCCTGTTTGGTTGATGTGTGTCACTAAAATTACAATCGGCAAAGAACCTCAGTTCCTCTCCTCCCCACTTCAAAAACCAATCATATGTCAGATATTCTTACTGCTTACTTTGTAATATTATAGAGGCACGACCATTCGAGTTAAAATTCTCCAGTAATATTACATACCCTTATGCAAGCTTTTGCCAAAGAGACCAAAATGTTGGTTGACTTTTTATAGTAAGTTGTTGTCTACAACCCGGAAGTTATTTCTGCAAATAACGGAGGTCTAGTTTTCATGAAACTGATTTTTATTTCGAATGCTATCAGAATATGTAAAAAGATGTTCTTCGTGTGGTTGGTCCAACTTAAAAAATCACGTTTGTTTCCATGTCCTGCAGTTGTCTTCAAAGAACAGATTCCTTTTGTGCATTAACTCTTAGAAAGTCATTATTTGTGCAGGATTCTTGTTTGAGAGCATTGCAGAAAATATTATAATTTAATTCTGGCAGTGATGTTGTCCTTCACATTTGCAGCCAGTCTATGCAGTGTTTAAGCAGACAGTTCATGTAAAGTATTAAATTTTCTGCCCAATTGAAATCACATCTAGGCTCACACCAGCATAAACAGTGTGACACTAAATACTATGATCATGATGCCCTCTGTGCTGACTTTATTAGTACATATGGTAGTCATTGAAATGAAGAATGGAAAAATGAACCAGATTTTGAAAGCCATTCAAAGAAGCAGCAACATATAGATCAAATTTATGCTGTCATGTTTGCTGATTGAAATTCACCTTGCAGGCCCACACACATGTATGTGCACACACAAAACTGCATGTCCTCTCTTCTTTCCAGTATTAACTTTAAACATTTATCTTCTTTCTGTTATTACCCACAAACATTTTTTTTTTTTTTTACTTAGGAGCTTTTTCTCCGACACAGAAAATTCTATTTGTTTCACTGTTTACTACCCTTGTTTTTATGGGCTTTAGCATGGGTGAATACAGTCTTCTTTCCTTTTGTTCGTATGAGAAACTTACTTACATAACCATCTTGTTCAATTTATTTCTTATATACTATTAAACCAAATGCTTTCAGATGCTCAATCTGAAGAAAACCCAAAACATACCTGTGATATGTGTGCTAATTATGAAGCACAATTAGTGCGATCTCAACAAGAAGCAAGGGAATTGGAGAAGAAAGTTGCTGTTCATGAACGTTCTTTACAGCGCTACCGAGAAGACCTTTCTAAGGAGTCTGAATTCAGAAAAGAAATGGAAGAAAAGTGGAATGAAAAGAAAGAAGAACATAAAACACAAGTATGTATCGTCGGAAAGTTCAGTATTATTTAATTTTTCTTCTTACGGCACTTACTAGTCAATCAAAACTCTTCACAGTACAGTATTATTAAGAAGTATTCTCCTTCTGCATGCTTTTTATGTAGTTGTATCTCATTTAATTTTGGCTTAATGGAAATTAAATATAGATGAATTCAACTAACAACAGGGCATTGTAGAAAGAAGTATTGTCTGTAAAGCAGGCAAGAAAATAAGTACTGCTGATACAGGTATGAAAGTATACAGAACTATCACAGTTTCAGGAACGAAAAGCTCTATCCTTGGGGAGGATAGTGATCGGTTGGGGAGGTTTAAAAGAAAGAGCAGGTCACGTGTACCCCAAGATCAGAGTTGGATGTTGTGAGATTGTGGGAGACAAAAATATATTGTTACTTCTGTGAATTTCACAGAAGTGTGGACCATCTGGAGAAAGGTACCTCAAGCGGCACAAAATGCATCTATTGTGTGCAGAGCCCTGAGGCCCCTCAATAAATGGAGTAACAGCAGCATCACACCATCCAACATTACACAGTATGGGAAATTGTCTCTCTTGGGTAAGGTGGTGAGGGGGATGTTGTCATATCTGTAGTATGTATCTTTAAAGTTGCAATCTGCAATGGAGATATTGCACTGTTGGTACTTGAGCTGTGAACTCCCTCTTTATGCTGTACATTAACCTGTCTGTCATGCATGGAACGTTGGGACTTGGGGCAATGGATGCTATTCTAGGAAGCTGAAGGGTCTGCTCCATGCCGGGTACCAAAATGTTGTGGCTCATGAATACAGTAGGTTTACCTACAGAGTGAGCATAGTGTATTGGGTGTGTCACCAACATCAGATCAGTTTTGTCAAGTGACTTCGGTATAACATGATTTGTTCGCATTTTATCGTAAGATTAAAGCTTTAATATTATTTATATTTGTTCTTTTTTTACACATTTACGTATTAGTAACAGCAATGCTGATTAGTTATTGCTGATAGGTTGGTAATCAAAACATGTCAGAGGAGGATAAGTTAGTTTTCAGTTTAGTTACCCAAATGTCTAATCATAGTATTACTAGTAAAAGGCACATTATGTGTTGAAAAAGATTCAGACACAGTATAGTAACGTATTAAAACTGTACGACTAGTTTACGTGAAATGTTTATGTTAAAGTACAGACATACATTTATGAGACAGATGTAGTACTGGAAAGTCATTGGTGCAAAATAAATATTGGCCAGAGTAGCAGTAATAGCTCACCGAATAGATGAGTTGATAAGTTGAGGATAGGCACAGAAGAAGATTGATAAATTTGCTGGCTTTAAAACAGTGACCTCCTTCAGAGTTAACTACAAAATTCAAGTAGACCTTCATGAATACATTGTCACAGCTAGCTACAGTGTGTCAGCACTTTAATTGTGATGGGTTTTGAAGTGTGAAGTGCATGGGGGAAGAAAGATGGCAGAGAACAGGAGAGAAGTTGGGGAAGGGTGACCAGCTGCTTAGAGGGGAAGACAACAGGCATATGGAATAGAAATGTATAGGATTGAACAATGTGCTGCAATGACAATTCCCATCATTGTAACTCAGGGAAGCTGGTATTGTGGGTAGGATCCGGATGGCATTTTTGTGAAACAGCTAATGTAATTAACAGTGGTTTGCTCTGTAATATGTTTCACCATTGGGCAGTCAGTTCCATTCTTGACCAAAGTTTGGTGGGTGGTCATTCAATCGGATTGACAGCCGGTTGGTGGCGATGACCACATTGAATTGAATTTTATTTTGATCCTGTAAGATTACATCGTGTACCACATAAAATGTAGTGCAGAAGTTAAAGTGTAGATGGTGTTTGCTGTAACTGGGATAGGATTAGTCTTTTGGAACTGGATTAGAATGTGCTGGGTGGGTGCTTAAGACAGCTCTAGCACCTCCATTGGAAGTGAGCATTAACAATGTAAGGCAAGATCTTTACAAGCAAGATTGTCATGGGTCTTGCCTAAACAAACATGCTTTACTCTGTTAAAAGTTCTGTACTGTGGGATGGAGTTCAAAAAGGGCTTGGGACTGGTCTAACACTGTGTTGCAGGAAGTGACAAGGACTTGGCCCAGTGTAGCTCATGTGCCTTGTGTCATTGACTGGTGTGGCAAATTCTGGATCATCTGGAGGGGATTACCCATGATCCTGTCAATACCAGTGTGTGTACCAGGTGGCAAAGGAAGACATTGGCAGGCTACCATCTTAAAACAGTAGTGGCTAGTGAAGCAGCTTAACTTTGCCAAGACTACAACAACAGCTCTTTGTTGTCACCTGTTCTTCCGCAAGGCTCCTGCTGAACAGAACTGTTTCACGTAATATTCTTCTCGCATTATTTCATCTCATTAATTCATTAATTAGGGGATTGTAATATATTCCTAGAGTCGTAATTTAAAGCTGGTTCTTGAAACTTTGTTAATGGACTTTCTCGGGCTAGTTTATGTAAATCTTCAAGAATCTGTCCGTTCAGTTTCTTCAGCATCTCTGTGACACCTTCTCATGGGTCAAGCAAATCTGTGACCATTCATACCACCCTTCTCTGTATACATAAAATATTCTCTGTTAGTCCTATTTGGCATAGGTCTCACACACTTGAGCAGTATTCCAGAATGGGTTGCACAAGTGATTTGTAAGCAGCCTCCTTTGTAGACTTATAGCATTTTCCCAGTATTCTACCAGTAAATTGAAGTCTACCATCTGCGTTACCCAAACACTTGGGAGTTCCACAAAGTCCTGTTTGTGTCATGTTGTTCATTCACCAACTAAATTCCTTCAGAAACATGTAGCAATTTCAGCTTACATATTTGGCTGCCATCTTCTTTAGACCACAGGGAAGTTCCATCTATGACAGCCTGGTTGCTGTTTACTTGCTGTTTTCCAGCTGTTTCTTTGATTCAGTTGTTACACCTGTTACAGTTGTTCTCCCTGGACCAGCATTTCCGGAGTGCAAATGGTAAGGCTAGGGCTTCGAAGAAGGAAGCCATGCAACGTGCTAACTAACAAGTAGTGGTTAGCTTCCACGAGGACCTTTTCTTAACTTTACGGTTTGCCTTTCTTTTCATTAAATGCATTTTTTATATGAATTGTACACAGAGGCTACACCAATGCATAGAATTGATCACATATACAAATACAGTCAGTCCCCAATCAAATAACTTCACTCTGGCCTTGACGCCATGTTGTGACACTTTTGTTGTTACAGCACAGAATTGCTACAATGCTTTTGAGTGGGCTGTCACACAAGGAATGGCCTCCAGTTGGTATATTTCAAGAGGAACTGCATGTCACTATTCACTACAGACGAGATAGCCATGGGTTGTTAGGCTGTATGGAAGAGACTTCTTGGTATGGAATGGGTGGCAGCTGTCGAAATGGATGTCCATATCAAACCTACCAACCACCAGCAATATCTCCACTTCGACAGCTGCCACCGGTGCTGTACCAACAAGTCTCTTGCATACAGCCTGGGCACCCATGGATGTTGCATGTTAGTGACGAGCAGTCCCTCTCTCAATATGCCAAGGTTCTCACTGAGACCTTCACAGACCGTAATTACCCTCTTACTTTCTATATACAGGTAACGTGCCAAGTACTTTTGTTAGGTACTCATTGTTTTCGCCATTGACATATGAAAGATTTTGAGCTGTCGTTGGTAGCACTTGAGTGTGCTGTTGAAAGTTTATCTTGGTGAAACCATAGAAATAATGGTAGAATGTATTCATTCAGTTAAAAAATATTAAGAAGTTAACAGAACTTTGAGTGTGTTGTAGAATTCAGATAGACAGGTAGTATAGCAAGCAACATTTTAGTCTGTACTTGGAGGAGTGTTGGAGACAACATTGTGATTTTTCCTAAGGCTTTGGTGTAATGATGTGTATACGAAATTAATAATATGCATAAAAGTAGATGTACCTTGTGTGAGCTTTACAAGGTCTCTATGTTCAATGAAATATTCTGTTTCCGAGTGGGAAGCAGTAGTTGATAATGCTGTGGGCATTGAGTGTTGGGATTAGTGCAATAAAATCTTTGCATTGGTCGTATGTAATGAAATTCAAATTGTAACTCAGTAATTGTATGAAGACTGGAGTGTAGTCAGAATCATGATAGCAGCCTAATACTTAAAAACTGGCTGCATAGTAGTTATAATTTTCTCCAATGTTGTTTGAACTTAATATTTTTAAGTGTCCCCACAGAATTTTTAGTGATTATTTTAATATTGCTTTTGATTACAGGTGGCAGAATTGAAATCAATGATGGAATCATCTGAAGCTGCTCTTAATGATCTAAACAAAGTTTATACAGAAACAATTGCTGCAATTTCGGACCAGCTGGCACGGCTGGCAAAGGACAGAGAGAAAGCTCAAAATGAACTTGAAAGGTTTGAATCCTACATTGTCATTTCCTTTTCTTTTACTGGAAACTGTAGAATAACTTATTTTATAGAAAGCGTACAATGTGATTACCATACTGTAGAAGTACTAGAGGAGGCAGTCAAGAACAAGAAGTATATATTTTGATGTCCCTCAGGAATACATTTAGACCTATTCCTGTTAATATGTTATATAAATGATTTTCGGAATTCTATAGATAATAAGCATCTGATCACTGTATATCCCAAGGACACTTCTGGTGTCAATTAAACAGATAGAAAAACCAGACTTATTGAAGAGGTTCAAAACTTTTTGGAAAAGGTGACAGCTCCCTTTGAGACAACTTAAAATTTAACACAGATAAACCAAATATTATTCACCTTGAACAAAGCGCCCCAAATAGATAAAATGTTGTGAATGATGATATTCTGTCAAGAGCCTACCTGGGATTAAGTTCTTGCTCGTATATGTAGATATAGACTTTCATGGAAGTAGCAGGTTGCTCATGTCTGCTAAAAAATAACATCTGGTCTATGTATGTTACCATTATCAGCAAAGCTTAATTGTGAAATCCCAAGGACTATGTATTTTGGATTATTATATGCTTTCTGGGCTTATGGAATAGAACTGTGGTGGTGGGACCTGCCAAACTAATGTGAAATTGTGAGTGCGGGTCATGAATTGTGCTTGGATAGCTCAGTTGGCAGAACACTCACTTGCGAAAGGCAAAGATTCCAAGCTTGAGTCCAGTCTGGCACACAGTTCTAATCTTCCAGGAAGCTCCAGGTCAGTACCTACTACGCTGCATAGTGGAAAGTCATTCTGGAATATGAAAAGGGTTTTCATTATGCAGAACAACGCCTGTAGAATCATAACAATAGATATAGTGAAACAGGAACAACTTGTAAAAGTATGATAGTTTTAACCATGAACAGATAGGAACCCCTTTCATGATTGAAATATATTGGATCTAATGGCAAAAAATAGACCTGACCTCTTTGAGGATGTCCACATCAAAGCTTATATTGGTGAGCATGAAGTGATTGTGGCAACAATGATTACCAAAGTATAGAGGACAACTAAATCAAGCAGAAAGATATATATGTTCAGTAAACTAGATAAAAAATTAGTAGTGTCATATCTCAATGAGGAACTAGAAACTTTCAGCACAGGGCAGGAGCATGCAGAGCAACTCTGGCTCAAGTTTAAAAGAATAGTTGACCATGCACTGGATAGATATATACTGAGTAGAACAGTTCATAATAAGAGGGAACCTCCATGGAATACAATCACTGTAAAGATACTTCTAAAGAAACGGAGATTACTGTGTAATAGGTGCAAAACAAAGTGTAGGGCTATAGAGAGAGAAATGCTGAATGAAACACATTTGGCTGTCAAGAGAGCAATGCATGATGTATTCTATGACTACCATAGGAGAATATTGTAAAGTGATCTTTCACAGAACCCAAAGAAATTCTGGTCATGTGAAAGGCCATTCAAGGGACCAAAGTTAGTATCCAGTCCGTAGCGAATGAGACAGGAACTGAAATTGATAGTAGTAAAACAAAAGCTGAAATGCTTAACTCAGTTTTCAAATGTCTCTTTACAAGGGGAAACCCAGGAGAATTGCACCAATTTAATCCTCATACCACTGAAAAGTTGAATGAAATAAGTATTAGGTCAGCGGTGTTGGGAATCAGCTGAAATTGTTCAAATTTAATGATTTCCAGGGCCCAATGGAATGCCTATCAGATTATACATTGAATATGTGGCTGATTTAGCCCCTCTACTTACTGTAATCTATCCTATATCCCATGAACAAAAAACCATGCCCAGTTCTTGGAAAAAGGCACAGGTCACACCATCTACAAGAAGGGTAGTAGAAGTATACACAACTACCACCCAGTATCCTTGAAATTGTTTCATTGTAGAGTGTTAAAGCATATTCTGAGCTCAAACATAATGAGACATACATGAACAGAATGACCACCTCAGTGCCAACTAGCATGGATTTTGAAAAAATTGATGATTTGAAACCCAACTCTCACTTTTCTCACATGACATCAAGGCAGCCAGGTAGGCGAAGTATTTCTTGATTTCCGAAAAGCATTTAACTCAGTAGCACTCCTATGCTTATTGTCAAAAGTATGATCATGGTGGTGCAAGTGGAATTTGTGACTGGATGGAGGACTTTTTGAGAGGGGGGACACAGTGTGTTATCTTGGATGTAGAGTCATCGTCAGATGTACAAGTAACTTTGGTTGTGCCCCAGGGAGGTGTGTTGGGACCATTGCTATTCATGTTGTATGTGAATGACCTTGCAGTCAATACTAATAGTAAAATCAGGCTTTTTGCAGATCATACATTCATCTATAATGAAGTACTATCTGATAGAAGCTGCATATATTTGTCAGTAAGATTTCAATGTGGTGCTGAGATTGGCAACCTGTTTTAAAGTTCAGAAATGTAAAATAGGCACTTCACAATACGAAAAAATGTAGTATCCTATGATTATATCTTAGAGTCACCATTGGAATTGGCCAACTCATAAAATACCTGGGTTAACACTTTGTAGCGATATGAAATGGAATGATCACATAAGTTCATTCATGGATAAAGCAGGTGGTTGACTTTGGCTTATTGGTAGGATACTGGGGAAGTGCAACCCTTCTACAAAAGAGATCGCTTACAAATCATTCATGCAGCCTGTTCTGGGATATTCCTCAAGTGTTGGGACCCATATCAAATAGGACTGACAGGGGATATTGAACATGTATAGGGAAGGGCATCATGAATGGTCACAGGTTTGTTTAATCTGTGGGAGAGTGTCACAGAGATACTGAAGGAACTGAATTGGAAAACTCTTGAAGCTTGACTTAAACTGTCTCGAGAAAATCTGCTGACAAAGTTTAAAGATCTTGCTTTAAATGATTATTCTAGGAATATACAACAACTCCCTACATATCAGTCACAAAGGATCATGAGGATAAGATTAGAATAATTACTGCAGTCATTCTCTCCACACTCCATACGTGAATGGAACAAGAAGAAACTGTACTAACTGGTACATTGGGATGTACCCTCTGCTTGCACCTCACGATTGTTTACAAAGTATAGATGTAGATGCAAACAGTGGAAAATCCAGGATGGAATACTGACAGTATTATGAAGAGGGTAGATTTGCTCGCTATATAGTGGAGGTGTTGAGTCGCAGACAGGCACGCACGTCAGCTTTTGGCCAGAAGGCCTTCTTCTGATGTAGATAACGCGCGCGCGCGCACACACACACACACACACACACACACACACGCACGCACGCCCAGTGTCTGTGGCTGCTGAGACCAGAGTTTGGCTTAAGTGTTTTAGTAGTCTTTTTGTTGTGCCTGTCTGGGAATCAAAATCTCTGCTATATGGTGAGTAGCAATCTATCCTTTTCATAATATTTATGTACTAGTTTAATTTTTATCACAGTTGATGCCATGTCCCATTGTGATAGTGAGACAAGAAATTAAAATTATAAATAGGGGCATGCAAATTCACAACTGTGATATGGGGCATAAAACATGTTTAACAGAAGATTAATGTTAAATGTGATGTATATATGCAGACTTTGAAGAGACAATTGAAAATTTTCATCAAGAATGGGATTTGAACTTGGGTCTCCAGGTCACTAGGCAGGTGCTCTAACTACCAACCACTGTGACTTTGCACTCTGCATTGACTACCCTAGTAGACCCACCAACCCTGGGTTCAAAACCCGACTTTGGTACAAATATTCATGCTTTGCTTTAGTCTGAAATCATAGGTGTTTGAGACTTGAAAAGGTCTCTGGAACCATATAATTTCATTTGATTAAAGCCTCTAATCCTGTGTTTCAGGCAGTATCCCCTGTTCCATTCCATGCTGAGGTGAGGTGCTATTCCAATACAGTAGGAGAGCCTCTACAATACTGTTCTAGTTCAAGGGGAATATCAAGCAGACTGAGGCATGAGTGAGAATTTGGATTGAGCAGGAGGCATCATAGGGTAGTCTGTGTAACTGCGCAAAGTCACAGTGTCAGGGTGGCGTAGTGGTTAGCCACGTCTGCCTTGTGAGTGGGAGAATCGCTAAGTCGGTCTAAAGCTTCTATCCAGTCTCCTGTTAACCAATCTGGTGTGGCAGGGAAGATACCAAAAGTAAGTTTTAAATTTCACATTTAAGAAATCGTTCAAGCAGGACAACTGTACAAACATACCATCATTTGACCTTTGCACCGAATCCCCTATGGAGGACATAGTAATAAGCATCTCTGGTGTAGAGAAATAACTGAAAGAGTTGAAAGCAAATAAGTCATCAGGTCGTGATGGAAACCCAATTGGTTTTTACAGTGTACTCTATTGCATTGGTACCCTACTTAGCTTGCATTTATCGTGAATCTCTCACCCAGCGCAAAATCCCAAGCGACTGGAAGAAAGTGCAGGTGACTCCTGTATATAAGAAGGGTGAAAGAGCAGACCTGCAGGATTACAGACCTACGCGCTTAACATCGGTTTGCTACAGAATCCTTGAACTTACTCACAGTTCAAATATAATAAATTTCCTTGAGAGGAAAAAATTTCTGGACATGTATCAGCACGATTTTAGAAAGGATTGCTCTTGCGAAGCTCAGCTTGCCATTTTCTCACATGACATCTTGTGAGTTATATGGATGAAGGGCAACGGGTGGATTGTATATTCCTAGATTTCCCTAAAGCATTTGACACGGTGTCGCACTGCCAAATGTCAAAGGCCGAAATACTTATTAGTATAAGCAACTGTTTTGATGCCTAGTCCATTGGAATTTGAAGGTATTCTTCGGCCAAGTTGATTTTCAAAAGGAACTGACCGCCAGCCAACTTTGTGAGCAACTTCCCTGGGCAAGGGAGGGGAAATGAAATGATGACGACTGAAGTAAGACTTGATCCAGCATTTACCACTCTCAAGCACTACTGACTATGGCCCGCCCCCTCCCCCCCAATCTTTATGTATTCTGTGCTTCATGGAAATGCTTGTGGAATATGCACCTTCGTTTAAATATTTAATTTTGCTGGGGACTTAACCCTGCCTCCCTTCCCCCACTCATACCCCCTACCCCACCCCCTCCCCACCTTCCACCTCCCCATATGCCTATTGAGCACTCTTATCACAGAGCCAAACTTCTTGTCGAAAGATCTATTTCATTTTAGTGTATTAAATGTGGTCAGAAAATTTCAGAGTTGGTTTCCTCAAGAATGTTTGAGATTTGTGTCAAAACTGTTTTGTGGGAGTGATATTTGAATGTTGAGCATAAATATTAAAAAAAATTATAAAAATCCAATTGCCATGTGGTCTTCTTTTGAGTGTGTTGGTGCAGCTATTAAGGCATTTGTGTCATATCTGAAACACAGTTTGAATCCGTGTCTCGCCATACTTATTCGATTACTATGTGTGATATATATTTGTTCTTATTAATCTGTATTATATACAAAACAGTATATTGTTTTGACCACACTCTTCCTATGGACATAAATGTTATCAGTCAGTGCTCACATACATTAATTTATTGGCTGTACTGGTTTTGACACTCTGGTCCTACCACAGGGCTCCTGAAGTAGACTTGAGGAGTTGCTCACTGTTCCTACTAAGTTCTGATACAGACATTGGCTAAATGGTATCATCAGCTATGGAAAAAGACTATAGCCAATAAACAAAATTTATAAGAGCATTGGCTGTCTACGTTTACATTCAGAGCTAATAAGCTCATGGCCCCTGTATTACAACAACATGGCAGCTGTGAAAAATTATCCTATAATGGCAAAAACATTTGACAGTCGGCAACAGAAACCAAAACATTGCATTAAAACAAGCATTCGGTTCACAGTGCTGTCGAACGTGGAAAAAAACCGCAAATTGGCGTTCATAAGAAGAACAACAACACATAAAATGCAACAGGAGCGTAATATGTAAGAAATTGTCCACGCCACCTGCCACTGATGATGCCTTGCAGAAAATAAAGGCGAAACGCGTATGGCACTAAAATTGTGTTTTATTCAGTTGCTGTCAGACGGTCCATAAGTAAAAATTATCAATATACCGTAATATTGCATGCAACTGAGGAAGACAGGACTACACAAAAGTTGAAGATATCCTATAATGTTTTGAGAAAACACATTACGTGGTTACACCATTTAAAGCTACACATGATCATCTTCATCTATACTTATCTGCCTCCTCTACGAATGAGTAGGTATGGAAAAGCTTCAGGCGATTTATTTGCTTGGGATGTAAATTGTTTGTCTTTTTTTTTGTTAAATTTTATCATATTGATAATTGATATAAATATAGCAGTTTAAAAAAATGTTAATTCAATATTTTCATCAACAGGCTTCAAGCAGAAAATGATAATTTAGTGGGCAAACACACAGCCCACTCAGAACAACTTCAGAATGAAATAATCAATCTGCCTGATAAAGTTGAAGTAAGTTACTTGCTAGCAGTTGTTTGTCATAGATTTAAAAACTCTTGTTATATTTTACAATGGCAGAACATCATTTGCATATTTTTTCCAGTTTTATTGGTATTTGTAAAACAAAAGTACTTCCTGTAGACCAGGCAGTAAGAGTGAAAATATGTTTTTCTTCACTATCTTTGCAACATGTCGTAAAACTTTGCAAATGTAACTGTAAAACTAACTTGGGATAGTTCTTAAATTTGGGTGTCAGACATTTAAATAATAATAATAATAATAATAATAATAATAATAATAATGTGTTTCAAATAAAACTTTTTTAATTTTGAAAGTCCACACCACAAGAGATCACAATGTACCTTCACAACAAAAAAATTGTAAAAGTGGTTAGTGAAAGTGCTGTGTGCTAATATCTACCACATATTTGTAGAAGAACATAAAGAATGAAGTAGGGAACAAAAAAATCTTGACTATTGGAGATGCTGTAGAATAAAGCAAAATGTTTCTTGTCTTAAGAAGACTTTTATCACAGTTGTAAAATATGTTATAACTGGGGACAGAAAAAAATAGTTTTGTTTTATTGTCACATTCGTTGTTATTTTTTACCACATTTGGTATTTTTTTACCACATTCGGTGCTATTTTTTGAAACATCTAGTATTATTTTTTGCTATATTCATTTTTCTTTTTGCAAATTAGTTAATACCTTTGCCAAATAAGTTTGGTGTATTTATTTCTCAAATTCTGTCATTTTTGCCTCAATTGGTATCATTTTCAACCAAAGTAAGTGATGTTTTTGGCAAGTACTGTGTAATTTTGTTGCCTAGGTAGGTGTTATAGTCTGACAGATTTGGTGTTATTGTCTGCCATATTTGTCGCTATTTTTTACCAAATTTGGTGTCATCCCCCCACCCTCCCTCCCAACCGAATTGTGTGTCTCTTTTTTGCCATGTTTGGTGCTTTTTAACCAAATTCATTGTTGTCTTACCAAATTCAATGTTGTTTTTTGCCATATTTGGTGTTATTTATTTTGCCAGTTTTAGAGTCTGTTCAGTTCACTTTTTTAATTTAATTTAATTTTTTTAATCAAATTTGAGGTCAATTTTTGGCAAATTTCCCACATCTTTTGTCAAATTCTGGGCTATTTTTGCTAATTTTGGTGCTATTTATGTCATGACATCGAAGTTGCTTGCGCAGAAAATTAATTGACAGTTAAGATTATAAACGAATGTCAGCCTTGAGAGGATAAGAAGCAAAAATGCAGTTTTAATACCCAATAACTGTCGGTTACAAGAAGTAGTGAACTACTGTCTTCAGATTTATAACTTTTGTATATGGAAAAACTACAGATTTCGTGATGTCTCGTAAAAATTGCCAGTTTCGCATCACTTCACTCAAATTCAGAACTTTTGCTTTGTTTTTTGCATTACCATTTCCGCAAAATTTTCTTGTCCCTAGTTATAACTTGTAATACAGTGACTGCAGAAATAAAGAAATCATAAACCAAAGAAGGCAACTTCTGGCTTGTCCAGAAAGAAAAATGATGGCAGAGGAGTGAGAGCACTGTTAGAAGATGATAACTGACTCACAGTCAGTGACATTTTGTCACCATGAACATTTTAGTATGAGCACTGTAATAGCAGAACTAAAAGAAAGTGTTTGAAATGCAACCAGAACCTCAGTGTTGCAAAGGGACAGGATTGTTTCAAACTCTTCCACAATAAGTGAAGCAGTCTGCACTATGCCTTTGTATTTCAGAGTTATAAATTTGTTGTTAGCCTTGCATTTTTATGCCATGAAATATGAGTTCTAAACTGTGTAATAATTTACTACCATTTCTATCAGACAAAAGTAAAATAAGAACAATATTTTATTCGTTACTGTTCTTTGTAATATCAAATATGGTGCAGCAGCTGAAATAAAACCTGATCAGCATGATCTGCTAGTGCTTCTCCCGTAAAATTTTTAGTGAGAAAATTTTTTACAATTTTTTTTCGTCATCTAATATGCCAAAATATTCAGCAAATTCACCTTAATTCACTGTTGTACTAAACATTTTTAAGGGCGGAATCAGTTATATACAATATATAAGATCCTATGTGTCACACTTCCATGAGCCACACCCAAAATTAATTCTATTTATGTTAATGACTCTATCTAGGATAGCTTGCTGCATTCTGCCCGTTCAAAAGTGCACAATCCTCTCACAAACCCGGGTAAATTTAGGGTGCAAACCTATTTTCCTTACTTGTAGAGATTCCTGTTCAGATCGAGGTCCTGTTCTCATCTCTAGAGAAGTCCTTTTTAGTAAATGCTTATTACTAATGACGTACCACCCTGTGTCATCAACGTCATTTAGCTCTGTCTCAGGGTGACCATACACCAGTGCAGTATGGTCCAGTTTTATGACATCCAATAATAATTATTAGGAAAGTGGTGGGATATTGTTAATGACTGTAGCCGATACTGAAAGGTTTGGGGTCTAAATGGATAGTTCAGCTTATTCAGTCAGATTGAAGCTCTCAACAGTATTGGTGGTACACAACACAATAATAATAAAAGCCCAAAAGTGTGGAAACATGTTTAACTGGAGTTTTGAAGTGGACAGATTATCGACAAAGTCAAAGTCTGTCCCTGCAAATTTGCACATTTTATGTATCAGTTGACCAGCTAAAACTACACAAGTCCCAACAAATTCAAAATGGATGCAAAGTTCTTCAAGGAAGCTCGTCAAACAGTCAAAGTTTGGCGCAGCAACTCACTGAATTCTGAAAATCGCAACTGTGACTAAGTTTTTCTGTGATCAGTTTGACGTACATAGAAAATTTGAGGGTACAATGGGACCTTGATAATCCAATATGCTTGTGGAGCTGTCAATGCCAGATTATCAAATGTCAGACAATGGAAAATCCAGGATGGAATAATGGCAGTATTATGAGAAGGATAGATTGTTACTCACATTATAGTGGAGATGTTTGAGTCGCAGATAGGCACAATGAAAAGACTGTCAAACAAGTAAGCTTTCAGCCGAAAAAGCATTCATCGGAATTGGAACACACACAACCCCCCCCCCCCCCCCACACCCACCCACACACACACACACACACACACACACACCACGCGAATGCAACTCACACAACAAACATGACCATAGTCTCTGGCCGCTGAGGCTCCATTGATTTGAAAATATCAGGAACAAGCTAATTAATAAAAATAGTTACCCTGGATTTGGTGCAGTTTAATTAGAACTGCTGTCTTTAGGATACCATACGACAGACATCTGACGTCGAGGGTGTGGAATAAGTCAGACTGGAATCTACCACTGATGATTTAGTTGGGGAACATTGCAGATCTACTAACTTGTTTCTTGGATTGAGCTTGTTTTTGACAAAAATTACTTTATATGTTGTGTAAATTTATAAATTTAGAAGTGTTGTATTGTTGGTTATTCCAGTGAACTTCTCAAAAGTGTTTAAGACTTCTGAAGCCTCAGCCCAAGAGATGCGAGTTTTAAGTGTTTCTTCGTCATCACCCTCAGTTTATGGTGCCTCCTGTGGGTTGAGAACGGTTTGTAATGTCAGTCAGTCAGCTCTTCTTTGATAGCTAAATTTCTGTCAGTGTCAATCTATTCGTTAACTTCTCCCGAACGCTCTCAGTTCATTAGTGTTTGCAGAATTTATCACAAATACAATTTCAGAGTGATCAGTTGTTGACACGTCGTCATTTACAATGCTTTCCATCTCGGTTTTTTTGATCGGTGGCTCTGTACAACATTGTATTTTTCACGTGTTTGTGTTTTCTTGTTTTAGGAGAACATAAATGTGTTTGGAAAACACCTTCACTGGCAGTATAAATTTTTTATATTGCTGTAGTCTATTTGACAGTTGTACAAGTAACTAAATATTGATGCAGTATAATGACTTCATTAAGTAACTGTTAAATAAAACTGCACAGCACTAATGCACTGTAAACATACCATAGGTCTAGTGAATGAAGAGTTGTTGATGGTAGCACATGATTCTGACATTTCTCTAACGCATCCAACTGTACTGCCACGTGCACTTAGCAAAAAATATGGGAAAATTTCTGATTTGTCCTGGACTTCCAGGTTTGCCGGATTATCGAGCGCTGAATTATTTCTGTCATACTGTATCTCAACCTGCAACTTTGTGAAGTTTTGTAAGTATTACAACTGTACTCACGCTAAATTTTTCTAAGTACTGGAAATCAAAGAAAGTGTTGTGTAACTGAAACATTCAGCCACATGCTACCAAGACTACCAGAGAAACTAGTCACACGTAATTGACGAATGCATCATATCCCTGCACCGCTAATACAAGTATGTCACCGCACTGCTGGAACAAGTGTGTCGCATGCTTCCATGCTTGGGCATTATATTGGGTATGTACATCCTACACGTTAGTAAATAAGCAATTTTGAGCTTTAACCACATAAATTGAAATAATTCTTAAAATGTAACCCATACAGAAAAATTGAAACTATCAGCATATTTGTGATTAGCCTGTATCTCTTGAACCATTGCAACCATTATTAATATTCTTCTGCTTTTGACTTCAAGTGCTTGTAACACTACTGAAAAATATGAGATGTGTTCCAAGTAAGGCCTGAATGAAGCTTCACCCATGCAGTGCTGTCTACCAACTCATTAGGAAACTTTTGCATTTTTGGTTTGATTCAACAATTGTTTGCCAGTCAATGAGAGCAGATCACAATGGCTGAGACAATCATACATCATGCCAGTTTTGAAGTGTGCTTTGTGATTAGATTTTGCTGGCAAAAGGATCTTCAGCTGCTGAAATCCATCGTCAGTCACGCCTAGTGCAAGAAACTGAAATATTGAGTGATAAACAAGTTCAAAAATGGTGTCAAGAATTTCAAAATGGCTGCACAGATGTTCACAATGAACTGTCAGTGGGCTGTTAGGCACACTAATTGAACCAGGAACATTGTCAGTCACATGAACCGTATACTTGATAATCCGAAAATGTCACTCGAACCTCAATGTACAGGATTGTCACTGAACAACTTGGATATCACAAGTGTGTGCAAGATAGGTTCCAAAAATGGTCATTGATCAGCACAAAGAGCAAATAACGCATAGTGGACGACAGTTTTTGGAGCGGCTGTAGACAAAATGAAGATGATTTGTTTTCCCCACATTGTAATGGGTTACAAGGCATGGCTATCGTACACAAATGCAGAATCAAAACAACAGGTCATGCATTGGTGCCATTCAAGTTCTTCCAAACCAAAAAAGTTTAAGCAATCTCCATTTTTAAACTGAAAAATGATGGCCAGCATTTTTGGGGGTGGAAAAGACGTCTTTCCGATAGATTTCGTGGACCATTGGTCAACAAGTACAAGTGTCGTGTACTGTGAAATGCTAATCAGACTGAGATGACCGATCATAAATCGATGCCACAGGAAACTTTCATCTGGCACAATCCTCCTTCACAACAACACACGCCCTCACACTGCTGCTGAAACCAAGGAGAAGATTCAGACTTTTTGTTGGAAACATGCACTTGAAAAAGTGCCTGGGTGGACAATGATTTCATAATGAGGATGAACTGAACACAGGCATTACCAGCTGATACAAGTCAAGGCAGAACTTTTTAATTTTTATTTATTTATTTATTTATTATTATTATTATTATTATTATTACTTTTTTTTTTATATATAATGACCAAACAGACCTTAGTTTCGGTAGTTTTGGAATATACCTCATACATATAAATAAATGCTATGAGGTGTGTCAGGAAAGTAATGAGACTAACGATATTGTGAGCGATCTGGCAATGCTGTGTTGTTCTAGTTGTGTAGGCCAGTGTTTTCACCCCTTCCAGATGCTCAGTCCAAATTTCACCTCCATACTGCCATCACTTAATTTTTGAGAGTGCCATCAGTGAATTTGTGTTTTTGTTGTGTGTTACGAAAAAGGAACAGTGGAATTTAGAGCAATGGCCATTACGTTTTGTGTTAAATTTGGGGAATCCTTGAGTGTGACATTTCAAAAGTTTGAAACATTCCTATGGGAAACATTCCTTTGAGGACAAATTTCTCCCTGGAACAAATCCTGCTGACAAGTGTTTTACAGAGATGTCCTTGAAAGAAAAGGGTGAATTGAGTGAGACCAGGCATCACAGACAAGTGGATGCTGCATTATGACGATGCCCCATGTCATATGACCATTTCTGTCATGAAATTTTTTACCTTGAAAGGCATTCCTGGTGGTCCATAGCCCTTCTGTTCACCTGATATGAGTCCTTGTGACTTTCTTTTCTTATTGAAATCGAAAAAGTCTTAAAAGTACATCATTTTGGGATTCTGGAGAACATATAAAAGAATGTGACTGACATTTTAAATGTCATACCAGTTAAGCCTTTCAGCACTGCTGCCAAGACTGGGAATGACAACTCCACCAGTGCACAGCTGCCAAAGGGGACAATATCGTTGTTTGAAAAAAATAAAAACTTTGGTAGATGAAAAGTCAGTCTCGTTGCTTTTCTCACACACCTCGTATAAGGTCATTTTACAGTATAACAAGCATAGGCTAATGCATTTGCTTGTTCAGATAAGATGTAATTAGTGTATTATATTTTATTGATGGATTTTAATTAACCATGACTGGTGTCTGGAGTAAAACAATTAAATTAAATTACATGATATAATTAAATACTGCTTGCTCATCTAGATCTAGTGGTTTGTTTTGGGGTGAAATTAATTTGCAATATGAATGTAACATGACTGGTTCCACATCATGATGATTTATCGTACAAAATGATCCATGGAACATGGAACTAACTAACTAATTAATTTTATTTTAGGCACTATTAATTTTCATAATTTTAATGAATTTAGTGATCTTCTATTAACTATAACTAATTGTCTATGCTGTGGTGCTGTTGGGCACCTATTTCATGTGATTCAGGTTAAAATGCTTCACATAACACTGATTTTGCATATTAAATGAATCTGCTGGTGCATCCACAGTATTCCCGAGTTTGAGTTGCCACAATTTCTGTGGTTTGCTCAGTGGTAGCCATTGGCGCTGTCATGTACCAGCAGAATTTTACCCACTGGCCATCTTGAGTTACATTTAACTCCTGGCTATGGGTGCATTAGCAAGAGATAGCTCGGAGGGCCCATCCCTCTCGTGTCAAACCCCCCCCCCCCCCCCCCCCCCCCCGCCCCCCTCTCCCATCTCCATGTTTACATTGCTTTGGCCATGTGCCAGGCATGCAACCCTTCTCTCTCCAGGTTGTAAATGACGTGGGAAAATCCTGAGAATTTCTTAAATCACAGGGCATTTGACTCGTTTAAAACTTATCACTTTAAGGACCAGCCACTTAGAAGAATTTCGAGCCCAGAAGATCAGATATTTACGTCATTATTTTAAATTTACAGGCACATTTGTGTGATGTATCTTAAAGTATCACACATGCAAAAAAAAAAAAAAAGACCAATATTGCATGTGAAATCTTAGCCTCTCATGTAGCTTATTAATCTTGGAGACCAATATTATATTATGTGAAACCTTATTTTTTCTTGTAGGTACACTAAGTATATTAATGTAAACCATTAACTTTTCCTCTTTGTGTGTTCATGCTACTTAACTGTAATCTTGCTATTGGCTGACTATAACACGTGTCCTATGCTCTGAATATCTGCTGCCATCGGCTGGCGAGATCACGTGACATGAGAAATGATAGGCTTACAGAAGGGCATCGCAATCGCGAATTCAACACCCTGGAACCTGACATGCTGTGTTTGGTGGAATTCGAATTTATACTTTCGTAATACAAAAATATGCAGTGTATATGTTGCTGCACATCAAAGGTCTTTCTAAAACTTCTCTCCTTTTTTTGCATCGAAGGTCTTTTCAAAGCTTCTCTCTTCCCCCTCCCCCTCCCCCTCCCCCTCCCCCTCCTCCTGAAGTGCCAGTGATGGGAAGTTCTCCGCCAGCATATAAAACGTGAATCATTCAAAAGATAGATAAGTTTTACAGTTCTGAGGGAAAGTCTACAGATAACCTATTGTCACTTAGCACAGAAAAAGTGTATTTTCCCCCAGGACAAAGTACATTTTTTAGCTGGGATATCCGGGAAAAATTCAGGATTTTTTTTTTCCTTGTCTGCGTATACACCTCGTCTCTCTCTCTCAAGTGTCTCACAGTGTTGTGTGAGGGCTTGTCACGTTCCATACTATTGAAGTGTCTCCAAAGACTCCTGCAAAATGATTTTTATTAATAGAATTATTGGCCAATAACAGAATTATGGGCCAATTCAGGTGATCACCATCACTATTGTTTCCTCTTATCCAGTTCCTCCCATTAATACCTTGGAGCTTTCTTCATCTCATAAATTTTCCTTTTTAATGCCTAGATTTCATGCCCTGATTGGTTTAAGGCAACTTTATCAATTTTACTTACTCTTCAATAGCTTTGTCTTACATTACGCATGTTCGTGTTAGGATTGTTAACTACCTTTTCCTTGTGTATTCTTAAATCATTAGTCCATACTACAACTATCTTTTACCTGCTCTGCAAACTCCACAAGCCAGGTAGCAATGATCCCTCATTGTCTGCAACATTTCAGATAAAATAATGGGAAAGACATGTTTAACCCCAAATTAGAGATTGAGCATCAGTGATTGCTGGCAGTAAATTTGTTGTCATCAGTAAACTTGGATTATTTATGAAGAATGTTGGTTTTCTATTTTAAATTTCTGCTATCATTGTTACAGGATCTTCAGGAACTCCTGCTAAAATTCCGTGAGGAACTCATTTCAGCTAAAGTAGCAAAGGAGGCAATAGAAGCCAAGGAAAATGTTCTCCGTTGTGAGATACAGTTGTTGCAGGAGGAACAAGGAAGACGAGAAGATGTAGAGAACACATTGAAACAAGACCTAGGTGACATGAGGTATACAATGTGTGGCCACTTTTCTTTTCATATTAAAGCTACATATTTTATGTGCTGATTTATTTGCAAGATGATGGTGTGCTTGTGTGCGAGCACGTAGACACATGTGTTTGTGTGTGGAATATTACAGCTGGTTGATATGCACCTAACCACTTGATTTCTAACTTCTCTCCTATGCTTAATAAATTAAAGGGTATTTTTAGCAAACAATGTACTTTATTCATTTTAAAATCACTGTAAGAATACTAGAGTTTCAAACACGTAGCTCCAGAATACGGAAACTGATGCGAGTTAAAACTCGGGCTACGTGCTAGGCTCTACCAAGGCCATGGTGAGATAGACCCCCACCAAGGCCACAGGTGCAGAGGGGGTGCAAAAACTGCCTAGGTTTTATTTTTATTTAATTAATGAAGGGTGCAATGAGAAGACAATTTAAGAATTACCCAGGAGAGGCTTGTGAGTTCTGTTGCCACATGTGTTCCTATCTTTTGCCTGCAAGAAGAAGGGGGTGAGGAGAGTGAGGCACATAGCCTTGGCAATTCTTGCAGGGGCACATGATCACAGTGGTATTGCTCTGGCTATGAGCCCAAACTCTCTGGTCCTAAACATTGTGTAGATGTGCAGACAGTTGGGCAAGGAAGGGAGAGAGGCAACAGGACTCACTGGGGTGCAGGGAAATGTCTGTACAGGGAGCCTGTGAGAGCTGGCCCTAAGCTATGTTATGTTAAGGGGCAAGATGGAGACAGGGAAACAGCTTGGTCATGTCACTGTGATTGCAGCTCCAGGAGCTAAGGGCGTGGAGGAAGCAAGGGGCACCTGACACTTGCCCCTCAGTGCTGGGTGGAGAAAGGAAATCACATTTGTCACTGTGGAAGCATACGCTGATATGAGGGGTGAGATGGGTAGTGGCAGGGCTAGGCCTGGCTTCTGGCAGCTTAAAGTAACACTGTCTCTTTGCAGTGGAAACGGGTCTGATTACCTATGGTCTGTCACTCTTACTACATCGAAATCATGTCATAGTCAAACTGTTTGATATAATACTGAAAAAATACATGGAATAAAAATATATTTGAAAATTTTTGGTGGGACCAGGGTCCTCTCGCCCTTACAAATGCAGCACATCTGTACCTGGAATTATTTGTTAACTGTAGGAAGCAAAGTAAGCTGCAGAATTTCAAATGAATTGAGGGTACAAAATTAGTGCAATTGAACATGTGTCTCAATCCATCATTTGTTGAGTAATATGTATTTTATATTGCATTGATTTGATAATATAGTTTATAAAAGTGTTCCTGATATTGGTTAGACAGAACTTGATGTAAGATACAAAATTTTTGTAGGATTATGTTTGTACTTTAAATTTATTGTTTAGATGGTAGAGAGGAGGATATTTTCCTCAGACTCTTCAGTTTTATAAATATTCCGTTTACCATTCTAAAACTTAAAAATGTTAAAGTGTATACATAACTAAGTTTCTGTTTGTAATTTATTATAAAGAATTATATTTTCCTGTTTTCAGCACTGGGTGTTCAGTAAATTGTCTCTAGGTAATCAGTTTTACCTGGGATTTAAAATTTTGTGGTTGATAAGTTGGGTGAGGGAGGTCAAGGAACAGACATATTTATGGGGATTGTATTTGGGATGTTGCATCAAAGACAGTGTATCAGCTATCCCCTGCAGTGACATGCAAAATAAGACCAAATTCAGACTGCTGCCAGATTCAGGAACACTTTGAGGTATTCAGAGTACATATTCACTGAAGAGCCAAAGAAACTGGTACACCTGCCTAATATCGTGTAGGGCCCCCACAAGAATGCAGAAGTGCCATAGCATGACTTGGAATGGACTTGATTAATGTCTGAAGTAGTGCTGGTGGAAATTGACACAATGAACGCTGCGGGCTGGCCACAAATGTGTAAGAGTATGAGAGGGTGGAGATTTCTTCTGAACAGCACATTGCAAGGCATCCCAGATTTGCTCAATAATGTTCATGTCTCGGGATTTAGGTGTCCAGCAGAAGTGTTTAAACTCAGAAGACTGTTCCTGGAAACACTCTGTAACAATTCTGGATGTTTGGGGTGTCACATTGTCCTGCTGGATGGCACAAGTACATTGAAATGAGCGATGGACATGAATGGATGCAGTTGATCAGACAGGATGCTTGCATACGTGTCACCTGTCAGAGTAGTATCTAGACGTATTAGGGGTCCCATATCAAACACCAATTGCACACGCCCCACACCAGTCCAGAACCTCTACCAGCTTGAACAGTCCCCTGCTGACAAGCAGGGTTTGTGGATTAATGAGGTTGTCTCCATTCCTGACACGTCCATCTGTTCGATACCATTTGAAATGACTCATCTAACCAGGCAACTTGTTTCCAATCATCAACAGTCCAGTTCAGTCTCTCAGCTACCCATGACAGAATGTTTACAAAGAGCAACAAAGAACTCCCTCTTTATCAAGATTGGTCGTGGCAACAGGGGCAACACTATTGGTGTATCTTCGTCTTCTCTGCATCAGGGGAAATCACAACATTGGTTACCCCACTGACACTGCGTGATGCTCCAGACGTTGTTACACTGTCTGTGTGGATCTATGTTTGGCTGCAAATGAGCCTATTTTGTGACTCAGGATAAATGATGTAACTGGCATTGAGTGTGCCTCTGTAGAACCCATCAGTTTCCTGTTCAAAAGACAGTCATTAGGCTTGTAAAATTAACTCCCAAAAGGTGGTTTCCTTCCAAAACTTACTGGAATTCTGATTTAATCACTCAAAGAGGCTTCTGATATGAATAATTTGAATTTGCGCCAATTTCTGTGTGGAGCTCCAGCGGTGATAAGAAAATAAAGATTTCAGACTTTTCCAGTTTTTTATTTATTTTATTTTATAATACCAAAAATGTTGAGCAATAAATTCCATATTGCGTGAGTTCTAAAACTTTGCTATTTGGTTAATTTCTCCTGTAGGAAAGTTATGTCAAAAAACGGAAATCTTTCACACTTTTCAAAAAACAACCGTTTTGTCACTATAAAACATACAGCATCCGAAAATTGGCCAGTGTTACACAAAATTTTATAGGAGAATAGTTGCAGAGCAACAAATTGTGTCTTCAGAAAGACAGTGACTAGAAACCTAGCTGGTAAATAAATATTTCGATTAGTCAGTTATATGTAAATCTCATTACTAATGACCAACATCAACTTTCTGCTTTAAATTCAATGAATTTTTGAGTATTCAGTTTTTTATTTTTGTTATTGGTACATAATCCCTAATCTACTTGTTATCATAACAGTAGTTTTGAAAACTATGAAATTAGCAGAATAATGTTATGTAAGTACAAAAAAATTGTTTACGAGGGTATTAGTGAAAAGAAAAATGTTTGGTTTATTAATTGTTGATTTATGATTAAAGAAACTTAAATCATTTAACAGTAAATTGAGTTACATATGTTTATACAAATTAGTGTTACAGTAATACAATGTTACTTCTTTACATGCTTGGAGAATGCGGCTCCTAATGATATTAACTCTGGTTCTTCTGTTTTAATATTCTCAGTGGGATCTCTTCTTCCTTCCATTATTTCACTATCTATATCACATTCATCAATGTTAGTAACCGGAATGTCAGTTGCAACATTGGTATAGGATTGGCTTTTTCATATTTTGCAAATGATGGAATACTTAATGTTGTTTTTCTTCTCAGAACAATCTCCATGGCATCCTATGTCGCATGTGCACACCTAAATGATTTTCAACAGATGCACAGTTGCTGCTTCTTTAATAGTGGGAACTGGCAAGAGGCTGAAATTTGAAACCTTCCAGCCCTATTGCAGTGAATTTAGTGGATAGTTTTTCCTATTTTGTACCTGCAAATATGTCCTCAGGTAATGCTGTCAAGGAGCTGCTTCTAGAGGAGGCAAAGAGGCGAGGTTGAATGATTTATTTGGTGTACATTTTTCAACAGTTTGATACTGAGGCACATTTAATGGCTTTGTTTCATCTTTGCAGTACCATGCTGCTATGAACTTCTGCCCAGCCTCATTGGTCTCATCATCAGTAGCACCAGAATTGCTGAATAACTCGGCTGCTTTCTGTAGGTGGTTATTCGTCTGCAGTGCCTTGAGAAGTTTGTTTTCCATTACACACAAAAAAGGGGGGGGGGGGGCAAAAGTTGTGTTGCACCCACTGAAGGCATGTAGGAACGTAATGCTATTCAATACTTGAGACAACTTGAACTTTAGATGGCTGTAGACTACATTGCCATGTCTGCCTTTGCCTGGCTTCAGTAGAAAAAAGTTGGAGGACAGTAGAGTTGAAGTAGTCATAATCACAAGAAGGTTGGTGTCCTCCCAAATGGCAACAACACAGCGTGCTGAGTAACGTCAACAGCAGTAGCTACAATTAGAGTATTCACATCCTCAGCAGCTTGCTTAATGTTGAAGTGCTCATGCACGCACAACAGCCAACTCCAGCATCTCGGGCTAGAATGCAACATCACATGGGATGCAGGCAGCAATCTGGAAGGTGTGGGAAACAGGAAAGGATAGTAGTGTATGATTGGGGAGATAGTTGAATGCTGTCTAGTGGAATGTGCAGGCACTAGACTGCCAACAGGTGCAGTGTGAAAAGGTTGTGGGGCAAGGTGGTGTGTGTATGGGGGGTGGGGGTGGGGGGACTGAGAGGAGCCAGGGAAAGACAGGTGGATGGGTTGGCAGAGGGCTACAAATTAACAGGGTGGGAGATGGGAATGGGGAGGAGATTGTAGGACAGAGGGGGTGGAAGCTGTTGGTTTGATAGTATATTACCCTAGGTTGAGGCCAGGATAATTAAGGGAGCAAAGAATGTGTGTTGTAAAAATACATTACCCTAGGTTGAGGCCGGGATAATTAAGGGAGCAAAGAATGTGTTGTAAAGATAACTCCCATCTGTGCAGTTCAGAAAAGCTGGTGGTGGAGGGAAGGATCCAGATGACTCGACTAGTGAAGCAGCCATTGAAATCAAAGTGTGTTATGTTCAGCTGTGTTGTGCCATTGGATGGTCTACTTTGCTCTTGGCCGCAGTTTGGCCATGGAATTGATTACCTATTATGCCCTGAATTGAGGGATATCCTACCTGATATACTTCCCATCCCTCCTAAAGTGGTGTTCTGTCAGCCACCCAACTTCAGCAATATTGTAATCCATCACTAAACCAGTCCCAATCCCAACCCCTTGCCACAAGGATCATACACCTGTGGAAGACCCAGGTGCAAAATCTGCCCAGTCCAACCACCCAGCACTTCCTATTCCAGTCCTGTCACAGGTTTATCCTACCCCATCAGGGACCAGGCCAACTATGAAAGGAGCCATGTCATTAACAGTTCTGCTGCAATCGTTGCATAGCTTTTCATATTGGTATGACTACTAACCAGCTGACCACCAGGATGAAAGACAAAAGATTATTCTGTGGCACAACATGCAGCTGAACATAAAACACTTGATTTCAGTGGCTGCTTCACTAGCCAAACCGTCTGGATCCTTTCCTCCAGAACAAGCTTTTCTGAACTGCGCAGATGGAAGTTATCCTTACAACACATACTCTTCATCCTTAATTATCCCAGCTTCAACCTTCAATAACATACTGTCCCCACACCCTCCACCCAACAGTTTCCACCCCTTCTGTCCTGTCCTGCCATCTCCCCTTCATTCTCGTCTTCCACCGTGTATATTTGCGCCTTCTGCCGACCCATCCACCCGTCTTTCCCGCATCCTCTTGTTTTTTGCTCCTTTTCCCCCCCACCTCCTTGCCTCTCAACCTCCTGATGCTGTGTCTGTTGGCAGTGTAGTCCCTGCACATTCCACCAGACAACATTCATCTCTCTCCCCAATTGTACGCTACTATCCCCACACCTTCCAGATTGCTGCCTGCATCCCATGTGATGTTGCATTCTGGCCCGAGATAATGGAGTTTTGTGTGTGTGTGTGTGTGTGTGTGTGTGTGTGTGTGTGTGTGTGTGTGTGTGTGTGTGTTTTACTGGCAAAGGCTGTGGCCAAAAGCTACATGGGAGTGTCTTTTAATCGTGCATGTCTGCAACTTGACGTGACTTCTTTATGGTAAGTAGTAATCTATCTTTTCCTCCATTGTTGATATTCCTATATGGAGTTTCCGTTGTTTAATTCTGTTTCTTCTTTGATATTTCACAGTTTGATGCTCTACAACCATTTAAAATTTTGCATCAATTCCATCATTTCTCAGATGCTGCATAAGTTTAAGCAATGAAACAGGTTTTATGAAACATGGGAAAAATTGCTGTTTTCTGGCATGGCTTTCTGTATGAAAAGTTGATCAAATAGTAGAGTTCGTGTACCCAATCAATGCAGAACTTAATGCCCCACATTTCTGGTAACCTTAGATTTTTTGTAGGTAAAAGCTTAGTTTGGTGAAGAGGGAAGTCTGAAATTTGTGTGTGTGTGTGTGTGTGTGGGGGGGGGGGGGGGTCCTTTTTTTCTCCTCCAGAGATGAAGCTCCACTCAGAAAACAGGACAAATTCAGATTATTCATATCAGAGACCTGCTTGAATCATCAAAACAGTTTCCAGAGTTCCACTAATATTTGGAGGACAGAACACCGGTTTTCTTGGCCTATCATGGGATCCTGACAAATGCCTCAGAAGGCCACAGGCAGATGCTGTCAAACTTTGATACATACTGGTAGCTGTGTCTCCTTCCTTTCTTCTTATTTTTATTCTTCTTCTTCTTCTTCTCTCTCTCTCTCTCTCTCTCTCTCTCTCTCTCTCTCTCTCCACTTTTTACCCTCTACAGCTCCCTCTAGTACCATCAAAGCTATTCCCTGATGTCTTAACAGATGTCGTATCACCCTGTCCCTTCTTCTTGTCATTGTTTTCCATATTTTCCTTTCCTTGCCCATTCTGCGGAGGACCTCCTCATTCTTACTTCATCAGTCCACCTAATTTTCAACATTCTTCTACATTTATACTCCTCAAGCCACCCACCGGTGTTTCAGTTTTCACAGTCCTTGTTTCACTACCATACAGTGCTGTGCTCCAAATGTACATTCTGAGCAATTTTTTCTTCAAATTGATGCCTACGTTAGATACTAGTAGACTTCTTTTGACCAGGAATGTCCTTTTTGCCAGACAAAGTATGCTTTTTTTGCCCTCCTTTCTCTGTGTCTCATGGGTTATTTTGCTGCGTAGATAGCAGAAGTCCTTAACTTCAGCTACTTCGCAATCACCTGTGTTGATGGTAAGTTTCTTGTTCTTTTCATTTCTCCTACTTCTCATTACTTCATTTGTTCTTTATTTCCCCATCCGTATTCTGTACTCATTGGACTGTTTGTTCCAGTCAACAGAGCGTGTAATTTTTCTGCATTTTCAATAAGGATAGCAATGCCATCAGTGGATCTTATCACTGATATCCTTTCAAGTTGAATTTTAATCCCACTCTTGAACCTTTGTCATTGCTTCTTTGATGTAAAATTGAGTAGCAATGGTGAAAGACTACATCCCTGTCTTACACATTTTTTAATCTCAGCACTTCGTTCTTCTCTTCCAGTGTTATTGTTTGCTGTTGGTTCGTGTACATTTTGTATATCACCCATCTTTTGTTATAGCTTACCCTTATTTTTCTTAAGAGTTTGAACATCTTGTACCATTTTACATTGTTGACTGCTTTTCCAGGTCGACAAATCCTACGAACTTTCTTGATTTTGCTTCAGTCTTGCTTCCATTATCAACTGTAACATTAGAACTGCCTCTCTGGTGCCTGGGCATACCTTTCCTAAAGCCAAACTGACAGTCACATAAGAGATCTTCAGTTTTCTTTCCCATTCTTCTGTGTATTATTCTTGTCATCAACTTGGCATGAGCTGTGTTATGATTCTTGCACTTGTCGGCCCTTGCAATTCTCGTAATTGTATTAATAATGTTTTTTTCAGAAAGTCTGATGATAATTGTGAGTCTCATACATTCTAAAAACCAAAGTGAGTAGTTGTTTTGTTAATTTTTCCCCTATGATTTTAGAAATTCTGGTGGAAAGTTGTCTATCCCTTCTGCCTTATTCAGTCTTAAGTCTTCCAAAGCTCTCTTAAATTTTGGTCCTAATACAGGATCCCCCCTATCTTTTCCCTATTGACTCCTGTTTCTTTTTCCATCACATTATTAGAAAAGTCCTCCCCTTATTAGAGGCCTTCAGTGTTCTCATTCCAGCCATCCACTCTCTGCTCTGCATTTAACAGTGGAATACCCATTGCACTCTTAATGTTACCACAGTTGTTTTTAATTTCACCAAAGTTCATATTAATTTTTCTGTATGCCGAGTCCTCCTTCTGACAATCATTTCTTTTTCGGGTTCTTCACATATTTTGTGCAGCCATTTCAACTTAGCTTCCCTGCATATCATATTTATTTCGTTCCAGAGGGACTTGTATTTCTGTATTCCTGAATTTCCCTGTACATTTTTGTGCTTCCTTCTTTTGTTGATCAGCCATGATTTCCTTGCAGTTAGCTTCCTTTTTCCTAAGTTTTTTCTTTCCAACTTCCATTAATCCCCTTTTTAGAGATGTCCCTTCTTCAACTGAATTGCCTACTGAGCTATTCATTATTGCAGAATCTATAACATCAGAGAATTTCACGCATACATCTTCATTCCATAGTATTTCCGCCTTCCGCTGCTTTGCACATTGAATCGTCCTGACTAGTCTATTAAAGTTCACACTACTCTTCATCATTACTAAATTATGCTCCGTGTTGGATATCTGCTCCTGGGTACATCTTACAATCCAATATATGATTTTGGAATATCTATCTGACCATGATGTTATCTAATTGGAATCTTTGGATATCTCCTCATGTGATTCTTGAAGGGAGTATTCACGATTACTAACTGAAATTTATTGCAGAACTCTCATGTTAACACTTGATGCCCACACTCCTCTTGTGATCCAGACCCTCAGCATATCAGATCTGTCTTCAGTTTACCATATGAATCTTGTATAGGAGGTGTTGTGATTAGGTCTTCAACTTTGGCATGACACTGTTGTCTTAAAGTGCCCACGGAGTTTTGTATTTTAGTAGGTTAAAAATTCTGTGGTCAGTCACAACAGTTTGCACTACTTCTTCTAGTATATGAAGGCTTAATCATGTTGGGATCACCACCGTCGGAGCGGCTATGGCAACAGCTGTCAAAACTACTTACATGGATGTGTTCAGGTAAATCAGCCTTGATAGCACACAAATTATCGGCACTTCTGTAACTGTAAACAACAAACATTTACTAACAAATACATGTGAAAATTAAGCAAGACATTGAGGCTTATAAAATGCAATAAATTAATGCTAGGCATGATGTGTGCCTTTTAACAAAGAAGTTATCACTCTCTACTCCTCATGGAGAGTTGATAACTAAATAACTGCCAACATCAAACAAATATGGCTTCCGGTGGCTGGTCTGTGAACTCATTGATGGTTATGGAACACAGTAGGCGACGGTCTTATTCACCACAAAATAGTTATAAACATAGATGTAATGGAATTGAAATATTTATTTGGAACATGTAGTCATTAGCATAATATTAATGGAGTTAAATTTCAAAGTTTAAATTCATCATAAATGTGAAACCATATTTGTTCCAGAAAAAAATTGGAGCATTATGAAAAAGAAAGGCAACATAATCATGAAAAACAAGGGAAACTGGAAACTGCTTTGACTGGAAGCCAGCGTATGGTGACAGATCTGAAGAAAAAAGTGGCAGAATTGGAAAAAGATAAGGTTGTTATAAATACTAACAAATTTTAGTGTATTGTCTCCATTTATGAAATATGAGGAGTTAATGTTGCTGTACAGTAGACTTGGTGTAATAAGTGCAATGATTTATTCACATGGCATATTACAAATTTTTGCCTGTTATGATGCTTACGATGTGTGTGTTGTTATCTTAATATTTTCCTAGGTGAAACTTTGTCAGATATTGGTGAGTTTGGTGCTCATGTTGAGTAGGTTTCATATTTCTTGTGTAGCTCATTATAGAATATGTGAATGTTAAGCTCAACTATGGTACTTTACTTGCATAATTCCGTCATGAAGCTGAATTGACTAAATCATTTCTGTAAGAAAGTGAAATGACATTCTGTCAGATACGTATTCCACTTACACTTTCCAGGTAAAATCTGTCTTCTAACTTTCAGAAATAGATGTATCTTCATCCTGCAAAAGAATAAAGGAAGCTATCTCAAAATTTTGTAGAGGGGGGAGGGGAATGTTCAAAGCAACAAGACTGTCTGGTGCAGCTGAGATTAGAGCTACTTGATTTTGTTAAGTGTGCTTCTAAAAATGATCCACTCTCTGTTAACTCGGAACAAAACTCCATTTATTGAAGAGTAAAATAAATATGTCCAATCACTTACATTAGTGAGATGATGTCTTAGGTAAGTGTAATGTCACCCTTTACACCCTGGGAAGGCTAACAGAGATTAAGTAGTAGAGCTGAAATTGTAACTATGTACAATTACACAGAGAATGAAAGAAAGGCAACCACTGTTGCTGTAGAATCATCTGTGGCAGTGTGTGCAGTTTCACTTGTCTGTGACGACCATTACATGGCGGATGACAATGATATTTCGCTACAAGACTATATGCAGTTGGGAGATACATCCAATACATTGTGTCTGGGGAGATACTGCAGTATAATATGAGAGGGTAAACTGTAGTTCTCCTATTTGTGCCTCATTTATGTTCATGATTCAGTCTGCAGTTCCCTTATTTTTGACCTCGTGAAAACCACCTTTGGAAATTGTAATCACTTAGTCTTTCAGTAACATTTATTACATGGAATTTTGTCAGTTGTAATCATCATCATAATCATCATCTCCTGTGTTTCTTTGGAAATCCTGGATCTTTTATAGTGGTAGTGGTCTTGTTTTTGCCAACATATGGGTATTTGGTTAGATTAGGGAACCTCTAGGCCTACTTATAAAAGCTGGCATTTGTATCGTAAGATTTTGTTTTTAGTCTATGGTTTTATTCATGATTTCTATGCCTATTGTTTCACCTCTTTCTGAGGGAAGCACTGTCAATGATTATGCAGGTATATGTTAATTTCTGTCAAAAACAAATATTTCAGTCACTTTACTGGTATTCCTTTCAAAATTTTTACTAGCTCTAGATGTCCTCCCATAAAAGCATTTGTTTATACAATGCAGCTTAAATGCTTGCAGGACCTTATTACAAAAAAATCCTTATCCAAGATCATGAAGCTGACAAAACTGACTTATGGTTCCTATTTTATTAAATATGCTGATAATGAATTCTTCTTTTGCTTCTTGTTAGAACAGCACCATATTTCACCTTTAATTTTACAAAAAAATGTTGAAAATGAATTAAAATTATAAATTACACTAGATTAGAGGAGGTTCAGTTCAGTTTTCATTCCATAGACTCAAAAACGGAGATGCTTCTCATGGGTGTGGAACATGTCAGAAAGTGTAACACAAAAACATAGAAATATTTAATATAATACGCAGTTCCCTGATCATTTGTCAGGATATTGTCGAGACATGTGAATACATTGCAGTAAACTGGAACTGCTAATACTTACAGGATTAATACACTGTCAGAATGATACATAGTTATCCACTTTTAATTAATTTATCATACACAAAATACCTAATTTTGACTGTTGTGACCAAGTGCTGTCAAAACTGAAATCTAAGAAACATTTTTACTTACGCTGGTCCAACAGTCCCTGCTAAGGCACTCATCCATAGAGTAGGAGGAGTTGCCTATCAAAAAGTCTTTCAGACTCAATTCAAATTGTGCTTTATCTGAAACAAAGTTTTTGATGGTTGCTGGCAATTGATTGAAAATGTGTGTTCCTGACTATTGGACCCCATTTTGAATCAAAGTAATTTGACTTAAGGTCTTATGTAGAGTGTTCTTATTCCTAGTATTGATACTATGTATTGCGCTATTGATTGGAAATAGACACATATTATTTGTAAGAAATTTTTTAAGGAATAAATATACTGAGAAGTAGTGGTTATAATACCCAGTTCCTTGAACAGGTTTCTACATGATGATCTTGAATTTGCACCACACATGAGTCTTATTAAATGCTTCTGCACTCTAAAAACTTTTTCTTGGTTTTATTAGTTATCCCAGGATGTGATCCCATATGACATAATAGAATGAAAGTAAGTAAAGTATGCAAGGCTTTTTTTATATTTATATCTCCTACATCTAACATCATTTGCATTACAAATACGGACTTGTTTAGGCGCTTTAGCAATTCTGTGGTATGCCTTCCCCAACTGAATTTATTATCGAGTTGTAATCCCAGAAATTTAACACTGTCAACCTCTTCGATCTGCATGTCTTCGTATGTTATACACAAGCTGGAAGGAAATCTCTTACAGGTTATGAACTGCATATAGTAGGTCTTTTCAAAGTTTAATGACAGTGAATTAGCTTTCAATCATTTATTAATATTGGTGAAAATTGATTAGCAGCCATTTCGAAGTCTATACTTTACTTTCTACTTACTGCAATATTTTTGCATCATCTGCAGACAAAACAAAATTAGCATCTGGCACTTTAACAGATAAGAGATCATTAATTTAGACAAGAAAAAGCAATGGACCCAAGACAGTACCTTGATGAACACCATATGTGATTAATTTCCAATCAGTCATACAGTCAAAGGCTTTTGACAGGTCACAGAAAATGCCGGTAGCCTCAATTTCTTATCTAATGAACTAAGTACATTCTCACTGTATTTGTAAGTAGCCTTCTCTGTACCAGAACCTGGAAGGTACCCTAACTGTGACTTTGACAATATGTTTTTCACAGTCAGATGCTGAAGAAGATGCTTGAACACAACCTTTCCAAATATTTTTAAAAAAGCCAGCAAAAGTGAAATTGGTCAATAGTTTAATGGCACCTCTTTATCCCCCGTCTTGTAAAAAGAGTTAACTTCAGCATATTTTAGCCAGTCTGGAAATGTTCCGCTGAAAAGAGATTGACTACACAGATAACTTAAGATAGAACCAACTCATATGAGCACTCTGGTTAACTGTGTTGCTATGTCATGATAACCACTAGAGTACTTTGATTGTAAAGATTTTATGATGGATGATACTTCTTTGGGAGAAGTAAGTATCAGTTCCATTTTACCGAAATTACTGAGCGAGGTGGTGCAATGGTTAGCACACTGGACTCGCATTCAGCAGGACAGCAGTTCAAACCCTCATCCGGCCATCCTCGTTTGGATTTTCCATAATTTCCCTAAATTACTTCATGCAAATGATGTGATGGTTCCTTTGAAAGGGCACTGCTGACTTCCTTCCTAATCTGATGGGACTGATGACCTCGCTGTTTGGTCTCCTCCCCACAAATCAACAACAACAACTACTACTACTACTGAAACTTCCTGGCAGATTAAAACTGTGTGCCCGACCGAGACTCGGTCGGGCACACAGTTTTAATCTGCCAGGAAGTTTCATATCAGCGCACACTCCGCTGCAGAGTGAAAATCTCATTCTGGAAACATCCCCCAGGCTGTGGCTAAGCCATGTCTCCGCAATATCCTTTCTTTCAAGAGTGCTAGTTCTGCAAGGTTAGCAGGAGAGCTTCTGTAAAGTTTGGAAGGTAGGAGACGAGGTACTGGCAGAAGTAAAGCTGTGAGTACCGGGCGTGAGCCGTACTTCGGTAGCTCAGTTGGTAGAGCACTTGCCCGGGAAAGGCAAAGGTCCGAGTTAGAGTCTCGGTCGGGCACACAGTTTTAATCTGCCAGGAAGTTTCAAATCAGCGCACACTCCGCTGCAGAGTGAAAATCTCATTCTGGGAACTACTACTACTACTATTACTATTACTACTGAAGTTATGTATAGAGACTGGTTTCAGATATTCCATTGCACTCTGTCCTGAACCTACTAAACCCAAGCTTTCAGTAACAGAAACAAAGAACTTTTTTTAAGAGGTTTGCAACACTACATGCACTTTTTACCAATATCTCATTTATTTTTAGAGCTATCTGTTCCTGTTCCTTTCTGGCCCCTTCAGTCTGCTTCCTCACTATATCCCATATAGTTTTTATTTTGTTCCCTGTTATAATTATCTTTTTCTCATTTTAAAGCGGCTTGGATTTCTGGAGTACTTGTTTCACTATTTTGCTGTAGTCTTGGTAATGCATTACAGTGTTAACATCAGAGCTGTTCGTAGATAGTAATTATAGTTTCGTTTTTGTCCCACATGATACCTTTATTCCTTGTGTAATATATGGTTTATTTTGAGAGTTCTGTTTGATTTATGTTTAGGGGAAAACAGTTTTCAAATGAGGAAGTAACTTTATTAAAATGAATGCTTTGTATTTTCCATTTTAGTCAGAAGTATTGTAAACATATATTCAGTTCATGTCTTTGAGCAATTTCCTAAAATTCTAAATTTTTGGCTGATTTATTACCCTCCTGTACTCAGATTTAATAGCTTTAATATCCTGACAAGTTTCAACATTTAACACATGATGCTGTATGACATGACTACATAGCCCATTTACTATTGGTTTTGTGATATGGCTTTCTTCCCTAGATTTGTCTACAAAGATATTATCAATAACAGTCCCAGAACATTTACATACCCTAGTTGCAAAGTTCACAGTCGGAATTAAATTGTATGACAGTGTTACTGATTTTAGTAATTGTTCATTGTCAGAGCTCTTCAATAAATCTGCATTAAAATCACCAGCAGCCACTGTTTCCTGGTTTTTTATTATGATATGGGCAACAGAGCTTCCAGTTTGTTTACAAACAGGTTAAAGTTTTCGAAGGTGTTGTGCACGTACATACTGTTATAAAGGACTTATTAAGAAATACTACTTCAGTTGCACAAGCTTCTAAGTGCTGCTCTGAGAGAAATTTATTATCGGTATTCTTGAAATTGAAACAATTTATGACAAATGTGGCAACTCCTCCTTTCTCCATATTCCCTGTACAGAAGTAAGAGGCTAGCTTAAATCCTGAAACATTTAACATATCTATACCAGTTGTCCCTTGATGTTCAGAGAGACAGTTTATATCAACTGGCTTGCTCAACTCGAATTCTTTACTCAATCTTCAGATATTCTGATGCAGTAAGTGTAGCTGATCTTGTGCATTGACTGAATTAAAACTGAATAAACATAATTTTTCTACCAATTTCTGAACATATTCAGTTTCAATTAAAGGCTGTTTGCATTAATTGTGTATATTAAAATCAAACAATGGAAAATCTAGGATGGAATGCAACAATGCGAGAGAAGGAAAGTTGTTACTCACCATATAGCGGAGATGCTGAGCTGCGATAGACACAATAAAAGGATTCACACAATCATAGCTTTCGGCCATTAAGGCCTTTTTGACAAAGGCCTTAATGGCCGAAAGCTATGATTGTGTGAATCTTTTTATTATGTCTATCGTGGCTCAGCATCTCCGCTATATGGTGAGTAGCAACTTTCCTTCTCTCGTATTGTATATTAAAATTAGCTTTTTGGCTACCCCTTTTATCAGTGTAAATGTAATTTTCAATCTGCCTCTGAACATCTTTTGTTTCTGCCCTCCCTACCCTAAAAAACTGTGGTACTTTATCACATGTGATTGTGCCGCCACTGGAGGAGAGGATTAACGTGGGATTCAGTGAAAAGAGAAAAGGTATACCAGAATAGAAATCAATAGAGGCACATCGTTCACAAAGTTCCTATCCGCCTTGTGGGAAGGAAATCCTGATGATGATGTAGCTTTAAAGTTACCATATTTTCAATTTTTTTTCAACTGAGTGTTATAATTAGCACAGTCAAATGGGTTATAGAGGTCACAAAAATTTCAGCTGATGTCTTTTGTTGTTTAAAGATTTTACTCAGTAGTTAATGAACTAATAGACGTCAAGAACTTTCAGAAAGCACAATTATGACATACACAGTATATTACTTATGCAGATTCAAAGATGTTCAATAACACATTAAACTTTGGAAAAAGTAATGAGTACTTTCGTATACCTATCTACAAAATATCATACCCTTTATGCCAAAAGAATGAATGAGCATTGATCTAGTTTTGACATAAAAGTGACTGAATGTTTGTCTTAAAAATCAATGTTGGTGATTTAAGATATTGATTTGAATCTGATTTATTGTTACCACTTTCACAGATGGTGAGATAAGAGATTAATAATTATTCCTTTCTCCCCTTGGGAGGTGGTGGGGTAATTGTAAATTGATTGTTCTGCAATTATCAAAGTGTGCTGTATTTACTAGAAGTAAATCAGTTATACTGGATACCAGTTCCAATTTTATTACTTCAAAATAAACAGAGAGATTAAATCGACAGTAAAACTGTAAGGCAACAATCTGATCCACAGAAACCTCTTCACTGTCTGGTTCAGGTGTATGTCATGCACCGTTTCGACACACAGAAAAGGGTTGTAATATTACTGATATTTCCACATATTTGTCTGTTTCTCATACATTATGAGCAGGATACTTGAGATTTGCTGCTGCTATCGGAAGTTTGCCATGTCAACAGACATGTTTTCTGAAAGTTGTCCCTTTCTTCCTGAGGTTACTTTACTGAAGGCCCTTTCAAATTCTGTCTAATAAAACACTGAAAGAGGTTTATTTCTTTCATTGTGTATTGCAATTTTGGGGATACCTTTCTGGTCATTTCTAGAGTTCCCAAAATCGTTGGGCAGCATAGTTCAGGAGATAAAAGGACGAGGATTCATCATGCAACTTTGTATGGTTATATTGACTTTTGTTTTCTATATTAGAATGACAAATTGACTATTAGTTTAGCTGGTTCTTGCACAGAGTGATACATTTAGACACAAATGGAGACTTCTGCTGCTGAACTCCACGTCTATCTGACAAAATCAACACTTGTATAACTTCTAGTGGCGCAGTGATGTTACCGTACACACCATCTCCATCCTATTACACAAGTAATAAGTGCTGTCTTGATTCCCCAGATTGTATATAATCAAATTTGACAATGTCCGTTTTCTCAGGTGGGATATGTGGCCACAGAGACCCTTTGTAATGTTAAACAGGGATTGTAGATAAAATTTTTGCAGCTACAACACTTGGGTTGCTTTGTGCTGGCATTTTGTCTTCCCTACACTTCTTTTGAGCCAGGTTTCTCCTCTGCAATGTTTGCCATGGTCATCTTTGCTTCAATAGCTTCTTGTTCTTGGTCAGTGAATTAAATGTGTTGCATTTGTAAAACTGATCTTTTCTTTGGTCTACAGAACTCTGAATTGTACTCCTGGAATATTTGCCAGTGAGTTGGAAGAGATGTTGGCTTTATAATTGTTGTACATTTACATGGGTGTACCAGGAAGAATGGTCAGTATTCAGGGATATGGTAGTAACCATCATTTGAAGCAAATATTTCATGTGGACATATGCCCTAGTCTGAATTGTTCCTGAGATACATTGTTATTTATTTTCTGTATTATTTAATTACTTTGTCAGGTTTGCACACGTACAACACTTGGTAAACATTATGACATGCATTTTACAAAGTATTTATTTTTGTTGTTATTATGATTGCAGTTATGCGATATTAGCTGAAAATTTTTATTACAGACATACATCAGCTGTAATGCATATTACGTACATTTTGAGAATTCCACTTGAGGTTAAAATTCTTATCTTGAACGTGTATGTATACTAAAATTCATATGTTACGTAACTGATATTATGTATGTAATTAATTTATAAATTAAAACTCTTTGCCTTTACAAATGTCTGCTTGTGTGTGTGTGTGTGTGTGTGTGTGTGTGTGTGTGTGTGTGTGTGTGTGTGTGCGCGCATACCTGTCCCTTTTTCCCCCTAAGGTAAGTCTTTCCGCTCCTGGGATTGGAATGACTCCTTACCCTCTCCCTTAAAACCCACATCCTTTCGTCTTTCCCTCTCCTTCCCTCTTTCCTGACGAAGCAACCGTTGGTTGCGAAAGCTTGAATTTTGTGTTTATGTTTGTGTTTGTTTGTGTGTCTATCAACGTGCCAGCGCTTTCGTTTGGTAAGTCACATCATCTTTGTTTTTAGATATATTTTTCCCACGTGGAATGTTTCCCTCTGTTATATTCATATCATTAATTAAATTGTTTTTTATTTGATTGTCAGGAGAAAATGGAAGGTACTATCAGTGAACTGAAGGGGCGTATAAGTTCATTGCAGCGGGAACTGACTGAAGCAGAAACTGTCCAGAAAGACTTTGTACGCCTTTCGCAGTCATTACAAGTACAACTGGAAAAAATTCGTGGTTCAGACACTGAAGTCAGATGGCAACATGAAGATGATGTTGAAGTCTGTCCAGGATGCAGACAGAATTTTACTATTGCGCGGAAAAAGGTACCTACTTCTGTAACATATAAACTACTTGTATGAAGTATTAATTGTAATTATAGTCTGCCAAACAAATTCATGTAGACAGATAATAAAAGATCTGATCTCTTCGGTTCTCTAAGGACAGTAGGTTAGCGGTATGCTTCTAGGTGTTCAGCTTTTGGTTTTTGAATATCCAAATTATCTTTGTCATTACAATCCAAATTATCTTTGTCATTACAAATAAGTTATTATATTTCAATGTTAAAATGTCAGCTCAACTACCTACTTACAGTGTAAAAAACCACTATAATTTACATGTTTTGAAGGTGAAGCCATCATCATCAGAATAACAATACAGGTGTCTCTAAAAGTGAGCAAAATAAGACAAGCAAAAACAATAAAAGTAATAGTAATATAATGTGGCTATCTTAAGATGAGTGTTCACATCAACTGATAAAATATGGTAGCCTGGCTGTTGGCAGCGGCACATAACTGTATGCATACACGGCTCATGTATCTTCCTGAATGCCACATCCTGCTGTCAGAAACTGAATTAACATGAGTGAGCACTTTGTGAATGTAAACATGAAATTGAAAGAGAATACTGAAGAAACAAAGATGTATAAATATGTTGGGTATCCTAGAAATTTATATCTTGTCCTGAACAGATAGCTGTGAAGTCAGTAATTAATGGATATTAAAAAAGATCCAAAAAGTTTCTGAAAAAGTTACTAGTGCCACATGTGAGCTGTTCATTTAATGTATTATGATTTCCCACATATGTATAGTAATCTCTTTTTCCACCGCCTAGCTGAGCTACGACAACTTTTAAGCTTTGCACCTGCTTTCTGCATTGCCTCCCAGGAAACCTGGTTCCCAGCAATGTGGACCCTGCCTTCCGCAGCTATAAGGGATATTACAGGAACCGTAGGTGGAGTATGCGTTTATGTCCTAAACTCAGTCTGTAGTAAAACTGTGCCCCTTCAAACCCCTATTGAAGCTGTGGCTGTTGCTGTAGAGCTTCCCGGTGCTCTTTAATTGCCCCCAGCGACTTCTGGCGACCACCAACGGACTGTCTTTCACTGGGGGCACCCTAAAGAACAAGGGATCTCTTTTTTCACCACAGAAATGATCGTTGTAGTGACCTGCTCAACCACAACATCGATGGCTCCATGTGGGGGACATTCAGCGGTGACAGCAACAGGAAATAACTGTCTGCAATGTATATCTTCCTCCAGATGGTGCCTTACCCCTGAACCTATTGGTTGCACTGATTGATCAGCTCCCTAAATTTTTCCTACTTTTGGGAGATTTTAAATCCCATAACGCCTTGCGGGGTGGCACTGTGCTTACTGGGCAAGGTAGAGATGTCGAAAATTTACAGACCAGCTCGACCTGTGCCTCTTAAATACAGATGACCCCAATCATTTCAGTGTTGCACATGGCACATATTCAGCCATTGATCTCTTGGTCTGCAGTCCTGGCCTTCTCCCATCTATCCACTGGAGAGCTCATGACGACCTGTTTGGTAGTGACCACTTCCCTATCTTCCTGTCACTCCCCAGGCGTCATGCCCATGGACGCCTACCCAGATGGACTTTAAACAAGGCAGACTGGTAAGCCTTCACCTCTGCTGTCACCGTTGAATCTCCCCCACATGGTGCCATCGATGTTGTGGTTGAACAGGTCACTACAACGATTGTTTCTGTGGTGAAAAAAGAGATCCCTTGTTCTTTAGGGTGGCCCCGGCGAAAGACAGTCCGTTGGTGGTCGCCAGAAGTCACTGGGGCAATTAAAGAGCATCGGCAAGCTCTACAACAACATAAGTGGCACCCTTGCCTTGAGCACCTAATAGCCTTCAAATGGATCCATGCCTGCGTTTGCCAGATTATAGAAAGACGGAAACAGGAGGGTACGTCTCAACCATTGGGTGCCATACGTCACCTTCCCAAGTCTGGACGAATATCAGGTGTGTTTTTAGGTACCAGACCCAAACAGGTGTCCCTGGTGTCAACATCGATGGCTTGTTATCTACCGACACAAATGCTAATGCCGAGCACTTTACTGAGCACTATGCTCGCGCTCCTGCATCGGAGAATTACCCCCCAGCCTTTCGCACCCCCAAATGGCAGATGGAAGGGAAGTCCTTGTTTGCTACATGCCACAGTGAACCCTATAATGCCCTATTTACAAAGTGGAGCTCCTCAGTGCCTTGCACATTTCCCCAATTAAACATCTCTCATCTGACTACAAGCAACATCTCATCGTCGTCATCAACTGGATCTGGTGCAACAACATCTTTCCATTGCAATGGTAGGAGAACACTCATCATTCCCATGCTCAAACCAGGTAAAAACCTGCTTGATGTGGATAGCTATCGACCCATCAGCCTCACCAACATTCTTTGTGAGCTGCTAGAACTTAAGGTGAGCCGGAGCTCATGTTGGGTCCTGGAGTCATGTGGCCTACTGGTTCCAAGCTAGGGCGGTTTCTACAAGGGTGGCTCTGCGACTGATAATCTTGTGCCCCTCGAGTCTGTCATCTGAACAGCCTTTTCCAGACGCCAACACCTGGTTGCCATCTTTTTTTATTTATGAAAAGCTTACGATACGACCTGGCAACATCACATCCTTGCCACATTATATTAGTGGCAGAAGTGCTGGCAGCACTTCAATGCCCTCTGCTGCCTGAGCAGTACGAACTGGGGGTGCAGATCACTCTACGCTGCTGCAGCTCTACACAGTCCTTGTTCAATCCCACCTTGATTATGGGAGTGTGGTTTATGGTTCATCGGCACCCTCAGCGTTGCATTTACTCGGCCCAGCGCACTATTGTGGTGTTCGCCTAGCAACAGGAGCTTTTAGGACGAGTCTAGTGACCAGCGTCCTGGTGGAGGCCGGAGTCCCTCCATTGAAGGTTAGGCGTGCACAACTGCTTGCCAGTTACTTTGCACACATTCATAGTTCTCCTGTGCATCTGAATTACCGTCACCTTTTCCCAACCACTGCGGTTCACCTCCCTCCAAGGTCAGGGCTTACAATTGCCGTATGGGTCCACTCCTGTCTGTCTGAACTGGAGTTCTTCCCTTTGCCACCTCTATTTGAGGCCCATTCATGTACACCTCCACGGTGTATACTTAGGCCGATGCTTCACATGGACCTTTCACATGGCCGTAAGGACCATCCAGGAGTCCATCTATGCCCGGGAATGGTTCAGTTGTGTTTGTCTGGACGCCAGGTCACGTCAGAATTCCAGGAAATGAACTTGCCAACAGGCTGGCCAAACAGGCTACAAGGCTACCGCTTCTGGAGGTTGACCTATAACTGACCTGCGTTTGTGATTACGCTGCAAGGTTTTTCACCTTTGGGAGACAGAATGGCATAATCTCAGTATACACAACAAACTGTGTGCCATTAAGGAGACTACGAATGTGTGGAAGGCCTCTATGAGGGCCTCTCGCAAGGACTCTGTGGTTCTCTGCCGGCTCCACAGCGGCCACACTTGGGCGACCCACGGCTACCTCCTGCGCCGTGAAGGCCCACCTCAGTGTCGGTACGGCACTCGGTTGACAGTGGACCATATTCTGGTGCACTGTCCTACTTTGACTGCCCTGAAACGAACTATTCGGTTACCGGACTCGTTGACATTAATTTTATCTGACAGCACCTCATCGGCTGAATTAGTTTCATGTTTTATTTGTGATGGTGGGTTTTATAATTTTATCTAAGTTTTAGCGCACGTCCATTGTCCCTCTGTGTCTGTGCTTTTAGGATGGAGGTTTTAATGTGTTTTTATTCTCATGGTCAGCTAGCCATGGTAATCTGCTTTCTTGTTTTAATCTCTTCTACGTTTTTTTGCGTGTCTCTTTGTTTTTCTTGTCCTCTTTTGTTTATTGCCCTTCTGTCGTTCTTGGGGTTTTTCCTTTCTTTCCGTTTTGTGCTGAAAGGCTTATTTGTGTTACTCTCATCCTTGTGGTATTGTTTTATTCAGAACAAGGGACCGATGACCTAGCAGTATGGTCCCTTCACCCCTCTTCTAAACCAACCAACCATAGGTGGGCCCTCCAACGCCATAAGTGCCACCCACCCATGGAGCACCTCGTTGCCTTAAAATGGCTCTGTGCCCGGGTCCATCAACTCATCAAACGACGGAGCAGGAGTGTTGGGAACGATATGCCTCCGCTAGTGGAACACCAACCTCTCCTTACCAGGTTTGGACCTAGCTCAGGCTCCTTTATAGATATCAGACCTGCAGATATATCTGGAATTTTCACACTTGGTGCTGTATATGCTGATCCAGACATAATCGCAGAGCATCTTGCCGAGCATTATGCTCACACCTCTGCATCTGAGAATTACTGCCTTGTCTTTCATCTCCTGAAACAGAGGGTGGAACACCACCACATATCTTTTACTGCATGCCACCTTTGGGGCGTATAATGATCCCTTTAGGGAGTGGGAATTTATCAATGCCCATGCCGATTGCCCTGACACATCCCCTGGAACAGACTGCATCCATTCCCAGATAATTAGACATCTGTTGGCAGATTGTCAGTGCCACCTCCTTGCCATCTTCAATTCGCATCTGGAGTGATGACAAATTCTCATCGCACTGGCTATCATCTTATCAGTCTCACCAACGTTCTGTGCAAGCTGTTGGAATGTATGGTGAGCCAGCAGTTGTGTTGGCCGCTTGAGTCTCGTGGCATTGTGGCTCCACCACTGACTGCTTGGTGTACCTGGAGTCTGCTTTCCGAATGGTCTTTTTCCCGGCAACACCACCTTGTTGCCATCTTTTTCGACCTGACAATAGCCTACGATACCACTTGGTGATGCCAATTCCTCGCTACTTTGCATGAGGGGGTCTCCGGGACCCGCTCCCAATTTTTATACAGTACTTTTTGTCACTCCTCACATTCAGAGTTCAAGTCAGTGATTCACTCAGTTTGTCCCACATCCAAGAGAATAGGGTCCCACAGGGCTCTGTACTGAGCGTCCCACTCATTTTAATTGCCGTTAATGGTCTTGCAGTAGCAGTGGGGTCCTCAGTATCCCCCTTCTTATATGCTGATGACTTTTGTACTTCCTTCTGCTCGTCGACTGCAGGGAGCCATACAAAAGGCATAGTCATGGGCCCACCCTCATGGCTTTCAGTTTTCAGCTGCCAGGACTTGCGCCATGCACTTCTATTGTCATCGTACTGTCCACCCACATCCGAACTTGACCTCGCTGACACTACTTAATGTAGTGGAGACTTACGTTTTTTTTGGGAGTAGTTTTCAACACCCACTTAACTTGCTTTTCCATCTTCGTCGGCATAAGGAAAAGTGCTGGCAGCTTCTTAATATTATTCCGACTTGCGACAAGAGCTTTCCGAACGAGCCCAGTGAACAGCCCCTTGTGGAAGCTGGCATTCCTTCATTGTGGATCAGGCGACAACAACTGATTGTGAATTATACTGCACACATATCCTTTTCCCTAACACAGCTATCCACCTCCTGCATCACCAGCCCAGATCGGTGATTCCAATTGCAGTTTGTGTCCGGTCACTTCTTACTGAACTCAAAACATTCCCTCTGCCATGTTTCCTGCAGGTCCACTCACGTGCAAATCTATGGTCCATGCCTCAGCCACAACTTTCCTGGACCTATTGAACGCCAAAAAGGCTCAGTTCCAATTGAGGTCCTCCACTGGCAATTTTTCTCTACTCCCAGCGAGTTTCAGGGCTTATAAATAGTCTACACTGATGGCTCGATGGTCATGTTGGCTTCGCTTACTGCCAAATTGGACGTACTGAACAGTGCTTCTTTCCAGATGGCTGCAGTGTTTTCACTGCGTAGTTGGTAGCCATCTGACACGCTCTTGAGTGTATCTGCTCCTGTGCAGATGACTCTTATCATCATCTCCTTAAGCAGCCTACAAACTCTCGACCACTGCTTCTCTCGCCATCCTTTGGTAATGACTATCCAGGAGTCTCTTTATGCCCCTGGAAATGGTGTACATTCAGTGTCCTTCATTTGGACCCCAGGACAGGTCAGGACTCTAGGCAGTGACCTTGCTGACCAGCTGGCCAAACAGGCTACCAGTCAACCAACTCTGGAGATCGGCCTGCCGGAAACTGATCTCCAATGGGTCTTATGCCGTAAATTTTTCGGAATATGGGATATTGAATGGCTCACCCTCAGTAAACCAATAAACTACATGTTATGAAGGAGACAATGAATTTTTGGCACTCATCCATGCAAGCCACTCGCAAGGACTCCATTGTCTTTTGCTGGCTCCCCATCGGACATATTTGACGGACTCATGATAGCCTCCTCTGTCATGAGGACCCACCTCAGAACAGTTGTGGTTCACCCTTGACTGTCGTTCACATCTTATTGGGCTGCCCAATTTTAGCCGCTCTGTGGCAGACTTTTAACTTTCCCACCACACTGCCAATGGTATTGGGAGACAGTGCCTCAACAGCTGTATAGTTTTACTTTTTATTTGTGAGGGAGGATTTTATCTCACGATCTAAGTGTGTGTGTCTGGCCTTCTCTCCCAGGCCTCCACCCTCCTTCCATTTTAACTCTTCCTCACGTTTTCTTTGCTGTTTGTTCACCTTGGTGTTCATCTTTTTCCTATATGTGTTCCTCTAGCCTTGTCTTGTAGGCTGGAGATTTTAGTGTGTTTCAGGTTGCCTGGCTCACCCATATTTCTTCTTGCAACAGCCAGCCCAGGCCATCTGCTATATTCATTCAATACTTTCACCTGCTTTCTTCCTTTTAATGCATGTTCTCCCCTTTTGTCCTTCCTCTTTTGTTTTCTCTCTCATTGTGTTTCCCAATTACTTTTCCACCCTTTTTACTTCCCAGACTTTTTTGGGGAATGGTTTTACACTCTGGTGTGTTTGATTGTGGAAAAATGGACTGGTGATCCTGTAGTTTGCTCCCTTTCTCTTCAAACCAAAGAAGCAAATAAATGCTGACATGTACAACAATGCATTACCAGAATCTACAGAAAAATATAATAGATAGAAACAATTTCCAGTCAACAGTGAACGATGATTTGCTTAAGCAACAATTAAGACTATTTCTGTTAAGCATATAGAGTATTAAAATATTGTGTGTTACATTTTGCTTAATTGACATGTGTAAAATTTCAAGAAATGTGTGTGGTAATTAAGGGATGGTCCAGTATCTTTTGTACTCTGTTCAGTCCTAGATTAGATTAGATTAGATTAGATTAATACTAGTTCCATGGATCATGAATACGATATTTCGTAATGATGTGGAACGAGTCGAATTTTCCAATACATGACATAATTAGGTTAATTTAACAACATACTTAAGTTAATATAACAACTTTATTTTTTTGTGTTTTTTGTTTTTCTTTATTTTTTATTTTTATTTTTTTTTTAATATTTTTGTTTTGTTTTTTTTTCTTTTTTTTCTTAATTTATATCTAAAAATTCCTCTATGGAGTAGAAGGAGTTGTCATTCAGAAATTCTTTTAATTTCTTCTTAAATACTTGTTGGTTATCTGTCAGACTTTTGATACTATTTGGTAAGTGACCAAAGACTTTAGTGCCAGTATAATTCACCCCTTTCTGTGCCAAAGTTAGATTTAATCTTGAATAGTGAAGATCGTCCTTTCTCCTAGTATTGTAGTTATGCACACTGCTATTACTTTTGAATTGGGTTTGGTTGTTAATAACAAATTTCATAAGAGAGTATATATACTGAGAAGCTACTGTGAATATCCCTAGATCCTTCAATAAATGTCTGCAGGATGATCTTGGGTGGACTCCAGCTATTATTCTGATTACACGCTTTTGTGCAATAAATACTTTATTCCTCAGTGATGAATTTCCCCGAAATATGATGCCATATGAAAGCAATGAGTGAAAATAGGCGTAGTAAGCTAATTTACTAAGATGTTTATCACCAAAATTTGCAATGACCCTTATTGCATAAGTAGCTGAACTCAAACGTTTCAGCAGATCATCAATGTGTTTCTTCCAATTTAATCTCTCATCAATGGACACACCTAAAAATTTGGAATATTCTACCTTAGCTATATGCTTCTGATTAAGGTCTATATTTATTAATGGCGTCATACCATTCACTGTACGGAACTGTATGTACTGTGTCTTATCAAAATTCAGTGAGAGTCTGTTTACAAGGAACCACTTAGTAATTTTCTGAAAGACAGTATTGACAATTTCATCAGTTAATTCTTGTTTGTCGGGTGTGATTACTATACTTGTATCATCAGCAAAGAGAACTAACTTTGCCTCTTTGTGAATATAGAATGTTGTTGTTGTGGTCTTCAGTCCTGAGACTGGTTTGATGCAGCTCTCCATGCTACTCTATCCTGTGCAAGCTTCTTCATCTCCCAGTACCTACTGCAACCTACATCCTTCTGAATCTGCTTAGTGTATCCATCTCTTGGTCTCCCTCTACGATTTTTACCCTCCACGCTGCCCTCCAATACTAAATTGGTGATCCCTTGATGCCTCAGAACATGTCCTACCAACCGATTCCTTCTTCTGGTCAAGTTGTGCCACAAACTTCTCTTCTCCCCAATCCTATTCAATACCTCCTCATTAGTTACGTGATCTACCCACCTTATCTTCAGCATTCTTCTGTAGCACCACATTTCGAAAGCTTCTATTCTCTTCTTGTCCAAACTGGTTATCGTCCATGTTTCACTTCCATACATGGCTACACTCCATACAAATACTTTCAGAAACGACTTCCTGACACTTAAATCTATACTCGATGTTAACAAATTCCTTTTCTTCAGAAACGATTTCCTTGCCATTGCCAGTCTACATTTTATATCCTCTCTACTTCGACCATCATCAGTTATTCTCCCTAAAAAGCAAAACTCCTTTACTACTTTAAGTGTCTCATTTCCTAATCTAATCCCCTCAGCATCACCCACTTTAATTTGACTACATTCCATTATCCTTGTTTTGCTTTTGTTGATGTTCATCTTATATCCTCCTTTCAAGACACTGTCCATTCCGTTCAACTGCTCTTCCAAGTCCTTTGCTGTCTCTGACAGAATTACAATGTCATCAGCGAACCTCAAAGTTTTTATTTCTTCTCCATGGACTTTAATACCTACTCCGAACTTTTCTTTTGTTTCCTTTACTGCTTGCTCAATATACAGATTGAATAACATCTGGGAGAGGCTACAACCCTGTCTTACTCCCTTCGCAACCACTGCTTCCCTTTCATGCCTCTCGACTCTTATAAATGCCATCTGGTTTCTGTACAAATTGTAAATAGCCTTTCGCTCCCTGTATTTCACCCCTGCCACCTTCAGAATTTGAAAGAGAGTATTCCAGTTAACGTTGTCAAAAGCTTTCTCTAAGTCTACAAATGCTAGAAACGTAGGTTTGCCTTTTCTTAATCTTTCTTCTAAGATAAGTCGTAAGGTTAGTATTGCCTCACGTGTTCCAACATTTCTGCGGAATCCAAACTGATCTTCCCCGAGGTCCGCTTCTACCAGTTTATCCATTCGTCTGTAAAGAATTCGCGTTAGTATTTTGCAGCTGTGACTTATTAAACTGATAGTTCCATGCAGCCCTGCAGCCAAGCGACTAGCGCGAGGTTTGGTGTTCTCGTAAAGATAAGCTATTTTAGATTATAAAACACATAGATTAGTACTGATTACGAGGTAAATAAGTGTATTAGTGTGCCGTTTAAGTGTACCATTAAAGGTTTCATTTCTCATTACGTAATATAGCAGAAAACGCGAAAAGACCGTACAGTCGTATTTTCTGTTTACGTTCTGCTGCAGCAAATCTATAGAATTTCGTTTAGTTGTTCCTTGCTCTCTCCAGCAATTTAACTTAGCGTACCTCTTCATTATTTAACTAGCATTTCCGGAAAGTAGCGTAAAGTTTAACTTGTTGTTTCAGAAACTTTGCACTTTTGTTTTTGTTTACACACAGTTGCGTATAGGCCAAATTTGTGTAACCATATTTTCGTGTTTATCTGTAATTTAACTGACTTATTCTTAATAAATTATTACGTTTATCATGAGTGAAAAGTGCTTGACTTGCCGTAGAATTGTTAGGTCGGGGCTTTGGTGTGATGGGTGCTGTAGTTTTTTCCATGTGGGTGACTGTAGTGGCGTGGGAATAGGGGAAGTAAATGAGACTCATCAGTGGTTTTGTAGGATTTGTAGTAGAGATAGGAAGATACTGGAACAGGAGGGGAAAATTGCTGCCCTTCAGGCTGAGTTAGACAAGGCCAGGGGAGATCTTGACAGGTTAAGGAGGGAGAAGGGTAAAGAGAGGTGGGAAGTGGCAACAGGCAACAGGAGGAACAGGCCTAGAACTTTGTCTGACAGCTTTATGGTGAATGTGGAAAATAGATTTGACCTGTTGCTTCAGTTAGAAGCTGGTGAGCCTCAAGCAGTTACAGGTGTAGACAGGGCACAACAAACTTTCAGCAGCAAATTGAAAAGTAAGAATGTAGGGAAATCAGTAAAGAGAAAGAAAGTGTTGTTGTTAGGTAGTTCCCATGGAAGAGGTGTTGGCCAACTCTTGCAGGATGAACTAGGATCAGAATACCAGGTCACCAATTTTTTTAAACCTAGTGCTGGTCTGGAGCAGGTGACAGAGGATTTAGGATCACTTTGCAAAGATTTCACTAAGGAAGACACCGTGGTTATAGTGGGTGGGGCAGGTAACAGTATTGACAGAGATCCTGGGTACAGCATAGAGTGTGACCTGGCGAAGATTGCATCAGCATCGAGGCATACCAGTGTTGAGTTTGTACCTGTTCTTGGGCGCCATGACCGACCTCATTTGAACTCTTCTGTCAAGAGAGTTAATTTGGAGCTGGAACGGCTGCTCATGTCGGGTGCGGGGTCACACATTGGTGTGGTTCATGTTGATTCTGTCAGTAGGTGGGATTATACTAGGCATGGCCTTCACCTCAACAGGAAGGGGAAGGGTAAATTGGCTGGGGAAATAGCAGGAAAGTTAAAGGGGGGAGGCACTGTCATGAGTGGTAAAATACCAGTGGTTATAGGATTCAGAAAAGACCCTTTTTTAGGGTAGGGAGGACAGAAAGAAAACAAATTTTAAGAGAGGTTAGAACTGAGACAAACCTTCAGTTTGAGAAAGAAATCAAAAAACATAATTCCAGCTTATTACATCAACATAAACAGCCATTGGTTAAGAATTTTCAACTGTCAGCAGATATTTTAACTCCATCCAATTTTAAGTCAGTCAATGTGAAATGTCAGCTATCTTTATTGCATCAAAATATTCGAGGACTGAGAAATAAAATTAATGAATTAACTATCTGCATAGATGAATTAGAGTCTTCAAACCCAGCTGACATAATCTGCCTCTCTGAACATCATGTGACCACTGGTATAGAACTTTTAAGTGTTACAGGGTTTAGGTTAGCATCTCACTATTGTAGATCAGAAATGGAGAAAGGAGGAGTTGCCACATTCATCAGGAACGGTCATAAATTTAAGAACATAGACATTCATAAATTTTGCCTAGAACAGCATATGGAAGCATGTGCAACAGAATTAGAATTTCACAAAAAATCTTTCATAATATTAAGTGTATATCGAGCACCTGCAGGTAACTTTAATCTGTTTGTAAACCACCTTGAAGCTGTACTGGCCCATTTAACAACCAAAAACAAAGAAATAGTGGTTGCTGGTGATTTCAATGTAGATTTCCTTAAAGACTCTCCCAATAAGAACCTATTTGAGTTAGTAACACTATCATTCAACTTAATTCCCACAGTAAAGTTCCCCACTAGGATAACCACTTGCTCACAAACAGCCATTGATAATATCTTTATAGAAAAGTCAAATGAACAAAATTATATTACAAAACCAATAGTCAATGGCCTCTCAGACCATGACATGCAGTTCCTTCTGTTAAATGTTAATACTGAACAAGATATAAAATCTGTTAAATCTGAGCTCAAGAGGGTAATCAGTAAGCCAAAAATTGATTATTTTAGGACACTCCTCAGAGACATTCACTGGACTGATGTTTACAGTGCTCATGGCATGAATGAAAAATATAACATTTTTGCTAATAAAGTGCTTACCTTATTTGAACACTGCTTTCCCCCAAAACTTACCAAGGTTAGAGCAAAGTCTACAAAGAAGCCATGGATTACTCGAGGAATAGGGGTATCTTGTAAAACAAAAAGAAAACTGTATCTGTCAATCCGAAACATTTCCAATGTTGATGCTATAGCACATTATAAGAAATACTGCAAAATATTAAAGACTGTAATACGGATGTCAAAGCAAATATATTACAAGGAAAAGATAGTCATATCAGATAACAAAATAAAGACAATATGGGATATAGTGAAGGAGGAGACCGGTAGAACCAGACATGAAGAGGAACAAATAGCATTAAGAGTAAATGATGCATTGGTGACAGATGTGTATAGTGTTGCAGAACTTTTTAACAAACATTTTATAACTGTTACTGAAAAGATGGGGTTGTCAGGTTCGGTAGATGCTGCTATGGATTACCTTAGACCAGACATTTCAAGTAACTTCCATAATATGAATTTGACCCTCACTACCCCAACAGAAATAATGTCCATCATAAAATCTTTAAAATCAAAAACATCTAGTGGGTATGATGAAATATCAACAAAGTTAATTAAAGAATGTGATTCTGAGCTAAGTAACATATTAAGCTATCTGTGTAACCAGTCGTTTATCAGTGGAATATTTCCCGAATGGCTGAAATATGCTGAAGTTAAGCCACTGTTTAAGAAGGGAGATAAAGAAATAACATCAAATTTCCGTCCAATTTCACTGTTGCCAGCATTCTCAAAAATTTTCGAAAAAGTAATGTACAGTCGTCTTTATAACCATCTTATCTCAAATAACATACTGTCAAAGTCACAGTTTGGATTTCTAAAAGGTTCTGATATTGAGAAGGCTATCTACACTTACAGTGAAAATGTACTTAATTCATTAGACAAAAAATTGCAGGCAACTGGTATATTTTGTGATCTGTCAAAGGCATTTGACTGTGTAAATCACAATATCCTTTTAAGTAAACTAGAATATTATAGTGTAACAGGAAATGCTGCAAAATGGTTCAAATCTTATATCTCTGGCAGGAAACAAAGGGTGTTATTAGGAAAGAGACATGTATCAAGCTATCAGGCATCATCCAACTGGGAACTAATTACATGTGGGGTCCCACAAGGTTCCATTTTGGGGCCCTTACTTTTTCTTGTGTATATCAATGACCTTTCATCAGTAACATTACCAGATGCCAAGTTTGTTTTGTTTGCTGATGATACAAACATTGCAATAAATAGCAAATCAAGTGTAGTCTTAGAAAGATCAGCCAATAAAATATTTGTAGACATTAATCACTGGTTCCTAGCCAATTCTTTGTCACTAAACTTTGAAAAAACACACTACATGCAGTTCAGAACTTGTAAGGGGTGTCCCAAGAGTATATGTCTAACATATGATGACAAGAAGATAGAAGAAGTGGACGGTGTTAAATTCTTGGGATTACAGCTTGATAATAAATTCAACTGGGAGGAGCACACCACAGAACTGCTGAAGCGTCTTAACAAATCTCTGTTTGCAATGCGAATTTTGTCAGACATAGGGGATATAAAAATGAAAAAGCTGGCATACTATGCTTACTTTCATTCCATAATGTCATATGGGATTATTTTCTGGGGTAATTCATCAAGCCAAGCTAAAGTTTTCCGGGCACAAAAACGTGCAGTAAGAATTATATGTGGTGTGAACTCAAGAACATCCTGCAGAAGCCTGTTTAGGGAACTAGGGATACTAACTACAGCTTCCCAATATATTTATTCCTTAATGAAATTTGTCATTAAAAATATATCACTTTTTCAAACCAATAGCTCAATTCATGGAATCAATACTAGAAATAAGAATAATCTTCACAAGGATTTAAAGTCACTTAGTCTTGTACAAAAAGGTGTGCATTATTCAGGAACACACATTTTCAATAACTTGCCAGCAGCCATAAAAAGCTTAACAACCAATGAAATTCAGTTTAAGAGAAGCCTAAAGGATTTATTGGTGGCCAACTCCTTCTACTCCATTGATGAATTTCTGAGGAAAACCAACTGATTTGTATATAAGTACAACATATCTTCTGCACAATTTCAGTGCAGTAATGTGTTCACTGAAAATTTGTGTGTGTGTGTGTGTGTGTGTGTGTGTGTGTGTGTGTAAGTATAATCTAACTTCTGCACCATTTCAGTGCAGTAATGTGTTCATTGTAAATAAGTATTACAGTAGTTGTATTACATGTTTCTTACCTTATAAATAAATAAAAAACTTTTTTATTTTAAATTCAGTGCAATAGTATTTGTAAAATGACTCTTAGTGTTCATTAAAAAATGACGATCATTCCACTTGGGACCTGTGGAATGGTACATTAGCTTATTTGTTTTAGTTTAAATATTTGTCATGTATTGTTGTTTTTCTGACATGTTCCACATCCTGGAGGACCTCCTCACTACGGATCAATTGGAATGAAAGTAAATCTAATCTAATCTAATCTAGTTCGGTAATTTTCACATCTGTCAACACCTGATTTCTTTGGGATTGGAATTATTATATTCTTCTTGAAGTCTGTGGGTATTTCGCCTGTCTCATACATCTTGCTCACCAGATGGTAGAGTTTTGTCATGACTGGCTCTCCCAAGGCCATCAGTAGTTCTAATGGAATGTTGTCTACTCCCGGGGCCTTGTTTCGACTCAGGTCTTTCAGTGCTCTGTCAAACTCTTCACGCAGTATCTTATCCCCCATTTCATCTTCATCTACATCCTCTTCCATTTCCATAATATTGTCCTCAAGTACATCGCCCTTGTATAAACCCTCTATATACTCCTTCCACCTTTCTGCCTTCCCTTCTTTGCTTAGAACTGGGTTTCCATCCGAGCTCTTGATATTCATACAAGTGGTTCTCTTCTCTCCAAAGGTCTCTTTAATTTTCCTGTAGGCAGTATCTATCTCACCCCTAGTGAGACAAGCCTCTACATCCTTACATTTGTCCTCTAGCCATTTTGCACTTCCTGTCGATGTCATTTTTGAGACGTTTGTATTCCTTTTTGCCTGCTTCATTTACTGCATTTTTATATTTTCTCCTTTCATCAATTAAATTCAGTATTTCTTCTGTTACCCAAGGGTTTCTATTAGCCCTCGTCTTTTTACCTACTTGATCCTCTGCTGCCTTCACTACTTCATCCCTCAGAGCTACCCATTCTTCTTCTACTGTATTTCTTTCCCCCATTCCTGTCAATTGTTCCCTTATGCTCTCCCTGAAACTCTCTACAACCTCTGGTTCTTTCAGTTTATCCAGGTCCCATCTCCTTAAATTCCCACCTTTTTGCAGTTTCTTCAGTTTCAATCTGCAGTTCATAACCAATAGATTGTGGTCAGAATCCACATCTGCCCCTGGAAATGTCTTACAATTTAAAACCTGGTTCCTAAATCTCTGTCTTACCATTATATAATCTATCTGATACCTTCTACTATCTCCAGGATTCTACCAGGTATACAACCTTCTTTCATGATTCTTGAACCAAGTGTTAGCTATGATTAAGTTATGCTCTGTGCAAAATTCTACAATGCGGCTTCCTCTTTCATTTCTTCCCCCCAATCCATATTCACCTACTATGTTTCCTTCTCTCCCTTTTCCTACTGACGAATTCCAGTCACCCATGACTATTAAATTTTTGTCTCCCTTCACTAGCTGAATCATTTCTTTTATTTCGTCATACATTTCATCAATTTCTTCATCATCTGCAGAGCTAGTTGGCATATAAACTTGTACTACTGTAGTAGGCATGGGCTTTGTGTCTATCTTGGCCACAATAATGCGTTCACTATGCTGTTTGTAGTAGCTAACCCGCACTCCTATTCTTTTATTCATTATTAAACTTACTCCTGCATTACCCGTATTTGATTTTGTATTTATAACCCTGTAATCACCTGACCAAAAGTCTTGTTCCTCCTGCCACCGAACTTCACTAATTCCCACTATATCTAACTTTAACCTATCCATTTCCCTTTTTAAAGTTTCTAACCTACCTGCCCGATTAAGGGATCTGACATTCCACACTCCGATCCGTAGAATGCCAGTTTTCTTTCTCCTGATAACGACATCCTCTTGAGTAGTCCCCGCCCGGAGATCCGAATGGGGGACTATTTTACCTCCGGAATATTTTACCCAAGAGGACGCCATCATCATTTAATCATACAGTAAAGCTGCATGTCCTCGGGAAAAATTACGGCTATAGTTTCCCCTTGCTTTCAGCCGTTCGCAGTACCAGCACAGCAAGGCCGTTTTGGTTAATGTTACAAGGCCAGATCAGTCAATCATCCAGACTGTTGCCCCTGCAACTACTGAAAAGGCTGCTGCCCCTCTTCAGGAACCACATGTTTGTCTGGCCTCTCAACAGATACCCTTCCGTTGTGGTTGCACCTACGGTGCGGCCATCTGTATCGCTGAGGCACGCAAGCCTCCCCACCAACGGCAAGGTCCATGGTTCATGGGGGGGAATATAGAATGGCAAGTCATTAATATATAATAACAACAAAGGACCCAAGACTGACCCTTGTGGAACCCCATTCTTGGTAGTTCCCCAGTTTGAGGAATGTGCTGATCTTTGCATGTTACGAGAACTACTTATTTCAACTTTCTGCACTCTTCCAGTTAGGTACGAATTAAACCATTTGTGCACTGTCCCACTCATGCCACAATACTTGAGCTTGTCTAGCAGAATTTCATGATTTACACAATCAAAAGCCTTTGAGAGATCACAAAAAATCCCAATGGGTGGTGTTCGGTTATTCAGATCATTCAAAATTTGACTGGTGAAAGCATATATGGCATTTTCTGTTGAAAAACCTTTCTGGAAACCAAACTGACATTTTGTTAGTACTTCATTTTTACAGATATGTGAAGCTACTCTTGAATAAATTACTTTCTCAAAAATTTTGGATAAAGCTGTTAGAAGGGAGATTGGACGGTAATTGTTGACATCAGCTCTATCCCCCTTTTTATGCAAAGGTATAACAATAGCATATTTCAGTCTATCAGGGAAAATGCCCTGTTCCAGAGAGCTATTACACAGGTGGCTGAGAATCTTACTTATCTGTTGAGAACAAGCTTTTAGTATTTTGCTGGAAATGCCATCAATTCCATGTGAGTTTTTGCTTTTAAGCAAGTTTATTATTTTCCTAATTTCAGAGGGAGAAGTGGGTGAGATTTCAATTGTATCAAATTGCATAGGTATGGCCTCTTCCATTAACAGCCTAGCATCTTCTAATGAACACCTGGATCCTACTATATCCACAACATTTACAAAATGATTATTAAAAATATTTTCAACTTCTGACTTTTTGTTCGTAAAGTTTTCATTCAATTTGATGGTAATACTGTCTTCCTCTGCTCTTGGTTGACCTGTTTGTTTCTCTTTTAATAATATTCCAAATTGTTTTAATTTTATTATCAGAGTTGCTGATTTCAGACATGATACACATACTCCTGGATTTTTAATAACTTTTCTTAATATAACACAGTAGTTTTTATAATTTTTGATAGTTTCTGGGTCACTACTCTTTCTTGCTGTCAGATACATTTCCCTTTTCCGGTTACAAGATATTTTTATACCCTTAGTAAGCCATGGTTTGTTACAAGGTTTCTTACGAGTATATTTAACTATTTTCTTGGGGAAGCAGTTTTCAAATGCATTTACAAAAATGTCATGAAATAAATTATATTTTAAATTGGCATCAGGTTCACGGTACACCTCATCCCAGTCTAACTGCTGTAGGCTTTCCCTGAAATTTGCAATTGTTAAATCGTTGACTGAACGTACTACTTTGGAGGACTGTTTAGTATTGCTGAATGGAGCTATGTCATATATTGTAACTAGCTGTGCACCATGATCAGAAAGACCATTCTCAACAGGCTGAGCATTTATCTGGTTAAACTTATCTTGGTCTATAAAGAAGTTATCTATCAGTGAGCTGCTATCCTTTACCACCCGAGTAGGAAAATCAATAACGTGTGTCAAATTGAAAGAACCGAGTAATACTTCAAGGTCATTTTTCCTATTACCTTCTTTCAGAGAATCTACATTGAAGTCCCCACAAATAATAATTTGCTTCCCCCTGTCTGACAGATAGCACAACAAGGAGTCCAAATTTTTCAGAAATAGATGAAAATTTCCTGATGGGGACCTATATACAGTTACAATTACAAATGTGCCTTTATTTAATTTAAGCTCACAGGCACATGCTTCTATATGTTTCTCTACACAAAACTTTTTTGTTTATATACTTTTTGCACAATGATAACTTTTGACATATATGGCAACTCCTCCTTTCTCCATATTTTCTCTCATTACATGTGCAGAGAGCTTATAACCACTTACATTTACCTTATCCATATCAGTAACAATGTGATGCTCAGACAGGCATAGTATATCTGTTTCATTCTCAGCTTCTAAATCTTCTAAACAAACCAGAAGCTCATCTACTTTATTCTTTAAACTTCCAATATTTTGATGAAATATACTTATTATTTTTAATTATACTTTTATGAGAACCTTTCCTTATTCTAACATTTGCAGTACTCTCCTGTCTGAGTTTCTCATTGTGCTTAGGCCTAGTTCCTATACCACTGGTCACATGGTGTTCAGAGAGGCAGATTATGTCAACTGGGTTGGGTGACTTTAATTCATCAATGCAATTACCTAGGACTGAGATAAAACTTGGTGGAAATAAAATTTCTGGTGATTGGTGAAAATTTATAATTGATAGCTGTGATTGGTGATCCAATGTGCTAGAATTGTGCTGTTTAATTTCTTTCCTAAACTGAAGATTTGTTTCAATTCTGACCTCTCGTAGAACTTGACATCTTTCTGTCTTACCTATCCTAAAAAAGGTGCTGCTCCAACACCTGTAACCATTGGTATTTTACCATTCATGGCAGTGCCTCCCCCCCTTAAATTTCCTGCTATTACCCCAGCCAGTTTCCCCTTCCCTTTCCTGTTGAGATGTAGGCCGTGCCTGGTATAGTCCCACCTACTGAGATAATCAACAGGAACCATACCAATATGAGCCCCCGCACCCGACCCAAGCAGCCGTTCCAACTCCAAATTAACTCTCCCAACAGAAGAGTTCAAATGAGGCCGGTCATGGCGTCTCAGGACAGATACAAATTCAATATTGGTGTGTCTCGATGCCAACGCAATCTTCACCAGGTCACACTCTATACTGTACCCAGGATCTCTGTCGATGCTGTTCCCTGGCCCTCCCACAATAACCACGGTGTCTTCCCTGGTAAATCCTTTACAGAGTGAACCTAAATCCTCTGTCACTTGATCCAGACTAGCACTTGGTTTGAAAAAATTTGTGACCTGGTATTCTGGTCCTAATTCCTCCTGCAGAAGTTGGCCTACACCTCTGGCATGAGAACTGCCCAACAACAAAACTTTCTTCCTTTTCGATGACTTTCCTACATTCTTTTTCAATTTCCAATTGAAAGTTTGTTGTGTCCTGTCTACACCTACCTCTGCTTGAGGCTCATCAGTTTCTAACTGAAGCAACAGGTCAAACTTATTTTTGACATTCACCACAAAACTGTCAGACTTAGTTCTAGGCCTGTTCCTTCTGCTACCTGTTGCCACTTCCCACCTCTCTTTGCCCTTCTCCCTCCTTAACCTGTCCAGATCTTCCCTAGCCTGATCTAGCTCAGCCTGAAGGGCAGCAATTTTCCCCTCCTGTTCCACTATCTTCCTATCTCTGCTGCAAATCCTACATAACCACTGATGAGCCTGATCCACTTTCCCAGCACCCACGCCACTGCAGTCCCCCCAGTGAAAAAAACTACTGCATCCATCACACCAAACCCCGGAACTAACAATTCTATGGCAAGTCAGGCACTTCTCACTCATGGCAAAAATAATACTTTAGCTAGAATAAATCAATTAAATTACCGAAAATCAAAAAAGACGTTACAAGAATTAAGCCTATTCGCAAATGTATATAAGCAAGTTTCTGATTTAAAATTCCGCTGTTTTTCTGAGATCTGTATTAAAACAACGAAGGTATACGCTATTTATTATAATTTCACTCGATGGAATGAAAAAAGGACAATTAAATGAGATACTTTAACTTTGGTTCTCCAAAAACGTTACGAGAATTAGGCCTATAAACAAATGTATATAGGCAAGTTTCTGATATAAAGTTACGCTGTTTTTCTGAAATCTGTATTAAAACAATGAAGTTATACGCTATTTACGGTAGTTTACTTATTTGTTACCGAGAAACTAGTTAAATTACCGTGAAACAAGAAACAAACACGTTTACAAAATTTAAGCCTAAGCGCGACTTCGCAAAGTTACGATCTTTCCGTGTTTTCTGAAAAAATACGCAAAGAAAAGTCAAACCTTTAACGGCAAGACTAAACGATACACTAATGCACATATTTAATTTGTTGTCGGCGTTAAACTAAATTATATTCCTGTCTAAATCACAGAACCAGTAAATAAATAAATAAATCATTCTGTCTCATTATGACTGACAGTATGGCCACAGTTTTCTTTTTCATGGATTGTGTGGGCAAGCTGTAGCACCCACCACCCAAATAAAAGCTCATGTTGTTGAATGGTAGAGTGAAAATGGCTTAAATTTTTATGAAACAGAAGTGAGATGGCACAGTGGTAAGATGCTGGGCTCGTATTTGGGAGGACAGCAGTTCAAATCCCTGTCCAACTATCCACTTTAGTTTTTATAGGTTGTGTTGCACAACTTTGATAAATCATAGAAATAACATGTTGTAACCCATAGAACTGCTGTATAATTTATTTTTAATCATATGACTGGTTTCAGGCAGACAAATTTCCAGTACAAATTCTTGTTAACAACAGGTGTTTTATACATATAAAAAAACATTGTCAACAGTGTTATTAAGATAATCATCTATGAGGCAGGACTTAATCCTTTTTCTTGTCAGTTCAACCAATCACTTGATAGTGTGACATTGAAATGGAAAATGGAGAGGGTGAAAAATGAGTGATTTTTCTGGCAGTAGTATAATGGCAGATGCAAGACTAAATTCCATTTATGGCATAAAATATGTCTCGCCATTTAATGAATTGTTAGTGAAAATCTGTATTAATTAATCCCATTTTTATTTCAGCAACATTGTCGACATTGTGGACGCATCTTCTGTCCTTCATGTTTAACACATACTGTGTCAAGTGGACCTAACAACCGACCATCTAGAGTTTGTGATGTGTGCCATACTTTGCTTGTGAAGGATACTGCACCCTATTTCAGTACAGAGCCACCACATACTCCAGATTAACTTTGGAAAATATTATTCCTGGTGTATTTTAGATGTTAACAATTTTGTACATTGTATATATTACATGTCCTGATGTCTGTTGCAAGATTATTTTTGACATAACACTGTAAATCCCACTTGCCCTATACATACATACATGCATGCATGTAATGTTCCATTACATACATCTCTTTATTATCCACTTTATATTCTGTACTATGATTGTCTCATTACTTTTCTAGTCACTGTTAAGAGTTCCTTATAAAAGTGGAGTCTTTTTCTCAGTATGTGATAAATATATTTCTTTTTGATGATGGTGCTTGTTTGTAACACTTTGACGGGGTATGGTAATGGGCTGATGTAACGTAAAGCAGTTTGACACATCTACAATTCAAAGACATATTTTAGGAAATAAAAACTCAAATGTCTTAAACCATATAAAAGAAATGCATGTAGATGAATGGTATTTTTAACACAATGGGCATTTTACAGAGGATAACAATGTAAAAAACATGCAATTGCAGTACAATAAAGTATTCTAAAATTAAATAAAGTATGGTGACCATGTTCCGCCCATTGTAATAATAGTGTGTAACTTGTTTCTTCTGGTTTTCTTGTAAATATTAAATGATCATTCTTGTTTAATGGAAGTTTATAATGAAGTTGATATAGTTCGATATGTTTATGAAATTGTTTCGTAGAAATGATATTGTTGTGCAGACAAAGGGATTTCGTGTAAATAAACTTTTTTATTGGTATGTGTTGTTATGCATTTTACTACCAATTCTGTCATAAATTCCTACGGTATATGAGAAAATTTAAGGATGTGCCAGATTGCAGGACTTGCAAATGTGAGGATCTCTAATCCTGGCTCTGATCTCCTTCATTTCTTACAACACTTCAGTGGTTTATTTAACAAGTCCTGTCTTTATTTAAATTTCTATTGTGTCAGAGGAATGTGAGGACAGGAGATAAACTTAACTGAAAATTGAGCCAAATTATGCAGGGAATGTATTGGTATTGAATGCTGTATTTAATTTTTATTTACTGTGTTCATTTTATGGAGTTCAACTTTTAAACATTGCCTCATGTCTCACAGTTTAAGTACTTAATCAGTGTCAGGAGTTCTTCCTTATTCTCAGTTAATGATGTTTTCAGTGTAATTCGAGTCTTATCCATTAGCACGCGTAAGAAACGTGTATGGGGTGTATGGGCACAAAATCAAAGATGATGAATATTTATCAATTAAAGTCTATGGAATTCATGCTGTTTCATTGAAAACTGATATTTTGAGGCCATGGCTGTATGTAAAATACAATTCGATTCTCCCAAAGAAGAAAACTGCAGCCAACCATTATAAATAATGCTATTTACTTAGGAACAGTGATGTACGTAATTAAAATACCAGAAGGAAAAATATATTTATTACTCTACATTAAGGTTGTCTTTAGCACAAAAAGTGGTGCATAATGCTGCAACAAAAACCTTTGATAGCCTACCCAGTGATATAAAATGTCTGACAGCCACCAGAGTAAAAATTGAAAACAAACTAAAAAAAATTCTCTTTGACAACTCCATTTATTCTGTAGAAGAATTTCTATTACTGGAATGTGTAAAAGGTGTTAGGTAGGAATTATCAATTCACATCTGAAGATTTTATGAACTAACTAACTTAACAAATGTTCAGTATTAAAAATTAAGTTGCAATACGTATGTAAAATGATTTGTTCCATGTAATTACAATTTCAGGTGCAAAGGAACACAAAACTAACACACACACACACACACACACACACACACACACAAAAATTGAATAGTTTTTGCCACTTTGGAAGACTGTATACAAAATTGGCGATATCACAGGTAAACCGGTATTAAAAAATTTTACTCTGACATGTTATGATATCTACATTGATGAGACAGTGGGAAATTTACATTTCAGACCGGAAATCAGGTTCATGAAATTTTGTAAAAAAGCTGCATTGACTAATTCTACTCATTGACGAGATGATGTGGTGATTTGTATGTGTGTTTGTACATTTGTCTCTCTGTCCACAGCTCATGGTGTTAATCGTTAGTATCACTGGCTCTAGATCGCAGTGTCCCAGAATCAATTGCTGGCTGGGTCAGAGATTTTCTTCGTTTGGATACTGAGTGTTTGTGTAGTCCTAATCATTTTATCTCATCTTCGTCATAAACATGTGCAAGTTGCAAACATAGCGTCAAATAGAAAGACTTGTACCAGGCAGCCGAACAGCCATTGCCCAGTAATGCCATACTACTCCATCTTTTCTCCCTTTCAGTAGATTCATGAAGCTGCTTTTCTCAGTATGATTATTGATCACCTTAAAGTAATTGAATCAGCCATTTCAAAAATGTCTATCCCTACCACATTTCCAGTTTAGTTCAAAATCTGGAAATACTTGAAGAAATTCGCATTCCCTGTGAAAAGGTCATATCATCCTCAGTCCTATGTGAGTGATAGTAAGTCATTTTTCATGTGCTGCCAAAAAAAAAAAAAAGCTCAATCTCCTGCGATATGGCCTCTTTGGAGTCACTAGCTTTTATGTCGCGTATTGACCACAGCAAGTGCTGCGTGCTGAGGATATGTTTGTGTCGACAATTGACAGTGCTTCATTGTAGGTTTGTGTTACACTTTTGTTTACAATGAGTGAAAGTGATAGTGTCAGTGATTGTGAGGATGTAAAGAAAAGGAAAAAGGGTAGTTCAAGTCAATGTGATGGAATAAAAGGAGCAAAAGTCCAAGGGGAACAGCATGTGAGCTACAGTGGAAATGTATCAGCAAGTAAAATAGGACCTCACTGCAGGTAGGTGTGGTTACTGATGTCGAGCCTAGAACACAGTACCTATACCTTAGGTGATAATTGCCTTATTGGGCGATAATCATAGAAATCCTATCTTAATAAGTTTGTAACTGTTCCTTGAAAAATAGGCTGTTTGATCACAAGTTGGTTGATTATGTTGGTGTTTTCAGATGCCCGGTGTTTTCAGATGCCCAGTGTTTTCAGATGCCCAAGAAAGCATTTCAGGTCTCTGTCAGAGCAATCATAAATGCAAATATTCACACCTATGAATAGCTTTGCTGATAAAGATACACAGAATGGTTATTTACAAGGTCAAATTGATGTAAATCTGGTAAAAAGAGAAAGTAAGTCAAGTAATACAAATCCCAAACTGCGAATGGCTAATTTTCATTATCATGTGAGCAGTGATGGAAGACAAACACAAATTTCTAAAAATGTGTTCTTGAGTCTCCATGGAATAAGTGAGAAACATGTTCCTTGTTTAAATCATCTGCTACTGCTAGACAGCTCACTGGTTGACATGCAGGGCAAGTCGGAGGGTTCAAGACGGTAACGTAATCCCTGTAGAAGTATGTTGCCTGATTAAAGGTGATATTGACTCATTTCCTGTTCTTTAAGTCCATTGTTCGAACCACACACAAAAAAAGTTGGATATGAAGCAAATGCATGCATTGTTTAGACTGAGATATCTTTATGCTAAAGTGAACTACAAATTTTGTTTGAAATTCTTGAAGAAAAATTTTGATTACAAATTTGGAAAACTGCAGGTTGACACATGCTTGACATGTGAGGAACTGAACCAAAAAAATAAAAACCTGTATTTGAATGACAATGTGAAAAGAGTGGCTAAAGTGGAACTCATAGTTAAAGGTACATAAAAACAGAGCCAAGAAATTTTACCAAGAAAATTAATGTAATCAAGAAGGCCCAGGAAAACAATAGTGTAGGTGTCATTACTATCCACTACATGCAGAACAATCCACTACTGAATATTCCAGTGTAGGAAGTGTTTTATTACAGATAATTGTGTGTTTTAGAATTTCACCTTGCCAATTTACGGGATCATAAGGTAACATTTTTCTCATACCATGAAGGGCAGGCTTATAAATACCCAATGAAGTCTGCTCATTGCTAAACAAGTATTTTCAGGAAAATGTTGTCAAAGAGGCAAAAGAGCTACATATCTTCTCAAATGAATTCCCTGTCAAAATAAAAACAACACTGTGATCAGATATTTCTTAGCTGCAGCATTGTCTGGACAATTTGAGAAGATTATTCTTTAATTTCCAGAGGACAGTTACTGCTGCTTTGTGATAGGGCTTTTGCTGCAGCAAAGAAACTTACTCACAAGACTGATTCAATATACAGTCCAGATGAAGTCAACACACTAATACAGAGAACAAGTTCCACTCTCCAAGTTCATCCAGTGAAAACTAGTGACATAATTGATTTTAAGGCATGGTGGCCTAAACATTATAAAAAACTTGTCTTACCCAGGAAATCACTGGCCAAATTCCACGTGAACAGAAAGTGACCTCACAACTGTTGCAGCATATGGTGTGTGAATATTGTGCAAGTGACCTGGCTTGTTGAAAGCATACCAGTGGATAGAGAAGCCTGTGGGAGCCATGCCTGAATGCCTGAACTACCAAACACTTCTGCATAAAAAGGAAAACCTCCAATCAAATGGTTCAAATGGCTCTAATCACTATGGGACTTAACATCTGAGGTCATCAGTCCCCTAGACTTAGAACTACTTAAACCTAACTAACCTAAGGACATCACACACATCCATGCCCGAGGCAGGATTTGAACCTGCGACCGTAGCAGCAGCACAGTTCCAGACTGGAGCGCCTAGAACTGCTTGGCCACAGTGGACGGCCAAATGTCCAATGAATGTGACATTAGGAAACTGTTTAAGTACGTTCCAGACAATAAATTGGACTTCTACAATGATCTTTGTGAATGGCCTACAAATGCCCTGAATGAGCATGAAGAAGACTTTTGATGATTAACAGCTTTTCTGTTTTGTTCCATTCGAAACTTAAAAGAAAAAAACATACCAACATAAGGATCCTGCTGCAGTCTTTATTACTCACCCTTTTTTTAACACTTATTAACTTGACAGAGCTGCAAGGTATCAACGAATCATAGAATATTATTTTTAATAAAAACAATTTCACTCAAAAAGGCCACATCTTCGCATCAGCTGCTTGACCATAACATAGGTCATGTGGTGTTCTGGCAGAGTATTTTATAGCTACATTCTGTTAAATATCCTACACTATAGAGTAAATATAAACAAACACTTCTACTCTTCACGTTTGCAATCCTAATGGTTTTTTATTTCTCCTGAAAGTTTTATTTTTGTGGATACATGAATACATGGCCTTTTCAAAATGCCTGATTCAATTAGGAGTAACTTCAATTTGCTAGCTAATGATGAGGTGAATTTTACTTTTTACTGGAGGGGTACATATGGGATGTCTCAGAATTATGGAAAGAATGTTTGGAAAAGGTCTTGAACAGAATTCTAGACATCTGGCGCAATATGGGATTACCTTAGATATTATGACAACTAACCAGCATAATTTCTTCAGGTCATTCAGTATAAGTGCAAGACTCTTCACCAACCATGCACAAAGCCAAAAGGTTATTATTTGGATGTTAAAGAATTGTAAAGGAAACTAAAATCTGATTAAAGTTATGTCGTCTACCTAGTTAATTCATTGTTAATGAAGTGTGTGTAGCAATTTTTAGGGAAATTTGATCATATTATTAAATTCTGGATGAGCATATGTCAACAAAGATAGAGGTGGTTTGTAAAAAGTCTGCTGTGATTTATGAAGAAACGAAAGAAATTTGGCGGTTTAAACAAGTTAAAAAGACACAGATGGAGAAATAAAGCTACATTCCACTAATCAAGAACAGTTCATCTTTTGGCAATCATTCAGCTGCAGGAATCACTACAATTTTTTTTAAAAAAGTATGTGTTAATGACAGACTTTGCAGACTTAGAGGAAAGAAGAATAGTTAAAAATAATTTTGAATTGTAAACAACTATTAAAAACTACATTCAACTATGTTAAACAAAAAAATATACAAAATGTTGAAGGCATCTGGGTAGCACATCCTGTGTGCAGCTCTGAGCAACAGCCCTGCTTGTGGCAAAGCAAGCTGAGATATTCTTACTTCCCCCATTGTTATGGCATCTGCCTCCTTAAAATTCACTTTTTTCTTGACTAATTACCATTAACATATGTGAGTGTAACCTGCATTTCATAAAAGAGAAATGTTGGCCCTCAGTTTTAAGGAATATAACACCAGGTATAATTTTGTCCTTAGTTTTATGTATGTCATCAATTTCCTAATTTATTTGGGTGATGCCTAGTTAGTATCTTTCATTACAGAGTGAGATCAGTAATTATTTTGTAACTTAAATTCTGTTGTTGACTTATTAACAGATATTAATTATTAACGTCTGGAGGAATAACTAATAGTATTGTTAAAGGATCTATTTGGCTCTGTTCAAAAACATGTTAGCAAAGCCAGCCCTTAATTAATTCCAAACTAATTAACAGTTTTGTCAAAAGTTGTTTGCATAACAATATCTGTTAATTTCATCATTTAAACAAGTAATTCGGCTTAACCCTCAAAGTAGAAGAAACTGTTAAAAACGAAGTTTTTGATGTATTCAGTTAATTTAATGATTTATGTTTTAATTGTAATTTCTGTAAATTAAACATCAAACAATATATAGTTTCAGTGCCTATTATTGTGATGATATATAAGGGCCAGATTTTTGATCCTGAGACAGTCAGTCCATGGCTGAGTTTCAGACAAGGAACCCGTATTGGTTAGTTCAACAACAATGCATCCACTGTGAAATAAGTGTATTACGCTGTGTGCTGAAACAATGACAGTGTCTGTTCAATACGTACAATATTACACAGCAAGAACTGTGTGGTTAGGTTTTTACTGCCCGGAGATTTTCAACAGTAAACTATTGTAGCAGCATGTGGATGTTCGCCTACAAACTATTAATGAGGCTTATAGAAAATTAAACAACAGTGCACTGGCCATATAACTGTGTATTATTTGGGGGTTGTGAGCAGTGAAAGTAAACAACTGTAAAACACAAATGTGCACCTGTCGGCTACATCCTTTAAAGTAGTCAATGTTGAACTTCCATCCCCATTTTTCAGCCAGTATAGCAACGCAGTACATCGACACCAAGGACAATCAACGATGAAATAAAGCAGGCGAATGTCATGTTGTAACAAAACCTTCAGTTTCATCTGTTATCAAAAAAATAATGGATAGAAAGAGATTTGGAAACAATGAAGCAACTGCTTCTGTTTTATATATTACAAATCATGACATTTTTGATGAACTAATTACCGTAATAAGTTGATAAACTTACAAAATTCAAGAGCATAATGAAGAAAGAAATATCATTTGTGAAACATGGTGCTATTTATAAGAGAGAAGTTTTTTGATTTGCAAATTATAGCAGCTAAAAATTGTAAGAGAAACTAGTTTAAGGAGATTACACTCTCCATCGTACCATACTGAAAGCAAAGTCATTGGGATCTTGCTTTTTTTCTTTTCTGTGGGTACAGTAGGAAGTGTACAAAAATAATTAAAAACACCTGCACAAATTTACTGTAAGCACATTGTTCCCAAACTAGGAAAATTGTAAGTTAAACAATTTTATTTTAAAATGGATTCACTGAGACATTCTCACAAAACTTCACTTTAAAAATGAAAACAATATTATGAATGTATGCCCCAAATCATCAAAGGAAGTTTTGTGGAAATGGTACCACTGCAGAAGCAACCAGCAACAAAGAAAGTAATTTTATTACAGCACTGTACAGTTTAGTTTGTGACACTTTCCCAATTACTGGTGTATATAAAAATGTATGAAATTGTAAATTACGTCTGAAATGTTTACAAATAGCACTGAAGGCCCTGACAGTCCATTAATGTGATCAATTTATAACATGATAATTGTAAGTCAGCACCTGGTTACATTCCATGTAAAGATCTTTCCCAGTAGATGGAAAACAAGTCATTCCTAATATTAGTTCTAGGCGCGCAGTCCAGAACCGTGCGACTGCTACGGTCGCAGGTTCGAATCCTGCCTTGGGCATGGATGTGCGTGATGTCCTTAGGTTAGTTAGGTTTAAGCAGTTCTAAGTTCTAGGGGACTGATGACCTCAGCTGTTAAGTCCCATAGTGCTCAGAGCCATTTTTGAACCTAATATTACTTTTAGACATTATTTGAACTTTCTTTATCCGTTGCTAATTGAGTTAAGAGATTCATTATTATTTTCACTTTTAGAATTTTCCATTCATTATCACCATCTGACAAAGTAAATTGCCTCACAAATTTCTTTTAATATTCCAATAAATTAATTGGCAGAACTAGACCCCATTGATATTCCAATAAATACATTGATAAAAGAAATTAGTTTTGTCCTACCTTTTTTATGTTAATAACTCAGGTTAAGGTAACACCTCACAGAATAGTCAAGTTGTTGACAGGCACATAAACAAGACTGAAATCTTCAGTAGCATTTGGGCGAATCGTTTTCCGAGCTGGAGTGCACACACACACACACACACACACACACACACACACACACACACACACACACACCTATACTTTTACATTATGCTGGATGAATATATAATACCTGGATTGCAGATAGAAAGGGGTGAGTGGTGTGGTGAAGGGAGTGGGCAAGAGATGAGGAGTGGAGGGAAGACTTGGGAAGAATAACTAATAACTCGGAGGGAGGCAGCAGGTATTCAGAATAGAGATGCGTGAGGGAGAAGCAGAAAGTGCATGAGATGGGAATCTGACATATTGGCACCTGAGAGTGATGATGATGAGGAATAGTGCTTTGGAAAGGGGTGACAGAACACAGAAATAGGAGACCAGGTGATGAGAGTGGGTGGTGCAGGATGAGTGAAGTTGGGTCCTTGGACAGGCTGGAGGTAGGTGTGAGGCAGGGGGTTAGTTGAGACTGAGACTAGAAGGATTATTGGCAGGAAGGATGTGTTGCAAGGGTGATGCCCACCTACTTAGTTCAGAAAAGTTGGCGCTGGGAGAAAGGATCCATGTGGCACAGGTTGTGAAGCAGCCACTGAAATTGAACACATTGCACTGAACTGCGTTTTCCACCACTGGGTGGTCAACTCTGCTCATGGCCATAGTTTGGCTGTGGCTATTCGTTCAGTTGGACAGTTGTTGGTGGTCATGCCCACATAAAATGCTGCGCAGAAGTCGCAGCAGAGTTAGTATATGATAGCTGCTTTCACTGGTGGCCTGCCTCTGATGGGTAGGATAAACCTGTGATGGGACTGGAGGAAGATATGTTGGATGGGTAAAATGGACAGGTCTTGCATCGGAGCTTCCACAGGGATATGAATTACATGGCAAGAGGTTGGGAGTGAGTTTGGCTTATGGATGGACCAGGATAGTCCATAGATTTGTGGGCAACAGAATAACACTTCAGGAGGGGTGGGAAGAATTTTAAGATAGGATTTTCCTCATTTCGGTTCATTACAGAACCTTGGTGGGAGATGGGGGTAATCCATGTTTGTGAAGGACTTACTGTGACCATGAGTATATTGGGCAAAGGAATTCTTATCACTGCAGATGTGCTGTCCATGGGTGGTCAGACAATATTGAGACTTTTTTTGTTGTGGAAGGAATGACAGCTGTCAAAATGTGGGTACTGTTGATGATGAGTGTACTTTACATTGATGGAAGTGCGATGGAGCCATTGGAGAGGTGGTCAACATCCCAGGAAGGTGGCATGTTGACCTGGAGGAGTTGCCACATTCATCAGGAACTGTCATAAATTTAAGAACATAGACATTCATAAATTTTGCCTAGAACAGCATATGGAAGCATGTGCAACAGAATTAGATTTTCACAAAAAATCTTTCATAATATTAAGTGTATATCGAGCACCTGCAGGTAACTTTAATCTGTTTGTAAACCACCTTGAAGCTGTACTGGCCCATTTAACAACCAAAAACAAAGAAATAGTGGTTGCTGGTGATTTCAATGTAGATTTCCTTAAAGACTCTCCCAATAAGAACCTATTTGAGTTAGTAACACTATCATTCAACTTAATTCCCACAGTAAAGTTCCCCACTAGGATAACCACTTGCTCACAAACAGCCATTGATAATATCTTTATAGAAAAGTCAAATGAACAAAATTATATTACAAAACCAATAGTCAATGGCCTCTCAGACCATGACATGCAGTTCCTTCTGTTAAATGTTAATACTGAACAGGATATAAAATCTGTTAAATCTGAGCTCAAGAGGGTAATCAGTAAGCCAAAAATTGATTATTTTAGGACACTCCTCAGAGACATTCACTGGACTGATGTTTACAGTGCTCATGGCATGAATGAAAAATATAACATTTTTGCTAATAAAGTGCTTACCTTATTTGAACACTGCTTTCCCCCAAAACTTACCAAGGTTAGAGCAAAGTCTACAAAGAAGCCATGGATTACTCGAGGAATAGGGGTATCTTGTAAAACAAAAAGAAAACTGTATCTGTCAATCCGAAACATTTCCAATGTTGATGCTATAGCACATTATAAGAAATACTGCAAAATATTAAAGACTGTAATACGGATGTCAAAGCAAATATATTACAAGGAAAAGATAGTCATATCAGATAACAAAATAAAGACAATATGGGATATAGTGAAGGAGGAGACCGGTAGAACCAGACATGAAGAGGAACAAATAGCATTAAGAGTAAATGATGCATTGGTGACAGATGTGTATAGTGTTGCAGAACTTTTTAACAAACATTTTATAACTGTTACTGAAAAGATGGGGTTGTCAGGTTCGGTAGATGCTGCTATGGATTACCTTAGACCAGACATTTCAAGTAACTTCCATAATATGAATTTGACCCTCACTGCCCCAACAGAAATAATGTCCATCATAAAATCTTTAAAATCAAAAACATCTAGTGGGTATGATGAAATATCAACAAAGTTAATTAAAGAACGTGATTCTGAGCTAAGTAACATATTAAGCTATTTGTGTAACCAGTCGTTTATCAGTGGAATATTTCCCGAATGGCTGAAATATGCTGAAGTTAAGCCACTGTTTAAGAAGGGAGATAAAGAAATAGCATCAAATTTCCGTCCAATTTCACTGTTGCCAGCATTCTCAAAAATTTTCGAAAAAGTAATGTACAGTCGTCTTTATAACCATCTTATCTCAAATAACATACTGTCAAAGTCACAGTTTGGATTTCTAAAAGGTTCTGATATTGAGAAGGCTATCTACACTTACAGTGAAAATGTACTTAATTCATTAGACAAAAAATTGCAGGCAACTGGTATATTTTGTGATCTGTCAAAGGCATTTGACTGTGTAAATCACAATATCCTTTTAAGTAAACTAGAATATTATAGTGTAACAGGAAATGCTGCAAAATGGTTCAAATCTTATATCTCTGGCAGGAAACAAAGGGTGTTATTAGGAAAGAGACATGTATCAAGCTATCAGGCATCATCCAACTGGGAACTAATTACATGTGGGGTCCCACAAGGTTCCATTTTGGGGCCCTTACTTTTTCTTGTGTATATCAATGACCTTTCATCAGTAACATTACCAGATGCCAAGTTTGTTTTGTTTGCTGATGATACAAACATTGCAATAAATAGCAAATCAAGTGTAGTCTTAGAAAGATCAGCCAATAAAATATTTGTAGACATTAATCACTGGTTCCTAGCCAATTCTTTGTCACTAAACTTTGAAAAAACACACTACATGCAGTTCAGAACTTGTAAGGGGTGTCCCAAGAGTATATGTCTAACATATGATGACAAGAAGATAGAAGAAGTGGACGGTGTTAAATTCTTGGGATTACAGCTTGATAATAAATTCAACTGGGGGGAGCACACCACAGAACTGCTGAAGCGTCTTAACAAATCTCTGTTTGCAATGCGAATTTTGTCAGACATAGGGGATATAAAAATGAAAAAGCTGGCATACTATGCTTACTTTCATTCCATAATGTCATATGGGATTATTTTCTGGGGTAATTCATCAAGCCAAGCTAAAGTTTTCCGGGCACAAAAACGTGCAGTAAGAATTATATGTGGTGTGAACTCAAGAACATCCTGCAGAAGCCTGTTTAGGGAACTAGGGATACTAACTACAGCTTCCCAATATATTTATTCCTTAATGAAATTTGTCATTAAAAATATATCACTTTTTCAAACCAACAGCTTAATTCATGGAATCAATACTAGAAATAAGAATAATCTTCACAAGGATTTAAAGTCACTTAGTCTTGTACAAAAAGGTGTGCATTATTCAGGAACACACATTTTCAATAACTTGCCAGCAGCCATAAAAAGCTTAACAACCAATGAAATTCAGTTTAAGAGAAGCCTAAAGGATTTATTGGTGGCCAACTCCTTCTACTCCATTGATGAATTTCTGAGGAAAACCAACTGATTTGTATATAAGTACAACATAACTTCTGCACAATTTCAGTGCAGTAATGTGTTCACTGAAAATTTGTGTGTGTGTGTGTGTGTGTGTGTGTGTGTGTGTGTAAGTATAATCTAACTTCTGCACCATTTCAGTGCAGTAATGTGTTCATTGTAAATAAGTATTACAGTAGTTGTATTACATGTTTCTTACCTTATAAATAAATATAAAACTTTTTTATTTTAAATTCAGTGCAATAGTATTTGTAAAATGACTCTTAGTGTTCATTAAAAAATGACGATCATTCCACTTGGGACCTGTGGAATGGTACATTAGCTTATTTGTTTTAGTTTAAATATTTGTCATGTATTGTTGTTTTTCTGACATGTTCCACATCCTGGAGGACCTCCTCACTACGGATCAATTGGAATGAAAGTAAATCTAATCTAATCTAATCTAGCAAGGTGTGCAGTGGTTAGACACTGGGCTCATATGTGGGAGGATTATGGTTCAAATCCATGTTCAGCTATCCAAATTTAGATATTCCATGATTTCCCTAAATCGCTCCTGTCAAGTAAAGGGGTAGTTCCTTTGAAGGGGTACAGCTGACTTCCTTCCCTATCCGTGAAACAATCCAAACTTGTTCTCCATCTCTAATGATTTCAATGTCGATATGACATTAACCGTATCTTCCTTCCTTCCTTCCTTTTGAGCTGAGGAGGACCAAGTGAAGTGAATGAGAAAGTGTGTTGAGGCTCTTGAGGAATGAGCATAAGGTGCCTTGGCCCTCATTACAGATTATGAAGATAACATCAGTGAATCTGATCCAGACAAGAAGTTTGGGTTTTTGGAATTCTTAGGAGGTTTCTTCTAGGTGCCCCATAAAGAGATTGGTATAAGAAGGTTCCATTTGATTTCCCATGACTGTATCAGGGATTTGTTTGTATATCTTTCTGTGAAAGGAAAAGTTGTTTGTGTGAAGATGTAATTAGTTAATGCACAAGGAATGAGGTGGATTAGAAGGCAGAGGGTGTTGGAAGAGGTAATGTTCTTCGGCACCGGAGGTGCGTGCATATAGGGAGGTTACATGGGGGTGGGGGGATGCATGTGAAATAGGCGAGGCTGACTGAGAGTCAGTGAAGAGACTGGTATGTACCTTTAATCCTTTAATAATTAAAACATATTTAGCATATATTTCAAAAATAAAAGGTCAAAACCTATCTTCCTTTGTTATAAATAATACACTTCCACTACCAAATAAATTTAAGATGACCAGTTTTGAAAATCGGCGAAGTGGGACACATATTACCCATGAAACTAACTAGATCCATGTTCTTGGGTGTGGCTAGGGTTTGTAGGGCTAAATATTTAATTTTAGAATGATTTTAATAGGATGACAATTATGAAAAAAAGTATAACATGTCAGTACCAAAACACGTTTATTCTCCTGACAATGAAAAACATGAAAGATCACACAGAAGTTTTCAACATAACTTTTGAAGATGGCTCTGACATATCACACACTATTGTTTTCTTCATTCTATGACGTTTTCTGGGGCATATATGTCCCACTATAAATAAATTTTGTACAGATTAGCAGAATTAGAGTCATTCTCAATGGAGAGAATTCTTCTGAAGTAAGAGTGATTTCAGGTGTGCCACAGGGGAGTGTCATAGTGATGCTGTAGTATATCGAGAGGTTTTAACAATGGAAAATTGTACTGAAATGCAGGAGGATCTGCAACGAATTGACGTATGGTGCAGGGAATGGCAACTGAATCTCAATGTAGATAACTGTAATGTGCTGCGAATACACAGAAAGAAAGATCCCTTATCATTTAGCTACAATATAGCAGGTCAGCAACTGGAAGCAGTTAATTCCATAAATTATCTGAGAGTAGGCATTAAGAGTGATTTAAAATGGAATGACCATATAAAATTAATTGTCGGTAAAGCAGATGCCAGACTGAGATTCATCAGAAGAATCCTAAGGCAAATGCAGTCTGAAAACAAAGGAAGTAGGTTACAGTACACTTGTTCACCCACTGCTTGAATACTGTTCATCCTTGTGGGATCCGTACCAGATAGAGCTGATAGAAGCGATAGAGAAGATCCAACGGAGAGCAGTGCACTTTGTTACAGGATCATTTAGTAATCACAAAAGCGTTCCAGAGATGATAGATAAGCTCCAGTGGAAGACTCTGCAAGAGAGACGCTCAGTAGCTCGGTACGGGCTTTTGTTGAAGTTTCAAGAACATACCTTCACCGAGGAGTCAAGCAGTATATTGCTCCCTCCTACATATATCTCGCAAAGAGACCATGAGGACAAAATCAGAGAGATTAGAGCCCAGACAGAGGCATACCAACAATCTTTCTTTCCATGAACAATACGAGATTGGAATAGAAGGGAGAACCGATAGAGGTACTCAAGGTACCCTTCGCCACACACCATCAGGTGGCTTGCGGAGTATGGATGTAGATGTAGATGTAGAATTACTGAGATGTGTAGTAATTTTTCAAAACAATGTCTTTGATATATAAGAAAACACAATTATATATAAAAACAAAGATGAGGTGACTTACCGAACAAAAGCGCTGGCAGGTCGATAGACACACAAACAAACACAAACACACACACAAAATTCAAGCTTTCGCAACAAACTGTTGCCTCATCAGGAAAGAGGGAAGGAGAGGGGAAGACGAAAGGAAGTGGGTTTTAAGGGAGAGGGTAAGGAGTCATTCCAATCCCGGGAGCGGAAAGACTTACCTTAGGGGGAAAAAAGGACAGGTATACACTCGCACACACACACATATCCATCCACACATACAGACACAAGCAGACATGCTTGTGTCTGTATGTGTGGATGGATATGTGTGTGTGTGCGAGTGTATACCTGTCCTTTTTTCCCCCTAAGGTAAGTCTTTCCGCTCCCGGGATTGGAATGACTCCTTACCCTCTCCCTTAAAACCCACTTCCTTTCGTCTTCCCCTCTCCTTCCCTCTTTCCTGATGAGGCAACAGTTTGTTGCGAAAGCTTGAATTTTGTGTGTGTGTTTGTGTTTGTTTGTGTGTCTATCGACCTGCCAGCGCTTTTGTTCGGTAAGTCACCTCATCTTTGTTTTTATATATAATTTTTCCCACGTGGAATGTTTCCTTCCATTATATAGAAAACACAATTAGTTACTTCAGGCATTCTTGGAATGGATAAGATGGCAATTTGATCAGATTTACATGAAACAGAAACACTGTAAACACGTGCCACCCTGTCTGATAGCCCACAGCCTTCTATATAGCCACACCATAATCCACAGTATTTTGCTCCAAATTTTGAAAGCACCTCATTACATGCTAGCACCAGACAGATATGAGATATAGACATTCCAGTGGTCAGAACTTTATATTACTTTAGTGGGACATACATGTCCCATCAACCACAAAAGTGTTAATATGAGAGGTTAGGCTACGAGCAATTGGTCGGTTGACATAGTGGAGAGTCTTTTAGTGCCTGGACAATCAACAGGTTTTAATGAACAATATGCCAGTCCATAGCTTTTCTTTCTATTAGTTTTCAGTTTAATGAAACAACCAAATGAACTAGGTTCTGCAGCCATGTCAGCTATATAAATGTTTATCACTCTACTGGTTTGAGAGGCTTCACTTAATGTGAGACAACCAACTGACAAGTCTTCAACAGTTATGTACATTACATGATTTTTTTTTTACTCAGTCTCTGGGTTTGAGTGATTTCACTTACATATATTTACAACATTTTATCCTGCAGTAAGGCAACATGCTAGGGGCTGGACATGTGGGAGAACCACCGGCAGTTTCCTGCTGCAGCCAGAAGCACAGCCATTGCAAGGAGGAGGCATGGCTGTAGAGCAGTGCAACAGCCAGCTGTCACAGGCCATGCCGTCATGCCAGCTGCGCTCTTGGTGACTGCAGCAACATGGGGCTGACATGGAGTGTACAAGAACACACAGTCTGAGGGGGCTAGATTCGAATTGTTTGAATTAATGGACATTGTCACATCTTTACAGTAAAACATAATGTAAACAGTTGCTAAAATATAACAATGTTCCTTTCTTTTTCCTGTATCCCTAAGGGAACTTTAATGCTCGACTTGGTACCTCCAAGCTTCATTAATTATATGTTAATTGCATCTGGTACAACTTAAATCCAGCAATATTTTAGTCAGTTTAGAATGATGACAACAAGAATTACTTTATTCAGTACATATTTAAATGAAGATATATGTGTAATCCGTATTTCAACTTCGGCATATGTGAGATATCTTCACTTCACGTATCCCCAGGGATAGGGCTATCCCAGTTGTATACCACTACCTTAGTTCAAGTAATGGAAGTACTACAGACTGGTTTCATGTGAAAAGAAAGATTGAATAACTTAGTCAGTGTGCAAAACTACAATGGACTGTCAACTGTTTTCATATGGTTGCTCCCACTGACTGGTTTCACTTGTAACAAATGAAAGAATGATAATCCAACTGGTAATAAAACTACAACCACTTGAAACAATTATTTTCATTCAGTTGTTCCCATGACTATACCGTTTTTCGGTGGGTGGTAAAACCTGCTATAATGTGGTGTCCAGCATTGTTAGGTTTGTGGGTTTTGGGAAGTATGTAGCAAGTGTGTGTGTGTGGAGGGTCTTTGAATAAGAAGACTGATTCAGTGGAAAGATGCGGGATGGGCCTAAAGATTTGAGTATGGATTGGAGATCATGCTAGACTTCCAGTATGTTAGGTGAGAGAGGGTGGCAGTCAAAGTTGGATTGTGTTTCTGGTAGAGACCATGTTCGATGTTGTGATTGTGATAGCTTTGGTTAGACAAATTGGTAGCAAAATAGTGTTTCCACTGTAGGAATCAGTATAAGGAGAACATATCTTTGACGAATCTCACATGATTGAACTTGTGGGTGAGGTTTAAGGTGAAGTCTTTGGAGAGGATTGAGGTTTGTGGCAGATCACTTGATAACAGTGTTTTGTGTTTGTTTAGATTCTGAGTTTTGTGGGATATTGGGAGAGAATTTTGGGGATATGACAGATGTATAAGATCAGCAAGATTAAAACTGTGTGCCGGACTGAGACTCGAACTTGGGACCTTTGCCTTTTGCGGGCAAGTGGTAGAGAACTTGCCTGCGAAAGGCAAAGGTCTTGAGTTCAAGTCTTGGTCCGGTACACAGTTTTAATCTGCCAGTAAGTTTCATATCAGCACGCACTCTTCTGCAGAGCGAAACTTCATTCAAGGTTGGCAAGATAGGTTTGGATGCTATGAGGGTTTAAATTTTAACAGTTTCAGTTCTTTCTCAATACCACTGACACTAATATCTATTACACTCATGTTTTCAGTGATGTGGGAATTAAAATTGAGCAATACTCCTGAGTTTTCCTTTGTAAAGTAACATTTGAAAATGAAGTTAAGCATTTCTGCTTTTACTTGCTTTCTTCAGTTTCAGTTCCTGTCTCATCCATGAGTGACCAGGTGCTAACATTGGTGTCTCTAACAGCATTTCTTTGAGTTTTGTGAAAGATGTTTCCACAATATTCTGCTACAGTAGTTACTGAGGGTTGAAGCATACTCTCTTGATAGCCAGATGCATTTTATTCAGCATCTATCTATCTATAGCCTCCTGCTTTCTTTCACACCTGTTATGCACAAGTCTTTGTTTCTTTAGGAGTTTCTTTACATTGATTGTCTATCATGGAGGGTCCCTCCTACAACAAACTGTTCTACTGGGTACATAGCTATCCTGAACATGATCAACTATTCTTTTAAACTTGAGCCTAGTTCCTCTATATGCTACTGTCCTGAGCTAAAAGTTCAAGAGTTGCTCCTTGAGGTACGGCATTATTGCTTCTTTATCTAGTTTACTAAATATTCCTACTTGTTTTAGTTGCCCTTTGTACTTTGGTAATCATTGTTGCCACAACTGTCTAATGGTTACCAGCTTCAATGCAGACATCCTCAAAGGGGTTAGCTCTATCATGAATGGGGTTCTGAACCATCAATTCTGGGTAGTTTATGTTCCACAGGATTTCTTGTCACAGCTACCGTACCACTAACAAAACTGCAGTTATCGCATTTGATGGTTGGTTGATTAAGACTTCTACTGCCATATGCTTAGTGATGGATGTTTCACCGCCTGTGCAGGCCAGGTTACAGTGTTAGGTTTGAGGCTCTACTGTGGCCAAGTGGCAGTCAATGTGTTAAAATCTCCACTGATGATTACAGTATAATTTGGGAACTTGCACACTACTGTACTGTTGTTTTCTATAAAAGTTTTTGGTTACATCAGGAGGTGAGTCTGGTGGTCGATAGAAGAATCCTGTTATAATTTGATGCCCATCCCTGACATTGAGTCTTTACCAAACAATCTCACACGCAGCTTGAATTCCCATCTCAGTAGATTTGAGTGTCTTGCCTATATGGTAAATACTCCACCACCATTTTCAATTAACCTATTCTTTTGATATGTACTTAAATTTTCCCTAAGAATCTCACTGCTGTCAACTTCAAGTTTTAACCAGCTTTCTCAGTGGCCAACAGTGTTCTCCGCCACAGTGGCTATTCATTCGGGTGGACAACTGGTTGGTGGTCATTACCACATAAAAGACTGTGCAAAAGTTGGAGCTTGTTAATGATATGACTGGCTTCACAAATGGTCCTGCCTCTGGTCAGATAATATATGCCTGGGGACTGAAATAGCAGGTGCTTAGTGAGCAGTCCATTGCCCAGTATGCTGGATATTTTAATAATGCCTTGACAGACTGGCATTATCCTTCAAACTTAGTCTGCAAGCAAATCTCTCGTAACATTTCCACACCCACCTATATTCCGCCGACAAGCACCTCTGTGAACCAGCTGCAAAGGATCTAGGGATATTCACAGTAGTTTCTCAGTATATATACTCTCTTATGAAATTTGTTATTAACAACCAAACCCAATTCAAAAGTAATAGCAGTGTGCATAACTACAATATTAGGAGAAAGGATGTTGTTGTTGTGGTCTTCAAGTCCTGAGACCGGTTTGATGCAGCTCTCCATGCTACTCTAACCTGTGCAAGCTTCTTCATCTCCCAGTACCTACTGCAACCTACATCCTTCTGAATCTGCTTAGTGTATTGATCTCTTGGTCTCCCTCTACGATTTTTACCCTCCACGCTGCCCTCTAATGCTAAATTTGTGATCCCTTGATGCCTCAGAACATGTCCTACCAACCGATCCCTTCTTCTAGTCAAGTTGTGCCACAAACTTCTCTTCTCCCCAATCCTATTCAGTACCTCCTCATTAGTTACGTGATCTACCCACCTTATCTTCAGCATTCTTCTGTAGCACCACATTTCGAAAGCTTCTATTCTCTTCCTGTCCAAACTGGTTATCGTCCATGTTTCACTTCCATACATGGCTACACTCCATACAAATACTTTCAGAAACGACTCCCTGACACTTAAATCTATACTCAATGTCAACAAATTTCTCTTCTTCAGAAACGATTTCCTTGCCATTGCCAGTCTACATTTTATATCCTCTCTACTTCGACCATCATCAGTTATTTTACTTCCTAAATAGCAAAACTCCTTTACTAGTTTAAGTGTCTCATTTCCTAATCTAATCCCGTCAGCATCACCCGATTTAATTTGACTACATTCCATTATCCTCGTTTTGCTTTTGTTGATGTTCATCTTATATCCCCCTTTCAAGACACTGTCCATTCCGTTCAACTGCTCTTCCAAGTCCTTTGCTGTCTCTGACAGAATTACAATGTCATCGGCGAACCTCAAAGTTTTTATTTCTTCTCCATGGACTTTAATACCTACTCCGAATTTTTCTTTTGTTTCCTTTACTGCTTGCTCAATATACAGATTGAATAACATCGGGGAGAGGCTACAACCCTGTCTCACTCCTTTCCCAACCATTGCTTCCATTTCATGCCCCTCGACTCTTATAACTGCCATCTGGTTTCTGTAAAAATTGTAAATAGCCTTTCGCTCCCTGTATTTTACCCCTGCCACCTTCAGAATTTGAAAGAGAGTATTCCAGTTAACGTTGTCAAAAGCTTTCTCTAAGTCTACAAATGCTAGAAACATTGGTTTGCCTTTTCTTAATCTTTCTTCTAAGATAAGTCGTAAGGTTAGTATTGCCTCACGTGTTCCAACATTTCTACGGAATCCAAACTGATCTTCCCCGAGGTCCGCTTCTACCAGTTTTTCCATTTGTCTGTAAAGAATTCGCGTTAGTATTTTGCAGCTGTGACTTATTAAACTGATAGTTTGGTAATTTTCACATCTGTCAACACCTGCTTTCTTTGGGATTGGAATTATTATATTCTTCTTGAAGTCTGTGGGTATTTCGCCTGTCTCATACATCTTGCTCACCAGATGGTAGAGTTTTGTCATGACTGGCTCTCCCAAGGCCATCAGTAGTTCTAATGGAATGTTGTCTACTCCCGGGGCCTTGTTTCGACTCAGGTCTTTCAGTGCTCTGTCAAACTCTTCACGCAGTATCTTATCTCTCGTTTCATCTTCATCTACATCCTCTTCCATTTCCATAATATTGTCCTCAAGTACATCGCCCTTGTATAAACCCTCTATATACTCCTTCCACATTTCTGCCTTCCCTTCTTTGCTTAGAACTGGTTTGCCATCTGAGCTCTTGATATTCATACAAGTGGTTCTCTTCTCTCCAAAGGTCTCTTTAATTTTCCTGTAGGCAGTATCTATCTTACCCCTAGTGAGATAAGCCTCTACATCCTTACATTTGTCCTCTAGCCATCCCTGCTTAGCCATTTTGCACTTCCTGTCGATCTCATTTTTGAGACGTTTGTATTCCTTTTTGCCTGCTTCATTTACTGCATTTTTATATTTTCTCCTTTCATCAATTAAATTCAATATTTCTTCTGTTACCCAAGGATTTCTATTAGCCCTCGTCTTTTTACCTACTTGATCCTCTGCTGCCTTCACTACTTCATCCCTCAGAGCTACCCATTCTTCTTCTACTGTTCTTCTTTGCCCCATTCCTGTCAATTGTTCCCTTATGCTTTCCCTGAAACTCTGTACAACCTCTGGTTCTTTCAGTTTATCCAGGTCCCATCTCCTTAAATTCCCGCCTTTTTGCAGTTTCTTCAGTTTCAATCTGCAGTTCATAACCAATAGATTGTGGTCAGAATCCACATCTGCCCCTGGAAGTGTCTTACAATTTAAAACCTGGTTCCTAAATCTCTGTCTTACCATTATGTAATCTATCTGATACCTTTTAGTATAATGATCTTCACTATTCAAGATTAAATCTAACTTTGGCACAGAAAGGAGTGAATTATACTGGCACTAAAGTCTTTGGTCACTTTGGTCACTTACCAAATAGTATCAAAAGTCTGACAGATAACCAACAAGTATTTAAGAAGAAATTAAAAGAATTTCTGAATGACAACTCCTTCTACTCCATAGAGGAATTTTTAGATATAAATTAAAAAAAAGAAAAAATATTAAAAAAAAAAAAATAAAGTTGTTATATTAACTTAAGTATGTTGTTAAATTAACCTAATTATGTCATGTATTGGAAAATTTGACTCGTTCCACATCATTACGAAATATCGTATTCATGATTCATGGAACTAGTATTAATCTAATCTAATCTAATCTAATCTCTCATTACCCATTACCCAATATCATCCCAGACTGGAACAGTTTAACCATATACTTCACCAGGGTTTTTACTTCTTATCGTAACCATAAATGAGGTACGTTCTACCCACAATCCTTCCAATGTCTCCCAAAGTAGTGTTCTGCCACCCACCCCATCTACGAAATATCCTGGATCATCCTTATGCCACACATGCTTCTTATCTGTTGCCACATGGGCCATATCTCCGTGGAAGAGCCAGGTGCAAGACCTGACTCACCCACCAAGCACACGCTTTTCCTGTCCCGTCAGTCATATCTGTCGTGCCATAGGTAGTGCCTCCTATGGGTGCAGTAATATCATACACCAGCTCCACTGCATTTTATTTCACTGCCATGAGGGCATGACCACCAACCAGCTGTCCATTTAAATGAATGGTTTCCACTTCAATGACTGCTTCACAGACCATGCATCTGGATCCTCTCCCCTCATACCTTCTTCTCTGAACTACATACTAGGGTTGTCTAAAGAGTTCTTGGCCTGATAGGAACAATGAGAATTAATGTTATCAGAAACCTTTATTTTCCAACAGTCTCCTTTAAGACTAAACAATGAAAAGCCTAGGATAGAAGGACAACAAAATTATGAAAAACGTAGAGTGCAATGTTCTACACTCTAAGACAAAAAAAAAATGAAGCACCACAAAGGAATTATCTGAAGGGTACAGAAGTCAGTTGAATTACATGTACAGACAAACAAATGATTACAGTTTCTGTCAATCTGAGTGATTTAATCAAGAGAAAGAGCTTCACAAATTGAGCAAGTCAATAACATGTTGGCCGACCTCTGGCCCTCATGCAAGTAGTTATTCACCTGAGCATTGATTGATAGAGTTGTTGGATGTCTTCCTGAGAGATATCATCCCAAATTCTGCCCAGTGAACATGTTAGATCATGAAAATCCTCAGCTAGCTGGAGGGCACTGTCAAAACGCTCCAAACCTTCTCAGTTGGAGAGAGGTCTGGAGATTGGCAAGTACAAACACAATCAATGGAAACTCTCGCTGTGTGTGGATGGGCATTATCTTGCTTAAATGTAAGCCCAGGATGGCTTGCCATGAAGGGCAACAAAATGGGGCACAGAATATTGTCGATGTACTGGTGTGCTGTAAGAATGCTGTGGATGACAAACAAAGGGATCCTGCTATGAAATGAAATGATGCCTTGGATCATAGATTGGTATTCCATTGCTGTCCGGAGTGTTCCCATACATCTTTGCTGGTCATCAGGGCTCAGTTTGAAGTGGGACTCAGCAATGAAGACAATTCTAATCCAGTCAATGTGATTTCAGACTGAATGTGCCAGACACCATTTGCAAATGGGCTTGTCAGAGTACTGAGGTCAATGGTAGTCAGCGCAAGGGACACCTTGAGTTCAGCCCTCTTTCTGTGAGCCACCTATTATTGCTCCATGGTCACTGAAGCTCCACATGCACATCGGTTTGACAATAATGAAAAATCTGGGGCTCTGAGTGCCTCTCTGATGATAGCTCAGCCCTGACATTGTGTCATCTCTGTAGGTGGACCACTTCCTTCTTGATGCTGTGTTCGGCTGTGGTTCACCCATTCCCACCAACATCATAGAATGGTGGCATTAATCCTATTCAAATGTTGAGTGATTCAGCGACTACTCCATCCGGCTTGTTTGAGTTAAACTACACGTCCTCTCTCAAATGCGGACATCTGTATGTATTGTTTACACACCTATCTGTGAGGCACATTTACTGTCTAGCTGAATGCATGGAATGAAATTTGTAAATACTTTATGCCCGAGTATCAGAATGTCCCATGTTTACTATTCTTGTCAGCTGCACAGTGAAATTGTGTTGCAGTGTCACACATTCAACCATCAGCTGCCAAAGTCTATAATTTTGTATTTTCTGCCCATACCTGTATGAATATCAGTTTGTGACCAATTTTCATACCTCCTTTGTGGTGCATTTTTTTTTTTTTTCACCAACACACTCACTAGTCTTTCTTCCTATTTCAACTTCTCTCCTTTACAGTCCCTGAGCCCCAAGCCTCCTGACTGCTCCTAGTGGGACCCACAGCTCTTTTGTGGGTGTGTGTGTGTGTGTGTGTGTGTGTGTGTGTGTGTGTGTGTGTGTGTGTGTAGTGTGCAAGAGCACCCCTAGCGATTGCAGCCTTTCTTCTCTCCTAGGCTGCATTCCCTTCCCAATATCCACTGCTTCCCATCCTAGTGCCTCCCCCTCCTCTCCCCATCTTTCTCCCTTGGTGTTTCCCTTTATAATGATCATGCTGTTCCTTCAGCTCCGCTATTCCTTTTTGGTCTTGTGTTTCCATTCTCACTCTCCCTACTTCCCCCCCCCCCTCCCCCCCCCCCCCCCCCCCCCAGCCCTGGAGTTTTGACCTCCCTTTCTAAATTCTGTTTCCATAGTGTGAGCCATTTGGGGAAGAGCTCATTCCTAGCATCTGAAGTGAGGGTTCCTCTCCTGTCCCCTCCTCCCCCATTCCTTCCCCACCACAGCCCCCCCCCACCCCCACCCACATCACCAGCACGTGTAGGCAGTCCGTGTGGTAGGGCTGTTGTATACCCATCTGGCTAATTCCCCTGACAACACAGCAGGGATCACACTTAAAGTATATGAACTGTCACCACCTCTTGTATGCCTTGGAGTGGTTGCTCATCTTTTTTGGGCTTTGTACCTCATGGCAGGAACCATTTGACCAAGTAGCCCTTTGCTCTTACTGTGCCTGGGTTGTACCTGGGCAGATGCTCTGCACAAGAAATATGCTGAGGTCCATACTTCTGGCTACTCTTCTGCAGCCACTTCTTCAGACAGGAACTGTTCTCTCTCTCTGCTTCTACTTTTGCTTCCTTGGTCTTTCCCTCCCTGGCCACCCCCTGAGAGGAGGGTCAGGCCCAACAGCTTGGTTTGTTCTAGGGAGATGACGAGACTTTCGCCACTACCAAACCTCTCAGTTTTGTAGAACATATTGAAGACAAGTTTGGTGAAGTTGACTCACTTCGTAAGATGTGATCTGATTAGAACTTAGAAACCCTTCTACCAGATAATCGGCTTCCCTTCATGCTTGTGAGCACTTTGGAGACATCCCAGTGAGATTTACTCCTCACCACTCCTTAAATATGACACATGGTATTATTTCTCACAAAGACTCCTCCTTTAGTATGATGAGGAACTAATCTGGAACAGTGCGGTGTTCATTTTGTTCGGCGAGTCGAGAGATCCTAAAGACGATTCCATTGACATCGGCACTTTCATCCTGCCTTTTGAGGGGGTAACCTTCCACAAAAAGTCAAGGTATGGTCTATCACTGTGACATGAAGCCCTTTGTGCCACCTCCCATGTGCTGTTTGCAGTGTCTCCATTTTACATGCCTTCACAGTGTGAGACGAATCCTGTTTGTGATGACTGTGGCTGCCCTCTCCACATGGGGCGTCCTTGCATCCCATCGGGCAAGTGCATGAACTGTTCTAGCCCACTCCACATTCTCCTCTCTTGCCAGATTGCTCTATCTATAAAAAGGAAAGGAAGATTCAGGAATTCAAAACCCTTGACTGTCTATCCTGCTGTGAGACCCAACAGAAATTTGACTATCTCTACCCAGCATCAATATCTATCTTTGCTTCTATTGCATCCTTTCCTCCTCCTCCTCCTCCACCTCCTCCTTTTTCATCCTTACTCCTGTCCTGCCCCTTCCCTTTCCTCTTCCCTGGTGGTCCCCATACCCTAACCTCATGGAACTACCCCTTCTCCTCAGCCAGAGAATAAATTCTCTTCTCCACCACCCACAGTGATAGAGCTCTCTCTAGGAACTCTCCTCCCCTGTGTGTCCAGGACAAGAAGCCTGTTACTTTGAGTTGGATATGGGACCCATGCATTGTGGCTTTGAGGCTGGTTGTTCTCTTTTGGATCCCAATATTCCTGCGGCTTGCTCTCTTCACAACCACACCTCCTCTCGTCCTCTGAAAGACACAAAGAGGATGCATAAGTCTTGGGATGAGACTCCCCTGACATCCCAGAGAGTGCTCCCACTCCCTATCAATCAGGGTCTGATCTTACATTCATGGATGTCAATCTGTCCTTACCTGTGACAGAAACTGTCTCAGCACAATGACCAATTACTCATTCTGGCCTGTTCGACCTTCCATCCAGCCTCTTGTACTACTTCCCACCAATGGAAATGTAATGGTTGCTATTTTCACCTTCTGGAATAGCAGTCTCTTCTTGCCCTCTACTCTGTAGCTTGTGTTGCATTGCAGGTATCTTGTTTTATGGATACCCTTTCATGATTTCCAAGCCTTCTGCTGGAACCAGGTCAGCCCTTTGCGAGCCTCTGGTGGTGACTTTACGTTGGTCCAAATGGACTTTACTGGAAGCAGTGGCCATTTGGATCCATTTAGTCTCCACAGTAACAATATGCAGTCTATATCTGCTCCCAGATTGGCCTCCTACACTTCCTGCTCTTCTTGCCATGTTCCTTCTCCTAGGGGATTTAAACGCTCATTACCCTCTGTGGGGTGCTACTGCGACCGCTGATGGGGCAGGATAGTTGAAGACATGCTGGCAGAAATTGAACTCTGCCTCCTCAATAATGGAGTGCCCTGTACAGGATGGGTGGATGGGACAGCGGTGGGCATTTTGGAAAGAGCAGGACAAAGTTTCTTCTGTCAGGCCATTTATTGGCAAAAGCTATGCTATAGGGAATACACTGTCGGGCCAAGGGAGGTGAGCATGAGCCAGAAGGTAAAGTATGGCGAAGGTTGGTGTCCGTGAAAACTAAGTCCACAGTGCCGCAGCACTGGGAGAAGCGGAAGATGTTCACAACTACAGGGCGTGCGTTCGACTCGCAGAAGAGCAAGAAAAACAAGAGAGTGGGCCCAGCGATGGGCGGCCAGGTATATTCGACAAACCACGCAGCTTCATCCACCCTGATTGGTCAGGTTCAAGAAAACCGTGTGGGCAGTATAGAACTTTCGAGAGCGCATAGCGTACCCTTGTCAGCACACAAGGGAGGCGCGTAGTCAGGGTGCCCTTCCTTGGTGCTGACTTCCTGTTGCTAGACTGTGGGATGAAAGAATTTACAGGCAGCTGACACTGCTGGCTGTGGCTTGGCCATAATGGAAAAATGAAGTTACCACTGGGAGCTAATAAAATAAATTAAAATTTTCCTACCGATTGGCTCATCCTTTGCACTTCTCCTCCTTCCGTAGGAGTGGAGAATGTATGTGAATTTGCTCAATGTAATTATTATTTAAATGTAAACAATTTTAGTTCACAAAATGTAGTAGATGTTATTTGACTTAATGGTTCCCACAGAAGACAGCAGGAGCCTTAACCTATGGGAGAGTGTAGGGACTCTAGAGACCTCCTAGGGGTCACAAAAGGACTTACGCATGTCAACAATATTATGTGTTTACAAGAATCATCATAAAACATCAAAACATCATAAAACATCAAAACAAAATTACATTAATGAAATACATGAGAACAAAACGTAAAAGCTGGAATGAGGCAAACATGCCAAGTGTTCTTGTTGTTAGGATGAAGTAAAAGTGTCTTTTTTGCTTAAATAAATTGGAAATGTGAACATATCACCACTGATGAGTCACTGCGGGAGCGAGTGGCATGAGGTGGTGTGGTGTGTTGTCCTTAGCAGGCAGTGCGCAAGCTGCCGGTGGGAAGGAGCGTGGCAGTACAGGGGGGTTTGAGGGGAGATTCACACATTCCAAACACATTTAAAAAAGGAGTTATCACTAAGGGAACACTTCACTATGCTACACTAGTTTTTCCACATTAGTTGATATCACAATTGCACTCTTAAAACTAAGGGAGAGCACATGCCTGATAGGTTTTCTGCTTAGTTGCTTAGTGTTTTTGAGTTATGGGCGAGTTATGGGCAATATTCACCCTGAGGCTGGGGTTCCTGTGGCGCTGGGTATAATGGTTGTGTATAGTATAGTGGCTGTTTGCCATTCATTTAAGTGTGCTAAGAGGCGATCATAAGAAATTTGCCCTTTTTCATATTTTAAGAGGTCATCAATTGACACTAAGAGGTGGTAATTTGATACATTATACAGAACCGGCAAGTTAGCTGACAGAGGGACCATGAAAGAACTTTTGGATAGAAAAAATGTAGGTAAATGGGTGTGAACACTAAGTGAGTAAGCCATGGTGGTGTGAAACGTTGTAATCGGTGTTCCAACAGCAACCGTTTGCTAAAGATCTGCGCAGAGTCTACGTCAGAGTAGTAGCTGGCTGCAAGGCCGATTCTCGTGCTACGTCAGAAAGGTGAACGGCAGATAACTTCAGGGCCATGCTATGTCAGAGCAGCACGTGGTAGCCGAGAAGCGGAGCCGAAGCGGCTGCTACTGTCAAATGTGGCGTGCGCTGCGCAGGAAGCAACCGTCAGGTTTAAGAGTGAGAGGGAGATGAAGCTTACCGATGCTGTTTACTGTGCTGTCTGTATTTTACACTCTATCCACACGTTCTTGGGCTCCTGCACCTGATGAGCGTATTTATGTGCTTCAAAGTGCAGAGTGAAAAATATTAATGTCACAAAAGTGGTATAATATTACTGAATGAGAAAGATCGATGAGCACAACACAATGCTGCACAAAAGAATGAACAGTTATGAATATAAATGCCACAAAAAGGGGTATAGCATTACTGAATAAAGGGGAATAGATGTGCATAATCAATACGGTTTATTCAACGATGACTAGAAAAACAGTAATTATGGCGCTATGTCAGAGCAGCAGGCGACAGAAGTGAGATTACGCGTGACATCATACTAGATGCGTTTTTAAAGGGGGTTCTGTTTAAAATTACATTATGCCATAGTAAATTAGTTCACAAGTGACAGATATGTCACAACCCCGTAACAAAGGTCCTATGAAATTCATTTTAGCCTAAACATAATTGACACATAACATGGAAATATAAAAGTAAGCTCCACAAGTATCATATTAAATTGCTGCATATACCATATCAATAAGTAAACAAAGTTAAAAGCGTCTTTGGGCTGACCATCCAAGTGTAATAACGTTCACATTATGAGAAGAAGTTTCTCATGCATCAATATATTTGTTAAATATCATAAAGTGAAAATGACAAAGAAAAGTGACCCCAGGTTGGTGCAGATGGGGCATAGACTGTGTCGTTGGATGTCAACGCTGTTGCTAATGAGAGGAGAAAAACAAAACTCGATGAGGAGCTAGAGACTTCCATAGTGGAAACAGAAAGCGTAAGTAATTGGATTAGAAAAGACTAAATTGAGCGTAATTTCTGAAGGACTTTTCCTTTATGAAGGAATAGTGCATAGCGCATCATTGACATGACGGTATCGCGTACTTAACTGTGTACATGACAAAGTTGCGATTCCAAGATAGCTGCTACCTAATTCTTCAAACTCGACATCTCTAACATAAAAAAACTTTACTGTGCGACCAAATTCGCCGTCCTTATGACTCCGTAGTGCTGGCCTCATCGGGCCAAGCTAGTTGCTTAAAACTCCATCTATCCTTGGGTATACCGCTGTGTCCCGAGACATGTCATACAGTTAAGTGCTACTACTTCTGTAGTCGGTATTCCTTCAGAAAATACAATGAAAAATAGTATCAAAGAAAGCTCAAGTTTTGAACTGAGATTTCCACTTACTGCGGGCTAGACATGGTTCACGTCTGATAGTGCCTGATCAGCTGTCGTCAGAGAGCATGGAACACTGTTCACATGAACTCTTCTTCAACATGAAAGATTAAGGCCTAACTGTGTTAGTCCACATGGATTGAATAGTTTTGTGTTGGAATACGCCCAGATAATAGACTCCAAAAGGTGTTGTACAAAGTTGACAGATGAAAGTAGGTAGGATGGTCTAGGCCGCGAAACCGAAATGTGAAGGAACGACTTTAGACAACTAAAAGTCCGCGAGGGTGCCAGCCACGCCATGTCAGGTATGTGCCCTCGCAGGTTGGTTCTCTTGTTCATGCAACAGATTAGGTATATGGCCAAAGCTTGCTCGTTCTGTGAGCGTGATTTACTTTGTTTACGTTACCTATCATATGGGTAGGTATGTGGCACGTCCCTCCAGATAAACATTCAAATACAAATGAAGATAAAACATGGTTACATCCTAAATTACCCTTCCAAAATAAACAAATCATATATACTAAAATGGTATCTGTTCATTTGGACATGTCCGAAAGAACAGATACCATCTTAGTATATATATAGTTAAGGCTCACCGGCCACTTGACCATCTTCTTCTTCTGTGTGAATGCACAAACAGTGCCCGAACTCTTACGGGAATCGGCAATGCTCCACGAGTAATGAGTATAATGGGGGGGGGGGCACTACGAATGTAGTGCGGGACAATACGTTGAGAATGTGGGTTTTACAGGAGGCGAGCCAGAGATAAATCCCTGCAGTCACGATATCCTCTGTGTCCTCGGTGGCTCAGATGTATAGTGTGTCTGCCATGTAAGCAGGAGATCCCGGGTTCGAGTCCCGGTTGGGGCACACATTTTCATCTGTCCCCATTGATGTATGTCAACGCCTATAAGCAGCTAAGGGTGTTCATTTCATTGTAATTTCATTCTAACGAGCTGCATGGTCACCGATGGTATCTGTTTTTTCGGACATGTCCGAAAGAAGATATATCATCTTAGTATATATATAGTTAAGGTCAACAGCCACTTGACCATCTTCACTTCTGTGCGAATGCACAAACAGTGCCCGAACTCTTACGGGAATCGGCAACTCGCTGCGAGTAATGAGTATAATGGGCGGGGGCACTACGAATGTAGTGCGGGGCAATACGTTGAGAACGTGGGTTTCGCAGGAGGTGTGCCAGAGATAAATCCCTGCAGTCACGATATCCTCTGTGTCCTCGGTGGCTCAGATGGATAGAGTGTCTGCCATGTAAGCAGGAGATCACGGGTTCGAGTCCCGGTCGGGGCACACATTTTCATCTGTCCCCGTTGATGTATGTCAACGCCTGTAAGCAGCTAAGGGTGTTCATTTCATTGAAATTTCATAAATAAATCAGTCAGGTAGCAGCAGCAGACCGAGACAGACCCAGCAACAGGCAAGTAACCGCTTTTGTGTCATTTACGAGTTCCTAAACAGGAGCGAATTTTGTCATCATCTGTATGCTTTAATAGTTCAGTTTCTTGAGTTTCTGCGTGTAAATTTAATATCTAATAGCAACAGTTGTCGCGTTTTTCGTTTGTGTCGGAAAGTAAACCGATTTTCTGACATATTACAAATTCCAAATCTGGGTCAAATTATTTAGTTTCACCTGAGTGCTTCGGTACTTAGGTCTTTGAATATCTGTGAATTACTAGACACAGTTCGTGCGTTTTCGTCAGGGTCTACAGTAGAGTTGTGCGGCACATGCCGATAGTCCGTTTATCTGCATAGTTTAGTTTTCCATGGTCTTTAGTCTAAGGCCTCCCCAGTTTGTCAGACAAACAGGTTCCAAGTGCTGTCTGTGGCTGACACTGTCAATGAGACAGATGCTGTCGCCTGTCCTGTTTCAGAGCCTACAAGATCCGGGAAATTGCAGAGGGTGGGATTATTAGTAGTTGGGAGCTCCAACGTTAGGCATGTTACGGGGCCCCTTAGGGACTTGGCTGACCAGAAGGGTAAGAAATCCAATGCGCACTCCATGCGCATAGCGGGTGGAGTCATTCCAGATGTGGAAAGGATCCTTCCGGATGCCATGAAGAGCACTGCAGGTGATGGCTCATGTCGGTACCAATGAAGTGTGTCACTATGGAACAGAAGAGATTCTCTGTGGCTTCGAGTGGCTAAGGCTAACAGAAGTGGCAAAGGCTGCCAGTCTTGCTTGCAATATGAAAGCAGAGCTGACCATTTGCAGCATAGTCGACAGGACCGACTGTGGACTTCTAGTACAGAGCCAAGTGGAGGGTCTGAATCAGAGGCTCACAGTTCTGCAACTGTGTAGGCTGCAGATTCCTCGACTTGTGCCAAAGGGTGGTTGGGTTTCGCGCTCCACTGAATAGTTCAGGTGTCCACTATACGCAGGAGGCAGCTACATGGGTAGCAGGGTCTGTGTGGTGTGGACTGGGCGCTGTTTTAGGTTAGAGGGTCTCGGGAAAACACAAGAAGGGCTTCAGTCGCAAAGGGTACAGGCTGAACACAGGAAAAACGTAGGTACAGGAACCATTAGTATAACAATTGTAAATTGTTGTAGCTGTGTTGGGAAAGTACCAGAGTTCCAATGCTAATAGAAAGCACTGATGCTCAAATCGTTATAGGCACTGAAAGCTGGCTAAAGCCGGGTATAAGCTCAGCTGAAATTTTTGCAAAGAAGCTAACGGTGTTCCGAAAGGAAAGCCTAAACACGGTTGGTGGTGGCGTGTTTGCTGCTGTCAGTAGTTTAGCTTGTCGTGAAATTGAAGTTGATACTTCCTGTGAGTTAGTATGGGCAGAGGTCATTGTTGGCAACCGGAATACAATAATAATTGGATCCTTTTACCGACATCCCAATTCAGATGATACAGTTGCTGAAAGGTTCAAAGAAAACTTGAGTTTGATTTCAAACACGTACCCGACGCATACGATAATAGTTGGTGGTGACTTTAATTTACCCTCAATGTGTTGGCGAAAATACATGTTTAATTCCGAAGGTACGCATAAAATATCATCCGAAATTGTGCTAAACGCATTCTCTGAAAATTATTTCGAGCAGTTAGTTCATGAGCCCACGCGAATAGTAAACGCTTGTGAAAACACACTTGACCTCTTAGCAACAAATAATCCCGAGTTAATAACGAGCATCAAAACCGATTCAAGGATTAGTGAACACAGGGTTTTCGTAGCGAGACTGAATATTGTAATCCCCAAATCCTATAAAAATTAAGCGAAAAATATACCTATTCAAAAAAGCAGATAAAAATTCACTTGACGCCTTCCTGCGAGACAATCTCTACTCATTCCAAATGAATAATATAAGTGTAGATCAGATGTGGCTTAAATTCAAAGAAATAGTATCAACAGCAATTGAGAGGTTTATACCAAATAAATTAACAAACGACGGAGCTGATCCTCCTTGGTACACAAAACGGGTTAGAACACTGTTGCAGAAACAACGATACAAACATCCGAAATTTAAACCAACGAAAAATCCCAAGATTGGCGATCTTTCACAGAAGCTTGCAATTTAGCGCCGACTTCAGTGCGAGATACCTATAACAGTTTCCTCAACGAAACTTTGTCTCGAAAGCTGGCAGAAAATCCAAAGACATTCTGGTCGTATGTAAACAATGATCTCCATACTGTATAGAGATCACTGTATGTAAAGTTAACGTCGATATGCAGCAGGATTTTAGAACATATATTGTGTTCGAACATTATGAAGTACCTCAAAGAAAACGGTCTATTGACACACAGTCAACATGGGTTTAGAAAACATCACCCTTGTGAAACACAACTAGCTCTTTATTCACATGAAGTCTCTCAGGAATTTCCTGGAATGGTGATACCGTCACCAGTTTGGACCCTATCACTGAGAATTTTGCTCAGGCCTGTGTTGGTCCACTATACATCCACATTCCATCTTCTCTAACACTGTCTGGAATGGCTCCCATTATCTTTCGTTCCCCACAGCCTGGAGCCTTATAACGCCTTGTTTAGTGATTGTTGGTTCACCAGCACCCTTGCTTTCTGCCCTGACATGGCCCCTGGACCAGACCAGGCGCACAATCAAGTGTTTCAACACTTATCTATGGCTAGCCAACGTTGTATACTTGCCCTTACTAACAGTCTCTGGAGCGAAGGTAAATTCTCTTTTCAATGGTGAGAAAGTGTCGTTATTCCACTTTGGAAATTGGGTAAACCACCTCTTGAGATGGACAGATATCGTCCAATCAGTTTAACCAATGTTCTCTGCAAGTTACTTGAATGTATGGTGAGTCAAAGGCTGTAATGGATCCTTGAATCCTGGGACCTTTTGGCTTTGACCCAAGGTGATTTTTGCTGAGGCCACTTCACAGCAGATAATGTAGTCCACCTGGAGTCTGCTATCCAAACGGCTTTTGCCCACTGTCAACACTTTGTTGTAGTCTTCTTTGATCTGCCTAAAGCTTATGATACCACATGGCGCCAACCTGTCCTTGTCACCTTACACGAGTGTGGCCGCCATGGTCTGCTCCCGAGTTTCTGAGTTTTATCTGGAACTTTCTTTCATGATCCACTTTTCTGGTACAGGTTGGTGCCTCCTGTGGCACCTCTCATCTGCAGGAGAGTGGTTTTCCAGAGGGGCTTTGAGTGTCTCTGTCTTTTTTGTGGCTATCAATGGTCTGGTGGTGGCTATGGGGCCTACGGTGTCTCCCTCTTTGCATGCTGATGATCTGTGCACTTATTTTCTTCATCCACAATGTATGTTGCTTAATGCAGACTGCAGGGAGCAATACACCAAGCGTAGTCTTGTGCTCTTGCCCATGACTTTCAGTTTTTGGTTGCCAAGGCCTGTGTCATACATTTCTATCATTGCTGCTTAGTCCATCCCCATCTGGATCTGTATTTTCATGGTCAGTCCCTCAATGTAGTGGACTCTCATTATCTTTTAGGACTGGTCTTTATTGCCCAACTGACATGGCTTCCCCATCTTCATCAATTAAAGCAGTCATGGTGGTTGCAGCTCAGTGCTCTCCAGTGCCTCAGCAACACCTAGTGGGACATGGACTGCTTTACTCTGATACACATCTACACAGCATTGATCCAGTGCAATCTAGATTACGGAGTCTCACATAAAGGTCAGTATCACCTCCAACATTACAGGTGCTGGACCTGATACGCCATAGTGGGGTACTAACGCAACTGGTGCCTGACAATTGAGCCCCATGATCAGCCTCCTAGCAGGGGCAGGGCTTCTGCTGTTGCAGATTCTGCACCAACAACAGAAGATGTTACTGCATCCGTTGCTCCCATAGCACTCAAACTACTGTCTCCTCTTTTCAGATATGGAGGTACACTTCCCACAACAGAGGCTAGGTTTGAGGTTACCATTGCCATTCACATTTGCTCCCTTTTTTCTTAACTCCAGCTTTCCCCTCTACCAGCTCTTCTCCATGTCCACTAGTGTACACCTCTGTGTGCATCCCATGTTAACAGCTCTGGTTTGACCCATCACAAGAGCCAAAAGACTCGGCTCATCCTGAGGCCCTCTGCTGTCAATTTTTCTCCATTTTCAGCGTGTCTTGGAGTTCAGAAACCGTCTATACCAGTGGCTCAATGGCTGCTTGTCACACTGGCTTTGCTTACATTCATGCAGGATGTGTGGAACTCCACTCATTGCTGGATGGCTCCAGTGTTTTCACTGTGGAGTTGGTAGCTACCTCTCGTGCTCTTGAGCATAACTGTTCCTGCACTGGTGAGTCCTTCTTCATTTGTAGTGACTCTTTGAGAAGTTTAAGAGCTCTTGACCAGTGTTACCCTTGCCATCCCTTGGTCCTGACTACTCAGAATTCCCTTTTTGTCCTCAAACAACATGGACGCTCAGTGGTCTTTGTGTGGACCCCAGGTTACAATGGGATTCCAAGAAATGGACCCTCTGGCAGGCTGTCAAAACTGGCTACCGGCAAGATGCCTCTCGAGATTGGTATTCTCGCACACTTCGATGAGTATTATGCTGTCGGTTTTAAGGCTCTGGAATACAGAATGGCAATCTCTGACTTCACTAAACAAACTAAGTGCGATAAAGGAGACCACAAATTTGTGGAGGCCCTCCGTGCAGGCCTCTCACAAGGACTCCATCATCCTTTGCCGGTTCTGCATTGGCCGTATTTGGTCGACTCATGGGCATCTCCTCTGTCATAAAGATCTGCCGTACTGTTGTTGCAGTGCCTGTTTGATGGTAGTCCACATTTTGGTGGACTGTCCTAATGTAGCTACCCTGCGTCAGACTCTTAACCTTCCTGAGCCAGCTCCCCAATACTGGAGGTTGCCTTGGCAGCTGACCTGATTTTACAGTTTATTTGTGTAGGGAGTTTTAACACTTCCTCTAAGGAAGGGTGCCTCAGCCTTACTGGCCCTGTTGCCTCCTCTGCCCTGAATGGGCAGTGGTTGTCTGGGCTTGGTGGTCCACCCCAACTCTCGCCCTACCCACTCTTTTGCTCTTCTTCCTCCTTCTTGTATATTCTGATTGACTTGGTGCTCTTCCTCTTTTTTCCTGTGCTTCTCTTGCACTGTCCATGTTGCTAGTCTTTTTTGGGTATTGCTGGATGGGGACCCTCTGGTAAATAGTGGGCGGTATGTCCCCCTCACACTTACTGCCTTTGGGGGTCTCCGGCTGCTCCCTGCATGGGGAATCTTGCCTACGTTTCTTCCTCTCTGCCGTTTTCTTCTTCCTTGTTCCTTTCAACTCTGCTTTGTTGACCTTCAGTAGTCCTTGGGTTTTTCTTTCCCTGTGTTTCACACACTAGACCCTTCTTTGGTGAGCAGTTTCGTTGACTTGCGAGTTGAAGATTTGAGGGACTGATGACCTCGTAGTTTGGTCCCTTTAATCCTTAAACCAACCAACCAACAAGTCCATGGCCACTCCCGTAAGTAGCACTACACCTTCCCCCACCCCTACCCTGCTATCCCAGCTTCCACCTTACCCCACCACCTACACCAGATTGCTTCTCCACCAGTGCAATTGCAGTCCGTAGTGCGGCCATAGTGGCCACAGACTGTGGTCATATGTGTCTGAGTGAATGTGTGTGTGTGTGTGTGTGTCATCTACTTAGGAAGAAGGCCTTTCAGCCAAAAGCTTCAGTGTATAGCAGACGTTTTTCTTGTGCCAGTCTGCAACTCAATGTCTCCTCCATATGGTGAGTAGGAGTCTGCCTTTAAGATTAATGTGCTTCTTCCAGGTGTTTCAGTGACATTGAACTCTCCAAAGGAACTGCTACAGAATCTGATTTGTAGCTGTAATTGCTTCTTGGTAGGAGAAAAAAATTGCTGATGAGCAAGAAAGACTGAGTTTTGGGAAGAAACTGATATCTGAGGGAGCTAAATTAGGGAATAAGGTGGGTTTTCCACCACTTCATGTTGCAGAGCCCTCAGTTTCCGCATTGCCAAAGCACCTCTGTAGGCATGTGCATTGTCTTGATGAACATTATTTTTTTATTCTGCAGACCAGATCAGTTTTTTCTCAAATTAATGTATCCAGGCCCACCAATTTAAATTATTTGAAAACAGTCAACTGAAAGAATTCATTTTAATACCAAAACACTGATGCCATGGCTTCCCACAGTGACATCATCTTCACCTTCTTTGAAGTTGAAGAACTGTCCGTAAAAGACATCGTTCACTCCCAAAAATCACTTGGTTCCAATCTCGATTATCCTACGACTAATACCCACAACAACCCTTCACCCATCCCTGCTCACCATGCCCTCTCTCTCTCTCACTATCATTAGGAAAATGTTGCACTGAGCATTGCTAGGCCAATTGAGGCCCTTTTTAAGCCAGAAGTGTAATTGGTCCCCATGCATTTCATATTATGTTTCCAAAATAACCTCTTTAATTTGAAAAAAAAGTCAAATTGAAATATTTGGTTTCCTTGCATCCAATCATACAGTATTTTGAAAACATGTTCCACCTCTTTTACATATGAGCTGCTAAAGACTACGGTTATTTCAGTTGTTTCTCCTATTTTTTCTCTCCATCTTTTCTTGATGTTTCCATCTTCTGTCCAATGTGACCAGTCTTATTCTTGGGTTTTTCATGGAAGCCTTTCTTTCTCAATAGCAATTGTTCCCAGTATCTTGTTGAGTAAATTGGAGTTCATCCACGTCCTTTCCAAATTCTTAGCAAAATACATTATCCATTTTTAATTTACCAAAATAAGTCAACACTCTTTTTGACAGTCCATTGGGATTCATCCTTGATGTTGCTGTAGAAAGCTATTATTCTTTTTCTAATAAAATCTGTAATTTTTTCAATAAGTGTATAAAGTTCACTATTATGATGCTTCTGTATTGTGTTTCCTCTTTAACTGGTCCCAAATTTTTCCTTAGTATTTTTCTTTCTGTGATTCCCAGTGCTTTCTCATCGCCTTTTTATTCCGAGTTAAACATTCTGCTGCACAAAGAACTTCCAGGCGAAATACTGTAGAGCAGTGTGTGAGTTTAGCATTCTGTCTTGGTGAGGTTGTATGCTGTTTCCATCTTATTAATTCTTGGTTTAAAGCTTATTTTTCCAAAAGGTTGTATTAGTTACTTCTTCTAGGTACTTGAACTTACCAGATATTTCAGTTTTTCCCTAGATAGTTTTCATTATTTTTGGGGCTGTCTTAATGTTTGTCATAAATTTTATATTCACAAATATTTGTCAACCTAGTTTTTAACTTGTTGTTTACACACTTCTACACTGGAGAGCCAAAGAAACTGGTACACCTGCTTAATATCATGTAGGGACCCTGTGAGCACACAGAAGTTCCACAACACAACATGGTATGGACTCAAACTAATGTGGTGGGGGGGAATTGACATCATGAATCTTGCAGGGCTATCCATTAATCCGTAGGAGTACAAGGGGGTGGATATTCTTCTGAACAGACATTGGAGGGCATCCCAGATATGCTCAATAACATCCATGTCTGGGGAATTTGGTGGCCACCAGAAGTTTTTAAACTCAGAAGAGCATTCCTGTAGCCATTCTGTGGCAATTCTGGGTGTGTGGGGTGTTGCATTGTCCTGCTGGAGTTGCCCAAGTCCATCAGAATGCACAATGGACATGAATGGATGCAGGTGATCAGATAGGATGCTTACGTGCGTTTCACCTGTCCGAGTTGTATCTAGATGTATCATGGGTCCCACATCACTCCAACTCCACAGGCTCCACACTATTACAGAGCCTCCTCCAGCTTGAACAGTCACCTGCCGACATGCAGGGTCCATGGATTCATGAGATAGTCTCCATACCTGTACATGTCCATCGGCTTGATACAATTTGAAATGAGACTTGTCCAACCGGGCAGAATGTTTCCAGTCATCAACAGTCCAATGTCGGGTGTTGATGGGCCCAGGCAAGGCATAAGGCATTGTGTCGTGCAGTCATCAAGGGTACACGAGTGGGCCTTCGGCTCCAAAACCCCATATCAATGATTTTTTGTTGAAAGGTTCGCAAGCTGACACTTGTTGATATCTGCAGCAATTTGTGGAAGGGTCTCTCTCCTGTCATGTTGAACAATTCTCTTCAGTCATCGTTGGCCTCATTCTTGTAGAATCTTTTATCAGCTGCAGCGATGTAGGAGACTTGATGTTTTACTGGATTCCTGATATTCACAGTACACTCGTGAAATGGTTGTAAGGGAAAGTCCCCACTTCATCACTATCTCGGAGATACTGTGTCCCATCGCTCGAGCACTGACTATAACACAATTTTAAGACTCACTTAAATCTTGATAACCTGCCATTGTAGCAGCAGTAACCGATCGAACAACTGCACCAGATACTTATTCTCTTATATAGGCGTTGCCTGTTTACATACCTGTGTATTTGAGTATTCATTCCTACACCAGTTTCTTTGGTGCTTCAGTGTATTTGTTTAATGACTATTTCCATTGAATCTGAAAACTAGCTTGTTCATCTGCAAATGCTAAACAGTGTTTTCGTAGGTTGTCCCTTGTATAACCTAATCTGACTTTCTCATTGATTTGCCTTTCTCATACCGACGTTCTCCATTACCTTACGACTTTTTCTATAACACAATTGAAGAGCGGCAGGAAGAGACCATCTCATTTCCTCACTTCAGTTTTGATCTCAAATCTTCTGTAAATTTCACTTTGAAATTGATGTTTATTAGCATTTATTTAATTAGAGCTGTGGTTTTACCAACTAATCCCAGTTCATTGTGTCTTTCAAACAATGACTTCCTGTCAGCTGAGTCATAGGCTCTTTTGAAATCAAGAATTGTGATAATGAAATTTTCAGATACATTGACTGTACATTGAGAATCTGCTTTGAATATGATCTGTTCTTTCTAAAACCACATTGATATTCACTAATTAGAGAGTCAAGTTGTTGTTCCACTGTAGCTAATAATGCTCTCAATAGGATGTTGCAGGTAACTGTTGCAAGAGAAATGCCTCTGTAGTTATTCACATTGGTTTCATCACTTGCTTTGTGCTGTAGTGGATGAAGGCTATCTTCCAATCTTCGAGGAATCTCTTCTGTTAACCAAATAGCTTGTCCAGAAATGTGTTATTTGATTATTTCCAAAGTTGGATACTGAGTTTCCTTGTGTGAATTTAGATCTTAATTTCAGACATTCACAATGTAGCAAATTTTCAAAATACTCTGCTAAAATGTGACAGTTTTCTTGGTTATTGTGTGCTATTTTCCCACTTTTGTCTTTAAAGGAAAAGTTTGCTGCAGAATATTTACTTCGCTTTCTTTTACAGTGATAGCAATTTCTAGTATTGTTCATTTTGAAATCATGATTGATTGTTTTAAATTGGCATTTTATCAAATTTCTCTTAGTATCCCTAATCGTCTGCCTGTCTCCTTCCTCATTTAAAGGAACCTTAAACCTGTATGCCACATTCTTGTTTATGATCTATTTTTGTGATGCATTTTGTCTTCTTAAGAGTGCTTATCATATTTCAAATTCCAACATGCCTGTCTTTTAATTTTGGTCATGAAAACTGTTCTGTTTGAACAAGTAATGTTTGTTGTTCGTAATTTTTGGTTTTTAGTTTATCACTAAAGGTACTTCCTTGTTTTAGTTTTTCAGTTTCATATTTCAGTCCTTGGTTTGGCGTGTCTCTTGGTTGGAATTTAACTTAGATTCTGACCACTATTTATCCAAAATGAAACTCAGCATTTTTTATTCCCTTGACATTATGGATTTATTTGAATGTTGCAACATGATCTATTTGAAAGTCCCCTAAATTGTGGTTTGGAGAGGTCCAGTTTTCCCCATTGAGATACGTAAAAGCAGTGGATTTCATTATCGAGTTGGTTTTTCCACAAACTGCTATGTCTTTTGCCATTATCATTTGTCTTCTTGTGGTATGGTTAGTTCCTGACAACGTGCTGGAATTTTTTCTCTCTGCCCAATTATGCATTAAAATCCCCCCCCCCCCCCCCCCCCCAATATTATAGTGGATTTCTTTGCGATTTTTGTGATAATTTCTTCGCAAAATTTATGTTATTCACAGTTTGTTTTATTGACCTGGTTGGTTGGTGCATGAACTTTAACTATTGTATATACCATATTTGTGCATGTTACAATATTGTGAAAAGGATAGTTGCTACTCACCATAAAGTGGACATGCTGAGTCACAGGTACACACAACAAAAAGACTGTCACACAGTAAGCTTTCAACTCTCAGCCAAAAAGGCCTTTATTTTTGACAAAGGCCTTATTGGCCGAAAGCTTTTTGTAGTGCCTATCTGCAACTTGCTATCTCCGCTATATGGTGAGTAGCAACTATCCTTTTCATAATATTGTTACATTCCATCCTGGGTTTTCCATTGTTTGATTTTGCCTGGACTACTCTTTAATGTTTTTACCCACAATTGCATTCTCAGGTGATATCTCACTCTGAATGTATCGACACACATTCATTACTGTTAAGTGGACAGTATCCTCTAGTAAACATATTTACATATACATAAATTATGGTTCAAATGGCTCTGAGCACTATGGGACTCAACTTCTGAGGTCATTAGTCCCCTAGAACTTAGAACTAGTTAAACCTAACTAACCTAAGGACATCACAAACATCCATGCCCGAGGCAGGATTCGAACCTGCGACCGTAGCGGTCTTGCGCTTCCAGACTGCAGCGCCTTTAACCGCACGGCCACTTCGGCCGGCCTACATAAATTATGTACATATAGTGCACAAGAGAATGATTTCCTCTTAACAGCACAGAAAATAAAGTTGTATGCCACTATTGGTTAAGAGACACAAGCAATTTTTTTTTCTTCCTGCACACTGCCCCCCCTACTTCTGGCGTAAGGCCCAAAATGCACAGAAAGGTGTTGTGCAGACGCCTGGTGGTCGCGTGGGACAGTAGTGCTGCAAATGGATAGAGTATATAGTCTTCATCAGACAGACATTGCTGCACAGGATCTTTTGTAAATCTTAAATGGTAAGTACCCGAAAGCAATATGGTGGCGTACATCTGCAATTGTTGGGTGGGGGTATTGGCACGTTTGAGATAATGAGGGAACTGAACATGTATCCCAAACATTTCCATTATTTTTGCAGAACGTTTCATGTGTTTCTAATTGCATTAGACAAAGTAAAGGATAGGTCACAGAAAAGTAACAAAACTGCAAAGTTTTGATCATAATTGCTATTTTTCATATGATTTTCATTTGAATATAAGCCTACACAATGCTGATTTTGCAACATATAGTCAAAATATTATGAGACTTTTTCCAATATCAGATTATCTGTAAACTACTTGATACAGGGTATAGTTTCCTACCATGTGGTAGAGATTTTGCCTTTACAGAGAGGGGCAAACTATCCTTTCATCCAGTCATTGCCAAGGACAAGGGCAACATGTAACACAGGGTTTCAGGGATCTTATTGTACTAGACCATGTGTTGCACAGAGGCACCTTCAAAATAACTGAGTTATGTCTAGCTATACATTTCATCTAAACCTTACTACGTTAAGGGGAAGGAAAAGTCGTAACATCCCCCAAACATGGGATTAGTCAAAGCATTACAGTTTTCCCTACCTTGTGTGATAAAACTCTACCATAAGAATGTGCAAAGTCACTTGATGTAAGATAGTATATACCAGCTGAAAAGCGGAATTTCTATGAGCAAGTACGCAATGAATAGCGGATTTGCATGTCTGTCTGCCGAAATCCATTGCTAAAGGGCAGAAAATCTAATGCTGACTGTAGAAGAATGGTGTTAAATTTTTCCATGTCTTCTGCTGGTTTGTACTGCAGTAAACAGTATTTCTGTAGTAAATAATACAGAAAAACCACAGTCTTTCTGCAACACCATGTAGTTCATCCACAAAAATAAAGGAAACTTATTGTTTCAAAGATAATATAAGCAACTGTGTACTTAACTGTTACAAAAATATGCAAAATTGCATTTTACCTCGTATACACTGCTTGCATAAAGATAGCCCAAATGGGTAAGCAAAAAACGTCCAGAACATGCAATACTTTAGTTACAGCAATAGCAAAATCCCATTCCTCATTCATTGCCCACTGGAACACTCCATTATTTTTTATTTTATTTTTTACAACATGTGAACGAAAATAGTTACTGAATGTGAATGAAACTGTTAGATAAAAATTTATATATACAGTATAAATCTACCTACCTACCTTTAGATCTGCGATTGTCTATCTCTAGTTGTAAAATGGAAATAACTCTTAATGCAATACTATCTTAAAATGTGACTGACTTCATAAAGCACATACAAAAGAGAAACATGAGCCACACAGCATGCAGCCACAATGTCAAGTGTTGCGCATCGTAGCTAGTCGTGACCAAATGTCAAAATACAGGGTGTATCAAAAAGAATCATCCAATTAAAAAATCATAACTATTATGTTATTTGGGATATGAGCATGAACAACATACTGTTGGAAAGAGCAAACACATTTTACACGGTTTCCACTAGGTAGCAGCAATGTGCGCCCACGTCAGTTCTGGTAAAACTGGTGTCAGGACAACACAAAGCATTTTGTGTTCTACGTTTTGCACAGTGCGGGTCAGTAATAACTGTTCAGTGTGACTTGTAATAGGTATGGTGTGGATAGTCCTACAGCACAGAGCATTAGACAATGGCATGAACAATACCAACAAACAGGTTGTTTGTATAAAGGCAAATCGCCTGATGTCCAAGTGTCTGACCCAGACGTCAAACAATTTGAATATTGCATTGACATATGCCGTGCATCTCAAGGGGGCATATTCAAAAACTATGAAAATGTATGGAAAAAAGCTTTTTGAGTTTCCCATTCATCAAAAAACAAAATTCACTGTATATGTTTATTAGTTTCACAAAGATATGTGCCAAATCAGATGATTCTTTTCAATACGCCCTGTATATTACTTATTTACTTGTGACAAAAGAGATATAGCTCTCCTCCCACCATCAAAAACAATTTCAATATGTTAGGTTGCTGTGTACAAAATACTGTTCTAAAACCTAAAAAACGTAAACCGGCCAGCAACTGTTCATCGTTGCAAACTTTATTTCTACCGTGGAACTTGTTTAGGAGACATCAATATGTTAAATGTGTGTTGCTGACAGAATTTATTATTACGGGTGTACATGAAATACTCAAGCTAAGTGGTTATCTGTGTTTGACACAAGTATTTGGATACTTAACGCTTTTCTTTCAATAGTTCCGTTCAATTCTGGTGCTGACTTCAATTGAATATGTTTGAAAAGGTGTTCTAGAGAGTGTGTGTGTGTGTGTGTGTGTGTGTGTGTGTGTGTGTGTGTGTGTGTGTGTGTGGGCGCGCGCGCGCAGGCGCGCGCACATGCTCCATGTACAAGATATACAGGAAACTAACTTTTTCAAACTTCTCGCATTAAAAATTATTTTGTTTGATCTTACTGACAAAAAAGTGAAAACTTGCTTCAACTTTGTTTCTATGACTGAAAAAGTTTAGAACAGTGGCAAATCAAATTACCCCAATACATTGTTTTTGCACACAACTATGTGAGATAGCTGCACTTTGTCTACAAATGGCACAACTCAATGGCTACACTTCTAAGCACTGTTTATTACATAACAGCTTTCCACAAAATAGTTTAACACAACGAATTAAGGATGCCACTTTATTCAGGCCCTGCTATCACCCAGAAGTATGACACAAAATTGTCAAAGTTTTAAAGTGCCAGCACATTTGGAATTTTCCATGCAATTGTTGACAATGTACTAGTGGTGGATAAGTGCAAATCCAACATTTTCAGGTTTTAGTAAAAAATACAGCCTTTTATGTCAATTTTATTTTCAACATATACATTCAAGACCAACACTAACAACTTTACAACCTTTAACTTTATTTCTCAGTACTCTGTTTACATCATAATGAAAACTTTCTCAGTTGTCAAGTGAATATTAACACAGCAATATTGGATAATAGTTCCAAGAAGAATTTGAATTTTTACACCTAGGCTTTGATATTTTTGTTCACTGAGACTAGAATTTTCATGCTGCTACTTCATGCTTCAACAGCAAATTCAACTATCCAGCTGATGTCCAGTTCCGCTCAAAGAGGCAAGTCTGCAAAATGTAATTGGGAGGTATAAATAAATGCATACTTTCTCTAAGTATTAATTTTTCTTAAGTTAAAAAGTAATGTTAAACTAGACATTGTCTAGTTTCTACTATTCAAAATTTGTTTTATTGAAATTTTATCACAGAAATTAAGAGGGTTGACTTTTTCCAACTGCTAAGCAGCCATTATCAGAATTAAATAACATAAGAGACAAAAGTCAAATGGTTATTGTAGGATCCAAAAACTAGAAGTGCACATGCATTTTTTTCTGTTCTTTAGTTCTGACAGCTGCTTAGCACTTAAACCCAGTCCACCATATCAATTCCTACAATCAAGAGAAAATAACAAACCATTAATACAAATATTGGTTTTGCCAAATATTTTAAAACACTGTGCAAACTATTATATGAATCATGTATATACGAAAATTAGAATTTTAAGAGTAGATGACATTCTTAAGTTCTGAATTTATTTTTGATATGTATGCCAAGGTGGGTTTAATAATGTACTAATGATCCAGCCTTGACAAGAAATGAAATAGTTGGAAAAGTGATATGCTGATTGTGAAGGCTGGTACATTAATATCTGTTCTTTATAACTTCTTTGTGTTTTAGGCATCAAAAGTTAGCATTGCCTTGTGATATGAAACATGAAACCCCAGTGACTCAAAAGAAATTAGAAACTGCAAAAATAAAAGAGGTGGGCATTAAATCTGGAGGGAGGGAGGGGGGGGGAGTGAGCCAATCAGACGATTCAAAAGTGTAAGGACACACATACATTACTATTACGGCAAAGCTGCCATCGTCCCACATCCAACCAACTGCATAACCAAACTGTTCCTTGCTCCCATGTAAACCCCCATCTCACACACACACACACACACACACACACACACACACACACACACACACACACAGAGAGAGAGAGAGAGAGAGAGAGAGAGAGAGAGAGAGAGAGAGAGAGAGAACTTGTGATATGAAAGGCCTGAATATAAACTTTTGTTCTTTCTATCAGAGAGAGAATGGTTAGACGAATGTGAATCTGCAATCAAATTATCTAATGATTGCAAGGTTGGCAAGTTAAAAGTCAAGCATCACAAATTTTTATATTTAAGCTTGCTTCTACTGATACTCTGACAAGTTATAAAACTGTGAAGCTTGCCATGTGTATGGATCTAGAGGGTGATATTTACAAATGGTTTACACAAAACAGATTACAATGAGAACTGAGCTCTAGTCCCATTCTACGTAAAAGGCAATTCAAGTAAATGAAAATCTTAGAAGGCAATTGAATTTTAAAGCAAACAAGAGCTGGTTAAAACACTGTGTGTAAAAATATAGCAGTCATGAGCTTCAAATAAAAGGAGAACTGTCGATTCTTCAGCAACATGCCCGAAAGAACAGACACCACATATACATAATTACAGTGAGGATGACTTATCACTTCAGTAGAAATTTACACCAATCTCAAATCTTACGGGAATTGGCAAATTCTGTGAGTAACTGAGGTAATGGGCAAGGAGCACTACTCAGTACTGTGTGACTAAGTTGAAAATCTGGGTCCGACAGGTGGCGTGCTAGAGTGGTCTATGCAGCTGCAATGGACCACTGTGTCCAAATTGTGCAGTGGTCAGCAAATCTGCCTAAACTAAGCACGAGACCCTAGTTTGAATCCCGGTCTGGCACAAATTTTCAACTTTTCCCACTGACTTAAATCAATGCCCACTGGCAGCTGATGTCAATTCCTTTGTATCTTAATTCATACTGGCTGCAGGATCAAAAAGGTGAGTCTTTTGGACACCACATATACGACAGTGTCAACGCTGTAGATCCAGGGCATCAATTGTGCACGATAGTGGAGCAGTAAAAACTTTTCAATGAAAGCACTACAACTAGTGGTCCAGAAAATGAAGAGGTAAACATACCAGCTGCTTCCCAAGTATTTCCATATTTATATAATGCCTTGCAAGGTTTTGAAGCTCAAAAGAAAGCAAACAGTATTAGATATTTGTCCTGAAAAAAAGTGTGACTTAACGACTCATAAGCAGGTACTTTTGCATGGACTGATCAAAATGAAGGATTTTTAAGTGTTAATTCTACAGAAAGTGCATATGTATTACTTTTTTGTTTAGGCTGTACTACTAATGTTCCTACTGCACCTACCTCTATAGTAATAAAAATTCATGTTATAATTATATCTTGTTTTTACCAATAAATAAAAGTACATAGTTTGATTATCTGAATGAACTGATTTTCCACACACCCGTTTCCCCAAATTAGTTCAGAGAATCGACACTACTGTATTAGAAAATCAGATAGAGGTAATGCAGGAGTAGGTCTAATAATGAGTAAGAAAACAGGAACATGGCTAAGCTGCTATGAACAGCATAGTGAATAGCCAAGATAGATACAAAGTCACCATCCAATAAAGTAGTACAAATTTATATGACACCTAAGCTCTACAAATGAAAAGATTGAAAGAACATTTGACAAGATGAAATAAATTATTCAGGTCCTTGAGGACGATCAATTAACTGTGACAGGATACTAGAATTTGATAGTAAGGAGGAGAAATTTGGGGAAAAAAATATTATAATTCCTGGAGAAGAAATAAATACTATTAGGACTGCCAATGACACTAATTCTGATAGATGGCAGACAAAGGTCAGCTGAATGGAACAGATTGTCTTGAGGGGTTGTAACATCCGATTAAGTCAGGCAGTGCTGAGGAAATTAGATAGGTAAATGAGACAAACTAAATGTAAGTTATATTATCTGGGCACCACAGAAAGCAACCACGGGTGAAGTAGAGAGGATACAAAATTTAAACTCACGATAGCAATGTAAGTGTTTCTGGAAAAAAAAAAAAAAAATGTTAAAATCAAGTATAAAATTAAGTGTTACTAAGCCTTTCCTTAAGGCATTTGGCTCAGGTGCAGCCATATGTGGAAGTGAAACTTCCACAGTATGTAGTTTAGCTTTTAAGATGTGGTGCTACAGAAAGATGATCAGGATTATCGAGTGGTCTTATCTAATAACTAATGAGGTACTAAGTCAAACTGGGTAAATAAATTATGGCATAACCTGACTAAAAGAAGGGATTGATTGATAGGACACATCCCAAGAACCAAGGAATTGTGGAAGCAATTTTATTACAAGACTAAAACTTGACCACAGTAAGCAGCTTCCAATCTATATATGTGGGAGTAGTAATGCAGACTTGAAATGGCTATCACAGGATAGAGCAGTGTCGAGAAATGCATCATACCAGTCTTCAGACTGAAGATGATGAAACCACCACTTATGTAATGTGCTGATTTTTTAATCCCTCCCCCCAAAATATATATGTAGTCCGAAACACCAAAGTCGGACATCTTAAAACAATTTGGGGCAGTTACAACTGAAAGTTGAATGCATACCGCCACCAACTATCAAGAAATTGATGGGGCACAATGACTATTTGTGCGTGTTTCATGTAGTACATCGAGCCCTGCTATTGAATTTGACTCCTGCACCCATTTAATTTGTTCACAGCTCAAATACTCCGCTCCGTCTCCAGGCCACGATTGGCCTACTGGGACCATCCGACTGCCGTGTCATCCTCAGTGGAGGATGCAGGTAGGAGGGGTCAGCACACCGCTCTCCCGGTCGTTATGGTGGTATTCAGTCAAGTAGCTCTTCAATTGGCATCACGAGGCTGAGTGCACCCCGAAAAATGACAACAGCGCATGACGGGCTGGATGGTCACCCATCCAAGTCTGCTCAAACAGGTAACTACAAATTTATCATTAGTTTATTGTAGGTTCATCACTTACGATTTGACGTTTTGCACTGCCGCAGAGCTTCATTGAAACCTTCACAAAGTGAAAGGTCACTCTGCTGCTGAGCGCACTGTAGAAACTGCTTTATTTCCCACGCACAAGGTCCGGTTGGTTCTGTTGGCTGGTTACCGTAACTCTGTTGTGGTGCTGGTGCTTGTGCTTGAGGAACAGCGTCGGCACTAGAGCCACCACCCCCACTGAACATTGAAGTAAGGCCGTGTCCCACTGCATGACCCTGTAAATATGTGATACAATATTATTAACAATTTTGATATTTTCCACTTCATAATGCAGAATAATCTTGACTAAATATAAGAAAGAACTTACCACTGCAGAACCAACAGCTACTCCACCAGCCGTTGCTGCCATCTGCTTAAACATAGACGGTTGCTCTGCTTGCATCATTGGAGGTGCTGCTTGTTGAGGAGGAGGATGAGCTGGCTGATTGTGCTGTGGTGCACGAGCAGGCACTGGGGCAGCTCTAGAAAGAAGGAAAAAACATACTATATTGTGATACTTCAGATGTTAGTAGCACCCCATGGGGTGTAATGCACATGATTTTGTAGAAATATAACAGCCAAAATAAAGACTTCTATTTTCCAAGGAGTAAGTCAATTGTCTGCAAAATGTGGGCATTAGTAATTTTACTGACAGGGATCAACATTGCACATGAATTTACAATATTTTGCAATCTTCATTTTAATGTAAAGAGCAATTGTATTGAAGATACAGTCTGCAGAAATCTAGAATTTGATTGCTGTCAAGATTTTATTAACCAGAGGTCACAGTTTAACAATGGCATCATAAATATCACATAAGCTATTTTTGATAGGTGATACCTTATATAATCATTTGTGACTAAATTTGTCAGACTATCGTCCTTAGCATTACATTCACAGCTACTTTAAAATGTTTTTGTATTTACATTTTAAGATGAATTACATCTTTCAAATCTTTATCCATTACTGAAGAACATGGACCAAGCCAAGCAACCAAACTCCCTCATGACAAGTACATGTTTTGCAGATAGACAATGTGAAGAATGCTTGGATGGCTTAACTGGTGAGAACGTCTTACACAAAACTGGAGGAGGGGGAGGAGATGTCCCATAGCTTATACAATACTACAAGCACAGGTTAAAGTTGCAGTACAGCACAGTTTTAATCTAGCAGGAGGTTTCAACAGTAAAAATGATCAAAAACATTTTTGACGATGTATTTAGTATTGTGTACCAAATGACAGTTTTCAGCATTTCTTTGATTTATGAAAGTTAGTCAAGATTGGGCCCATCTGTGATGCCGTGTTTTGTATATACACTGTTTCTTCAAGTTCAAATCTCATCTGGAGCCTACATGTTTTATTAGCCATTCAGTGTAAGTCACAGAAGTGACTTTCATGGAATGTGTGAGACCTCATTACAGTTTCAATCCATCCTACTAGTGAATCAAAGTTTGCCACTAATTTTAAGATAAAAACTGATTATTCCATTTTATATTCTCCTCTCCATCACACCTCTATTGCATTCATATTGCACAGCTGTCCCAAGCTATGGCTTAATGGTGTACTTTAAGACATTTCTGTGTTTTGCAACTTTGTATTTCTCTATACATGCCACCAGCTGCCTTGTCAGATGAATAGGTATTTTAACAGTTCGAGATTGAACCCTTTTTTAAATGTAATCAAGTCTGCCAATAGCTGAATTACCATTAGTATTATCTTAACTGTTTTAACTCCCACTCAATTTCTAATTCAGATGGAGGTGACTGACAGTGATATTTCTCTGTCATTCCAGGTGTTTACAAGGCTGTAAAAGCCTGTACTAAGTTCAAAATGATCAAGAGTTTTCTGCTTAAGGGATTAATAAAATCATCAGTGTCCTTCATAGGATTCTCACTAACACATAACAACGCTAATTCTTTGAACCAGTACCCACCATATATACATATTTTCAAGGTATGGTTGTTTATGTAATTAAGCCAAGAAGATCTGGGCAAAGATGGAAAGTTTACAAAACAATGTGAGCAATGCAGCAGCCTGTACAGAGTGCCCCAGGAGGAATTATCAACATTCAGAGATACGAGAGCAAACACAGGCACTGAAATACATACCTTATGAGGTATGAGCACTTTCCTTTGTTACTGTGAAACACATCAACAAGCGTTCACAGCTCTTAATGCATGGATTTTAGACCCCAAATCTTTCCTGTCATATCCTTGAATACTGACCATTCCTACTGGGACACCCTGTACAGAATTGAGTAATGGATAACGAAAGATAATGAAAGCAGCTCAAGAGTGCCAAAAATTAAGTTTTAGAGGACATGTTCAGGTGGACCCATACAAAAATTAGCAACAATTACTGAAACAAATCATGATAGACAACATTAGTGAATTACAGTGTTAAACAGAATTGTGGCCTGTACTTAAGCTATTTTCCAATTATTTTTAATATTTGTAACTGCTACTTTTTCTCACAAGACATAACATTTTCTCTAGCTAACACTGTTGCAAATTAAGACTTTCAGAACATGTCAATGCAATAAAATATCCTTGAGTTTCTTCTTGTGTAAATTTGCAGAAGACTGAAGGGCAGTGTACCCTAACATGTAAGAGTTCAACTTTACTGGGATTGTCAAAAATATCTAGCTGTCTAAAAAAAATAAAAGTATGTCACTAACTGACTATGAGCTACAGAAATAGTTTTAGAGCTTCCCAAATTTCCAGTACTTCATTGTGAGCCACAGCACTGTGCAGCCATGAAAAAAATGTTATTCTGATTAATTAAAATCTCAGAGAATGAGTGGATTTAATTATAAAGTCTCATTTCCAAATCTGAAAAACACACACAGTCTACAAATTCAGTGTGCAAAGTTTTCAAGCTACTTAGTGGTACACAGTTTAAAGCTTTTTGCAAACTATTGAGTGTTGAATGATGAATTAACAGAATATTGTTTGTGCTCCTAAATATCACTGTTCTTAGATTGAAATCTTCATACTCCAAATCATTCAAACCAATCGAATTCAAGTAGAATATGCCTTTTGAACTGCTAGAGACACTGAATTGACAACAACAAATCCAAAGAGATTTTATTGAGAATAAGTTATCATAAGACAGCAGGGTGATAACTATCAATAAGCAGTGAATATGCTTACAGTTGTCAACAAAAAGCTCTAACAATTCCAACTGATGGCTATACACTGAACCTACTACTCTGCGCCAGGCAGGCTCTCACTTTATCCCACTAACAATATGAATCAAGCAGCAAGGTTAGCTGCCATTTCTGCCACTTAATGATTCATAAATTGAGTAGTAATCTCACTTCTGTTTATTGGTTATTTTAGAAAACAAAATCCTATTATGAGCCATGAAAATCAAAGTTAAAAAGGAATTGAAGAATGAAGCATCACCGTATAAATAAAGGAATTTAGTTTTCATTTCAGGTTAAAGGAAACAATCGTTTCAAATGACAAAACTGCAACATTTCAAAAGTGCTATCATTAAAGGCTTTTACAAATGGGGGAAAACTCATTTAGAAAGTAAATATTAACTGGACCAGGAACTCAATAGTAGTGGAAACTAGTTAACTCAAGGAGTTTTGTTCTGACCTTTCTGTACACATTTATTTAACAGAAAATGTTTAAATGTAATTATCACTTAGCCAATTAAGCAGATAATACATTTGTAATGTTTTTAGATATCCTTTATAGAAAAATTTGAAGATGAGGCATTTACACTGAATACTTTTTTTTTCTAGGTACATGAGTGACACCTTTCTCATATGGCCCCACGGGAGGGAAAAGCTCGATGTTTTCTTGGAACACGTAAACTCATGCCACCCTAACATTAAACTGGAGAAGGATGGACTACTCTCTTTCCAGATGTATTGGTTAAGAGGAAGGCAGATGCACCTTCAGTGACAGTGTGTAACACGAACTCACACCGACTTGTACCGGCAAGCCAGCAGTTGCCATCACCCAGCACAGAATATCTACAATCTATGTTCTACAGCAATTGATACTTTTCTGAAGATGTTCAAAAGGCACTGCGCTCTGTTTCCCTGTCAGAGGTTCCTGAAGAGGTGCAAGAAGAAATGCAGAAGGCTGCCTATTTGCCATATGTTGGGGAATTCTCCACAAACATAACATTAAAATCATGTTCCACCCACCTACCAAGATTAAGGCTCTCCTACGAAGTGTGAAGGATGGCCTACATCAACAGAAATCGCGCATTTACCACATACCATGTGAATGTGGTATGCCATACACTGGCCAGATGACGAGGACCATTGACATCAGGTGCAAGGTGCACCAAAGGCACACCAGACAGGCAACCAAGTCAGCAATTGCATGAAGACCTCAAAGGACCTAAGTATGATGATGGGGTTAGAAATAACTGCCCAGTAAATGTAGCAAAGAACACACGTGAAATGGTACCTCAGGCAACACACAATATCTGAGGACATTCTTCAGAGTCTCGAGCAGCAATTTCAATACAATCAGCCTGAAAAATAACACTGCAGCTGCTCCTGCCATGCAAGGACTTCGGACAGAACACCTAACATGGCATACCATGGTAACAGAATGTCCTAGAACACAGGAGGATGTAAATGACAACAATTTGAAGATAAAACAAATAGCATGGCTTGGATGTCATTCAGAACTATACAGCAAGACTGACAACAGATAATAACCACAAAGTATGTGCATAGTGGTCGGCAAAGCCGTGGCTAGAAGAAAATGCTAGTCTGTTTGCATTGGTCAGTGCATACCATGGACAGAGTGCCTAGCCCAACATAGGCATAAATACCGGATTTGTTTCATACTGGAATTGGTATCAGACAGCACCTGAAGAAGACTGCAAGTCACACAGTTGAAATATCATGCAGGAAAGATTCGAATAACCAGCAGAAAGCAGATCAATCAACATGACGTATCCTATGCAGTGTAATTACACTTGACACTACGAAGATAAATTTGTGGAAGCTGTCAAATAATCCTACAATAACAAATTGTGTGGAAACATTGATCTAGGTGCAGCTATTTCTAGGACCCAAGAAAAAGTCCCAGTGTCAATTTACTTTAAAAACATTAGAATGAAAACTTCAAAAAATTTCCATATTTTGGCAAAATGTATAACACAGCAAAACTCAACCTGTTGCCTATGTTTCCCAGTTACCCAGTGGGGACAGGACTACTGATAACTACACAAGTAAATCTTCTCCTGCTGCAGTACACAAACAGAGCTGTAAGTAATTAAGTAATTTCTGTATTTTATATTTTCTTTCTTTCTGTATCAATGTGATGATTAGCTTACCCATATAGGCTCTATGAGACATGTGCACCAAACTTGGTCTTTCTTACAGGGATGCTTGGAGCAGAGAAATCTGGCAGTATTAACTTTATCTTGTCAGCATAAAAGTGCCAACATTCATTAGCTATACTAGTATTCTGGAATTTGTTGTAACCCAAAATAACTTCTGACTAAACAAAATCATTCAAGCAACTTTTACCTCTTCATGCCACTTCTGCTTTTCTAGAAATGATGAACATGTATGAGCATGTTCTACACGAAGCCTGTCATGGAAGCGAAGTCTGAAGCAAGTATCAATATTTTCACCTCCATCCCATCAGTATGAATCCATAAAAAAGATAGCACCCATATAAAATTTAACTAGTTTGCAATCTGCCCTGAGACTTTCTGCTGTAGTGTGTTCAAACAAATTACATCAATTTATTTCCAACTCTTAGGATAGTTTAGACAAACAATGTAATTTCTTTCTTATCCCTTAACCCTCTTGACAATCTACTTCATTTCGCTTCAAGGTAGTTGCGCATAGCACAGTTACACACATTCTTCGGAGACTAAAAAAGTGCCAAAAATTAATCAGTACCTACTGGCCACAGAATTTCCTACAAATATTGTTCTCCAGATTAAGTCTCAGCCTACAACATTTTAATTTTCAGTGTAAAATTCGGTGCAGGAGAAATTTCAATGAATGATTTCTGTTGCATCAGGTCACAGTCAAAATGAAGTTTTGTTATTTTTCTGGCAATGACAACATTTTTATTTTCATTATTTTTCCATAACATGACCGTCAATGGCATAAAAATGCTGTCAAAGGAATTCCATTTTGGAAATAGTTCTTAGACTGTGACTTAAGCAGTTATTTGGGCCATATTCTTTTCTGCCCTATAATTGCTCCTCTAGAAAGAGAGTAGAATATCCATCTTCTGTGCAATTTGCAATAACAAAGAGGGAAATACGGAAGCGTCCGATCCCACCCGTCTGCTTTGACCCATGACGTCACAAATATGGCGGAAACAAAAACAAATACACACACTTTCCACAAGAAGCCTAATGACACTAACGGGACAAGTGCGGGAAATGGGGTGTTTTGGGTGGGGGGCAAACTAAATATAAACAAATTTAGACGCCTTGCGTAGCTACAACGTGTAAGTGAAGACAGCCATGCATGAATAATGACCCACCTCCCCAGGGGTCGTAACCCCTGCAACCCATAGAAGATGAAGATGCTTCAGTAGCTGATTAGTGTTTTTTGTCTAAAAACACACTCACGTGATAGAATGAACAGGAGATAAATATAATAAACTAAAACAGAAATTCGAGGAAACATAATTAAAATAAGTAATAAGTGTTTAAAAAAATTAATAATAATAATAATAATATAATCCTCACGAGATAGAACGAACAGATCAGAAAAGTAAATAAAATAAGATAAAACGGAACTGGAGACAGCCACACTCAAACCAAACTCCGCGCCATCATGACATCACACACAACACCCTTACGTCACGGATCAAAGCCGACGCATTGGATCGGACGCTTCTGTCGACCCACAAAGAGACCCTTGCAGGGTGAAAGTTCAAACAATCAGCAAGGTGTTATGGTCTCATTTGTACAAAAAAGCCAAGGATCCCAATCAGCTTTAACCCAAATGTCATTAAAACACACATCCCACTTCGTTGGAATTTTTAATTGTGATAACACATATTTCAAACCAAATGGTAGTGATTTATGGTAAAGGAGAGCCTATCGGCATAAATTTTTTCTACCCAATATTATCTCAGTCAATGTGAATGCATCAAAACATTCTATGACTAAAAGGTGAACTTAATGAATTACTTATCTGCACTGATGAATTAACTTACAGTCATCAAAACCAGTTTATCTGCCTTTCTAAATATCAGTGATCACAAGTACAGACGCAGTAAGCATTACAGCATTTAGGTTAGCATCTCACTTTGACAGAGCAGAAATGGAAAAAGGAGTTGCCACATTACTCAGGAATTGTCAAATTTAAGAACATAGACATTCATAAATTTTGCCTCGAGCAGCATGTGGAACAGAAGTAGAATGTCATAATAAATCCTTCATACAGGAAGTGTATACTGAGCACCTGCAGGTGACTGATCTGTTTATAAATCACCTTGAAGCTGTACTGAACTAGTTGACAATAGAAGCAAAGAAATAGTGGTTGTTGGTGATTTTCATGTAGACAGGTTTTGTAACAAACTCTTCCAGTACAAATTTACCACAGTAAACACTATCACTTTACTTAATTCCTACCATAGATTTTCTAACTAGGATAGCTAATTCTGACAGCCAGCCGTTGACAGTATCTTAAAAGAAAGGTTTAATGAACACAATCATTTTACAACCAATAGCCAACGGCCTCTAAGTCCACGACAGGCAGTGTCTTGTTAAATGTTAACAATGAACAACACAAAAAACTACTAAATGTAATTTCAAGAGGTTAGTCAGTAAGCCGAAAACTGATTACTTCAGAAAACACCTCAAAGATACGAACTGGAGTTCTATGTGCAGTTTTCATGGCATGAATGAAAAATTTAACACTTAATAATAAAGTCTTACTTTATTTCACTGTTGTCTTTCCCCCAAAGCTAACTCACGTTAGACCAATTACGATACTATGACACACGCGACCACTGTCTCTGGCAGTCCTCAGCTTCTGACATGCCATTGACAGTAGTCACGTGCGTAGCAGGTGCATTTGCATAAATATATGTGTGTGTGTGTGTGTATGGATCATTAACGAGTCATTTTAGATTCACATCACAAATTAATTTGCACATAATATGGTACATTCTGAACATTTCTGAGGTTTTTTCCAAAACAAAAAGACATACAGATGATGTGGGTTAGGGAGTCTTGCCCACCGCCTTATACCACATTACAATAATAGGCGTTCTTCTCCAGATTAGAAGAAGTTGTCAAGGAAAAACTTTTCCCACTTTGTTTTCAAGTTTTACTTTACTGTCAGACATTTTATGACAGTTGGCAAGTGATGAAAAATTTTTGTTGCAGCATTGTGTGCCCCATTTTAGTGCAGAAGACAACCTTAATGTGGAGTAATGAACATCATTTTTCCTTCTGGTATTGTAAATATGTACATCATTGTTCCTTTTGAAATTCAGTAGATTATTTACAACAAATTTCATGAGGGGATAAATATACTGTGATGCCCAACTCCTTAAACAGATTTCTACAAGATGATCTTGGGTGAGCACCACATTCTTACTGCACATTTTTACACAATGAAGACTTTCTTTCTTAATGGTAAGTTACCCCAGGACATTATTCCATATGGCATCATTGATTGAAAATACGCAAAATATGTCAGCTTACCGATTTCTCTCTCCAAGATTTGCAATAATTCTAAGTGCAAATACGCCTGAACTAAGTTGTTTTAGGAGTTCCGAAATGTGTTTTTTCCAATTTAAATTCTCATCCAGGTGGACACTTAAGAATTCTGAAGTTTGCATCCAATTTATTATTTCCTCGCCATGTATTAAAATTATCATTGGTGTAGTACCTCTAGATGTGCAGAACTGAATATGTTGGGTCTTTTTAAAGCTGAGGGCAAGACCATTCGCAGAAAATCAGTCAATGATACTTTTAAGAATTTTGTTTACCATTTATCCCAGAATGTTCAATCTTAGTGGCCTTACTTTCTCTTGTGTGTATCAATGACCCTTCATCTGTAATATTACCAGCTGCGAAGTTTGGTTTGTTTACAGATGATACAAACATTGCAATAAATAGCAAATCAAGTGGAGTCTCAGACTGTCTAATAAAATTTAATTCATGAACAGTGCCTAGCCAACTCTTCTTCATTAAACTTGGTAAAAATACTTATTGGCAACTAAAACTTATATAAGAGAAGAAGTTGACTTAAATTTTTAGGATTATATCTTGTTAAATTCAACTGGAAGGTGCACACTACACAATTGTTAAAGCACCCAAACAAATCTATATATGCAATGCAAATGTTGTCAACACACACAATATAAAAATAAAAAGCTGGCATACTAAGCTTATCGTTATTCCTTAATGTAAGACAGGATTTATTTATTTATTTATCTATCTGCTTATTTCTGCTCCCAGGATTGGAACGACTCCTTACCCTCTCCCTTAAAACCCACATGCCTTCGCCTTTCCCTCTTTCCTGATGAAGCAACCATGGGTTGCGAAAGCTTGATATTTGTGTATGTGTTGTGTGGTTTTTACTTTGTATCTACCAGCGCTTTCCTGTTTGGTAAGTCACAGCATCTTTTTTTAATGTACCTGCTTATTTTTATTTACTTTTTTGGAGGGGAAGGGAAGCGGGCAACATAGTAGTAGTAGCAGCTTTATTCATCTGTGGATCTCTTTACAAGGGTATAGGACATGTCTAAGTATTTACAAATTTAGACCAATTCAATTTATTTTAAGCTAATTCGCATACATGTGCACTTCTATTTAGAGGCAATCATTTTATTTATATATACAAATAACTTATTAAACAATGTAATGCTACACTGTTCACTCATATCTCACTATCATTCACTGCTCTCTCTCTCTCTCTCTCTCTCTCTCTCTCTCTCTCTCTCTCTCTCTCTCTCTCTCTCTCTGGGCCATTTTCTGTACCACAACTTTCCATATGCTATACCGAAAAACTGAGTCAGCATCCCTCTATAATGAGTGTGATGTTGAGCTCAGAAAGAGGAATAGGTGTTAGTATTGTGATACACATAGCCTGGAGTACGTTTTTCTAGAAAAGGAGAAAAACCAGTGTGAAGGTTTTATGTGGAATGTATTATTATTTATTTGTATAACATTTTTTACCAAACCCCTACTCTGTTTCATTTAAGTGATCTTTCAATGTATAAAATTTATTGCATAACAGGTACTTTCTAGCTGCCTTTTTAAATAGGTGTATTTTTACAATTTCTGTAATCTCATATGGTAATTTATTGCACAGTTTTATTCCTTGGTAGAAAATGCTGTATTGAGTTTTATGCTTTTTTTCCCTTGGTAAATGTAATCCGAGTCTAGCTCTTGGTCCATGGTCATGGACAGAGCTGTTTGTGCAGTAATTACTAATGTTTTTTTGATGTGTACAAATGAGTGGTAAATGTATTCACAAGGAGCAGTTAAAATCCCCAGTGTTGTTAACAGATCTTTACAATGAGCTTGACTACTATTTTTGGTTATTATTCTTATGGCTCTTTTCTGGGGTTTTAAAACTGTTCATATTTTGTATATCTGTTCCCAAAAAAAGAACGCCATAAATATGAACTGAGTGTACATATGAATAGTATGTAACTCAAAGACACTGCATGTTACACACTGATGATGGAATTCTATGGGCATAAGTTTTCTGGGTCCAAACACAGGAATTAAGAATTATTTGCGGTGTGAACTCGAGAACATCCTGCAGTGGCACTTTGGATAATAGCTACTGCTTTGAATGTACTACTTATTTCTCAATGACATAGCTCTTTATCTTTTTCGAACTACCAACTCAATTCATGGAATCGGTACTAGGAATAAGAATAATAATCTTAACAAATATTTGATGCCACTTTGTTGTTCACTTTTCTGGAACACACATTTTTGTGACTTTTCAGAGGGCATAAGTTGTTTTACTATCAAAGTTCAGTTTAAGAGGTGCCTAAAGGATTTATTGGTGACCAACTCCTACTACTCCATTTATGAATTTATTAGTAGACTCAACTGGTGTATATACGACTATTAATAACAAACAATGATAGTATTAATACCACCTGACTTCTGCACAAACTCAGAGCAATAATGCAGTCAGTTGTTTAAATGATTTTTCTATTTGATAACGCATGACAACAGCTAAAATATTATATCACCTCAGTGTATCAAAAATCCACGAGGTCCATTTCACTAAGGATCTGTGGGAAATACATCAACATACTTGTGTTGCTTTGTAAAAATTTATTGTGTATCCTCCTTTGTCTAACATGGTGTAAAATCCTCACTAGGCCCTATAAATTTACTGGAACGAATAGTAGATCTGATGTGACCTAATCTAATATAAGCAGTTACTGGACTCGATTACGTAATCTGCCGAACTCATTACGGAATTTTTTTTTTACCGTAAATATGATTAACGAAGTGGTAGTACGTTTAACAAAAATCCAATAGCACACATGCCGTACTGTCACGTTTTTCCTTGTCCTTTCACAAATTGTGGAGAAAAAATGTCCTGCATCAACAAATAAAAAGACTAAGAAGCGCTAATATGCACGATAAACAGAGGTTCTGAACATGTACTTCTGACTTAAGCATTTCAATGAAATATTTTATTTCGCTGTGACTAACTGTAACGACAGCTGAAGCTCACTTTTCTATTCATTGGGCAATCTTCATGACGGCGACAAAACAGGCATATACAAGTCTGATGCAATATGCAGTAATCAGTCACATGTACCGTCTAATTTTTAAAGAAAGTTAAAGCATTTTTTGTTCATCAGCTTCATACGCCTCTTAAAGACAAACTTAGAAGTTAAAAAAAAAAACAGCGGGGCTGATTGCTGTTTCGGGATCAACCAAACCTACAGAAGCTATATCGAAACACTTCATCTGTTAAGTTGCCTTGTCAGCCGAAGATCTTACTAAATCACAAAATGGATACACCTGAAAATTCTGTCCGCTTACCATTCTCGGGCAGAATAATAACTACGTTTTGATTTTTAAAAAAAAAAAAAAAAAGGTGTAATTTATACTCAGGTGCGACATAAATTTAATTTACCTTGGGGGAGGAGAACTTCGTCCACGTCGAGGCATTTTTAAAGTTTCAACAAAACTTTGGTAAAAAATTTAAGCGAAGTCACAACGAAACTATATACCACGATCAACTCCGGCTCCACACTTATACTGGCAGAGATGTTACGTTACACCCTTCTAGAACCAATTCTCGTAGGACGTAGAACGTCACTGTCACGTGACACTAGCCCGTCAAGGCTATGTAATTATAAAGATACTTTACTTGGAACTTTCTGCATATTCGCTGACAGAGTTGATTTCGTATTTTCATATATATTTCCAGCAAATCACTATAAAACAGCGGGTTCCTTTCATTTTACCATACATTAAGGTTTCTTCTTATTCCGTTCACCAATGTCGTATTAAGAGAGTAGGAATTATCTATGGAGTGCAATGCGTCGATTCCAAATTAAACTCGGTGTCGATTCGCACGCAACGATCTGTTCGCAAACGTCTACGCAGAGGTTCCATAGTTTCACAGAATTTGAAATTTGCGAGTATGTGAGATGTACGCAAACTTGGAAGTTGGAGCTGGTAGTCTGAGCAGAATGGCTAAAATCTGTGGGCGTAAATCTCATCTGCGCGGACAAATAGTAGCGCGTAGATTGGAAAAACCGCATACCTAGCACGTGAAACATGTTTGAGCCAGCTGTTTGCTAAATCTACCGTTTTTCCCATCTTTGCGTAGACATCGAATTCTAAAACGGCTGTTACGTGTCAGTATTCAAAAGGTGTTATTAATAAATTTATGGAAGTATATGAGGAGGTGACACATCTTCGCAGAACGCTAAGAGCAAGGGATAGAGCGCTCAGAGTAAGAAGGCAGCTGTTTTAATTATGTGATAGATAAAATAGGAGCAGCTGACACTGCAGCAAACAGGCAACCGGCAATAAAAAAAAAAAAAAAAAAATGATCGCTGACCTTTTACAACATAGAATCGAGCAAAGTAACGAAATCTATTCGATCTACGACCAAATAAACAGGGTGGTCAGAAACAGTCTGAAAAGCTTGTAAGGATGTTACAAGGTAGGTTGTGGTGAGAAATAACTGTTAAGAAAAAAATTCGATACATTGCGCCTTTTCCGAATTAACCAGCACTGAAGTTAGCCAATAAGGTCGTTGCGAGCGCAAATTCAAGCGGCCCGCCAGACCCAATTAGTGTCAGTTGCTCTCATTGCGTGGACGATAGCGCACGATACTGCTCAGTCTTTGGCTCACGTTCAGTCCTTACTACCATCCCGTGTCCAATTTTTGTATCGCTTTCTTGTTCGGTTTCAGGAAACCAAAAGAAGAACACGTTTGGAGACACTGCCTCTAGCAAGATGCTTGGATTTGCCTGATCGACTAACTTCAAAGTTAAATAACTCAGGAGCGGCGTAACGTATCAAATTTTTTTCTTAACAATTATTTCTCAGCACAACCTACCCTGGATCACCATTACTAGCTCTCTAGACTGTCTCTGACCGCCTTGTATGCGTCGAGTTTGTGCTGTTTTGATACCCTATGCTTTCTGATCGATTGGTAAATACCGAGGCCCTGCACAAACAAAAGTCATCTACATCTACATATATAGTCTGCAAAGCACTGCGAAGTGCATGGGAGAGGGTATTTAGCGTGGTAGCATATATTAGGGTTGCCACCCGTTCCAGTCACTTGTAGGGCAATTCTTCACTTAATACTAGTTGTGTAACTAGTATTAAGTGTTTGTGGGATAATTGGCATCTGTTTTCATGAGTCTGGCAATTCAGGTTTTTAGTATTTCCGAGATTCTCTGCCATGAGTCAAACAATTCTGTGACTCTTCTTTGTATATATATTCAACGTATTCATTTAAGATAAAATTGGAAAGGCAATGTAATGTGGGGAGTTGCGATATCTGTACATCTCCATGTCCATCCGCAAATAATTTTACCAGTCTTCAGATTCTCTGTATGCCCATTTTTATACAGATAGTAATGGGACATCGGCTGTTCAGTTGAGAATGTTGAATCAAAACATCTTTCAGGCGTCTAAATTTCCAACCGTTATTTTATCGAGCAACTAGTTTCGGCAGTGTATTAGGCCATCTTCAGAAAGCGATGATTCAAGGGATCACTGTGTAAAAAATCTACAGATACCAGTCACTGATTGCTGGCCCCTGTCTTGACTGGGCCAGAAGTGCGATCCTCCCAACACACTGATCATGGGATTCGACATTGAGTCTTCAGATTAGTCATGTAGCTAGCAAAGTAAATTAATACGCACAAATGGCTGTCGCTTAAGGAGCCATTGTTTTGAGTGTTTAGGTCGTTCTTCCCACCTCTCAGATACTCTTTGCATTTCATTTTTTTTCAAGACAAATTGCGAACACAGTCTACAGAAGAATTTCTTCCATTACCAAGCATAGATGCACAATGTAAGGTTATGTTTATGTTCATAACTTGCAGTTGTGTAAGCAGTTGTGCTTTGTGTTCACTTTATTTTTCTTTTCAAAACAAATGACATTTTGAAATGCACAGAGTAAGAGATCTAGACTTCAGCTGTTTTGCTGTTGGAGTGTGGTACAAAACAAAGAAGAAGTTTCCAAATAATAATTCTGAATCTAAAATACTGTGTATTGTGATTAATTGTACAAGGAGACCAACAACTGGTGACCCCGACGTGATCTAAAGAAGAAACAAATACGGTGGCAGATAGAGGGAACAGTGATATGCAAACTGAAGTGGATAAAGTTGGTGTGAAACTGCTCTGGACTGAAAAGCCTAATGTATGCTTTCACCAGGCTAACAATTTCCAATCACAGAAATACAACCTGAAGAAACCAAACTCAATTATTTGTTAGCACAGATTTGTCGAAAATAAATGGGATCTCATGAACACTGACGAAAGCAACAAATATTCTTTAGCTAAAGAAAGACAGTTCATGACTTTTATGGAAAGTAAAGAATGTCGAATTAAGAAATTAGTTAGCGAATTAGAAATTGGTGATATGAAACCCAGTCAGTTGCTTTGGATAATGAAAAGCTATGGAGGAACGAAAGTTTCAGATAAAATTTTAAAGTCACTCTGGCTAGACAAGCTTCCTGTCAACGTCCGAAATATTTTAATAGTCTCTAGCGTAAATGGCTGATCGAATGACGGAAATGCAAAACACTCATGAACTTCAATCATCCTCAACGGAAGTGTCCCTTGTGACATGTGATTCTTCTTTATCAGTGAAAGAAATTCTGATCGAAGAGCTGGAAACTGAAGTCCGAAAATCCAGATCGTGGGAGCGACAGTATCAATCGCGACGACGTTCTCGCAGCAGAGGCCGCAACGAGCCGAGATATAATAGTTCAGGGAAGTACTGGTATTTTCAATTTCGCTATGGTTCAAAATGCACTCCTTGCTAATGGAATACTAAGGGAAATTCCCATCGGCACACTCAGTAGCGGCTGAGCGTTCAGTCGCAGCGATTATACCAGGCCGACAATATCGATTCTTTGTAAGACTATTGGTTGACAGCGACGCTGATGTTTTCTGTTACATCAGTGATTCCCAAGAATAAGGTAAAAGAAGCAGACTACAAACTTTATGTTGTAAATGTATCTGAGATTAAAACTTATGGATCAAAGTAATTGAATCCTGATTTACCTTCAAAAACGCAGTTTTTATTGGCCATTCATTTAGCTAATACAACAAAAGGTATAATCGGAGCAGCCTTACTTCATCGGTTTGGCTTATTGGTAGACCAGGAAACAAAATTATTAGTTGTCAGCAATACTTAGTTACATATGGCTGCACTAAAATGTGCAATTGATTTGTCTGATTCTGTCAGTTTGCTCCATGCTAACTGTAAATACTCAGAACTACTTAAAAAATTTCCTGAGCTGACAAAACCCGCCCTTACGCTGGGAGAAATTAACCATGATATTAAACATTATATTGCAACCAGCAATGGCCTGCCAGTGTACTCAAAAACCTACAGGTTAAATCCAAATAAACTAAAGTTGGCTAAACATGAATTCCAGTTTCTAATGAATCACGGTATAATTCGCCCATCTAAATCCCAGTGGACTGGTCCACTGCGCATAGTAGAAAAGCCAGATGGTGTTTGTGGAGACTACCGACGTCTTAATGACCAGATTATTCCTGGCCGCTGTCCAATCCCTCACATACACGTTTGCAAATTCCATTCTTGTGGGCAAGAAAATATTTTCTAAAGTCTATCTCCGCGAAGCATGTTACCAAATCCCATGAGCTGATAGTGATAAAGAAAAGAATACTATTATCACACCTTTTGGACTTTATGAATTCAATTTCATGCCTCAAGACTGCATCCAGTACCTTTCAGAGGTTTATTAATGACGTTTGAGAGATTTAGATTTCTGTTTTGCTTATCTGGATGATGTACTGATAGCTTCTAACTCTCCAGAAGAACGTATTCAATATTTAACTATCCTGTTTGAACAATTGAACAAATTTGGTTTGAGAATTAGTGTTGGAAAATCTGTATTTGGAGTTCAAGAAATTAATTTTTTAGGTCATGTGATTACTGCAGAAGGTACCAAACCAGACCCAAAATGAGTACAAGTTATCACTTATTTCAAACTTACAGGAACTGTGTTAGAATTACATCATTTCCTTGGCATACTCAATTTTTAACGAAGGCATTTGGAACATGTCGCATAATATCAAGCTATTCTAAATGATTACTTGAAGAATACCGAGAAAAACGACAAAAGAAACATACAGTGGATAGAAGACACAATAAAACAGTCTGAGAAGTGCAAAATGGACCTTTCATACACAGCTCTTTTAACATTCCCGAATGTATACAATGATCTTGCATTATTTGTAGGCACTTCAGATTTTGCAACTGGTGCAATGCTTCAACAGAAAGAAGAAGAATATGGAAACCAGTTGGTTTCTACTCCAAAACCTTGTCGCCATCCCAAAAGAAATATTCGGTATACAATAGGGAACTTTTCAGTATGTACATGGCAATAAGGCATTTTAAGTACCTCCCTGAAGGACGTTCGTCTGCAGTGCTTACTAACTGTCTTCTTTTGACACATGCTTTTAAACAACAAAACAATAAAGCAACCCCTATGCAACTGCGTCACCTACATTTCATATCAGGAATTATGGCTGATATCGGACACATTTCTCGAAAAGAAAGTAGTGTGGCGTACAACCTATCCAACCTTGAAGAAATAGTACCAGTTTATTATGAGAAGACAACAGACACTCTAGTGAGTGATGAAGAACTTGAGAAACTCCACTCTTGTCCTCATATGTCTTTGAAGTTTAAACAGCATGAAACCCCTGCTAGAAGATTATTATGTTGTGATGTATCAACAAGTAACATTCGTCCTTACATTCTTCAACAAATTAGACATTCCGTTTTTCAACAGTACCATAGTATGGCACATCCTGGTATTAAGTCTTCAGTGAAATTACTCAGATGCAGATTCATTTCGTCAAACATAAAACGAGGTATCCAAACCTGGGCAAAATCGTGCATGATGTGCCAAAAGAACAAAGTGACTAGACATACTAAATCTGCTACTGGCCAGTTTCCAAGCACAGATGAACGATTTAAGGTGGTGCACATCGATCTAATTGGCGCCCTGCGTCTCTCAGATGAATTTTTATACTGTTTAAAGTGCACCAATCTACATATACATCGACGTCTATACCCTACAAACCACCATGTGGTGCATGACAGAGGGTACATCCCATTGTATCAGTTACTAGGGTTTTTTCCTGTTCCATTCTCGTATGGAGTGCAAGAAGAAAGATTGTTTGAAAGTCTCTGTGCATGCAGTAATTATTCAAATCTTACCCTCACGAACCCTATGTGAGAGATTGTAGGAGGTTGTAATATATTCTTAGAGTAAGCCGGTACTTGAACCATTGTTAAAAGATTTTCTCGGGGTAGTTTACGTCGCTCTCCAAGGGTCTGCCAGTTCAGTTCCTTCAGTATCCCTGGGACACTCTCCCACAGATTAAACAAACCTGTGAGTATTCATGCTACCCTTCTCTGTATATGTTCAATATACCCTGTAAATCCTACCTGGTATTGGTACCATAGACCTGAGCAATATTCTAGAACCAGGTGCAAGAGTGATTTGTAAGCAATCTCCTTTGTAGATGGATTGCACTTCCCCAGTATTCTACCAACAGACCAAAGTCTACCACCTGCTTTACCAAGAACTGAACTTAATGTTCCATTTCATATCCCTATGAATATCAAGAGCTCAGATGGAAACCCAGTTATAAGCAAAGAAGGGAAAGCAGAAAGGTGGAAGGAGTATATAGAGGGTCTATACAAGAGCGATGTACTTGAGGATAATATTCTGGAAATGGAAGAGAATGTAGATGAAGACGAAATGGGAGATACAATAGTGCGTGAAGAGTTTGACAGAGCACTGAAAGACCTGAGTCGAAACAAGGCCCCAGGAGTAGGCAACACTTCATTAGAACTACTGACGACCTCGGGAGAGCCAGTCCTGACAAAACTCTACCATCTGGTGAGCAAGATGTATGAGACAGGCGAAATACCCTCAGACTTCAAGAAGAATATAATAATTCCAATCCCAAAGAACGCAGGTGTTGACAGATGTGAAAATTACCGAACTATCAGTTTAATAAGCCACAGCTGCAAAATACTAACGCGAATTCTTTACAGACGAATGGAAAAACTAGTAGAAGCCAACCTTGGGGAAGATCAGTTTGGATTCCATAGAAATATTGGAATACGTGAGGCAATACTGACCTTACGACTTATCTTAGAAGCTAGACTAAGGAAAGGCAAACCTACGTTTCTAGCATTTGTAGACTCAGAGAAAGCTTTTGACAATGTTGACTGGAATACTCTCTTTCAAATTCTAAAGGTGGCAGGGGTAAAATACAGGGAGCGAAAGGCTATTTACAGTTTGTACAGAAACCAGATGGCAGTTATAAGAGTTGAGGGACATGAAAGGGAAGCAGCGGTTGGGAAGGGAGTGAGACAGGGTTGTAGCCTCTCCCCGATGTTATTCAATCTGTATATTGAGCAAACAGTAAAGGAAACAAAAGAAAAATTCGGAGTAGGTATTAAAATCCATGGAGAAAAAATAAAAACTTTGAGGTTCGCCGATGATATTGTAATTCTGTCAGAAACAGCAAAGGACTTGGAAGAGCAGTTGAACGGAATGGACAGTGTCTTGAAAGGAGGGTATAAGATGAACATCATCAAAAGCAAAACAAGGATAATGGAAGGTAGTCGAATGAAGACGGGTGATGCTGAGGGAATTAGATTAGGAAATGAGACACTTAAAGTAGCAAAGGAGTTTTGCTATTTGGGGAGCAAAATTACTGATGATGGAAAGCGTTTCTGAAGAAGAAAAATTTGTTAACATCGAGTATTGATTTAAGTGTTAGGAAGTCGTTTCTGAAAGTATTTGTATGGAGTGTAGCCATATATGGAAGTGAAACATGGACAATAAATAGTTTGGACAAGAAGAGAATAGAAGCTTTCGAAATGTAGTGCTACAGAAGAATGCTGAAGATAGGATGGGTAGATCACATAACTAATGAGGAGGTATTGAATAGAATTGGGGAGAAGAGGAGTTTGTGGTACAACGTGACAAGAAGAAGGGACCAGTTGGTAGGACATGTTCTGAGGCATCAAGGGATCACAAATTTAGCATTGGAGGGCAGCGTGGAGGGTAAAAATCATAGAGGGAGACCAAGAGATGAATACACTAAGCAGATTCAGAAGGACGTAGGTTGCAGTAAGTACTGGGAGATGTAGAAGCTTGCACAGGATAGAGTAGCATGGAGAGCTGCATCAAACCAGTCTCTGGACTGAAGACCACAACAACAACAACGTCCCTACAAAGTGTTACACCCAGTTATTTGCATAAATTGGCTGATTCCAACAGTTACTTATTGATATTATACTTATCATATAGATGGTTTTTTCGTTATCTGAAGTGCAAAATTTTACACTTCTGAAAATTTCGAGCAAATTGCCAAACTCTGCACCACACTGAAATCTTATCAAGATCTGACTGAATATTTATGTAGCTTCTTTCGGATAGTACAAAATTATAGATAACTGTACCATCTGCAAAAAAACTGAGTTTACTGCTAATATTGTCTGCAAGGTCATTAATATACAGTAGAAACAGCAAGGATCCCAACACACTTCCCTGGGGCACACCCATAGTTATTTTTACATCTCATGATGACTCTCCATCCAAGATAACATGCTGTGTCCCCCCACAAAAAAGTTCTCCTTCCTGTCACAAATTCCACTTGATTTCCCCCCCCCCCCCCCCCCACATGATCATACTTTTGACAATAAGAGTGGGTGTGCTACCGCGACAAAGATTCTTGGAAATCAAGAAACACTTCATCTACCTGGTTGCCTTGATCGAAAGCTTCCAGTATATCATGTGAGAAAAGTACGAGTTGGGTCTGACAGGATTGATGTTTACGAAATCTACACTCCTGGAAATGGAAAAAAGAACACATTGACACCGGTGTGTCAGACCCACCATACTTGCTCCGGACACTGCGACAGGGCTGTACAAGCAATGATCACACGCACGGCACAGCGGACACACCAGGAACCGCGGTGTTGGCCGTCGAATGGCGCTAGCTGCGCAGCATTTGTGCATCGCCGCCGTCAGTGTCAGCCAGTTTGCCGTGGCATACGGAGCTCCATCGCAGTCTTTAACACTGGTAGCATGCCGCGACAGCGTGGACGTGAACCGTATGTGCAGTTGACGGACTTTGAGCAAGGGCGTATAGTGGGCATGCGGGAGGCCGGGTGGACGTACCGCCGAATTGCTCAACACGTGGGGCGTGAGGTCTCCACAGTACATCGATGTTGTCGCCAGTGGTCGGCGGAAGGTGCACGTGCCCGTCGACCTGGGACCGGACCGCAGCGACGCACGGATGCACGCCAAGACCGTAGGATCCTACGCAGTGCCGTAGGGGACCGCACCGCCACTTCCCAGCAAATTAGGGACACTGTTGCTCCTGGGGTATCGGCGAGGACCATTCGCAACCGTCTCCATGAAGCTGGGCTACGGTCCCGCACACCGTTAGGCCGTCTTCCGCTCACGCCCCAACATCGTGCAGCCCGCCTCCAGTGGTGTCGCGACAGGCGTGAATGGAGGGACGAATGGAGACGTGTCGTCTTCAGCGATGAGAGTCGCTTCTGCCTTGGTGCCAATGATGGTCGTATGCGTGTTTGGCACCGTGCAGGTGAGCGCCACAATCAGGACTGCATACGACCGAGGCACACAGGGCCAACACCCGGCATCATGGTGTGGGGAGCGATCTCCTACACTGGCCGTACACCACTGGTGATCGTCGAGGGGACACTGAATAGTGCACGGTACATCCAAACCGTCATCGAACCCATCGTTCTACCATTCCTAGACCGGCAAGGGAGCTTGCTGTTCCAACAGGACAATGCACGTCCGCATGTATCCCATGCCACCCAACGTGCTCTAGAAGGTGTAAGTCAACTACCCTGGCCAGCAAGATCTCCGGATCTGTCCCCCATTGAGCATGTTTGGGACTGGATGAAGCGTCGTCTCACGCGGTCTGCACGTCCAACACGAACGCTGGTCCAACTGAGGCGCCAGGCGGAAATGGCATGGCAAGCCGTTCCACAGGACTACATCCAGCATCTCTACGATCGTCTCCATGGGAGAATAGCAGCCTGCATTGCTGCGAAAGGTGGATATACACTGTACTAGTGCCGACATTGTGCATGCTCTGTTGCCTGTGTCTATGTGCCTGTGGTTCTGTCAGTGTGATCATGTGATGTATCTGACCCCAGGAATGTGTCAATAAAGTTTCCCCTTCCTGGGACAATGAATTCACGGTGTTCTTATTTCAATTTCCAGGAGTGTATGCTGGTTGGCACTGAGGAGGTCATTCTGTTCAAGATACCTCATTACGTTTGAGCTCAGAATGTGTTATAAGATTCTACAACAAATCAGTGTCAAGGATACAGGATGTTAGTTCTGTGGATCGCTTCTACTACCCTTCTTGTAGATGGGTGTGACCTGTGCCTTTTTCCAAAAATTGGGCACGGTTTTTTGTTCGCGGGATCTATGCTAGATTGTAGTTAGAAGAGGGGCTAACTCAGCCACAATTTCAGTACAGAATCTGACACAGATTCCATCGGGACATGGAGCTTTGTTCAAATTTAACGATTTCAGCTGGCTCTCAACACCACTGACACTAACACATATTTAATTCATCTTTTCAGTAGTATGACGATTAAATTGGGGCAATTATCCTGGAGTTTCCTTTGTAAAGGAACATTTGAACACAGAGTTCAGCAGTTCAGCTTTTGCTTTGCTGCCCTCAGTTTCAGTTCCTGTCTCTTTCACTAGGGGCTGGACACTAACTTTGGTGCCACTAACAGCCTTTACATACGACGCGAATTTGTTTGGGTTCTGTGAAAGATCACTTGACTGCTACAGTAGTCATTGAAGGCATCACGCGTTGTTCTCTTGACAGCCAAATGCGTTACCTCATGATGCCTATGCGAGATGTACATAGGGGACTCTATCTGTAGCCTCTCTATCTATAACCCTACACTTTGTATTATACCTATTATGCAATAATCTCTGTTTTCTTGCAAGTTTCTTTACTGTGACTGTATACTACGGAGATTCGCTCCCATTTTGAACTGTTCTACTGGGTACATATCTATCCAGTGTGTGGTCAACTATTCTTTCAGACTTGAGCCAGAGATCTACATCTACATCTACATGGTTACTCCGCAATTCACTCTTAAGTGCCTGGCAGAGGGTTCATCGAACCATTTTCATACTACTTCTCTACCATTCCACTCTCGAATGGCACGTGGGAAAAAGGAACATCTAAATCTTTCCATTTGAGGTCTGATTTCTCTTATTTTATTATGATGATCATTTCTCCCTACGTAGGTGGGTGTCAACAAAATATTTACGCATTTGGAAGAGAAAGTTAGTGATTGAAATTTCGTAAATAGATCTCGCCGCAAAGAAAACCGGCTTTGTTCAGTGACTGCCACCCCAACTCGGGTATCATGTCAGTGATACTCACCCCTATTGTGTGATAACATGAAACGAGCTGCCCCACTTGCCCTATGTTGTAAGTTTCAAGCTCCTGATTGAGTTATGACACTAGTAATTTATTATCTAGTTTACAGAACGAATACATCTTTCTGCTTGTTTTAGTTGTCCTTTAGACTTTGGTAATCATTATTGTCACAACTGTGTCACAGTCATTGATACCAGTTTTGATGTGAACATCCTCAAAGAGGTCAGGTCTATTTGCTGATATTAGATCCAATATATCTCCATCATGAGTGGCTTTCCTAATTATCTGTCTAAGAAGCTTTCAGAGAAGCCATTTAGAAAAATTTTCACAGGATGTCTTATCATGTCCACTACTAACAAAACTGTAATTTTCCCAATTAACTGTTAGATGATTACAGTCTCCACCAACGACTACAGTATGATCGCGAAACTTATACACAAGTTTTCAGTTACATAAGAGATGAGTCTGGTGGGTGATAGAAGGATGCAATTATCATTTTATGGCCACACCTCGTACTAAGTCTTGCACAAACTATCTCACATGCAGCTTCAATTTCTACCTTGGTGGACTTGAGTTTCTTATCTACTGCGACAAATAAACCACCTCCATTTCTCATTTGCCTATCCTTTTGACCTACACTTAAATTTCCCCAGTAATCTAACTTCTATCAACTTCAGGTTTCAACGGTTCTTTAACTGTACAGAATCCCTTCCATTACGTGATTTTCGAGCAGAAACGGTGACACAAGCATTTTATAATTTCTGGGTCACTGGATTTGGAGCCCTAACCAAATAGTGACTGACTAAGGAGCACTGTTCCAATCAGAGGTGTTCCACACATTAGCTAAGATTTGTGATTCTATATTAACTCAGACTGTGGTGTACCACCACAATCAAATGGAAAAATAGAGAGATTCCATCGAACATTGAAGGCAGCCGTCAGAGCACATTGTAAAAATAAATGGAGTGACAAAATTCCAACATTTCTTCTAGAACTGCGTTGCTGTGTGAGAGAAGAAAATAACGCAACAGCTGCGGAGGTGCTGTATGGCACACCTCTAACATTGCCTGGTGATTTCACTGTAAGGTCGGAAAACAATTTGGAAGTAGCTCGAACAGTCCATGGGTATACTGCCAGTTCATAGTGTCCAACGGGCACAATATTTTGGCGATCAGACAAGTCGCCATCGTCAGGTGCACTGACGAACTGAGCTCCTGAGACGCGCTGCAGAATACATTGGGGCATCAAGGATTGCCCGGTCTGAGAACAGAAGTTCAAGCCATGCGGCTATGCCTTCAATAATAAAAATTGACATTAAAACAATCGCTTTTTGGTTGTCATATTTTTTCTGCTTTTAAATGATTTAAAAATACATTAGCTGTATGGTAAAATTTTATTTTATTTTATTTTTTTTATTTTTTTATTTTTTGTTTTATTGTTTTTATTTTTTTTCATTCGTTCACACATTCACACAATATATACATTGTACTCACACATACATATAACAGTTAACACATTCTCACACTCATTCATTCACCTTTTTTTGTATAAAATAATAATAATAAAAAATAAATAAATAATAAATACAATCAAATAAGATTAAAATATAATTAAAATAAAATAAATTAAGATAAAAATGAAATAAAAATTAAAATTAAAAGTAAAATTATTAAAATTTTTAAATTTATTAAAATTATATAAAAAATATATACACAAGATGTGTAGTCTTGTTATTCGCGTAGGTCATTGGGCCATCTGGTGGAGGCCAGGTAGTGCACCCTGTGTTCAAGTTCTCGTACAAGTTCGTTATTTGACTGTTGTGTGTTTTCAAATGGCTCTGAGCACTATGGGACTCAACTGCTGAGGTCATTAGTCCCCTAGAACTTAGAAATAGTTAAACCTAACTAACCTAAGGACATCACAAACATCTATGCCCGAGGCAGGATTCGAACCTGCGACCGTAGCGGTCTTACGGTTCCAGACTGCAGCGCCTTTAACCGCACGGCCACTTCGGCTGGCTGTGTGTTTTCATAAAAGGTTTTTGCAGTGGTTCTGAATCAGTCTTTCAAATAGGGTACCCCTGCGAGTTGGTGAAGTTCATTCGTTGGGAACCGGTATGGCCGATGGAGTGCTCTTTTCAGAGCATGATTCTGAATTCTTTGTAGCCATTGTATGTGGGTTGGAGCAGCATTGCCCCACACGACAGCGGCATAGTCTAAGATTGGTCGCACCAGTGTAAGGTACAATATCACCCCCAGTCTTGATGGTAGTGTTGACGCTGGATTTAATAATGGGTAAAGCTGTACCATTCTTCTCCTGGCTTTCTCTCGAATATCTTCTATATGAGGTTGCCATGTCAATCCCCTATCAAGGGTCACACCCACGTATTTTGCTGTTTTTGACCACGGGACTGGGGTGCCCCTTATCTCAATGGGCTGGATGTTAGGTGGAAGTGGTCTTCTAGAAATTGCTATTGCCTGCGTCTTTGTGGAGTTAAAAGACAGTCGCCATTTCGTTGCCCATTCACTCAGCTTATTACATGCTTGATGTAGTCTTGCCTGGAGGTGTACAGCATTCATACTTCGGGAGTAAATGGCTGTATCATCGGCGAATAAAGATAGGTGTGTTCTGGCCGTCGATGGTAGGTCGGATGTATACAAGACGTATAACAGTGGTCCCAGAACACTGCCCTGAGGTACTCCTGCTTTGATTGGTCTGGTGGACGATGTACCATATTGAGTGCGGACATGAAATGTCCGGTTTTCTAGATAGCTCTTTAGGAGTGTTGCTTGTGACACAGGGACCCCTACCTATATCCAGGAGTTTACACAGGAGTCCCTCGTGCCACATGCAATCAAAGCCACTAGAAACATCCAGAAATACAGCCCCGAAGAATTCTTTCCTTTCCATGGCGCTGAATGCTTCCTCAACTAGGCATAGTAGCTGCTGGGTGGTGGAAAGGCCTTGGCGAAAGCCAAACTGGACGTCTGGTATCAGATGCTCTGCTTCCACATGCTGTTGAAGTCTCTTTATGTATAAACGTTCAAAAAGTTTCGATATGGCAGGTAAAAGACTGATTGGTCTGTAGCTAGCAGGTGATCGAGGGTCCTTTCCTGCCTTCGATATGGCGACGACCTCTGCATGTTTCCATGCGAGGGGGAAGTCGCCATTTGCCAGGATCTCATTGAACGCGGCCGCTATGAATGGTACTGCGGTAGGTGGTAATTGCTTCAACAGCTCATTTGTTAGAAGGTCTGGTCCTCCAGCCTTCTTTCCGTTTAATTCTTCGAGCTGTTTTGTAACTTCTGCTGTCGTGATCGGTTGAATATTGTCATCTTCGGCTCGATTGGCGAGGAATCTTGGAAGTCTCTCGTTGACTAGGCCAATGTGGTCTGAGTCAGCAGGGTCATTCATCGGTGTGAAGTTTTTTGCGAATACATCTGCCAAAACATTTGCTTTGGCATCTAATTATATAGTTGCCCACATGTAGTGGGGGTAACTTCTGTCCGCTTCGTAGTATGGACTTCGTCATCTTCCAGGCCGATTGGTCTTGTAGTTGTAGCAGTGCAACCTTATCTCCCCAGACTTGATTCCTGTGTTTTTCTATTTCTGCCTTAATTTCTCGTTGCAGTCGTTTTACTAGGAACTTTGTGGCTGGATTGCGCGTTGCCTGCCGGCTGAGCTCCTGTGGGCGGGCGGCCGATTTAAATCCCTTCCCCCCCCGCGGGCCGCTCTCGTCACCGTCCGCGCCCGCGCGCCTGCGGTCGCGAAGGCGTGGGCGTCGGAATATGTCGTAGCGTCGATGTGCTTGCTACGTCCGCCCTGGTCACCAGTTCGTACTTCTTGCTAAGAGTCCTCTTAATTACATTCAGTGCTGGGTCCCAAGCCTTGCGGTGATTATAGCCGCAATCTCGGTTGATAAGATCTTCCCTAGTGTGAATTTCGATAGCCTCCCTTATAACGCTGTCCCAGTATTTAGAGGTCTGAGCCAGGACCTTGGTACGCTTATAATCCATCTCGTGTTTCTCGGACAAACAGTGCTCTGCTACCGCCGATTTATTTGGATATCTCAGTCGAGTGTGCCTTTGATGTTCTCGGCAACGATCTTCGATGGTGCGTACTGTCTGTCCGATATAAGTCTTCTCACACTCACAGGGAATTTGGTATATGCCGGCCCTCCTCAAACCGAGGTCATCTTTCACTCTTCCCAGTGTTTTATTGGGCGGGCAAAAGACGGTTTTAACTCGGTGTTTGTTTAATATACGGCCGATTTTCCCCGATAGTGCGCTATTGTACGGAATAGAGGCAGTGGCGACCTCTTTTTCCCTGACTTCATCCGTCTCCACAGGTTGTGCAGTGGTGATGGGACGGAGAGCGCGTCTAATCTGCCATTCCGAGTACCCGTTTTTTCGTAACACGGTTTGGAGGTTATAACACTCCCCGTCTGCTACTGTTATGCCATAACCACAAAACCAAAGGCAATTTGTAAAACAGATTTATTTTATTGGATTAATAATGGTATAAAGCAACAGAGCAGTGTTACCCTCTGAGAGGAATTTTGTTAAGTTGACCGTATTGTTCCTAATGGAAGTGGCTTATCGGAAATGAAAGTTAGAATTACGTTAATATAGGAATAGTGACAAACAAAATTTTGCCTAGCTATACTGTTTATAGAATAAGGGAAACGGTCGCCAGCCTAATTAGGCAAGAGAAAGATTAACATTCTCGTTTATGAAAGTAGGTATAAGTAACTATAATGGACAACACAACAGACACAACCTAGACTTAGCAAGACGCGAGTGCAATGAACTCTAACACACATATGTTTTAAGATTGAAGCTAACAGTTAGAGCAGCAGGAACTATTTTCAAAATTATAACAGGTACAGAAAAACACTATCACTTTCAGGGTTTACACAAACTGAGTGGTCTTTATACTGTTAATATGCACACAAGAGAGACAAACACTTGGCATACATGATAATGTAACGTTTCACAACTGCAGCTTTCTCACTTTTACTACAACGAAACACAATGTTGACAAAATTGCAAGGAATTGACTCTCCTTTTTAGAATTTACTACAGACAACAACGTGATCATTTACTTTATAAGACTCAGCCTAAAGTTTGAAGTTGGTAACAGCACTTTAAATAACAGTTTCAATAGGAAAATTATTATTGGACAAATAACATTTGCTTTAACTCACTCTGTTACCACATTAGCTTTAACTATCTTTCAAATAAGTTCAAGAGGCATTATTTAACAAAGCTCTAGGCTTCAACGTACTTTGAGTAAGGACACTCGGTAATCACTTTACTTCAAACGGAGAGGACCCTGAGAGGTGTTATGATGAGGAGTAAAATCAAGGTAGGTAAATAAATTCCGATATGAATTACCTTATATTTCAGCACACTAACACATCCATTAGGCTGATCCTTCACTGTACATCAATATAGTATTACGTTACAGTGATTGCGCAATGTGGTGGCAACTGCATGTTGGTAGGTGGAATTTCAGGTAGAATTGCCGGACTTTATCGTATCTTCATGGCGATGATTCATACCAATTCCAGAATAGATCCAGCTATTTATCCACCCATCCGAGGCATTGGAAAGAAGCAGTAAAAGCCTCTCTCTGAATCAGCATGATATGCACCTTTACATTGACAGTGCACAAACTGGTAGCTCCTTTCCGACTCGTGGCTCGTCTCCGACTGACTATATGTTCCACCTTTTCCACCTAGGCCAACCACAATTTGCGCGCGCTACACAGTTCCGTTCTCGAGGGGAACCACACTACCTCTTACATACAGAATAACTGAGAGCCCTAAGTGAGGATCAGCAGTTTACATAATAGCAACCAAATGTATTAAATAAAACAGAACATTTTCACATATTGACACTTCTACAAAAATTATTCACACAAAATTACAATCATATACAGTAAGTATTGTTCCCTCCAAATGGGACAAAGAACTTTAAATTACAGATACACTACTTTGCATAGAATCAAATCAAGACACCAAAGTTTTTAACAAAGAAAAGAGTACACAATTTTATGTTATCGATTCAAACACATTTACAAAAGATCAACAATGTGACATTAAATAAAGCAAAAGCAAAATAAATCCATACAGCATAAGAGCTGTGGTGTTACACATGCCCCATGTTTCGTTGAAGTTTCCCATCAGGGATACTTCAAGGAAACATCCATAACACCTAAGTGGTGCTGGCTGCAAAAAAAATTTTTTCCATCCAACTTCAGTTGGGAGAAAAAAAAAAAAACACACACACACATTACAAATATACAGTATATACACTAATAAATTGCATGTATTTCTTCCAAAATATTTTCAAAGTAAAATATCTAAAGCAATTTTCAGTTTCACACTGGTTTAAGGAAACTAATTTTGCACCATTACACAAGATATCTTTAAGCATGTTCTTTTCATACACACACAGTTCAATTAATAGGCAATCAGTACACAAACTCATCTACATATAAGTAGAATAGGAAAAGCCTTTAAATAATATGAAAAAAAATTTAAACACATATACAATAATACAGGACATTCTAAGTTAGCAAAACAGAATTTTGTCTCTCAATAATTATAGAGGAATGTAAAATTTCACAGACACACAAGCATATTAATGATCACAGTATACTTTACAAGGTTCAGCAATTAATTAAATATTGAAAATTTCAGTTTGCATCCGGATATGCACAATTGTTTATACAAACAACTATGAGAAACCTTTTCCAACTGACTCCTTAAATACCAAAGTAACTTTGCAAGGTTGTTTCAAAATAATTAACTTTAAAGCTGCTCTTCATTAATAGCAGTCCAAAATATTTGTTACACATAAACACACTAACATATTCAGAGCCTATCTTTAATCATCACTGCTGTGTTTCAAAACAAGGCAGTCCAAAACTTTACGTTATTTCAAAAAACCTAGTATCAAAAACATCTACATCCATTTAAATAAGATTCCTTATACATTTTATAATAACTTTTCACTGACTTCAATAAGAATAGTCAGTTTATAACATATTGCTCAAAAAAAACCTAACTTAATTCACTGCTTGCCTCAGCACTAGCAGTCCATGTTACACATTCTACCCATTATTGGTTTAGCAGTCTTTTTACATACACATTTAGACACAAAAACACAATTTAGATTAAGAATACACAAAAAACACATTTTTAAATTGACACACTGCCCCATCCTCTAGGTTTGGCAGTTCATGACCACTTATCAACTCCTTGCCCCACAATGGCAAGTCCTTTGGTTACTGCTCACATCGTATATTTTGTAGTCCTTAGCATCAGGACCACAGCATTTTTATTATTTTGTCTTGTTTTACTGCCCATCAACATATTTTTGAGCAGTTTATTGTCATCATTTCCAGGTTTTTTATCATTCTGACACACTTTTGGTAGAATTTGCATTAGTGGTATAAAACATGAAACCTGTAACTTTGAAACAACAATTAGACACTGGTAACAAAACCGTTTCTTTTCAAATGACACAATCAGGTAACATATACATTAATCGAGAAAGAATTAAATGTCATATTCAGGATCAAGTTAGGATAAAGTATTTCTTACTACTCCTTTATCATTGCTTTTCCACACACAGTTAGGTCATTACATACATCAAGATCAGGACAATAATTTCATATCCTATTGCAAGTGATTTCTGCCAACTCTTTTGCTGGCACTAGACACATACCTCACATCTACTTTACACATATCTTAGCCAGGTTCATCTCCTCAGTTTTAAACACATATACAGTTTTTCAACACCATGTTTGCCCCTTTCTTTTTCAAAAACACTTACATTTAATTATATTATGGCATTCATTTACCTTTTCTTTTCAATATTCTTACCTTTTCTCATCCATATTTCTCTTTCCAATTACTTTTTAATTTCATTTTTCCTTTACAGTACCCACTATATTTTCATTATTCTTTGCCATTTTCTAGTGTACCCATATTATTTTTCCATTTACTTGTCCACAAACAATACACAATATCTTACATCATTGCCACACTATTCAATACACTCTGATAGAGAAGAAGGAAAGAAGATAGTAAAAGTTCTGAATGATGAAGAGGAAGGTTGGTAACACGAAAAGAAACGGAAGTAGTGCTGGCAACGACTCGGGTCCCTGGTGCTCGTCAGGCACCTGACAATGCAAAGAGTGCATGTCCCCTGAGGCTTCAACAACCCTCATCTGAGGACATGTATCTCTAAATACACAACATGGTGCAAACATAAGCCCTTTCTGATTTTTAAGTATATTAGAAATAAATTATTATCTTGTGGAGTTCTTTGCACTTTCATAAAGTAACCATAACCATCATTATTCACAAAGTTCTCAGGTTTGTTATACTACATGCCCCTATCCTCATAATTAGGCTGGCAACAATAAGTATTCAATTGAAAATAAACAGTTCCTAAGCAGTCATACAGTACAGTACAATAAATAAGCAACCTCCCCCAGGTCTCAGGATCAACAGAACAATAATTCACCTTCAGATAACACTCAGATACTATAATAATACTAAAGTCATGCATTACATTAAAATATATACAAATACAGCATCCTGCCCCCAGTCCCTTTATTAACAAGGCAGTCTTTTATGGTTCATAAAACAGTCACTTAAATCTGGTGGCTTTTTAGGCCTCCTATCTTCTACATCTTTCACTATGCTATTCAGATCTTGCCAACGTTTTGTTTCATCAGGTGGCTTTTTAGGTTGTGGAATTTCAAAGCCTTTAGCAAGGTACATGATCTCCTGTTCTGCTATTATCTTACCAGGTGGTTCTTTTTGTTCCTGCAATTCACACTCCTTCAAAACATTTGTTAAGGCTTGCCCCAGTATAGTATCATCTGGAGGTTCCTGCCAACTATGCCCCTGTGTTACACTACTGAATAATTCATCCGGTTTTGGACCAGTTTCACTTTCTGTATCTTGCTTTGGTAAAATGTCACTAATTTTCTCATACCCTCTTTCAGTAAAAGTGTATTCACTTTCGTTTAAACCCGAAAATTCATCTTCACTAGAGTCATCACTACTCTCTTCCTCACCATCAGATTCACTTAAGACCTCGACCTTTGCACAATAGGGAAAGTTAGAATATTCATTCTTATCTGTATTCATATACCCTTCATCATCTGAACTATCACTGATTTCATTTTCGTCATCAGATTCTGGCAGGAAAGCAACTTTTAGGCAGTGGAGCAGATTATCACTAGATGTTTCAGCCACTTCGTTTTTCGACTCATTTTCTACACAATGCACATCGTTTGGACAGTCAAGACACTTCTGTTATATCACTTTGAACGATTTCAGCCTTAACTTCATACTTAGTATAATCGTCATGTACTTCGATAACTTTCATTCCATTTTCCCCTTTGTTATCATTCTCAGGTAATCGTGCGAAATACATACTAGACCCTTCTGCATTAGACTCATAAAACACTTTTCCATCAACAACAATTTTGTCTGCACTGCTTATAATGTCATGTTCACTAACGTCCTCCTTTACATCATTTTCACCTATTTTTAATTGTGCACACGTCTTTTGCGTGGCATATTCTACCTCCCTTTCCTCTTTATTCATCACAATCTCCCCCACATTTACGTCTTTTACTTCATACACATCATTAACAGTACAGATGTTCTCCTTTCCACTCGCCTTTTCTGGCTCCCTTTCATTCTTTAAAAAAGTCTTTTCACACGATTCCGATACCGAGTTATCATTATCATATGACATATTAACTTTATTTTTATCTCTACATTCATCTACTACTGAAACCGGCCATCGGAAGTGTCCGATCCCGCCTCTTCTGTCTCTCTCTACGGCAGCCATCTTGTTCCGACGTCTGCCATTTGTGTCTGCTGCCAAGTGCAATGTACACGTGCCCTTAGCGCTAGGATTTCACCCGGAACAAGTCCCGCCCATTCACCCCCCTCCATGCCTATCTGTAGTGTAAGGCCCTCCCCTAAACAGCCGCCAGTTCCGCAAACTGGAAGCTACAGCAAAGTTGTTATCGTCACTGTTCAACACGTGTTACACTGTGATGAAATTCAGTAATGATAAGAAATTTAAGTTTTTCTGGATAGTAATATAACACGAATTTGAATTATTAAAGAAATAAAGATATTTATAGAGAATTGAAAGCATCGCCAGCAATAGAAAACAAAAAATAACGTGATGTTATTTAAGGGCAATGAGGACAAATTTTCGTTAACTAATTCACTTATTATAATACGTTTATTTGAGGGAAACAGCAGAGCAAACATACAATGCGGAAACAATGGTCTTGAATCTGTCATGTCGGTAGTAAAGCCACGGGTGCAGTCGACTAACTCTTTTGTCTAACATCAACGTTATATAGAAATAAGTGAAAGTCGTTTTGTTTATGTAGGCCCTCATAGTAACTCACGAAAATTAAAGAATATAAGAATGCCATAAAGTAGAAATGCCTAATGAAAGAAGTAAGATATTTGCTTATATGACATATTTCGTTAGTATTTGCATGGGTAATGGGTGAATTTTAACTTGTAAATTCTTCCAATGCCATACCTGCGCATTATAAACGAGGTTATAAAGAATTGTGGCTGTTTCTGTGTGATTAATGTACTATACGCTGTTGCAAACGTCTCAGGAAAATAATCTGTCGTTATTCTTTGTCCTGTCTATTTTTAACCAAAAGATTTATTAATTTCATAAATGCCATTCAAACCATTTTTTAAAAATGATAATGATGATGTGTATGTTTGTCACAGAGCAGTTATGGAGGAAATAAATGCTGCAGTGTTTGACGGCTTTAAAACGTTCTTCATGCTGTGCAGCTCTTCTTCCACCCCTAAAACTTTTCAGCAAAACTATTCAGTGAATGACATGCGAAAACACACTGGATTGATCTAGCAAGAACAAAGTAATTTTGATGCCCTCTGGAATTATAGTGAACACTGGTGCCTGTTTCGCGTATACTGTCTGAGTTCTGAAACTCGAGTGTCAAATATACCGTGGTTCCTATTTCTCCTAGCAAATTATTCTTTGAGGGTAGGTTTCTCCTGTTTTCCCTTTGGGTGCTTTTTCTCACACAGAAGTATGTTTCTTCATAGGCCATTCATCTGAATACTGAGTTCTCGCATTTAAAGAATTCAGTGCTAAATTGTTTTCTCTTATGTTTGCTGTGGAAGTACCTGGCACAGCTGAGGCCAACTGTACACGTTTTTTGTAACGTGTCTTGTAACTATGTGGCAAAATTTAAGACCTAGCAAAATATTAATCTAACATTCACGCCGAGCGAGTGCAGCTGAACGCGGTAAACCACGTGGGTCAACTGAAACGATGCCCAGGCGCCGAACAAAGACCGGGAAGACCGGGGGTGAGTGGGCGGGACTTGTTCCGGGTGAAATCCTGGCGCTAACGATTCCTGAAATCCTGGCGCTAACGATTCCTGCAATGTACGCTGCTTCGGCAACGGCTGGCCCGAGCACAAACCGTCACGTGACTTCGCACTGGGAACGCCACTATGTATCATTCCGCGCCCGTCTGCTATAGGCGCGCCCTTAACCTTCCTGCCCCGTAGTTCACGTCTTTCCTTCTCGACTCTAATATTTGGCATCTTTTCTTTGGGCCCAAAACCGGTTTCCGCGTGAATCCGGCCCGTAACACACGCGGTCTTTAGTTTTCCATTTCGTCTCTAGTTTGGGAATTTCGTGCTATGTATCCTCTGCCGCGCGTCGTATAATTTCCTCTACCTCTCGCACGACCTCTTTGAATCGTGTTTACACGAAATCTATCGTTTTCCTGTCGTTCAGCTTGGTCATTACTTTCTCGCGAATAATTATTGTTATTATGGGGACGGTACTCGCGATTTCTTCGCCAGTGATCTTCATCCTCTACCCTTTCCAAGAACGCAGAAAAACTACTGTGTGTACTCCCAACATATCGTTTCGAATCCTCAGGCAGTTTCTGCCAAAGAACCCAAACGATCTCAGCTTCAGTTCTTCTAGCCTTCAAATGTATCAGTTTTCTGTACCATGATTCGCAGAATTCTTTCATGGTTTGCCTACCTCTGATGTCATACAATCTGGCCATTAGAAATTCACGCCACAACTGGTCTTGTTTTTGTTCTGACCAGTATTCGTCAATAAATTTTTGTTTAAACGTTTCAAAATACATCTGGTTAGTATCCAGATTCAACCCCCATCTTTTTGCTTCTCCCGTTAGTGCACTAATTACAACATTAATTTTTTCCTGATCAGACAAATATTCAGGAAAATTTCTTTCGCAATTCTTTACAAAGTCTAGGGGGTGCCAGCCGTTATGTCTCTTCGCTGGGTCGAATTTTTCCTCGCCCTCTAATATTTTACTGAGAGGCATTCTTTCAGTAAAATGTGTAGGTCCGGTTTGTATTTTCCTTTCCAAGTCATACACTTTGCCTTGGATTTGTGAAGTGTTATGTTCACACTTCTTTTCGCAAGTAAGAATCTGTTTGGTTAGAGCTCTGCTTGTTTCTGTTACAGATTGTTTAATCTGTGCAAATTCCGCGTTACATTCGGTTTGTATTTCGGATTTAATACCGAATACCTTTTCGTCAACCTTAGTACAGACTAAGGGTTCAATTTGATCTTGAATTTTAATTACTTCAGAGTCAAATCTTTCGTTAATGTCATCAATTTGTCCTTGTATGTTGGCAATATTGCCATTGATGACAGTAATTTCGCTTTTGAGGTTTTTAATTTCATTACTCACAATGTCTACTTTTACATCAACTTTCCCAATCTGTTTACTAATATCGCTACCTTGTGTGGTAATTAACTGCCCCTGTGCTGCAATTTGTGCATTAATATTGTCATTTTGTGCAGACAGTATTTTAAGCAAGTCAGTCAGATTTAATGTCTTTTCACTTTTAGGTTCTACTGCCTTTTCGTGTTCAGATCCTACACCCCTTTCTGGTTTTGGTGATTCAAACATATCCCTCGATTCATCAGCATAGCCACTGTCTTCGACAACATCGCCTACATTGTCTTGCTTAGTACGCGCTACACACATAGCTTCGATCTGTTTATTAATGTCTGCGTGATAACGTACGTAATTTAACTCGCGCGTCATGCCATCTGTTGGTGTGCTGCCTGAACTGCTCTCGGTTGCATTTTGCTCTCGCGCGTCTAAATTTATTTCTAATTTCCTGTCCATTTTAGCTATTATTAAGTACTGATACCTTTTATTTTTAATTTAAACTGAACTTTCACTACTAGTTCTGTCAAGTAATGTACAGGTTCGTGCCGCTGGACGTTTTATGTTCACTCAATGTTTGTAAAATGCTAACTACTTATAATTTTTTCCGTCTGTAGGTGCAAACTGAACAACGTCCTGTCACGCGGCGCCACGTATAACACTCCCCGTCTGCTACTGTTATGCCATAACCACAAAACCAAAGGCAATTTGTAAAACAGATTTATTTTATTGGATTAATAATGGTATAAAGCAACAGAGCAGTGTTACCCTCTGAGAGGAATTTTGTTAAGTTGACCGTATTGTTCCTAATGGAAGTGGCTTATCGGAAATGAAAGTTAGAATTACGTTAATATAGGAATAGTGACAAACAAAATTTTGCCTAGCTATACTGTTTATAGAATAAGGGAAACGGTCGCCAGCCTAATTAGGCAAGAGAAAGATTAACATTCTCGTTTATGAAAGTAGGTATAAGTAACTATAATGGACAACACAACAGACACAACCTAGACTTAGCAAGACGCGAGTGCAATGAACTCTAACACACATATGTTTTAAGATTGAAGCTAACAGTTAGAGCAGCAGGAACTATTTTCAAAATTATAACAGGTACAGAAAAACACTATCACTTTCAGGGTTTACACAAACTGAGTGGTCTTTATACTGTTAATATGCACACAAGAGAGACAAACACTTGGCATACATGATAATGTAACGTTTCACAACTGCAGCTTTCTCACTTTTACTACAACGAAACACAATGTTGACAAAATTGCAAGGAATTGACTCTCCTTTTTAGAATTTACTACAGACAACAACGTGATCATTTACTTTATAAGACTCAGCCTAAAGTTTGAAGTTGGTAACAGCACTTTAAATAACAGTTTCAATAGGAAAATTATTATTGGACAAATAACATTTGCTTTAACTCACTCTGTTACCACATTAGCTTTAACTATCTTTCAAATAAGTTCAAGAGGCATTATTTAACAAAGCTCTAGGCTTCAACGTACTTTGAGTAAGGACACTCGGTAATCACTTTACTTCAAACGGAGAGGACCCTGAGAGGTGTTATGATGAGGAGTAAAATCAAGGTAGGTAAATAAATTCCGATATGAATTACCTTATATTTCAGCACACTAACACATCCATTAGGCTGATCCTTCACTGTACATCAATATAGTATTACGTTACAGTGATTGCGCAATGTGGTGGCAACTGCATGTTGGTAGGTGGAATTTCAGGTAGAATTGCCGGACTTTATCGTATCTTCATGGCGATGATTCATACCAATTCCAGAATAGATCCAGCTATTTATCCACCCATCCGAGGCATTGGAAAGAAGCAGTAAAAGCCTCTCTCTGAATCAGCATGATATGCACCTTTACATTGACAGTGCACAAACTGGTAGCTCCTTTCCGACTCGTGGCTCGTCTCCGACTGACTATATGTTCCACCTTTTCCACCTAGGCCAACCACAATTTGCGCGCGCTACACAGTTCCGTTCTCGAGGGGAACCACACTACCTCTTACATACAGAATAACTGAGAGCCCTAAGTGAGGATCAGCAGTTTACATAATAGCAACCAAATGTATTAAATAAAACAGAACATTTTCACATATTGACACTTCTACAAAAATTATTCACACAAAATTACAATCATATACAGTAAGTATTGTTCCCTCCAAATGGGACAAAGAACTTTAAATTACAGATACACTACTTTGCATAGAATCAAATCAAGACACCAAAGTTTTTAACAAAGAAAAGAGTACACAATTTTATGTTATCGATTCAAACACATTTACAAAAGATCAACAATGTGACATTAAATAAAGCAAAAGCAAAATAAATCCATACAGCATAAGAGCTGTGGTGTTACAAGGTGTTCCAATTCCTGGGGCAGATTCTCTGCGTCTGAGATGCTGCGCGCCCTGTGTACTAGTGTTTTTAGTACTCCATTCCTCTGAGAAGGGTGGTGGCAGCTGTCTGCATGCAGGTACAGGTCAGTGTGCGTTTTTTTCCTGTACGCACCGTGGCTCAGGGTACCATCAGCTCTTCTCTTGACCATGACGTCCAGGAATGGTAATATTCCTTCTGCTTCGGTCTCCATAGTGAATTTGATGTTTGGATGCATGGAGTTTAGGTTTGTAAGGAAATCCAGGAGCTTGTCCCTACCATGGGGCCAGATGAAGGACGTCTCATCGACATAACGGAAGAAACAAGTAGGTTTCCAATTGGATGATGCCAAGGCTTCCTCCTCGAAGTACTCCATGTACAAATTCGCGATCACCGGCGAGAATGGACTGCCCATTGCGACTCCCTCCGTTTGCTCATAATATTCCCCTTTGACAGACTGAAACCCGCTAACATCCTTGTGAACTCGAGACATCAGTGGTTTACAGAATGATCTACACAACACTTCACCAGTGAATGAGTTAGCCAAACCTACGACAGTTTCACCACAGAAAGTTACCTGATGTGGTCGAGATGTGAAATTCAGCAAAAAGTCCATGTAATTGGCTTACTAACTGAGGGGATGATGATGTAGGTTTACATTTATATTCTTAGCCTACAGTCCTGTAGATAATTGCTATTTGTGTTAACTTCATTTTTCTTTCCAACACAAATTACATTTGGAAATGTACAAGTAAGAGATCTAGAGTTCAGGTGTTTCGTTGCTGGAGTGTGATATAGGTCCTGTAACAAAAAGAAAGTTTCCAAATAACAATTTTGAATTAAGAATACTACGTTTTTGTGATTACTTGTACAAGAAGACCAACACACAGAACATCAAAATATCAGAAGTGCAAGGCTCATATTACGATACATGAACAGAGAACGACAGCCGTGCTCCTAAAATTCGTTCGTCATAAGAATAAACCTGATGTAAACAAGCACAAACGCGATTATTGGTCAGAAGCTGTAGCACACGTACACTGGTGTTGTTACGCTCTTGGAAGTGAGTACTACTTATGTATTAGATATCTTAGTGCTAAGTTACATTAAATGAAACTTTACGATATTCAAATGTATTAACAGCCATCAACTTTTTTTTCTTAATTACGCTTTAGCTACGTAGTTTTTATTTAAAAAATGGTGTACAGTCACAGTTTCTGCAGAGTTTGGCCCTGACTGTCGTAATGTTATTGTGCAATATGTAAATGGCTGAGGCTGCTTTCTGTTCCATAGTGAAACACGCGCGTGGAACACAATTAAAATGTGCCAAGAAATAGGCTGTTGTTAATGTTCTCATAAATTTATCGAGATAATCGGCTTTTAATTTTTCTCAGTACTGTATATACTGCAGTTGATACGCAAAGCCACGTAGAACGTGTAGCGCAGTCGGTAGCACAATGAAACGTGAACCAAATCATCCCAGTATCATTTTTTTTTCTCGTTCAATGTGAAATATCTACGCCTCGTAATTATAAAACTCATCATCATTTTTTATGAATAATGCTCGTCTTCTTGTTTCTAATTACATATTGGACGCGACATTCCTGTTTCCACTTCAAATACAAATCCTTAATTTTCGATGTTTAATGAAAGACTGTTCATAAAGTTGTTTAAATTAAGAAAACATAACAATTTAATTTTTAATGCAAATATGAAAAACCAAATCCTCTTTATTTCGACTATGTCCATCGTTTTATACCACAGAGGTAGATAAAGGATCGTAGAAACATGAAAAACAATCATTTTCTCAGCATCGGGCACATCTTACAATTTTTATATTTGCTATTGTACCATTACAGTCTGAACCCAACAGAACTGATCCGGAGCCAAGCTGCGGGAGTTGACCCGCGAAGTAACAATACTGTTAAGGTGCCAGACGTACTGGAACTAACGCACGTAGCTTTTTCACACGTCACTGCCGAACGGTGGCGGGATATAGAACGGCTCTTCATAAAATGAAGAGAAAATGCTGCGGCTGGTTGGCTTCATGGATTCTGTTGTTGACAGGCTCGTCATTAACGTAGCAGCTGACACTTCCAGAACTGAAACGCATTTCTCGGATTCAGATAAGGAAGGAGCTAAGAGATTACCAGACATCTGACTGTAAGTAATACCTTCAGTGGCATCAATATTTAACTATATGGTGATATTCTTCAATACTCTCTTATGTTACACACAGCTTATGCAGAAAAATTACCCTTTGGTTAAATCAGGAACTTTCATCATTCTTGTTTTAATTACAATAGTACATTAGCTAAAAACGATACCGTGTTGCGGTTTTCGTCTAGTCGTCTAAGGAGCGTATTGTGGGAGATTTGCAGTGTATTATTTCATTCTGCTTAAAAATTAAATGACATTCGAAGCTGTATTGCTCCTCTGCTCGTCTTTTTTTAAGTGTCAACTGCAGCTGGCCACGTCACTGCAGGCAAGCTGTACCAGCTGACCGGCCAGTGCTGTCCAAATTAAATGCACCGGTAAAGCTGTTGTCCCGTATTATCACTAAGTCGCACAGCACAAAACTACCCTTATTATCGTACTTGACACTACTCGAGACGGCTTGGCTGCAGTCCCACGTGAAATGAGGTTCCAGCAAAACCCGGAAGAATACAGAGTGCAATGTTTACATCAGGTTTAATCTTATGTTGAACTGATTATAGTGGCAGTGGGCTTTGAATACGGAAAATGTGGCGCGAAAATCCGCATTGTTGATTCGAAATACACGATTTAAATGATATTATTTTTCATTTATGTTTAGTGGGTGGGTCTCGCAGTTTAGTAGTAAGGAGTACGCTTGTGAGCTAGAAGGTTTTCGTTAACTTGCAAAGTAATAAATTCGAGAAATATTAATTGAAAAGTCAGATTAACTTCTCGTAATTGGGGTTCAGTCATGTAAAATCATGTACGTAACACTGTGGTCGCCTTTTGAAAGAAAAATTATTTATTTGTAAAACCCAATATTGCATTTTCGACCAATTGGCTGTTATCAAGTGGAAATAATTGGGCCTTGGCATGTGTCAAAAGATAAAAATCATCTGACATGACATGACGTGACACAAAAGCTGGTTTCACAGCATTGCATTCCCAATTATGATTTCTTGTGTGATTGTAATCTTTGACTTGCCTTGTGAATATGTTGCTAGTATTATGATTTATTTTTGCATGCATCCATAGTATTGGGTGGAGTAAATGATTCCATTTAGTTTTTGTTTCATATAAAACGGAAGTTGGGTTTGTCGCACAGCTTTCTGTGGACATTTGTTCTTGCCTGCTACTCCATGTGTTAGCTGCTCGATTTAAATGTGTTATAAATATATTGTTCCTATTCTATTTTATTTTAGTTTGCTTCTGTTCTTCGTACTGTCTCGCATTTAATAGTCTTAGTGACCAAGGTATTCTTCCTAGCCAATTCTGAAACTGCAACCTTAGTTACGCAGATGTGTTCACAAGCTAACATGTACTACAAACAATAAATTTAGCAGAAATCATTGTACTCCCACCCCAATGAAAATTTAAAAGCAAATAATACACACTGCTAGGCTTTCATCATTGGACCATCTAGCAAATTCTGTATACCTAAAGTAAACTAACTGGAGTAGCATTCAGTACAATGGAACTACGTTCACACTAAGTAACGCATTCTCATTTAAAAATATGCTCTTCCAATAAAGAATATTTTTGCTGCCCAATAGTACCTGGCACAATAACTACATACTCCATCACTAATACTACAAAGAATACTTAATTGCAAGAAGCAACATCATTAAAATGAAAATAATACTCATTCTTTGACAAGATGTATAAAATTGTGTACCAATTCCCTCAAAATCTGGTAACGTGAGATTCTCCATTAAATGCAAGAAAGTACAAAGAACCAACACTAACACTATACACATGTATCTCTATCCAGCCGTTTATATACGGATTTGTAGGCAAGAATAAATGTCCACAGAACAATATCCGATGAAACCAGCCACTGTTTTAGAGGAAACAAAAATATGGAATCATTTACTCCAACCAGTGTTATGGATGTGAGCAAAACTCAAACAGAATATCAGCAACATGTTCAAAATGCAATTCAGAAGGTGAAATACACAAATTAAGCCATAATCAGGGTGACAATGCGTGGAAAGTATCTTCTATCCGCTGCAAAACAAAACAAATATGGACGATTGTTTCCAGGGCTCTCGGGTGTCCAGCCGGATGCGATCATTGAAGACCCACGATATTTTGGCGAATAACCTTTCCCCTGTCATCCGGTGGTTCTGATGGAATAGTCTGTCTGCCTCTCTCTCTCTCTCTCTCTCTCTCTAACCTTTTACTTTCCCCTCCTTGGGGAAGTGTATTGAGGAGTTTGCAGCCTGTTGGCTTTTACTCCACATTGTATGTTGTGTGTGTGTGATTATCTTTGATAGTGTTGGCTCTCTGTGTATTGTGGTGGTCTTGTGGTGGTGTCTTGTACTTGCCTGAGGTTGACGAGGTGTTGGGTATTTTAAGGATTAAGGATTGGTATTAGAACTTGGGGATTTTAGAATTTTTCTCTTTGACTTAGTCGTCGAAGATCGTCATAGAACGTTTGTGCTTATCACGGAACATGTCATACCGACCTAGGGAGGGATGCGGCTATTTCCAGATCTGGAAGAGCTCTCGTATAAAGCCCTTGTCAGATTTTAGAATCGTTCTTTGAGGAGGGGGATTTCAGCAGTGGCGTGCAGATCATTGATGGGGAATCTCATGGGTAGATGCAGTACCCTCCTGAGAGCTTCAGTTCTGCAGCCTCTGGAGTTTGTCTAGATGCTGCTTCACCACTTATCCCCAGACAGGACATGCATATTCGATTACTGGCTGTATAAGGGCCCGATAGACATTTACTCTTACAGAGCAGGGAAGGGAGCTGGTTGTGTTGAGGACTGGGTATAGAATGGACATTCTGGTGCGGACCTCCCTGTTGACCTCGTCTGTGTGGGGTTTCCACATTAGTCTCAAGTCCAAGGTTACGTCTATATACATGGTGGATCTGTGCCAGGGGAGTCAGGATCCATGATCCATGTAGATGCAGTTGAAGGGGGGGGCATTGAGGGGGTCTGCATCTCCTGAGCCTCCAGGTGATCAGCATAGCCTGTGTCTTTTCAGGGTTGATGGTGCTGTGCAAGTGATGGGCCCAGGTTTCTGTGTTATCTAAAACCCTTTGTAGCCTACGAATGACCAGGTCCTCATTCGCATTACGTGTGTAAAAGGTTGTGTCGTCAGCATACTGTGCGGTGTGCACCAGGGGGGCTGTGGGAGTGTCCACAGTGCACAGACTGTACCAGACGGACCCCAGGACCGAACCCTGTGGCACCCCAGCACGAATACTCCTTTTGGTGATGGTGGCTGTTTCTGCCTTGATAGAGAAAGTTCTGTTCGTGAGATAGCTTTGGATTGGCCTGACTATGCTCCTGGGGAACCCCTATGTGCATAACTTGTATAATAGCCCTTTATGCCATACTGAGTCGAAGGCTTTGGCTACATCAAGTAGCACTATCCCACAGTAGCCTCTGTGGTTGAACCCAGCCGTGGCTGCTTCAGCCACTCTCGTGATATGTTGTGCTGCGGAGTGCTTCTGTTGGAATCCGAATTGGAAAGCTGGCAGTAGTTGCTTATTGGTGATGTGATCTTGTATGGGTATTAGCAGGAGGAGCTTATAGATCTTGCTGAGAGTTGGCAAGAGGCTAATTGGCCTGTAGTGGTGCGGGAATAAAGGGTCTTTCCCTGGTTTGTGTCTCGCGACCACTTCCGCGTGTTTCCAGTATGCTGGGAACTTGCGGGTACGAGTAATCTCGTTGAAGACATTCGCGAGGTGTTCGATAGCCGAGGTCGGAAGGTTTTTAACTAGCTGGTTGGTGACACTATCGTGTCCTGGCGCCATTTTTGTGTGAAGGGACCTAATTACGTTTGCCATGTCTTCTGGGGCGAAAAGTGTGGGTCCATCCTCTGGGTCCTTCTCAGCATTGATGAAGACAGCCAGTTGACGACGGACTACCTCTTCATTTTGGTCAGCCTGGGATTCTGACGCTTGAAACTGCTTCTCAAAGGTGTCAGCGAGGGTGTTGGCCATTTCAGCATGGCTGTAGGCCAGACCCCACTCGACATGCAGTGATGCAACCTAACGTGTCTTTTGGTAAATTGCTTGGTTGCTTGCCATAGTGTGTGTTTGTCTACTTTGAGGGCTATGAGGCGGTTTTGCCATTGCTGGTTTCTGTGCTCATTGAGCTCTACCTTCAGCTCTCTCTGTCTATGATTGAGCAGCTTCCTTGTGGCCTGATTTCTGGTGATCTTCCACTCTTTTGCCACTCTGATCTTGTGTCGGATATGGGCTAGCAAATGTTCCAGGATTTGTACTTGCTGGGGCGGGCCATCTCTTTGTGGGGGAGTGACTTCTTTCGCTGCCTGCAAGATGGTTCCTGTTAGGTATTGTAGGGCTTGTTCTACTGATACGGCAGTAGATGGTGGAGCGCGAGCTACATCAGAGGCGACCATTTCTAGGTATCACTCCCAGTCTGTACATTTGGTACCGTGGGAGAGTTACCCATTCTCCCACATGGACCTCTAGAATCACTGGGTTGTGGTCGGAGGACATTCTGTTGATTGTTGCATTGATTTCGCGCTAGTTGTTGCACTTTGGCACCTGCTCTGGAGGTTACTCTAGAGTTCCAATTGGGGTGTTTGGCACTGAAGTCGCTTACTATTATGAGTTTGCCTTCAATTTGTCCTAGAGCAGCTATGTATCCCTCGTGTATCTCGTCTTGTGAGGGTTGGTAGGTTGCAACAATTGTTAGGGGTCCAGTGGCAGTGGTTACTTCCACCGCCACTGCTTCGATTTTATTGGTAGCTGGTAAGTATACCTGGTAGTGTGGGATCCCTCTTTTTATGTATATGGTCACTCCTTCGCTTTTGGTTGGCATGTCTTTATGGTAGATAACGTAGTTGGGTACTGTTGCTTTTATTCCCGGATTTGGGTGGGTATCCCCAACCATGCATTTGTCCATGGAGAACTCCTTGATGAGTTCTCTGAACTCGACCTCTTGATTTAAAATGCCATCTGCATTAAAGACGCACGTTGTCAGGCCTTGGATATTTGGTCGTCTATCCATGATGGAGTTTTGAAACTACTGAGGAAGTCACAGAGGGGAGCGACTGCTGGACTGCTGCCTGAAGGTCGACGAGGATCAGAGTGTTCTGCTTCTGGTCCTCCCTCAATTCCTTCATCATTTCCATGACAAGGTTCATGGTCTGCACCTTAATGCCTAATAACTGATCGAAGGGGGTGGACTGAGTGTGGGGTTCCCTAGAGCTTACTCTGTCTTGGAGGACCTGGTCATTATTGTTGTGTCTTTCCCGGTGTTGTTCTTGTGACTGTGTTTGGTGTTGTGGCGATAGGGGTACGTCTTCATGGCTTCTCGAAGGCGAAACCATCTCTGCATATGTTGTGTGTCTGGTCTTGGTTTTACCCAAGTCTTGTCCATGTGCGTTGATGTGTTTTGTTTCTTTGTGTGACTGGATGGGGTGGTGGTGTCTTGTTTGCGTGTGTGGGGGGCCGCCTTTGCGCTCTTTGCCCGAATTGAGTGTATTTTGTGGACCTCACAACCTTGGTAACCTACTGTGTTGTTTTTGTCACACAGTGCACAGCTTATTTGTGGGTCCAAGGGTTTTAGTGTACAAGACCTCGAGTCATGGGCCTTGGTGCACTTTCTGCACCTTATCACCATGGTGCAGTTGGTGGCGATATGATTTAGGCCCTGACACCTGTAGCACTGCGTCGTCTTGTTTTTGTGGCGCAGTGGCTCGGTGGTGACAGGAACAGCCAGGACCATTTTACCTCCCTTTTGTTCTGCGGGTTATCTGGGAGAGTGACGCAATGTAGGAGGCACTTGCTGTCCACTTTGCCCATCTGCTGAACAGCCTTGACGACGTATCCCTGGGCAGTCAAGTCTGTTTTTAATGCCTGGGGGGACAGTCGTCTTGGGGGGTCTCTGATAACTATGTTCTTGTTTCGTGTTTTTGTTGTGGGGAACGTGTAGTGGGCTATGTGTTTTGACTGTATCGTAGTCTTCTAATGTGTGAAGTGTTATTTTGATCTTGTCATCACCAGCAGGATTTGGCTTAAAACTGTCTCCCTCGACTTCTGTTTTCAACACCTCAAAGAGCTCCTCGTAGTTTGGAAGAAACTCTGCGACAATCGGAGGGAGATGGTGGGTGACGTGTTTTTGTGTTTCTATTGTGTTGTTTTGTGTTGATGTCCCTGGCTCATTAGTCACTACGTGGAACCTGTTCGGCATGGGTTCTACTCCCCGGGCCACCGGAAGCTTCGGCTGGTGAAAGGTTTTCTTTGCCAACACGAAACCGTCCGAGTCCTGCCCGGTTATGTGGTTCTCATCCAGGGCAATGGTTTCCTGGTCCCCTCCCAGGGCGATAACAGGTGCTGTTGGGGGCGCAGGTTCCTCAGAGGGTGAAGGAGTGGTTGGGGTAGGGGTGGTGGACTGTTTCTTACTCTTGTAGTGATTCTCCTTTCGGTCCTTCCTTGCACGCCGCTGTTTGGATGAAGTGGACTTGTGGGGGGGATTTTAGGTATTTGGATCGGGCGGAGCGCTGGGTCGAGGTGGTGTGTTTTTGGAGGATTTTGGTCAGTTGATGGGTCGTCTGGTTGCCTTTATTCAGGGATGCTATGTAGTTTGAGAGGTTGTTGGTGGCATTGGCAAGCAAGAGTGGACTTAGGACAAGGGAAGGAGGTGTGGGATCGCAAGAACTGACTACGTATGAAGCTGTTGGTGTTCTGTGTATTACTGCATTTGCTGCGTTATTTGCAATGTCCGGAACAGAAAATGGGGCTTCTGCCAGGGGGGAGCCAGTTACAGCCATCGTTGTCACTGTTAGTTTGAGAGGCACCCACATGCCTTTCTCATACTGTGGCATCAAGCAGTCAGGCCTGCAAGATGAGTGGTCTGGCAAGCGAGTGGATTCTTTCTTATTTGTCGAGTAACATGAATTCTGGTACTCACACTTAAGTTACAAGTTATCCTCCTATATGATTAATACGCAACGGAAACACGCTTCTGACTACCAGTAATTTACAGAACTCTGACTGTACACTACGCACTGGCAATACCACATTTTCTTTTTGTCTTTTATTTAACGGCTTTTGTCAACACGTGGCCACCGCACTGAATATGAATGTCGCACACATTATAAATTCGGGACATTATGACAACATACAATTCGAAGGAAAAGTCCGCCAATCTTTTTCTTTTCACTATCTTATTTATTCCGACAAATTCTCTAACCTAATCACACAAATTCTATAACCTACAACAATAACACATGAGAAATTCCGCCCAGTGGGCATGGCTTTACATTGGTGAATCTGTATATTATGGTCTCGTAATTACTTTTAACGCTACAGTGCACTTTCTGGATAGGATGGTGGATCTTTTATTATATCTCACACTTCGACTCTCACAATCATCATCACTAAACTTTCCTCCAGATCGAGCGATACAGAAGGAACAAGCATAACCCACTAATCTTTTGAAACTACCTTGCTACTCTCCCATGCAAACCACACATACCCAAATTACATGACATACATCACACTGCAATAAGAAATATAAAACACTAAACAGTCACAACACTATCACTTTCAGCTTTCCCACTTCAATTAATATTTATCCCAGTTTCACACGACACTGCCCCACTTTGTAATTCTACTTTCCTACTGTGAACTCTGGAGATATATGCACGTCTTCCTGTGCAATGCAAGCCAAGTGGCGTTGCTGGATAGACGGCCGACTCACCTTGATTCTCTCTCAGAGTTTAAATCTAGCGTCACACGGAATCATATCACACAATTTAACATTAAGAACATCACACACGCGAGTCCTCAACTGATACCATGGACGAGTACTTCTCTTTATCCTTTGTCTCATACACAGATTGAGACTCACACAGTACTCACCACGTGGAAGTACTCGTCTCTAATTTTAAGTCCTGCACACGCCATTTCTTAAATATTTCAACGTATGGTACACACACTATTTCTTAAATATTTCAACTTATTGTACACACGCTAGTAATTCAGCTTAACTTAAGCAAACGGAAGTATTTCAACTTATTGCTACACGTGGTTTCATTGTGACCGTTGGTCACTTCCGAAGATTCCTACAATCCCATTAATATTACCTGCCTGACATTTAATTCTCCCCACAAAAGTTCCTGAAATAGAGAAATTAATATTTCAAACTACTCTTAAATATTCCACATACATACCATGTCTCCACTCTTTCGTCATTACGGAGCACAACTAAAACAGGTCTTAACAGCACAAGATCCAGTGGCAGAGTGTTGAAACATGGCCGTTCTCGAGGTGCTCTCGCACCTCTGTCGAAGTGGGGGGAGCACCTTCTTACCGTATTGGTCAGCCACATTTCAGGTGCTCAAAGCTCTGGTAAATTACATCTCTTTGGTCCCACCAAAGGTGGCCAAAGGATCGACTCAAAGATGATCATATATTCACATTCACTATCTGCGGTTAGCAGACGACCATACATTCATTCATTTCACAGATCTCACCAAACTGGATGTAGGGATTTATTTTGTGGGAGTGCACATGTGATCAATTAAATAAATAAATTGTCATTCTTTCCCACACTGGTATCCGGCTTCACTGTATTAATTGAAATTGAGTTATTTTACAAAAAAAATGTGTTGTTCTGACAAAAATAATGAAGTATGTTGTACCTATTTTCAATGTCAGGCGGTACTGTACCCTTTCAAGTTACCTGGCTGCATTGCTGGCCCTACTGAGCTTGTGGACGCGAAGGTCTGGACGGCGGCGACGGAAACTTTCTCATTGGTTCCGCGGTCGGCTTCCAGGTCCTGGCCCACAATTTCCCATAGTCTTATGGAGAGCAGAGCCTGTCTCTAAGGCAGGTGAGACGCTCGAAACGACTGGACGCGCCTTCTGTCAACAGTGGTAGACCGCTTCGACCCCAAGGCACCACTGGAGCTCGACATCCCGCAAAACGACAAGAAACACCACAATTCTGCATCTGGGCGTCACCAAACAAAGTATCCTTCCCGCTGTAATTGCTTACTGCAGAGCTCTATTGAGCTCCCGCCGATGCTTTAATAAAAGCAAAGCTGATGATGCTCCTTTTGTCTCTGAGCACTATGGGACTCAACTGCTGAGGTCATTAGTCCCCTAGAACTTAGCACTAGTTAAACCTAACTAACCTAAGGACATCACAAACATCCATGCCCGAGGCAGGATTCGAACCTGCGACCGTAGCGGTCTTGCGGTTCCAGACTGCAGCGCCTTTAACCGCACGGCCACTTCGGCCGGCTGATGATGCTCCTGTTCTGTCACCCGTACAAGCGGGGACCTATAGCTTTGTGCTACAAACAGCCAGAAACGAAGCTCAACGTCTGAATGCCATTCAGCGAGTGTCTGTGTCTGCTCATTGTCGGTGTTATTTACGTCCGTCAGTCGGGCTTCAATTCCCTGCGCCGACGGTCCGATTGCGGCCGCCGATATTACGATTGCGGCCGGCGACAAACCCACCGGCACGCACTCTGCTGCTCGACTCACTGCGGATCACATGGGTGCTGCTCGCTGCTGCTCTCGCTCGCTGTGCAAACATGCCTGGACGCGAGAAGGGAACACGAAGAGAACAAGTCGCCGCGATCGTTAGCCTCCTGGGCCCAGCGCTCGGGCTGGACGTCAGGCAGAAGAGGAAGAAGCCTGTGCAGTCAATGCGCAAACTGCGGCGGTCCCCACGCCGCCAACTCGCGCAGCTGTAGCTAGCGCAAAGAATTTCATCGGCAGCGCACCACAACACGCCCTGAGGTGCCTGCCGCCAAGGGAGGATGCTAAGTTCACCGGACTTGGATACGATGTGACGTCATTATGACGTATACACGCTACATCGAAAACGATAGAAACCGTATATCGACTATTCGACTTTTGTGAACTTTCGAGAGGTAGTGACAGGGTAGCGCTGTGCTCTGCGCCATTCGTTTAAATGTGCTTTGCGGTCCTTGCGTTTCAATCGTGTATTGTACTGTGTTTGTGTCCTGTGCGTTGTTTTTCGTTTGCTCGTCTCTAATTATGTGTTCAGCATTCGAGAGACTAATGAGAGAAAATCTGAAAGAGTTCAGCATCGATGACGACGGGCAATTGCGTGGTTATTGTGAATCTCAAGCAGAAATTGATGTACTTCTGACCCAGCTGAAGTGCGTCGGTTATTCGTACTCAGCGCGAAGAAGCACTCAGCAGCCAAAATCTTTAGATGCGTCAAGCCACTAACCTTTGGTTAAGATTACATTGAGAAATCCACTTCCCCTCATATTTCATCTCCGGTCGACGATTTTTCTTCAACAATGCCTCATATTTTTCTTTTTAAGTTCGAAATTCAATCATTCTACACACCAGTCATTACTGGACACTAAGGTACCTGTCTCTGTGGTCCGAGTGTAAAATTACTTGGAATTATGGTTGATAAGAGACTATCTTGGGATGGACATATAAATTACTTAGCTAACAAACTTGCACGAGTTCTCTTTCAGCTATATAAATTAAGAAAAAAAAGTCAGCAAGAGTATGCTGCTACAATGTAATATGTACTGACAAGACCAATTGTATGAAACCATACTAAAATATTGATAATAAATAAATATTATACAACAATCACACAATCAAGTCTGGTCGGGACATAAGAAGACTTCACTTCTTTACGAAACGTATTGTCTATGGTGTTTTCAAGGCCACGGTCAGGAATATTTCTATTAATATCCAGCTCTTTTATTTTGGCGAAATACATATACGCTGCCACACTGAGCTGTTATCAGAATCGCACGTGTCAAAACAAATCACTAGCTGACGACAGTTTAGAATCTCGAACGTTCGTAAAAGTCGATAGGTGTGTTAATCGACTAAAGCGTATATACGTCATAATGACGTCACATCATATCCAGGTTGGGTGAACTTAGCGTCCTCCGCCGCCAAGTCGGCCGCCCCCGCCCCCGCCCCCCCCCCCCCCCCTGCTCTGGCGAGGGGCGCGTGACGTGCCGCGTCGATGCCGCAACTGACCAAGCGTTGGCCGACTTCCCAGCAGCCTTTGCGGCCGAAAGGGCCGCGATGAAAGGAGAGCTCGTGGCTGTTCACCGACAGCTTCAACAGCTGCGTGACGAGCTGCGGGCTGTGAAGAAGGCGCCGCCTGTCCCCGCTCCCGCCCCCCCTGTGAGGCGGCCAGTGGGGGTAGACGCCGCCACCCAGGCGTCCACCGACTCTCCCCCTGCAGCAATGCAGTCGGCGTCGCGCACGGATATCGACGTCGTGACGCCTGCGCTGCCTTCTCCTGTGGAGACAGACGCGGACGAAACATCCGGGGACGAGATGTCGACCGCTTCTTCGCAAGATGAGTAAGTGGCAACCGACGAAGAGCTGCCCCTTCCGCTCGCAGACGAGCGGAGTGTGCAACCCTTCCGGAAGAAAATCGTGGCGTCATTAAGGGATGGGACGTACCCTCACGGGGACAACCCGTACCCCATCATGCCACCGCATGCGAAGCCTCCCCTTGCGGTGTAACGACGTATTAGTTTTCGTTTGATATATGTATGACCATGTGCAGACTTCGTCACCTACGTCAGTTACAACCCACTTCAAAATGATTCATATTCTTTTAAATTGTCATAGGATGGTTCTTGAACGAAACTGTAAAACATCCGTTGAGTCGTGTGCAAAGAATTACATCACTTGGGCCAATTGGTTTTTGTAACTTTTCCCAATTTAAATTTCGTTTGTTTCTCCTCAGAAATTATATTGACACACGTCATCTTGATCTAATTGATATCAGAATCACACATTAAATAAACTTTTTAGATTCAAAGTTTCGGCCAACGCTGTCTGAATCAATAATCTTGTCAAATATATTATTAATCCGTTCACATAACTCTTCATAAATAAATCTTCAAGACACGTGTTTCAACTTTAGTAGCATACACTATTTTATTAGCTTCCTACACATACAGATGTGAACTTGAGCGTTGACAGACAGTGACTGATATTTCAATAAGATTAAGATCTATATGATGTCATTGTTGTACAAAAAGAGTATAAAACTTCATTTTTAATTTTTAGAAGCACGACGCAACAACTCGGTTCCAGGATCTTCTGTTGCTCCTTGGCTGTCGACCCGCGACGTATAGCGGCCAGCAATTTCCTCTCTGGTCGCGGCAACGAAGATGCTGTCCCCGTTCGTTGCGCCGACCTCTCCGTACATGAAACACATAAAAAAATACAAACTTTTAGATAATTCACATTTATTACAAATAATAAGAAAACACATAAACAAAACTAAATTAAACTTATAGTCACCTGCAAACTGGGCTGACTTTGGTGGATGGGTGACGCTTAATTTCGTCCCACTACACCCTTCCTCATCAACTGTGCCACCTGAGCCACACGCGTGGCATGTTGCGCGAGGCAGTGACGAGGAAAGATCTGCAACTGCTGAATAGCCGCCCCATCGTCACCCCCTCGGACTGGGAACTCATTTATCAGGCCACAGAGAAGTGGGTGAAGGAAGAGTGGCGCTCCGGCAGGCGCCAGCCTGTCCCAGAAGATCTTCCTGCAATTAACTACTTCGCTCATCTAAACAAAGCGAAGTAGCCTGAAGCCAATTCCACCGAGAGGCCACACACACCAATAGCGCAGACCAAGGAGGAATAGCAGCAATGCTGCTTAAACTGCTGCATCTCCGGACTTAGGCGGTCCGTGAATTAGCGACACGAGACGAGTGTTTCCGCTGTCAGAAGCCGGGGCACTTTGCCACTGGCTGCACTGGTGGACTCGCGTGTTTAAAGTGTGCAAAGACGCACCTCACACGCGAGTGCACGAAGCCTAGGGACGCCGCTGCCACACGTGCCAACTGCGGCGGTGCACAGGCCGCCAACTACCATGGCTGCAGTTATCTCAAGAGCTGTGGCCGCGGGAAGGAGCGGCACACACGACGACGGCGAACCACCGAGCAAGACGAGGTGACAATGGACCAGGATGCGGCAGACGCCCCGCCCGCGCATCACACTATCGTCACCTCTGCCGGTGTTGGTGTGAGTGGACGGCCGTGCTGCTGCACCCCAGACAGCATTCATAAGATCGAAGATGCTATCGCCAACGCAGTCGGCGCTCTCAGATCTGCCATGGCAGAAGAGAGGGCTGCACTTCGGGCCGAGGCGGACGAGGTGCGCCTCCAGCTCGCGCAAGACCGCGAGTCACTCTGGCCTGCCAAGTCTCGCAAGGGGTGAGACGTTACGACTGCCACCATCGCCACGCAGACGGACTCTCTCCCGGCCCCTGCGGCAATGTGGGGGCTGTGGGGGTGCCCATGGACGTGGCGACAGAAATGTCTGCCCCCTCCTCGAAAGGGGAGGGCCTGCAGAAACAAGATACCGACACCTCCATTAGCAACACGGGATGACGTTGCCATAGACACTGAACCGCCCGTCCGCCCTCCTAAGGACGAGGCGGGACAGCCGCTGCTGGGAGATAAAGTCCTAACTGCTGCGTCCAGCCAAAAACAGGACGCAGAAGACGTTGCCAGTACGCAGCCAGCAGAGAAAGAGATGGCCATCCCGGAACTGCTGAAGGTGGTCGCGAAATCATTATGTGACAAGACATACGCGCACCACAGTCCCCCCTATCCTTCCACCGATTCTGATATTCCTAAACCTCCTCTACCCCACAAACCTTATGACTTCGGTTGGGCCATTGCAAACCTGATCGCCGTCGTTCCTAAGAGGGACTTGGATCTCAAAAACAGCTTTCCTATCTTTACCTAACATAACTGGCAACGTATTATCGGTGCTATACCAAGAATCAAGCAGAAGAAGGAGAACAAACATTCCTCTTCCTCGCACCACTAGTTCCCTAACATACGAGGGGGGACCCAAAAGAAACCGGATTGTCATAAAAAATTTATTGATGAACCTTTTTACAAAATTACTTCAGCACCTTCAAAATACTCTCCATTACATGCGATGCACTTGCCAAGTCTGTTTTCCCACTGTTGGAAGCATGTTTGGAGCTCTTCAAGTTTGATATTGTCCAGTGCCCTTTGCGAAGCTGCTTTTACCGCCTCCACATCGTCATAACGCTCCCCTTTTAGCGTTTTTTTCATTCGTGGAAATAGGAAAGAGTCGCACGGGGCTAGGTCCGGTGAATACGGAGCGTGGGGGACGACAGACCACCTCTGAGAAGCCAAATAATGGGTCACTCGTAAGGCCACGTGTGCTGGAGCGTTGTCGTGATGCAGAAACCAGTCACCTGATCTCCAAAGTTACGGGCGTTTCCTCCTCATATCCTCTCGCAGACGCCTTAAAACATCCAAGCGCCCAAACCACTAGAAAACCTGTGTGCGGCTCATAGCGTCCTCCTGGAAAGCTTCCTGAAGCATTTAGTGTGTCTCCGTTGCAGTTTTTTTAAGCAGGAAACAAAATTTCACATACACTCTTTGTTCTTTTAACGTTGCCATAACGACTTCGCAGAGGTAACCCGCCAACAGTCAAAGAAACACAATACCACACTTGCAGGTTCAGCTCTACGCTGACGCCGTCTGCACAGCTGTTTCATGAAGGTCTGCACTACGTCTACGAGTCAGGTTTCTTCTGGGTCCCCCCTCGTATAAGTTATTTTATCCTGTCTAGCTCAGACAAGTTTTAGTTAATCCTTTTAATCTCAGAAAAATAATTTTTATCTTATTCTTGTGGAGTAAATGTCAACTGACAAAAACTCCAATATTGTAGACCACCTCAGGCTTGGTTGTCAGTGCCATAGAGCAGAGAGAGCATACAGACCAATCCATCAGAACCACCTGATGATGGCGGAAAAGGTTATTCGCCGACATATCGTGGGACTTAAACGATCGCATCCTGCTGGACACGCAAGAGCCCTGGAAACAACACATACGCCGGGAAAGCCTCCGATCAGATATGGACGACTTTAAATCATCCAATAAGAATCCGAGACGATGGATTGTAGGGCATTAAGTGGCCTGGTAGCGAACGAAGGTCGTGTTACCGGATGTCTCCTGTGTGCGTAAATGCTTGCCACTGAAATGTATTTTCTGCACCTACAGATGGCAAGTCTGTAGTTGACTGGAGCTTGGAACTGTGTCGTGTGGAGGCACACAATTTGCAGCGATTTATTGCATTCACTGATGTGCCTTAAAGGCTGGTCCACATGCAAAACTCTGTCTGTGTATATCTTATCTGTGTAGGCAATTAATAGAATATAGACCGAAAATTTTCGCAGACACTGTAGCACATATTTTCGAAAACATGTATGAGGGACTGTAGCTGCTGTCCTCTCTTTAAAAAGATGTAGCTTAAACATAAGAATTAAGAGAATATTGTCAAATGTAGGAATGAATAGGTGGTGCATAACTACCTCATTTTTGAAAAGTTATTAATTAAAAGTGGCTTATCCTTTTAGTACCAACTTTAACTGACCAACTAAACATAATAACTGTAAATTGCCAGAACAGCTGGTCACCTCAGTTAACTCCCCCAACTTCTACTTTCATTCCATGAAGTGTGATATCGATGGCACATTTATTTAATTTAACAATAATGTTGCAAATAAGGGCGGGAAAGCTGCCTTGAAGTTCAGCAATGTAGACAACATTATCCATAGGAGGACAGCCATCTGGTGCCATAAATTGGTTAAAAATAACGGTTTGGATCGCAATGATATTTATTTATTATGACCAATTCCGACTTTAAGATAAAATCGTCTTCAGAATGTGAGCCCTGCAAGGGCAGAAACAGCAGTGTTACAGATAGTATTAAAGGTATGGCGTTATAAGAAAATATACAAAAATGCTACGTCTTTTCTGTATTTTCTTGTAACGTCATACATTTATCACTCTCTGTAACTCTGCTATTTCTACACTTGCAGCGCTTCCAATCTGAAGACGATTTTAACCTACGTTCGAAACCGGTCATAATCAACAAATATCACTGCGATCTAAACTTTTACTTTTAACCAAATTCACCAAAAGCCTTGGTGCGGTAAAAAGAGCTCTGATTTTGCCTGTTAGGTGGAGATATGTCAAGAATCCAAGTAGTCTGGCGCCAAAGATACAACAAAGTGCACATCCGCTGCTTGGAGCACTATGTGGGAAGTGCCCTTTGGCATTGGCAAAGGAAGACTAGGGGCCGTTTTCAGGTAAGAGTAGGGGCTATTTTCACGTAACGCTGCTTAATATGATATCCAGAGCTGGGTGGTGGAGACCTGTTCAATGGAAAGATTTGAACAATGAGGATATAAAGACGCCATCATCTCGTTTGTAACACATCAGTTCAGTTACGCAGTCTTTTTCAATCCGACACCATCGCCACCGCAATGACACTTGTAAGCAGCTTCCCTCAAAGTGAGCCCATCTTGTCATTACTTTTCCTTCCTGCATCCTTCGTCATTTCCACTCTGGTTAGGCCCTTGGTAAAGAGCTCCTTGTGGTCATTAGCTGCAGTAGAGCAATGAATTGTTTCTAAATATTGTGTATATTGTATACAGCCAACAAGGATTCAGAAAATATCGCTTTTATGAAACACATCTAGATCATTATTCTCACGAGGTAATGAGAGCTATTGACAGGAGATGTCAAATTCATACTATATTTTAAGGTACTCAGAATGCTTTTGACACTGTGACTTCCAATCAAATTGCATGGCTATGGAATATCATCTCACTTGTGCAACTGGATTCGTGATTTCATTTCAGAGAGGTCACGGTTTTTAGTAACTGACAGAATATCATCGAGAAAAATAGAAGTAATATCTGGCGTTCCCCAAAGAAGTGTTACAGACACTCTGCTGTTTCTGATCTCCATAAACAATTTAGGAAACAATCTCAGCGGCCCACTTAGACTGTTTGCAGATGATGCCGTCATTTACCGTCTTGCAAAGTCCTCAGATGATCAAAATCAATTGCAAAATGATTCAGACAAGCTATCCATATGGTGCAACGAGTGGCAAGTGATTCTAAACAATGAAAAGTGTAAAGTCATCCATATGACTACTGAAAGGAATCCGCTAAATTTCGGTTACATGATAAATCAAGAAAATCTAAAGGCTGTTAATTCACCTAAATACTTAGGGATTACAATTACGAATAACTAAAGTTGGAACTACTGTGTAGATAATGTTGTGGGGAAAGCAAACCAAAGACTGCAATTTATTGGCAGAACACCTACAAAATGCAACAGGGCTACTAAAGAGACTGCTCACACTACACTTGTCCGCTCTCATCTGGAGCATTGCTGTGTGATGTGGGAGACATATAACTTAGGATTGACGGTGGACGTAGAAAAAGTCCACAGAATGACAGCTCGTTTTGCATTGTCGCGAAATAGGGGAGAAAGCGCCATGGGTATGATATGCAAATTGGTGTGGCAATCATCAAAACAAAGGCATTTTTTCGAAACATTAATTAATAAATTATTAAACACTTTTTGTTGTATCCTGTGGAATGTAAAAGTGCAGACACTGAATTCTACAACTGCTGATTCATGTATGGCCTAAGGAGAGTAAATTACTCAATTTATTTTTGCATTACATTTGTTCATATTTCATAGATTCCAAGGAGAGCGATCTGAGGGATATGGAAGGTAGTTAAAGACGTATATTCAATGTAAGTATGATACTATGAAATGATTATATGTTACTGTAGTACAGGGTTATTAATAATGATACAACAACCAGAAACATTGAATTTAAGAGCTTCTATGAGGGTACCCTTCAATAGAGCGGAAAAAGTTAACCAACATAAAGTTATTTAATTCAGTCTTAATCCTCACCATATTATCTACAGTCATCTGACTGGGAATTAATTACATGTGGTATTCCTCAAGGTTCCATCTTGGGGCCATTGCTTTTTCTTGTGTACACTATTGACCTCTCATCTGTTACATTGCCAGATGCTAAGTTCGTTTTGTTTGCAAATGATATGAACATTGCAATAAGTAGCAAGTCAAGCACAGATTTAGAAATAGCTGCTAATCAAATTTTCGCTGACATTAATAAGTGGTTTAAAGCTAATTCACTGTCATTAAACTTTGAGAAGACCCACTATGTGCAACTCAGAGCCTGTAAGAGATTTCCTTCCAGCGTGTGTATAACATATGAAGACATGCAGTTTGAAAGGGTTGACAGTGTTAAATTTCTGGGATTACAACTCGATAATAAATTCAGTTGGGAAGGGCATACCACAGCATTGCTTAAGCGCCTAAACAAGTCTGTATTTGATATGGGTGAAAAATTTGATTCTGATGATTTATCAAATTATACAGATATATTGTACCACTCAGTAGTATTATATTCTGAGGGTAACTCAGATAAAATCAAGTAGAGGTAAAAAATACAATAAACTGAAAAGAAATTGTTAATGCTAATTTTCCAAAAGTATCATGAGATTCTTCAGATGCAAAAACAGGTGATGGTTTAATTCAACAATATACAGAAAAAGAAGTCAAATATGTTCAGATGAATGATGTTAGAGATTTAGTCAATAGATTAGCAGTAATTCATGGTGAAGATTTATTTGGAAATAAAAATTATCATAATGAAAAAATTGGCTTGCACAGATGTTAAGAAATAAATTTAGTAATTTTGTAATCGATAATCCAAAAGGAGTTCCATATTTGGATAACTTTTTTAATAATCTACCAAAAACGTTTTAAAAACGAGAAAAACATGGAAAAGTTTTAGTAAATTGGATTTAAATAATTTACCAAAGCCAGAGATGCATTTTCCAGGATTTAATTACTGCTGCAGAACAAAAAATTCACAGTTCAGATGTTAGTTCAAAAGAGGAAATTGCAGTTACTGCAGTTAGAAGAATAATGTATGGAAAATGAAAATTAGGAATGGGCTTAGAATTAGACAAAAATGGATGGGGATTGTAATATTATTAATCCTTATAAATTTTTATCTATTTAAATGAGTAGCATTTCAATTGATTATACCTTACTGCCAAGTGGTAAAACTAAACCAATATAAAACTCTGCTGATTCTATCTGTTGTGCTGCCATTCATGTACAGCATTCCAAGATTTGTTTTTCAACAGGATAATGCTTGCCCATATACCGCTGTTGTAACCCAATATGCTCTACAGAATGTCGACATGTTGCCTTGGCGTGCTCACTCACCAGATCTGTCTCCAATCGAGCACATACAGGACCTCATTGGATGACAACTCCAGCGTCATCCACAATCAGCATTAACCGTCCCTGTCTTGACCGACCGAGTGCAACAGGCATAGAACCCCATCCCACAAACTGACAAGCGTCACCTGTACAACACATCGCATGCACGTTTACATGCTTGCATACATCATTCTGGAGATTACACCGGCTGTTAATGTACCAGCATTTCGCATTTGCATGGCTTATCCCACTCTTACAATAACCTTAAGCCTGGCAAGGAACCAAACGATCCAAAAAATGTTCGACCTATCTTCCTTTTACGCCACACCTTCAAGATATTAGGACGGCTGGCACTTAACCGAATCAGTGTCACCCTCGAAGTGAAGTTTATCCCACGACAAGCAGGCTTTCGTGCTGGCAAATCATGCTGTAGTCAGATCTTGAATCTGACCCAGCACATCGAGGACAGTTTTGAGCGTGGCCGGCCGGCGTGGCCGAGCGGTTCTAGGCGCTACAGTCTGGAACCGCGCGACCGCTACGTCGCAGGTTCGAATCATGCCTCGGGCATGGATGTGTGTGATGTCCTTAGGTTAGTTAGGTTTAAGTAGTTCTAAGTTCTAGGCGACTGATGACCTCAGCAGTTAAGCCCCATAGTGCGCAGAGCCATTTGAACCATTTTTTTTTTTTGACCGTCGTGAGATTACTGGAGTCGTTTTTGTTGAACTAACAGCTGCATAAGACACTATGAATCATAGGAAACTGTTAAAGAAAGTATATGACCTTACTAAGGACTACCAACTAACATCCTTTATTAGCTCCTTCCTTCAGAACAGAAGATTCCAAGTTTCATTACATGGTAAGAGGAGCAGATGGCGAACGCAGAAGAACGGTCTCCCCCAAGGTAGTGTGCTTGCTCCAGCACTGTACAATATCTACACAAATGATCAGCCAATACTAGCAAGCACTAGGCTCTTCATCTATGCTGACACACAGCAGTAGCTGTTCAGGGGCCAACCTTTAAAGAAGTAGAGGGAAAACTGTCTCTAGCAATGGGCGAACTCTCCAAGTACTATGATGCCTACCACCTGAAGCCCAATCCCAGTAAAACTCAAGTGAGCGCCTTCCACTTACGAAACAGGGAAGCGCAGCAAACGCTGGACATCACATGGCGAAGAGAGCAACTGAAACATTGCCCAACACCAGTCTACCAAGGTGTCACACTGGACAGGCTCTAACGTACAGACAGCAATGTCTGAATGTGAAAGAGAAAGTCATTGATCGCAATGGGATACTTAAGAAGCTGATTGGCAGCAGCTGGGGAGCCAACCCGCACCTCATAAGGACTTCTGCACTTGCGCTTTGTGTATCAGCCGCTGAGTATGCTGCTCCTGTATGGAACGCTTCAGTTCATGCTAAGCAAGTCGATACTGCAGTCAACGATACTGCAAGGATCACCTCAGGATGCTTGAAGCCAACAGTGCAGAAATTGTATCCGATTGGTGGAATAGCCCCACCCAATATCCGGAGGGTCACGGCAGCAGTCAATGAGAGAGCAAAGCAGGAGAACGACCGCCGACATCCTTTGTATAGTCATCAGGCAGCAAGACCCCGCCTTAAATCCCGCAAGAGTTTCCTTGCTAGGACTGCGCCACTGGAGGGAGCACCAGAGGCAATTCGTCTTGCAACATGGAAGAGCTCACTGCCTGTAGAGGTATTACCAAATGAAGAACTATCCCCTGGCGCTAACCTACGATACCTTGTATGGAGGTCCCTCAACCGCCTAAGAGTGGGCGTCCCCCGATGCCCTGAAGAAATGAAGAATCCTTACAGCGAGAGCAGGCACCTCTTGCGACTGCGGGGCTGAAGAAGATCCAAACCACCTACTTGTATGACCCCTCCTGGACAACCCGTGCACAATACAAGGTGTTTACGAAGGAAATGACAAAGCTATCACAGCTGCTGTTTTTTGGAAATGCTGACCGGACACAAATGAATGATTAATCTGTGATGTTGCAATGTTGATCACTTGAATATGTTACCTGCACAAATGTGTTCCCGAAATTTCATTACTCTACATGAATTATTTTTTGGTGTTGCGATTCGTAATGTTCAACCAGTTATCGCTTCTCACGTTTTCCACAACGCACGTTATATAGGTGGAAGCTGTAAAACAATTTCGTATGCATTAACTGGCGTGGATAAGCTTTTCGAACACCTGTTCCTGAAAGTCTCCTTCTCCTAACAGTTCACTTACATCCATAAGAAACTGTACTGCTTCTTCAGTTAAAATATTACGAGGGTACTGATAACGTCACTACACTGTACTGACGAAATCAGAACAGCTCATTTACAGGCACCATCTTATAACGATATGTTTACGTAATGTGTATACATAAACATACAGTTATAAATGTCCCCGTTCGTAGCCGCTAATTATAACAATATGTTTATTTTTGTGCTGTAACATATAGCTATAATCAGCGGTGGAAACATATTTGCGAACGCCGACCGTGTGCGGCTGTTTCTTGTTGGATCGTCTGATCAGTCGGAAGTTGCATTGCGGAAGAGAGTAAATGCCTATTCAAAATATAATTATTTTTGGATAGCTCAACATGAATTTCCTAAGGGACCGTAGTTTATCATGCATTTACCAATAGAATATGGCGCGGAGAAAATATTTCGCCGCATACAACTTCCGTCCGATTTCGACGAAAGAATTCGTGACTGTGAACTCTCTATTTGGCAGAAACATAAAGAAAATTAAATAACTTCATGAAGGAGTGAGACATAGATTCTATATTAAATAAATAGTCCATACACCAGTTCCATTTAACTCTGAATTTATGGCAATTAGTAGATGAACTTACACTGCAATGAAGGATTTAACATGGATGCCGTTTTGACTGGCACTTCTCGTAATGAAAACAATTCCTTTGACGTTTTCACATACACGTCGCACAACAAATCTACTGCTAGGCACTTTTAGTATTACACATTTACTTTACACTAGAACAATATTATTTTTAACAATAATAATACGGCGGCAAGACATGCGCGTCCGACACACGTTACAGGAGACAAGAGAAGAATGAGTAACTGTTCATCGAGAATACCTCGTACATAAAAAAAAATGTGTAAAAAAATCTTTTTCTTCTGTCCGTTTTCCGCGCCGCGGTTTTCAAAGCCAATAACTCACAGCATCTCTGACGGCGCTTCAACAATAAACAAGTTACGTCACAGGTCGTTCACCTTTTACATTCTCGCAACATTATTTGCTAACTGTAGCTGTTGCCGAGCGACTGCTCGATTAGTGAATGATTTAAAATGATAAGGCAATCACATAATGTTACAATCTGTAGAAAACAGCTGATGCTCAGAAAACAGGTAGTTGATCAGGCTAGCAGGATCAGTTATGGCCTTGTATGTGAGCAGAACAGTGGAACTTGGTTTCCAAAATTTGGTTTTCATCTTCTGCAGATTGTGTTTAATGTAAACGTGGTAAAAGCTACTTGTTCTCATAATATATACAATGTATGTCGCTTTTAGTGTTCGCTATCAAAGGTCAATAGCAACTATTGTTTTCCATGGTCAGTAAGCTACTTAACTACAGTCTGTGTAATTACGTTTCAAAATGAACGATAACTAGTATCTCCTCTTTTTAAAAATTGTTTATGTATTGGAGCTTCCATTGGGGAAATACATTAGTTCAGATTGGTCTTTTTTGTGTGTATCAATCAACGTTGTACAAGAACAATTCGTTAGCCGAATTTAATTAGTCCAGATAATACTATTCTAATACGGATATAATCTATATTTAGGAGAGGATCGTGCTACAGTAATTCCATACATTTTTCGAGGTTAGCAATAAGCTTCAAGAGAGAACGTATTTTCGAACCAAACATCAGAAGTGCGTCTTTTTCGACGACGGTCTCTTGCATCACACCTTCACCGCAGCTCTTTTCTCTGATTGAAATACATTAATTTAGAATCTCATATTCTTTGTACATATTTGGTCAAATATGCCATGGTGATCCACCAACCGGCAGCCGAAACCAACACACTTGCAGAATAGCGGCGACCTCTTTCAACAACAGACCAAAAGGCAAGGTAAGTATAGCGTGACAACGTCGTGCGTGCCAAATTAGCATCACCCCTCGTGAAAAATCTTAATCCTTCGCTTATTTACGCAACCAAGGAGCTCAACACGAACATTCTCTGGCAAACTCATCAGACTGTGAGGTGTTTAAAGGACTGCTGTCTTTTCTTCGGCACGAAAAAAAAAAAAAAAAAAAAATCTTCCACTTCAATCCTGAGATCTAATCCGTAATATGTCAATAAATTGTGCTTCTAGAAGGGATTGCAAGTGTACTAAACTGTTTACTTGTACTTGGATTCCAGTCTACTCCCAGTTTTTGTTCATTTGCCTATATGAACAATTTGGCTGCATCGCGCCCTGGAACTTCCACATACATGTTAAGTGATATTTTTTACTTTTGAAAGGGACGCCTTTCTGAACATTTTGGGCCACTTGTACACTGTTTAAGCAATTATCCCTCACGCCTTATATAGGATTTTGTGCGTTAGGCACAGGTTTGATGGACGTTTGACTTAAGCCAGAACAATGTCATCAGTCAAACGCTCAGGAACGGAAAGTTTTAAATAAGAGAAACTTCACACTCGCTTATAAAATGGAATATTTTGAAAAAAAAACATATTTGCGCCACCAGCTGTACACTTGTATATTTATTTTCTATGGCTTTCAATTATAACAATCATCTTCGCAGGAGATAACTGTAAGGTACACACGAGAGACGAATATGAAATGTATACTGGCAACAAAGACAGTGAGAGAAATTAAAAAAAGGTTTTTAAAGCCGTGGTACTTAAACAATATACATCAGTGGCCAAAAATATATTGTCGTCAAATACGACAAAATCAAATGTAGAATCTGATCATACTCCATACAAATGTGCTGTACATAAGCAAAATTATATTAATTACGTTACAATAGTCAAAGTTACAAATATTATGAGATCTTCAAAGAGATCAGTTGAGTGAATAGCTAAAAGGTTACAACTGTTCTTCGGTCTAGTGAAAGCTTACAATCCAAAAAATATAGAAATGACAGGCATCCATTCACTGAAAAACAACATAGATACGTAACTGGTATAATGCTGGTATAATGTAGCATGTCGACTTTAGTGTTACAGGAATTAAACAGAAGTATTCATCTGAAACTAAACACTGTGAAGCGAGTCAGTCCAGAGGATTGCAATGGCGTAGGACTTTCGTAACATTATACTATGTGATAAATTACTTTTTTTTTTTTTTTGTCATCAGTCTACTGACTGGTTTGATGCGGCCCGCCACGAATTCCTTTCCTGTGCTAACCTCTTCATCTCAGAGTAGCACTTGCAACCTACGTCCTCAATTATTTGCTTGACGTATTCCAATCTCTGTCTTCCTCTACAGTTTTTGCCCTCTACAGCTCCCTCTAGTACCATGGAAGTCATTCCCTCATGTCTTAGCAGATGTCCTATCATCCTGTCCCTTCTCCTTATCAGTGTTTTCCATATATTCCTTTCCTCTCCGATTCTGCGTAGAACTTCCTCATTCCTTACCTTATCAGGCCACCTAATTTTCAGCATTCGTCTATAGCACCACATTCCACGCCCCAACTCGTAGAACGTTATCCTTTCGTTGATTAATCAATCTTTTTCTCATGGTAACCTCCCCCTTGGCAGTCCCCTCCCGGAGATCCGAATGGGGGACTATTCCGGAATCTTTTGCCAATGGAGAGATCATCATGACACTTCTTTAATTACAGGCCACATGTCCTGTGGATACACATATGATAGTGTGAAGGCAGCATAGGCAATACCCGTAACACCTAGATAGATGCATTCAGTGGTATGACTAGTTGTCTATATGGGCTAAGCCAAGATCATTATGTACGACTTTTACCGTCAGCTATTGATTCTCATACGAGCCAAACGTTACATCAGTAATAGTTGCTGCTCACTTTAAGGTAATTTAAAGATGAGCAAGATTAATTGTTTATCACAAATATATGTTTTCTACGCCTCTTTTCCGCGTCGATCTACAGACACTAGTTGCATCACCTGCAATTTATCACGTAATATAATGTTTCCAAAGTCCTACTTAACTGACTGATAAATACCTTCTGTTTTATTCCTGTAATACTAAGGTCGACAAACCACATTGTATCACGTTATGTATCTATGTTGTTTTTCAGAGAATGGATGACATGTTATTACTATATTTTTGTTACTGTAAACTTTGACTAGACCAAAGAACATTTGCAACCTTTTAGGTATTCACGCTTTATATTTGTTTCAATTGACAATCACATAATATTTATACATTTGAAAATTATAATAATTTATTATGTGTGAAGTTACCAAGTGTACTTTACTTCAAATGGTTCAAATGGCTCTGAGCACTATGGGACTTAACATCTATGGTCATCAGTCTGTACTTTACTGTAGTTGTGTTTATGTTCAGACTCTTACGACAGCTATGTACGTTCTACTTTTGGCTGTGTGCTATTTGAGACAATGTATTTTTGGCCCACTGAGATACACTGCATTAGTACTACGATTCAAAAAACCTTTTTTTTATTTTCCATCATTTTGTTTGTTGCCTGTACATATTTTATATTCGTCTCTCTTTTGTGCCTTGCAGTTTTCTCCTGTGAAGACTGTCTTATAGCTGAAAGTGGCAGCAAATAAATTTGCAGTTGTATGACTGATGGCGCATATATGCCTTTTTCAAAATATAGCCGCAGATAGTCACTTAAGAAAAGTTTTATTTGAACTGGAGCGTTATGTGAGGAATAATTTTCGGCAGGGGCTGAAATGTTGCAGCTGCTTCAAGCCAATCGAAACGGTCTAAAGAACTCGTCTGGATTAGTGTGACACAGCCGCGACATTTCCGTATATGAATTACCGCAAGATACCCACTTCAGCACTCGGCTGCGCAATTTTGTTTCGCTCCTCTAACGGCCTACTACTGTACTACGGCACATGATTTCAGTGAACACCGGGATACGAGACGTGTACTTGCAAACAGACAAAATGTTAATCACGTAATTTTATTTACAAGGGGTGATAATTTAAACTTCATGACTATTCTTCTTACATACGTTTCCATTAGTTTCTTCCACTCTCAAAACATCTTTGCATGACATTTTCTGTGTGGCTGCACAGGGGGTTCGCCGTTTTTGCCTTCCTGTGGTGCCCAAGAACACTTAAAATAATTGACTGCCCGTTTACAGATGATGTCTGCGCACCAGTTAAACAAAGAATTAACTTGAAGCACACTGTCACCAAGCTGATAGTATTTTATTAAACTTGCCACAGTGCAAAGACGCAGTTCCAAGTCCAAAAGCCCGTTGCGCATTAATACACCATGAGAAATAGGTGCTCAGTAAAGGGAGCAGTCCTGTTTTTTCGTAGTATATTCGCTATCAAGCTGTTAGTATCCCCTTCTGTTTAAATACATACATAAAACGCCACTTACTAATTGTATTACACATATTTGCGCAATAAAGATTTTGTGTGAAAGGGAGAGAGTTGTCTGGAGACGGTGCGAGACATTAAGTTTCCTCCTCGGTACACACTGATGTTCCGGGTTTTATTGGATTACGAAAACGCAGTCTCGTTGATAAGGAATGTTGTTTTCACTAGGAGTGATCGTCTCCCTCTGCTAAAAACATTTCGGACCAAGTCTCGAGGAGATCTACCGCAGATGGTTATGTAACGATCTCCACCGTGCCAAGACTAAATGCGTCCTACCGAGAGGGACAATCCACGTATACAGCAGCAAATGGCGATTGTACATCCACATCTACATCACTATTCCTCAAACTACCTCTCGCTGTGTGATGGAGGTTACTTTTGACACTACTGTAACATTTCCTCATTTTCCTGTTGCATTAGAAAATGGCTTCGGTATGAGCTCGAATTTTTCTGGTTTCTCCTGCCATGGTCATTTCGGCAGACGATCATTTGCATCATACAATGGTTTTGGAGGCTGGAGCAAATTCAGACCTATCGAGTACCCTATCTCACTTGGAGAAAGCTAAAACTACAAACAAAAGTTTTCGAATTGAATTAAATTTCTATTTCTGAAAGTGTGTGTCCACTTGCTTGTAAACTTCTGCAAGTCACTTAACAGTAGCTGCAAGTTCTTCGACGTAGAAACAGCCTCAGCAAGTCCACTACCGCAAGTTCCGTCGACAATCAAAAGTAACTTCCGCAAGTCAGTGGACAGAGTTTATTGCTTTTTGCTGCAAGAACTTGCCGAACCTGCCAGTTGTGGGGAGTTTTTTTCAAACTTGTAGAAGTTTTGTGTGTTCGGTACTCGTATGAAAATGTCACCGTTGAAAAAGAAAACAGCGCAAAGGGAGACGGACAGAAACAAATGTACCATTCGAACCAGCGAATATAGAACTGTCAGCCAAGGGAGTGCGAAAGGAAATTACTGGTTGCTTTATTTCTCCAGAAGGGGAAGTAGAATGACAGTATATAAGCATTAAATTTGTACTAAAAGTAATAATACCGTTTGCAAAAATCGAAGAGTATATAAAAGGCTATCTCTTGGTGATATAGCTTGCCGCAGTTTCGTATCCTTATTTCGAATATTTGATTGTACAACGGACGAGAGTCTTTCGAAACTTGCATACAATAGTCTTAGAAAGTTTTGAATCTAAGCCAAGTCTTCTGATTTTAGTTCATTCAGTACTGTTTCTTGGTAACTGACTCGTGAATATGTGCGCCTCTGTACCTATTTCTTCACCCAAACATCTCTTTTTCCTTAACTTTTTCGTTTTTCGTCTCGAAATTCCTTCAATAATGTACTCATCACCAAAGGCGGTGCATTACCCCGATATGTTGTGCAGGTGTGTTGCCAGTGTGACTTTCCCTGTACTGATCGGAAGCTCGTCCCTGCCATTGTTTGTAAACATATACATACACTACTGGCCATTAAAATTGGTACCCCAAGAAGAAATGCAGATGATAAACGAGTATTCATTGGACAAATATATTATACTAGAACTGACATGTGAATACATTTTCAAGCAATTTGGGTGCATAGATCCTGAGGAATCAGTATCCAGAATAACCAACTCTGGCCGTAATAACGGCCTTGATACGCCTGGGCATTGAGTCAAACAGAGCTTGGATGGCGTGTACCTGTACAGCTGCCCATGCAGCTACAAAGCGATACCACAGTTCATCAAGAGTAGCGACTGGCGTATTGTGACGAGCCAGTTGCTCGGCCACCATTGACCAGACGTTTTCAATTGGTGAAAGATCTGGAGAATGTGCTGGCCAGGGCAACAGTCGAACATTTTCTGTGTACGGAAAGGCCCGTACAGGACCTGCAACATGCGGTCGAGCGTTATCCTGCTGAAATGTAGGGTTTCGCAGAGATCGAATGGAGGGTAGAACCACGGGTCGTAACACATCTGAAATGTAACGTCCACTGTTCAAAGTGCCGTCAATGCGAACAAGAGGTGACCGAGACGTGTAGCCAATGGAACCCCATACCATCACGACGGGTGATACACCAGTATGGCGATGACGAATACATGCTTCCAATGTGTGTTCACCGCGATGTCGCCAAACACGAATAGAACCATCATGATGCTGTAAACAGAACCTGGATTCATCCGAAAAAATGACGTTTTGCCATTCGTGCACCGAGGTTCGTCGTTCAGTACACCATCGCAGGCGCTCCTGTTTGTGATGCAGCGTCAAGGGTAACCGCAGCCATGGTCTCCGAGCTGATAGTCCGTGCTGCTGCAAAACGTCGTCGAACTGTTCGTGCAGATGGTTGTTGTCTCGCAAACGTCCCCATCTGTTTACTCAGGGATCGAGACGTGGCTGCTCGACCCGTTACAGCCATGCGGGTAAGATGCCTGTCATCTCGACTGCTAGTGATACGAGGCCGTTGGGATCCAGCACGGCGTTCCGTATTACCCTCCTGAACCCACCGATTCCGTATTCTGTTAACAGTCATTGGATTTCGACTAATGCGAGCAGCAATGTCGCGATATGATAAACCGCAATCGCGATAGGCTACGATCCGACCTTTATCAAAGTCGGAAACGTGATGGTACGCATTTCTCCTCCTTACACGAGGCATCACAACAACGTTTCACCAGGCAACGTCGGTCAACTGCTGTTTGTGAATGAGAAATCGGTTGGAAACGTCCCTCATGTCAACACGTTGTAGGTGTCGCCACCGGCGCCAACCTTGTGTGAATGCTCTGAAAAGCTAATCATTTGCATATCACAGCATCTTCTTCCTGTCGATTAAATTTCGCGACTGTAGTACGTCATCTTCGTGGTGTAGCAATTTTAATGGCCAGTAGTGTAGTTACCATGCTCTCTGTCTACGGGAAGAACGCCGCACTCGAATGGATTGCAGCGCTTCAGTTGAAAGTAAAGCAGTAGCAGGAACGAATAAAAGGTATCTGTGGAACAGTAGAAAGAACATCCATCATGCCGCGAAGGACGGTCGCGACCAGTGACCTGCTCCGTATCATCACTTTACGACTGCACAGAAGGTTTGTCACCCAGGGAAGTTGCTCGAGGTGTGCAGCGGAGTCAAAATGAAGTGGGGCGAACATGGAATTGGTTCCAATGGACAGGCAGTGCTGAGGCCGCCCACGTTCGACGAGTGCACAGGGTGATTTGTACCTACAACTTTTGAGACAAAGAAACCGTAGATAGAATGCTCCAGAACTGAATTCAGCGTTCGATGACGCTATAGGACGTCATAAAGCGCATCAAACTGTCAGACGAATTTCCATTAGCGACGAACATGGCGAGCACCACGTTGTACACCACAACACCATGGACTCCTTTACAGATGGGCAAGAAATCATGGACATCCTAGGACTGACGTCAGATGTTGTTTACGGACGAAACTCGAATCCGTTCGTACCCTAATAATCTCAGACAACGTGTTTGAAGACAGCCGGGTAATACTGAACGCCTCCAACACTGTGTCTCACAGGTGCAACAATGTGTTGATGGAGTGACGTTCAGGGCTGCATTACATAGGGCCACCATACTACTCTCGTGGCTGCTTAGGGGAATCTCACTGCTCTGTCGTACAGTGATGAGATTCTCTATCAACAGTGGGGTTGTATTGCGCACGTTTTGGTGGTAACACCTTTTTTTCAGTTTTCTGATAGGTTTGATGCGTCCCGCCACGAATTCCTTTCCTGTACCATACTCTTCATCTCAGAGTAGCACTTGCAATCTACATCCTCAGTTATTTGTTGGATGTATTTCAATCTCTGTCTTCCTCTACAGTCTTTACCCTATACATCTGCCTCCACTATAATGGAAGTCATTACCTGATGTGTTAACAGATGTCCTATCATCCTGTACCTTATTCTTGTCCGTGTTTCCCATATATTCCTTTCCTCTTCGATTCTGCGCAGGGCCTCCTCATTTCTTGCCTTATGAATGCACCTAATTTTGGACATTTGTCTGTAGTACCACATCTCAAACGCTTCGATTCTCTTCTGTTTCGGTTTTCCCACAGTCCATGTTTCACAACTATACAACGCTGTACTCCAAACGTACATTCTCAGATATTTCTTCTTCAAAGTAAGGCCAATGTTTGATACTTCTCCTGGCCAGGAATGAACTTTTTGCCATTGCTAGTCTGCTTTTGATGTCTTCCTTACTCCGTCCGTCACCGGTTATTTTGCTGCCAAGGCAGCAGAATCCTTTAACTTCATCTACTTCGTGATCATAAACCCTAATGTTAAGTTTCTCGCTGTTCTCTTTCTTGCTACTTCTCAGTACTTTCTTCTTTCTTCAATTTACTCTCAATCCATATTCTGTACTCATTAGACTGTTCATTCCATTCAGTAGATCATGTAATTCTCCTTCACTTTTACTGAGGTTAGTGATGTCTTTGGTGAATCTTACCATTAATATCGTTTCACCTTTAATTTTAATTCTGCTCTTGAACGTTTCTTTTGTTTCCGTCATTGCTCCTTCGAAGTAAAGATTGAACAATAGGAGCGAAAGACTACATCCCTGTCTAACGCCCTTTTTAATCCGAGCTCTTCGTTTTTGGTTCTCCACTCTTGGCTCTCGTACATTTTGTGCATAACCAGTCTCTCCCTATAGCTTACCCCTATTTTCCTCATAATCTTGCACCATTTGACATTGTCGAATTCTTTTTCCGGACTTACAAATCCTATGAATGTTCAAAAATGGTTCAAATAGCACTGAGCACTATGGGACTTAACATCTGAGGTCATCAGTCCCCTAGAGCTTAGAACTACTTAACCTAAGGACATCACACACGTCCATGCCCGAGGCAGGATTTGAACCTATGAATGTGTCTTGATTTTTCGTTAGACTTGCTTCCATTATCAACCGCATCGTGAGAACTGCCTCTCTTGTCCATTTACCTTTCCTAAAGCCAAACTGATCGTCATTTAACGCATTTCTTTTCCATTCTTCTGCATATTATTCTTGTCAGCAACTTGGATGCATGAGCTGTTTAGCTGATTGCGCAATAATCCTCGACTTGTCAGCTCTTGCAGTCTTCGGAATTGTGTGGATGACATTTTTCCGTAAGGCAGATGATACGTCGCCAGACTCATACGTTCTACAAACCACCGACAATAGTCGTTTTGTTGTCACATCCACAAATGATTTTAGAAATTCTGATGGAATGTTGTCTTCCTTGCTGCTTTATTTTACCTTAAAAAAAGCTCTTTTAAATTCCGATTCTAATACTGGATCCCGTAGCTCTTCTACATCGACTCCTGTTTCTTCTTCTATCACATCAGACAAGTCTTCCCGTCACAGAGACCCTGAATGGACTCTTTCCACCTATCCGATCTCTCATCTGCATTTAACAGTGGAATTCCCGTTGCACTCTTAATGTTACCACCCTTGCTTTTAATTTCACCGAAGGTTGTCTTGAATTTTTTGTGTGCTGAATCAGTCCTTCCAACAATCATTTCTTTTTCAATTTCTTCACATTTGTCATGCAGCCATTTCGCCTTTGCTTCCCATCACTTCCTATTTATTTCGTTCCTAAGGGACTTACATTTCTGTACTCCTGTATTTCCCTGAACATTTTCGTACATCCCTCTTTCATCGATCAACTGAAGTATCTCTCGTGTTACGTACGGATTCTTCGCATTTACCTTCTTGGTAACTAAGTTTTTTTTCCAGCTTCTGTGATGGCCCTTTTTAGAGATATCCAGTGCATCTCGTCATTCCTTAGTATATATTTCTTTGTATATAGATCCTTCCTGACTAGTCTCTTAAAGTCCAGCCTACTCTTCATCATTACTAAATTGTGATCTGAGTGTATATTTGCTCCTGGATACGCTCTACAATCCAGTACCTGATTTCGGAATCTCTGTCCAACCATGTCTTTCCATATCTCCCGCACTTTTCCAAGTACACCTCCTCGTATTGTGATTCTTGAACTGAGTATTCGCTATTACTAGCTGAAATTTATTACAGAACGCAATTAGCCTTTCTCGTCTCCCATTCCTTCTCCGAAGTCCATATTCTCTTGTAACCTTTTCTTCTACTCCTTCACCTACAACTGCATTCCAGTCCTCCATGACTATCAGATTTCTATCTCCCTTTACGTACTGTATTACCCTTTCAATATACTCGTATTCTTTATCTCTTCATCTTCAGCTTGCGACGTCGGCATGTATACCTAAACTATCGTTGTCGGTATTGGTTTGCTGTCGATTCTGATGAGCACAGCCATGTCACATAACTATTCACAGTAACACATTCTCTGTCCTCCCTTCCTATTCCCGTTATATCATTTTCTGCTGCTGTTGATATCACCCTATATTCGTCTGACCAGAAATCCTTGTCTTCTTTCCACTTCACTTCATTAATCCCTCACTATTTCTTGACTGATACTTAGCCTTTCCTTTTCAGATTTTCTAGCTTTCCTACTACGCTCAAACTTCTGACTTTTCATATCCCGACGCGTGGAATTCAACACTTTCGTTGGTTATTGAGTCTTTTTCTCATGGTTACCTCCCCCTTGGCAGTCCCCTCCTGGAGATTCGAATGGTTGGTAAGTCCGGAGTCTTTTTGCCAATGGAGAGATCATCATGACACTTTTTCAATTAGAGGTCACTTGCCCTGTAGATACATATTACGTGTCTTTAAGGCAGCGGTTTCCATTGCCTTCTGCATCCTCATGCCGTTGATCATTGTTGATTCTTCCGTCTTTAGGGGTTGGGCAGTTTCCCAACCCAAGGGCAAGAGAGTGCTCTAGACCTCTGTCCGCTCCTCCGCCCTTTTTGACAAGGCCGTTGGCAGAATGAGGGTGACTTCTTATGCCGGAAGTCTTCGGCCGCCAATACTGATGATTTTTATTAAAACATTTGAGCGGTGGCGGGATTTGAACCCGTCATCGAGGACGTATTGATTTCTAATCAGACACGCTACATCTTTTTTTTAATTATCAGAATCAGTTTGTACTATCATGACACTTCAGTAGACCATAGTCAAATCATCATATAATAGGGGCTGCAAAAGGGGGAAAAAATTAATTATGATAACAGAATAATAAATAAAAGAAAAAGAAAAACAGAGAACGTAGCCGACAAATCACCACCAAGCTCCCAAGATATGAATCAACGATTATTTTTATATGATTTTTTAGTAATTTTTAATGTTTTGTTTTTTATTTTGTGTTTTTTATATATTTTTCTAGTTCGTAATTGAATCTAAAAGTAGAAAAGTAACGAAACAAGATTACGTTCGAAATAGCAAACTAAGAAAAATCCCAAGTTGAGTGGAAAGACTGTATACACTCAAGTGTATCTATACTTCATCGATACACATTTGACGATAGAACTGGAGCGATTTTAACACAAAACAAAATGAACAGGCAAACCAGGAGAGGACAAGCCAAAGCAGATCAGATGGGAACATACATCATAAAGAAAAATACTTATCATCAGAATAAATTAAATTAACCAACACATTGCCGACGGAAAGCAAGATTCAACATGTTGGCGAAGAGTTCTCGTTATCGAGGCATTCGCAAGCATGTCCAATAGGTCGTGATCATCATGTACTGCATGAAGTTTATGTGATCGTCCCCCTCAATTTCTACAACATAATGAACGAAGTATCGCAGCAACCATATAACGGTATTTGTTTTCGACCGTGGAAAGAAAGAAGAATCTGGGTACACTATGATGTCCATAGTGTAGGCAGTCTCAGAAGATCGAGTAAGGAAGGTCAATTGTGTCCTGATCCAAGACCAGTTTGCCATATGACCTCCACAAGTAAAGTGATGTCGTATCGTATCGGGAGACGTACAACGACTACATAAATCCGTGTCACTAAGCCCAATACGGAAAAGTCGCTCGTTCGCTGGAATCAAGTTATTTACTGCCTTATACCAGGAGGACGCTACGCACATCGGCAAAATCGGAAGGCTGATAATGAACCAAATTGTCGTCCAGGTTGTTCGCGACGAGTCTCTTTTCAACGAGGTTCGGGCATTCCCCACGAGTCTAGGAATTTCATGGTGAGGACAGGTCTCCATAAGATGTCAGCCCCGAAATAGCTCACCGCAAGATAAAAGTCACCAATGTGTTTTAACTTATAATTTATGCGACCAACATCAATAGCGCGTTCACGACTAGCAGGACGGACACAGAGAAATAAATAAGACGTGAATGTGTGAGTTTCTTGAGTCATCGTCAAAATAGTACGACGCACGTATAGCATCTGCGACTTCCTTCGTATATCAGACAGGTCCAGCCCCCCAAAGGAGCGAGGCTTCGTGATCACCTCATACCGTAAGCGAAATACATGTATTTTCCATAAGAAACTACCAGACAATTGTAGTTTCTTAGCCATCATCGAGGGAAGCGGATAAGCTTTGCTTAAGACATACGTATCCAGTGTTTGGACTTTCTGCAGCAGAGTAAGAGAATGCCTTTCACGCTCTAATATCGATCCCTGAATTTTTTCCTTAGCAGACTTCCAGTTGAGCACCGCCATTTTGAGTGGACAATGATCAATGATGATACCAAGAGACGTATGCCGAGACACCGCAGTAGCTCATGGAACAACCGCGTCATCAAAACCTCGCAAAGGAAGAAGCTTGAATTTACCATCATTAAGTTTTGCACCTGAACTCCGACAAAAATCATCGATGACAGCCTTCAGTCGAGGTAGCTCAGCAGGATTGCGAAGTTGAACCATCACGTCATCCGCGTATGCACGAACAGCTATAGTCCCGCCAGAAAGCATCCAACCTGTCAGCTAGATGTTAGCAACCGAAGTAGGGGCTCCAGAGACAACAGAAACAAAGTCATTGATAACGGGCCGCCTTGAGGCACTCCCCTACAGATATTTGTTGGGCGCGTCAGTTGGCCATTAACAACCACCGAAGCCGAAATACCCGTAAACAGATTTGAGAGCAGTCGCCGTGTGTCAACAGTGAAACCAACTGCCTCCAGAATCCGAAGCAGAAAGTCGTGATTAACACTATCAATTCCCTTATGGAAGTCTAGAAAAGCAAGGGCACAAGGGAGGGACGTTACAGCAGCAACCGAAACCCCGTCACGACACTCGACTATAGGGGTAAGAATGGTACGAGCAGGTACGCAGCTTTGATGTTTTGCGACAATCGTATCTGTCAGAGCCGACATCCTACTATTAACTGCCCTCGCCACAGTCTTATAATCAAAGTTTAACAAAGTAAGTACGCAAAAATGATCAGGGGCAGCCGGTCGAGTGCGTTTCAGAACAAACAATTTTTCCCACTTTGAACGAGGGTGGCACTACTCTAGCCTTCAACACTTCATTCAAAAGGGAGGTAAAGGTAGCACCCAACAACGACCAAAAGCGCACGTAAAATTCCTTTGGAAGCCCACCTAGACCCGCGGACTTTTGAGAAGGCGATCCCACAATAATTTTGTAAACTTCCTCAGGCTGAAAGGCAGCTAAGAGCGTTTCATTATGTTCAGGTGTAATTGTCGTATCCAAGGTGCTGACAAGTGGGCCGTAAAAGGTTTCACTGGACTCATCGATATCGTAGACGTCTACATTGTACTGGTGTTAGACACGCACTATACCAGCTTGCGCCATTCCGATACGTCCATCATTTGTCGTGAGAGGATGAATACAAGCGCGTCGGCGATGGGTCTGATGCTGAAGCAAATGATATAACGAAGTCAGTTTTTCCGTCACCAGTGAACGCTGCTTCGATCGGATCATCAAACCTTCCATTTGTATTATCTTCAAGGTTAACAATTTTGCCTTTATATGCCTAACATCCGCACTTCTCAGAGGGGCATGATCCGAAGCAGCATAAAGGTCACCCAGAATGGAATAGTAATATTCATAAGTTCTCCGAAAGTCTCGCGCTTTGTGCAGCACAGAAACGTACCAAAGTTTGCCTGAGCCTCAGTTTTGCTGGCTGTGTTCACCAGCCAAGGGTGGAAGAGTATTTCCCAGTGGACCGTAGAGTACGCTCCCACACCACTCGCATCACGTCATCGAGAGAGGGGTCAGCTAGGTGAGCGACGTTTAGCATCCACGGAAGGCGAAACAATTTGACTGGTTGCCGTTCAATATTGAGAGTTGTAGCTACTGCACAGTGATCCGTAAAGGAAGCTAGGATAACTTCAAATTTAAGAATATTATCGCTCAGGCAGTCCGATAAGTAAAATCTGCCCAACCTGCTACTAGAAGTCGCAGTAAAGTGGGTAAATTTAAATAACGTCGGGTATTTACATATCGAGACGTCTTTTAGGCGTAAGGAGCGGACCATTTCATGTAATTCGCGACAGAAATTAAAATTTGGAGGTTGATCCGAAGGACGCAATACACAGTTAAAATCACCACCCAACAGAATACCCGGAGGTCTCTTACGCAACAGGTAAACAATATCCTCTTTATAAAAACGCGAACGATCCACTGCGCGACCAGTGACGAAGGGGCATATAAAAGAACCAAGGTAAGATTGAAAAGTTGACAACCTATGACCCTGCCAGAATCCAACATTTCCACCTCAGCAATAGAAATGCCTTCGCGAAAGAATAAGGCGATCCCTGTAGAATATTCGGGTGCTAGATTAAAGATCACATGAAAATCTGGTAAGGAGAAATTATTAATTAACAGTAATTAATACCTCCTGCAAGAAATCTATATCCTCACATGAATCATAAATGAACTGACGCATCGAAGCCAATCGCAATTCCGATTCCACACGATTAACGTTTAAGGAAAGGAACGTGTAGGTTTGGGTCATTGATCGCAGCCGGACAGGGATGTACGGAATCTCCAAGTAGAATTAGGTACACAGCTGAGAGTCAAGGTCCATTGCGGAATGTACAGAGGAATCAGACATGGGGGCGACCAGAACCCCCGTCTTTCTTTCTTAGGTTTCTTACGTGCCACCCCAAGGTTAGGTTGTATACGCTGTTTCTGTCGGCTATGTGGGATGGCGGCCTCTGCAGACGGACGGAGGCGTGGGAGGGGTCATAGACACAGCTTCGTCCCCCCCCCCCCCCCCCCAGAACTAGGGTCATGTAATGCAGTTCCAGTCACTAAAGCGGAAGCATTGTGTGGAACTACTAATACAGCAGATGATACTTGGTCGCTAATTTTATTCTCCTCGGGAGTTGCTGTAGTCGGCAAATGCAGGAAACTGTCAGCGGCTAAAGACGAAGGAACAGCCTCCTGTTGCATCGTCTTAGATTGTAACGCAGGACACAAAGACGAAGGGAGGGACTCCGCTCCCTCTTCACACACAGGCAGCTCAGAAGGAGCCACTTCGTGAGCAGGAGGGATGCTGAAGATAACTTCTTCGCCACTCACCGTACCGTGGACGGGAGGTATCGTAGCATCGAGAGGAGCAGGGAACACAATCGATGCCGAGGAGGTTGACGCAGAAGGCACAGCCAAATCCTCGCCATCACCATTCTGAGTGCAACGTCGCTTGTTTTTAGCCAAAAAATGGCTCTGAGCACTATGGGACTTAACTACTGAGGTCATCAGTCCCCTAGAACTTAGAACTACTTAAACCTAACTAACCTAAGGGCATCACACACATCCATGCCCGAGGCAGGATTCGAACCTGCGACCGTAGCGGTCACGCGGTTCCAAACTGACGCGCTTAGAACCGCACGGCCACACCGGCCGGCTTGTTTGTAGCCGTTGTAAGTTCTATCATGGGGCCAATAGGATTCTGTACCTGACGCGTAGGGTAAAGGCGGAAAAATTCATTAACACGACTATCAGAGCTGACTGTTTGTTCATTATAATTCGAAGCAGAAGTAGGCGGGAGTAGAAGGAACAAGATCAGCACCGTCAATTTGCGACGCTGCGCTAATGACGGCTTTAATACAAAAACACTCCGTGGACAATTAGACCGAACGTGTCCATTTTCATTACATAGGAAGCAGGTTCCCCCTTGAGGAGTATACATGACACGTACGCGGTAACCACACACTTGTAAATGTGATGGAATATTGCGTTTGACATGCATTTGCACGGAACGAATTCCATTGTAACACTGTAATCTGTGTTGAGTAGACCAAGGTTCACGACGGACGTTTTTCACGTTACCATAAGGAGTCAATACGTCCTTTAGAAAGTTGTCATCAACTTCCGGCGGGAGGTTAAACACTCGAACATTGGTATATTCGATTTCAGCTTCTGCGAGTGACGCCATACTAACGGCACTATCTGGATGCTTGAACGGGACTTGAGAATCATGTCGCGACAGTAATCTTTCAACGTGAAGGGGATACATAAATTTCACGTAAAACACGTACCAGTCGGCATCAAAATAAGCGGTGTGGACTTGATCAGAGTTCACATGAATTGTATCGATAAGCCAATCGTGGAGTTCTAGAGACCCGGACTGCACATATCACGTTGTTTTATCGAAAGTAAAGCTCACAGTACCTTTTCGTGGAGTACACGCGGAAACCACGGTAGTCTTAGCGGAGCGGCCGACGCCGCTGCAAGTAGACGAACACAAACAGACAGCAAAGGCGGAGCGGATTCGCTACGACTCACTCGGCAGACAGAACAACACCAAGGAGGAAAACACACAAGCGACGCGACGGCAAGAGAGATAAACAAGAACCTCCCCGCTCGGCGCTCGAAGCGGAACTGATCTAGACCCCTGGTGGTACCCCGCGTGCGCATTACACCGCCCTCCTTTACACGTTCCTTCAGCATGCTAGGATCACCGGAAGGAGTGGCCTGCCTCTTGCCTGGACATGAACCCTATCGAACATGTGGGATCGATTGAAAAGAGCTATTTCTGGACGTCGACGATGTCGTACTCTGCGCGACTTCCGCAGATTCGCCATTGAAGAATCGGACAATCTGGACCAGATCTGACTCAGTGGTCTCTTCGATGATATGTCATGGCATATTCAGTCCTGCAGCCGAACAAGGACACGTTCCACAACGTATTGACTTTTCCTCGGGACTGCAGTGAAAAATCGTGAACATGCAATTTTGTCGTTACACAAATGTCTTCTTTTAATTTTTTTAATTCGGTGATATGGACAAAAACTGTTAATTTTTGTTTTCTGTGCTACGAATTAAAAAAACGCGTGACGCAAAATTTTTGTTGGTATGTGCAACAATATACGATTGCGATGGCAGCTGCTCTGGTTTTTAAACACGACACTGTAATCTTCCACTGGGCTATCTCACGAAGCGACTCTAGTGAAACCACTTCTGTAAATACTTGCAATAGTTGCTAGCCAGTAGACATGGGGCTTAACAGAATAAAAGAGAATAAAGTGATAGTACTACGTAAATTATAAAAGTTCGAAGTACACTGATACACACACATTTTTTCAAGTTCTCGGTTGCATGAGATTTTTTTTATTGATTCTTAATGTCCTTGGTCTGCTTGTAACCTCCCCCTCACTTATCGACCTTAATGACAGTGAAAGATTAAACCGTGTGTACCTAATGGAAATTTGGGAAAAGCAATCGTCACCGAAGTTAATCTGTCAGTAAAGAGGGAGGAAAGGGTTACATCTTAATAAAAGGAAAAATGCAAATGAAATTGGTGGAAATTAATTTTTAAAAGGGGTAAAGTTAATAAAGAACGTAAATGTGCTGTCGTTACGTTAACAATTAATTGGCGTTAATTAGATATTTGAGATTTGGGGAAATCACAGTTGCCAGTCCTATGGACAACTACTATAATAACTGAAAATGAAAGATTAATGCACATATAATTAGCACTGAAAGCGTGGCAACTGAAGGTTGACATGTGTTGTGTGAAGACTGAATGTTTGTCAGAAGTAATAAATTTCGCTACACTCTGACTTAATTTAGCAAAAGAATTAATAAAATCGGAAAATTGAAAGTTAATTTAGTGACTGAAATTAATAGTGAGCCTTGTTTCTGAAGGACATAGAAATTCAGTAAAATACGGTTAGTCTTGGGCTACCTCAACAATCATTTCAAAAGCTACTTGAATCTACACAATTTAGAAATAAGAGATTTAACTTTGAACGTGAATTAAATGATTCTGAACAATTAACAATAGTAACATTTAGTACATACCAGGCCGAGCTGCAGTCACAGGTAAGCTAAAATATGGTAACAGTACTCGCACTCTTAATTTGTGCTTGTGTAATCTAAATACTGTAGCCAGCTATGAATACATTAACTGAACTTTGAAATTAAAGCAGTGAAATGGAATGATATTACTTCAACGCTGGCGTCTGAATTTCAACGACACTTGGGTTCATTTCGGAAAAGGAAGGGACCCTGCTTGGCAATGCAACTGGGACAATGAGCAACAAAGGTTCATGCTAAGTTGCTGTAATTTTGTGATGCGACAATTTTAAAAGCTGAGGTCTGCCATACAGTTCTAAAACTTTACGTGCTTCCAGTCATCCTTGTTGGTTGATTGAAGGTTTGCAGTCGTCGGTCGAGCAGGTGATGACAGTCACTCATTGTCGGCCGTCGCTGTTGCAGAAGCTGGATGTTGGCGCACCTTCTTATCTACACGGTCACCAGGCGAAATGGGCTCTTGGTGTGCGCCAGCTAATGCTTCCCGTCCGCGACACCGTGTCAGAAACTATCATAGCAATTCGAGCGCAATTACATGCTGCCAAACCCCGAAAGTGCGGCAACTCGCGGGAGCATCACACAACACACCTACTCCACTGCACTACTCCAGCCAGACTCCCCTCTGCCCGCGCACCACGCGACAGAGTTAACACTACCAAAGATCCTAAACACTTTGGTTCTCCACGCGACCTATCGATGTATTCATTCGATAGCATAGTTTTTCCTAGGCCAGACCCAGCGTATAAATACAAATAATATTCACAAAACAAACCAATTATACATCGACATAAATGCATATATATATATATATATATATATATATATATATATATATATACAAATAGTAAAATAATTACAATATACAAAGACACAGAAATGTTATATCTTCAGGTAACAAAATAAGGAAAAAAATTTGCAATGCAATAGATGGAAATAGGAGGATATGCATTTCCAGCGTTACATGCTGATTTCAAATCTGATATCAATTTTGCTCTTCATGCTCTGGTTTTCATGCGGTTTCATGCAATTCAAACTTTTCCATTCCAGCTATTTTGGTCAGATTAATTGTTTACATCTCTATGTTATTGACAGGGTTATGATGCTGTAAGTTTTTGCTTCCAGATCTCACGTAATTTAATTGTGGCTACTAAGATATCAATATAACAATCACCCAGACAGTTTCCATTGTGTTTGTGGGTACTACACCCTTATTTGTCAAAGATGCAATATAACATCCTTTGTGAGGCAAACTTATAAGGCGTAATTTGGACTTGTTCCTGGTGGCCGAGACAAAGCATGAGCCCCTCATATTCTATGTCACAACTGTGATGGATTGCTACATGAAAAGCGTAAGGGTTTACCTTTCGGGATCCCCATGTCCTGGCGAGAAGCTGTGGATCACATAAGAGACTGCTATTTTTGTATCGTTAATAAAAGGGGAACTGGCAAGAAAAAACAGATTTAAACTACCATATCCTAACATCGCCTCACCAGTCAGACATACCATGCACTCTGATGAGCTTCTACACCCAGTTTTTTACAGGGTTTCTCTATCTGCAGGTGTGGACAGCGAACAAAATGCGAGGACAGGCAAAGAAATCGACTTTGACTTGTATTCGTCTAATACTTCACAGTCCACAATTTCTCATCAGCTTAACCAGCTGGAGCTGAATACCCTTATGCCTGATTTGAGTCTCTTCAAACACACAGCTGAGTGATACTGTAAAAGTGTCATATTACCGAAATTGGGTAAAGGTCTTTCATTCATATTTTACATAGAAAACACATTGGTTGCGGCTATAATGTCTCAGGTCTGCTCCAGGTATTACAATGTGCAACACAGGTGACTGGGGTTTATTTGCAGACAGTTTCAAACGCAGTCTGAAGTGTGTTCTACTACATAATGGACATGTCTATTCACCTGTGCCAGTGGGTCATTTTATGCATTTATAAGAGAAGCGTAATGGTACATGGGCTGTGATTAGCCTATCAAAATACCAGGAGCACAACTGGACATTATGCATGGAGGTAAAAGTGGTTAATTTTCTGCTAGGTCAACAGACTTACAAAGTATTCCTGCTTGCTTTGCATGTGGAACAGCCGAGCATGAGATAGGTACTGCCAACAAGGAGGAGTGACACTCAAGTGAGACTATGCAAGCCAGTATGCCAAGTATTGTCAAGGGTCCAGTTGCCAGTTGAGAAAAGATAATTTTTCCCACCACTCCATATCAAACTAGGTTTGATTAAACGGTTTGTTAAAGCATTAGATAGAGACCGTGAATGTTTCCAACATGTAGTCAGTGCTCTTTCTGCTTTGACCCTTGGGAAGATCAAGGTACGAGTGGTTTATGGACCCCAGATTGGGGCACTTGCACGTGAAAAAGAATTTATCACAAAGATGAACATCAAGGAAAAGGCTCCATGGGTGTCATTCGTAGCAGTAATGGAAAATTTTCTTGGTAATAAAAGAAGGTGCTGATTATGGAAGTCTCATAGCTGATATGTCCTGGGATGTCCTGTGAGTGTCAAATTCTATTTCCTACACAGTCATCTTGACAAATTCAGCGACATCAGTGAAAGCGAACGGATCCATCAAGACCTCAAGACTCTGAAAAAGCGATATAGGGGAGCTGGACCAACGTATGATCACAGACTATTGCTAGAATATTAAATGAGATCTCCCTGAAATAGTCCACAAACAGAAGCACTCCAATCGAAAATGTCTGCCTCAATAATAGAGTGTGTTAGTTATTTATAAGTCAGTTTTATCAAACTGTAACTTTGTTCATGATTGTACTTTTCCAAGTATGTTTTGAATAGATTCAGACTGTGTTGCTATTTAATTAGTGTTTAATTTAATATTATCTGTATTACTCAGCTAAGTTCAAGAGACTTGAATCAAATATATATGCACTTACGTTTTGATTTAATAATAGAAACATGAAATTGTGATATCTGATGCTTTAAAAAAAACTGGAGCTTCAGAAAGGAACAGACCTTAGATCTGAAAACCAAACTTCTAAATTACGTAAGAAAACTGCTGATAGCAATGAAACAAAAATGTTGTTGACCAGTGGTTTCTGTTTTAGGTATGAGAAAGACTGATCGCTGTTTCGGTAATGCTTTAGATTCTAAAGTAAAGCTATTAGTACACTGGCGAAGGAAACTGAACTCTTCAGTAAGAATTTCTTCCAAAAAGGTTAATAGAGATACTGGGAAAGATAGACAAGTCATCTGGCAAAAGTTATGCTTTTTAAAGTATTCTCATTCTTAAATTAAATAACCGCCACTCTGAATTAACAACACACTTATGCGAAGTGGGACACAGCATTACAAGACCTTCAGAATATTTTAAAAATACTTCATAGAAATGAAAAAAGCCATATTTTGAATACTTTAGAAGGAGTAGGAAGTTTTACATATAAAAAGAAAGTGCACAAATCAACGTTGAATAATCAATTAGAATTAAAGCACTGTAGCATTCTGGGTAATTTTGATTGTTTGTATGATTGAGTATTCGTAAATAATAAAATTCAGTATTATAACAGCTTATAAATGTAGCGATCGAGCACTCCTATACCTGATGTCACACCATCCACAAGACAGTCTATGCTCTGCCAGACCACTACTCGATCTTAGATGCCTGTGCAGGCCTCTTCTACTCTTCCCAATGCCAGGCTGTCTTGCTGTCACATCAGTAAGAAAGTGCCACCTTTTACCATTCTACACAGTAATTTGCGTCGTGCTCCAACTAATCACATTAATAGTGACTATTCTTTCAGATAGAGGCAAATTTTAAAACAATAATTTATAATTACATGATTCCTCCACCGGAAATTTTTATGAAATTCATGGCATATATCTTTGTCACCTTTCATTCGCCAAAGACAATATTCAGTGAACAATAATCTTGCCTAGGAGCGATAGGTACACCTATGATCTTTCAAATTTGTGAATATATTCTAGATATTACCTTTATTAATTTTAATATCCTCAAAGTAGAGATCCAAATATCTTTCGGCACCTTTATACCATCATCAGTGGTTTTTTTTTTAATTCACATCTTTAAAAAGTAAACATGTTTTAAGAAATAACCATTAGAACGCAATTTGGTGTAAAACATTTTTTATCTATGTGATTGTTGACTTATTCTCTAGAATGTTCAGTTCTGTAGGACATTCTGTAGGTCTTTATATAGCTTGTCATCTGCAATGAAGTGATGTTATTGTGAGGCAAGTTGGCGAATGAACAAATTACTTTACCAATAAATGTAATTTTCTCCTTGAAAATCTTTCTCTATTGTATTTTGCGATTATTGCCAGTAATTTTCGTGGTACTTGACCTCATATGCACCCTGATCTGTTGTAAAATAGCACATAGAAACAAAGTACATATTCTTAATGAACCACACTTCCAAACTAAAACTTCCTACTTCTTTGTGATTGATCACTGTTGCTGTTCACCTCATTTCCTCAGAGCAACATATTAGAGGCAATATTGTTACTGATATACATCAATGACTTTCCTAATAGTGTTAGTCATGGCAAACAAACTTTTTCTTGCTGATGACAGCAATATTATAGCCACTGATAAAACAAGAAAACTCCTTGCCAAGAAAGCAAACGATGTTTACACTTGGTCAGTATGCAGTAAAGTGACATTGAACATAAAGAAAATAAATGCCATGAATTTCGGTTTGGAGAGGGAAATGATGCAGTTAAATTAAACTTAGATGCTATCTCTGTAGACTGTGTAACAAACACAAAATTTCTAGGAAAGAATACTGATTCTTAGTTAAAGTGGTGTGAACACAGAAAGCTACTTGCAAACATATGTCATCAATATATAATGCCCTTAAAGTCCTGTCATGAGTGAATAACAGATATGTCTTTTACTTACAAAACGTTCAAATGTACACTCATTTAGTAGCTATGGAATTCTTTTCTGGGGAACAAATGCACAAACTATGAACACAGTTTCCAAATTACAAAAAAGGGTCAGAAGAATAAGAACCAAAAAGAGTAGTTGAGCTCACTGTAAAGTTCTCCTCAAAATAATTGGGGATTTAACTGCACCATGTGAGGACAGCCATCAGTCAGCTGCATACATCAAAAGTAACATTGATAATGACTGAACAAACAACTCTGCCCATGACCATGGAACAAGAAAGTGTTGTTGTTAGGTAGTTCCCATGGAAGAGGTGTTGGCCAACATTTACAGGATGAACTAGGATCAGAATACTGGCTCACCAATTTTTTTAAACCTAATGTTACTTTGGAGCAGGTGACAGAGGATTAGAATCATGTTGCAAAGATTTCACTAAGGAAGACGCCATTGTTATAGTGGGTGGGCCAGATAATAGTACTGACAGAGATGCTGGGTGCAGTATAGAGTGTGACCTGCAAAGATTACATCAGCATCAAAGCATACTAGTGTTGAGTTTGTATCTGTTCTTGGGCGCCATGACCGACCTCAGTTGAACTCTTCTGTCAGCAGAGTTAATTTGGTGTTGGAACAGATGCTTATGTCATATGCAAGGTCACAAATTGGTGTGGTTCCTGTTGATTCTCTCAATAGGTGGGATTACACTAGGCCTGGCCTTCACCCCAGCAGGAAAGGGAAGGTTAACTGGCTGGGAAAATAGCAGGAAAGTTAAAGGGAGGACACACTGTCATTAATGATGAAATACCAGTGGTTACAGGGTTCAGAAAAGACCCTTTTTTAGGGTAGAGAGGACAGAAGGAAACCAAGTTTTAAGAGAGGTTAGTCCTGAGACAAACCTTCAGTTTGAGAAAGAAATAAAAAAAAAACACAATTTTAGCTTTTTACATCAGCATAAACAGCTGTTGGTTAAGAATTTTAAACAATCAGCAGAAATTGCAACTCTACCCAATTTTAACTCAGTCAATGTGAAATATCAGCTATCTTTATTGCATCAAAATATTCGAGAACTGAGAAATAAAATTAATGAATTAATTATCTGCTTAGATGAATCAGAGTCCTCAAACCCAGCTGACATAATCTGCTTCTCTGAACATCATGTGACCACTGGTATAGAACTATTAAAAGTTACAGGATTTAGGTGAGCATCTTACTTCTGTAAAGCAGAAATGGAGAAAGGAGGAGTTGCGACATTCATCAGGAACTGTCATAAATTTGAAAACGTAGACATTCCTAAATTTTGCCTAGAACAGCACATGGAAGCATGTGCAACAGAAATAGAACTTCATAAAAAATCCTCCATAATATAAAGTGTGTATTGAGCACCTGCAGGTAACTTTAATTTGCTCATAAACCACCTTGAAGTTGTACTGGGCCATTTAACAACCAAAAACAAATACATAGTTGTTGCTGGTGACTTCAGTGTAGATTCCCTTAAAGACTCTCCCAATAAGAACTTATTTGAGTTAGTAACACTATCATTCAACTTAATTCCCACTCTAAAGTTCCCAACTAGGCTAGCCAATTGCTCGCACATAGCCATTGATAATATCTTTCTAGAAAAGTCCACCAAACAAAATTATATTACAAAACCTATAGTCAATGGCCTCTCAGACCCTGACATTCAGTTCCTTCTGTTAACTGTTAAAATTGAGTAGGATATAAAATCTGTTGAATCTGAACCCAAGAGGGTAATCATTAATCCACAAATTGATTATTTTAGGACTCTCCTCAGAGACATTCACTGAAGTGATGTTTACAGTGCTCATGGAATGAAGAAAGTGTTTACCTAATTAGATCAGTTCCCCCCAAAACTAACCAAGGTTACAGCGAAGTCTACAAAGAAGCCATGGATTACTCAAGGAATAGAGATATGTTGTAAAACAAAAAGAAAACTGTATCTGTGAATCCGAAACAGTTATGATATTGATGCTATGGCACATTACAAGAAATACTGCAAAATATTAAAGTCTGTAATATGGACATTTAAGCAAATATATTGCAAGAAAAGATAGCCATATCAGATAACAAAATAAAGTCAATATGACATACAGGGAAGGAGAAGACTGGTAGAGCCGGACGTGAAGTGGGGCAAATAGCATTAAGGGTAAATGATACATTGGTGACAGATGTGTTATGCCAGCATTCTCGAAAATTTTAGAAAAGGTAATGTACAATTGGCTTCATAATACAAATAACACACTGTTGAAGTCGCAGTTCGGATTTCTAGAGAAGTTTTCCTACACTTACAGTGAAACTGTACTTAATTCATTAGTCAAAAAACTGCAGGCAAATCGTATATTTTGCGATCTGTCAAAGGCATTTGACTGTGTAAATCACAATATCCTTTTAAGTAAATTAGAATATTATCGTGTAGCAGGAAATGCTGCAAAATGGTTTAAATCTTTATCTCCCTTCTTAAACAGTGGCTTAACTTCAGCATATTTCAGCCATTCAGGAAATATTCCACTGATAAATGACTGGTTACATAGATAGCTTAATATGTTACTTAGCTCAGAATCACATTCTTTAATTAACTTTGTTGATATTTCATCACACCCACTTGATGTTTTTGATTTTAAAGATTTTATGATGGACATTATTTCTGTTGGGGTAGTGAGGGTCAAATTCATATTATGGAAGTTACTTGAAATGTCTGGTCTGAGGTATTCCATAGCAGCATCTACCGAACCTAACAACCCCATCTTTTCAGTAACAGTTATAAAATGTTTGTTAAAAAGTTCTGCAACACTATACACATCTGTCACCAATGCATCATTTACTCTTAATGCTATTTGTTCCTTTTCATGTCTGGTTCTACCGGTCTCCTCCTTCACTATATCTCATATTGTCTTTATTTTGTTATCTGATATGACTATCTTTTCCTTGTAATATATTTGCTTTGACATCCGTATTACAGTCTTTAATATTTTGCAGTATTTCTTATAATGTGCTATAGCATCAACATTGGAAATGTTTCGGATTGACAGATACAGTTTTCTTTTTGTTTTACAAGATACCCCTATTCCTCAAGTAATCCATGGCTTCTTTGTAGACTTTGCTCTAACCTTGGTAAGTTTTGGGGACAAGCAGTGTTCGAATAAGGTAAGCACTTTAGTAGTGTTCATTAAAAAAAGACGATCATTCTACTTGGTACTTGTGGAAGGTACATTGGTTTATTTGTTTTAGTTGTAAGTATTTGTCATGTACTATTGTTTTTCTAACATGTTCCACATCCTGGAGGACCTCCTCACTAAGGATCAATTGGGATGAAAGTAAATATAATCTAAATCTAACCAAGAGCTAGACAACTTACATTCACCAAAAACAATAAACATAAAACTGAAAACAGCATGAAAGATTTTTACAGTATTTAATGTGACAGTTTGGTATGTGTGACTGTCCGCAAATAACACTTTTCTGGAGCGTATATAAAAGGGGGTTCTCCGGATTTCAAAGTTTTTGCTATTGTCACGTAGCCAGTGTGTTTGAGAGAGGGTGACTTTGTTGTTGAGCGTTGTTGGAAGCAGCCATGTGTACAGGTACACAGTCCTAATTTCGATATGCAGCTACGGTAATTTGGAATTTGTCAATGAAAAAAAAAATATACACCCAGATGCACTAGCTTTGAAGCAAGTGGGATTTCGCATTTGAGGAACATTTTCAGCTTTGGATGGTAAATTTAGGTAACCTGCGTTGTTTGATACTTATGGTACTGTTAATGCAAGAATTCAGGAAGGAAATACATTTTAAATGCTGAATGTAAATTTTGTTTAAAGAACGAAGTTTCGTATAAGTTTTGTTGAAGAGCTAAATGTACTGTCTCTTTCCAAATTTCATCTATTTGTTAATAACAATGTCCAATGATGACAGAATGTTCTTTTTTTGCTAAGCAATACTAATTAGTTTTCAAATCATTTGACATTGAGCCTCCAGGTCCCAAATGTTATCGAAACCTTTAAAAGAAAAGTACTTCATATTAGCATTGCAGTTCACAAGTCCAACTGTGAGCTGTTTGTCTATCTGGCACATGGCAAAATTAATTAAATAATAGCAAGGTAGTGTAATTTATTTAAGGCAGGCTGTGGCAAGGTAAAGCAGTTTGTCTGCTTGAGTACAGGTAAGCCAAAGTGTTAACTAGGGCCAGAATTGAACATTGTTTTATGCCCTTAGGGTACAATGGTTAGCAAATAAGATTATACTTTTGTTCTGATGGTATTTAGTTCAGTGGTCGTGCAGTTGGAAATATAGACACTGAGATTATGTATTAAGTTTACAGAGTAACTTTTTTTCACATGTGTTACATGTGCATACAGTGTACGTAAAAATGCACATAGGTACTTACATCATAAGTTTCATATGCAGAAGAAATAATGGTTATACACAGCTGGTAGTGAGCATAAAGTTATATTACCCACACATTCAGATTAAACTGTAAAGGTTCCACTGACATTCAAAAGTTAAAATTCTCTTTTGAAATGTCGTACAGATAGGAAGTTAGAAAAAATGAAACTTACACTAAATATTATTATCCTTAGAAAACTTGCACTTATAACGCTGAAAAGCTACACCTGAGTAAAAGCAAAGAAAACATTCAGAAGCAAACATAAAACTTTCAAGAAATTTCTACTAAGGAATCAAACTGTACGACAAATTGACCAAGAAGATGAAAGGTATTAGTAAAATGTACTTACTTAAAAAGATAATTGAAAACTACCTGTGAAGGAGTACATTCTGTACATTGCAGAATTACGTAGATAACACAGAGCATGGGATTGGTTTAAAATGTAACACATATCAATAATAATAACGATAATAAAACGTGTCAATTCACATAACAATTTCACTCTGTGCTGTTTCCTTCTTTTTTATTTTCTAAAAAAACATACTACCAAAGCTACAAGTGTAATACATCATCTTATGCACTTTCTGAGCTCGCATCGCACTCGTTATGAAGACCTGTTGACTCAGCTTTTTAGGCTAGCAAATGGCAAGTTGTGGTACACAAAATGGAAACAAGACATCATCGCTATGGTCCTGACGTCAGCTGATAGTGTTGTAATGTTACATTACGAAATAATGTGAGCACAGTGTGTGTAGTGTATACGCTGTCTGGGAATGAGAAAAAATAAACAGTGTAGCACTAGCTTTTGCTGTTCTTTGTAAAACAGTGTTGTACACGATGGATAAACCGAATGAGGTAGCATTGTTTTAAACGGAGTGGCCTTGTACCTGGGAGGTTGGACGCTCCAATCTTCATACGTCTGTCCTGACATACGTTTTCTGTGGTTTCCCTAAATTACTTCAGGCAAATGCTGGGGTGGTTCCTACCATAAGGCCAAACCGAGCGAGGTGGCGCAGTGGTTAGCACACTGGGCTCGCATTCGGGAGGACGACGGTTCAATCCCATCTCCGGCCATCCTGATTTAGGTTTTCCGTGATTTCCCTAAATCGTTTCAGGCAAATGCCGGCATGGTTCCTTTGAAAGGGCACGGCCGATTTCCTTCCCTATCCTTCCCTAACCCGAGCTTGCGCACCGTCTCTAATGACCTCGTTGTCGACGGGACGTTAAACACTAACCACCACCACCATAAGGCCAAGGCAGCCTGCTTCTCCCATCCTTGTTGAATCAGACCTGTAAAAGTACATGTCTATACACAGGGTGCAAAATAATTGACATAAATATAAGCACATGAATGTACATGATAATACAAGCAGACATGTCTGAGAAGTGTGGTAACAAAGAAGCATGTAAAATCAGCAGAAGAATTTGCGGATAGGATGATGAATATAAGTGATTGGGAGAAAGTGCTATGGTGAATGAAGTAATTTTTTGGGGGCTCAGCAGAGGTATCAGTTCTTACGGGGGTAAATGGACGGGGCATGAACAGAAGTAATGCCACCAGCCACAGGACAGTGGAAGAACGGTAGAGGTCACCATAATGGTGACAATAGTTTCAGGGGTAGGAGACTGGGAAAGAAGCAGCTATTAAAGGCCAAAGGGAACCCAAGGCAAGGTTTACCTATGGTAATTCCCAGTAAGAATATATGGTACTAGGTCTTATACAGAGGTGGAATGTGCGATCATTGGAACAGTAGGGGTAAAGAATTGTGGGATATTATTGGACAGAGTAGCACATGTGTCGGTTCCCAGTGGTGCTGTGATGACATAAATAATGGAACCCACCACAGTGTACACTGCGTGGAGTGGAGGATAGAGATGTCATACTGTAGGCATCTGTGGAGATAGATTTATACCTGGGGACACTTCAGTTCGGACGATGTGTAGAGATTGTGTCACATGTGAGTGAGGGAAATGGGACGAGTCTTAGGTTGGACTTCTTGCATCAGCATTGTGCCAAAATCGATCTTTGCCAGCACATGATGGAGCCTGACAGAAAAATGTTTAAGTTAGGGGAAACTGCTACCAGTGTAGGAATGTTGTGGGTGAGTCTATCACATATGACGAGCCATTTAAACTGCAAGCAATCACACTAAGATTCCGTTGACACAGTTCACTTTGGGTTAATGTTATATTCAACTTACTGGTAGGGATGTTGTGTGTGGTAGAACGGTTGGAAGTAAACAATGTATTGGATCAGGCGGATTGCTTGGTGAAAAGAACTGTTTATATGCATACAAGAGGTAAATGGTGAAAAAAGGGTACCTGCTTTTGTAGATAACTTTAGCGCCAAGGATTTAAGGTTAACAAAGCGGTTGTTGATTAAATTTGGAAATAGACAGTACATTTATAAAATTAGCTCTTCAACAAAACTTATATGACACTTAGTTCTTTAAACAAAATTTACATTCAGCATTTAAAATGTATTTCTTTCCTGAATTCTTGCGTTAACAGTACAATAAGAATCAAACAACGCAGGTTACCTACATTTACCAGCCAAAGCTGAAAATGGAGGAGAAAGAGCGGGGCACAAGAGGTGTCAGCCATGGACACTCACTCAACGCCACTGAAACTGCATTACGAGGGAAGATAAAGCACCTAAATGGAAGTGATAAGGAACACGTGGAGCAGTTAGTGTTGGAATTTAGGGATTTATTTTTCTTAAAGGGCCATTCCCAGCAACGCATATTACGCACCACCGAACGCCAGCAGGAAATGAATCACTTGTTTACCGCAAACGATATAAAGTCCCGAAGTACTTGCGGCCGATTCTGGACGAACTTACGGAGCAGCAGCTGAAAGAGGGAATTATAGAGGAAAGTAACAGCCCACGGCGGGCAGGAATTGTCTGTATCCAAGAAATCAGCGAATGGATCACAGAAATATAGGTTTTGTTGCAGTTATCGACATGTGAATGCTAAGACTACAACTGATACCTACCCTCTGCTGAACATTATGAATTTTTCAACGATGTACTTTAGGAGTGGCTACCACCACCTAAAAGTCACTCTGGAGGACTGACCAAAATCAGTATTTTCCCCGCTGTAAGTCACTATCAATAGAGGAGTAGGCCTTTTGAATTAAAGAATGCACCTGCGATGTTTCAGAGTTTGTTGGATATCATTCTCAGAGGACTGAAAGCACGCCATACGTGATGTATCTGGATGATACAGCCCTCTTTGCGAATGATATGGACCAGCACATACGACGCCTAAGCGAAGTAATCCTGAGACTGAGGGCGATGAATTTAATGTTACGCACAGAAAAGTGTAATTTTTTGTTGAAAGAGGTGGGAACCTTGGTCATACAATTAGCAAGAAAGAGAATAAGACAGACCCAAAATTGGTAAAATCTGTAAGTGAATTTCCGCTGCCTGGATCAATGAAGGAACTACAACATTTCTAGAAGTCGTAAATTATTACAGAATATTCGAAGAAGGATTTGCGGATCTTGCCAGACCATTGATGTCATAGCTGAAGAAAGGTTCAAGATTTGTTTGGTCAGAGGATTGTGAACGCGCTTTTGAGAATCTGAAGGACGCTTTGACATCACGTTTAGTGTTTTTGAATTTGAGTAAAGAATTCATTCTGTCCTGTGATGCGTTGAATCATGCACTTGCATGTATGTTGTCTCAAATAACAGACTCTGTGGGGGATCTGGGAGCTTACACATCATGATAAATGAATTCAGCAGAGAGGAACTATACCACAATGGAAAAGGAAATGTCGAGCCTTATCTATGGAATCACCTATTTCAAGTATTATCTCTACGGGAAAATGTTTTGAGTGATAACAGATCATGCAGCATTAAAAGCGTTGCTCAGGTTGAAGGATCTATCCATTAGATTGACACTTTGGGAAGTGCAACTGAGTGAGTTTGATTTTGAGGTTGTATATAAACCTGGAAAGAAATAAGGGGTTGCAGACAACTTGAGTAGGAAAGTAGCTATGTTGCAAAGAGGGGCTAATGAGCTTAAGGAATGGCAGACAGCACAGAAGACGTATGGCAAACGTAAACATTTTCGTAAACAATCGCAGTTTTGTACACGGGATGGGCTGCTGTGCAGAAATCAAGTTGGGACCATAAGTGGCAGTGCTGCGAAGTCGAGGGATAGAGTATTACAGGAGAAACATGATCACGTGTTAGCGGGTCATTGGGGGGGGGGGGGAGGGTTGCAGAGAGGTACTGGTGGAAGAATAGGAGGCCAGATGTGGACCAGAATGTGCAGAATTGCATACAGTGTGCAGAGAGTGGGTGGATTTGTGTTGGGCGAGAGTACCATTGCAGAGGTTACCTGAATTACTAGCATCATTTCAGTTGTTTTGGATTGACGTTTTAAGTCCTTTCAACAATACACGTGCAGGGATAAATATTGACTCATGATTATAGACCATATTTCAAGACAGGTGGAAATGGTCGCAATGCCCAACCAACAGGCATCAACAGTTGCGCAAGCACCAGTAAACAACTGGATACTGAAGTTCTGAGTGTAAATCATGGAATTCTTTTAGATAAGCTAAATCATTATGGTTTGAGGGGGACAGTGCACAAATGGTTTAATTCATACTTAACTGGAAGAATGCAGAAAGTTGAAATAAGTGGTTCATGTAATGTTAAAACAACAGCTAATTCCTCAAACTGGGGGGCTATCAAGTACGGGGTCCCACAGGGTTCGGTCTTAGGTCCTTTACTGTTCTTGATATATATTAATGACTTACCATTCCACATTGATGAAGACGCAAAGTTAGTTCTTTTTGCTGATGATACAAGTATAGTAATAACATCCAAAAACCAAGAACTAAGTGATTTAATTGTAAATGATGTTTTTCACAAAATTATTAAGTGGTTCTCAGCAAACGGACTCTCTTTAAATTTTGATAAAACACAGTATATACAGTTCCATACAGTAAATGGCACAACTCCAGTAATAAATATAGGCTTTGAACAGAAGTCTGTAGCTAAGGTAGAATTTTCAAAATTTTTAGGTGTGTCCATTGATGAGAGGTTAAACTGGAAGCAACACATTGATGGTCTGCTGAAACGTCTGAGTTCAGCTACGTATACTATTAGGGTTATTGCAAATTTTGGTGATAAGAATCTCAGTAAATTAGCTTACTATGCCTACTTTCATTCACTGCTTTCGTATGGCATCATACTCTGGGGCAATTCATCGTTGAGTAGAAAAGTATTCATTGCTCAAAAACGTGTAATCAGAATAATTGCTGGAGCCCATCCACGGTCATCCTGCAGACATCTATTTAAGGATCTAGGGATCCTCACAGTAACCTCACAGTATATATATTCACTTACGAAATTTGTTGTTAATAATCCAACCCAGTTCAAAAGTGATAGCATTATGCATAGCTATAACACCAGGAGAAAGGATGATCTTCACTATGCAGGGTTAAATCTGACTTTGGCACAGAAAGGGGTAAATTATGCTGCCACAAAAGTCTTTGGTCACCTACCAAACAGCATCAAAAGCCTGACAGATAGTCAACCAACATTTAAAATTAAATTAAAAGAATTTCTAGATGACAACTCCTTCTACTCATTGGCTGAATTTTTGGATATAAATTAAGGGAGGGAAAAAAACCAACTTAAACATTTATGTCATGCAATATTTTGTGTAATGTAATTTCTTGTACAGACATCTTTTATTAACCTGACACGTTCCACATCATTACGAAGTGTCGTATTCATGATCTATGGAACAAGTATTAATCTAATCTGAGTAACTGAAATAATAGTGACAGATCAAGGAATCAACTTTTTGTTAAGGAATTGTGTAAGCTATTACGTGTGTAGAAACTGAGGATGAGTCCTCCACATCCTCAAGCTAATGGAAGAATAGAAATGGCACATATAACAATAAGGAATATGTTAGATATTTATTTAAGGTATGTGGTCGCAGCATACAACTCAAAGCATCACATGATTGCAGAAGTGTCACCTTATGAGGTAGTATAAGGTCGTAAGATGCCTTCGCTATTTAATACGTTAAAAATCAAGATGGATAAGACAGAAGAATCGATGAAAGTGTTTGTGGTGGCTATAAGGTAAATATGGAGCAGGGTCCACAAGGTTAATATGTGGGCACTGGAAAAAACAAGAGGAAACAGTGAGCCATACAGCAAGAATGCAACTATGCATAGTTGGTGAATGAGTAATGTTATCGATCTCTTACTCTCCAAAGGGAAGACGAAGAAATTTATTGCAAGGTATCAAAGGCCATACAAAGTTGTGAAACTACGTCACCTGTAAACGTCAAGATTCAGTTGCCAACAAGAATAATAGCTGCATGTAGGACATTTGAAACCGTTTCGGGGGAGTCCAGAAGTTATCCCAGGAATTTGGGAGTCAGACTGGAAAGGAAAAGTAAGAGAAAAGGTGCAGAGGAGCGAGTATGAGATTTTAGACAAACCAATGATAGAAAGTCCATATGCATTAAGACATAGAAGAAACGAGTAGATCTATGTCTTATGTGTGTTAGTTATACATATAGCATGATGTCTAGTGTAGGCAAGATGAAGTGCTGTGAGTCATTAGTGGATTTTAGTGGGAGGAAAGCGTAATGGGTATCCCTGTTGCCAGGTTAGGTACGTCAGGAGACAAGATGCTCCAAACTGTAGCCAAGCCACTGGTCATCATTGGAGTGGAAGCATTGCAGAGCCAGCACCTGCTGTTTGTAAACCATAAACCAAGAGAATGTGGTGGTCACCGGTCACCACTAGGTCATACAGGTGGTACTTAATGCATCAGAGATGTGGAACCGTGGTGAGACGACTAGAGGACGCATTTGACAGTTACTGGCAGTGTGCGGAGAATCACAGAGTGCTTAAAGAAGGCATGAATGACGATACATAGGACTTACTAGAAGTGGAGGGGAGAATTGACACAGGTTCTTGGGATTATACTGCATACAAGGAGGAGGAGACATTGGATCGGTGCGAGAGATCAATTTTAGAAAACTGTGTTTAGTATGGCTGATGAGGAGGACATCAGGAGGATGAATGACATGGTGGAAGTAGTGAAACAATGGGTAAATGGCAACAAGGCATCGAGTAAGTGGCACACCATGCAAATCGCAAGTTTGGAGAAATATTTTTAAACAATACTCGGTTACTACGCGAGCTGACTAAGGAAGTAATGAATTACGCGAAATCTGTGGAGGAACTGGTGAACCAGAACATTAGGTGATTGCAACTGAAGTGGAAGTATGGGACAAGGAAGTAGCGGTAACTAAGTGCTTACAGTCGGTGGAAAATAGTATTTGGGAAACACACAGACAGGCATCAGAGTTGCACGAATCTATGTAGCAAGCTGTTCCAGGGCGACCAGAAGTAAACTTGTCATCACTGGATCAGTACCTGGAGAGGCTAGGGAAAGTGCAACAGGAGCTACCACTAAAATTAGAGTTGATTTTGGAACCTACTTTTAAAAATTTACGTCTTTATTTTAACTTAGACATGTTAGAAACAAGGACTGATTTAGCAAACGTTTACATATCAGTTTTCTTCCCAGCATCACGGACGCAGGCACAGTACCAAAGTTACGTAGCCTAAGTGTATCCCATTAAGTGAGGGATGCTGAAAAGTTTGTCAGTGAAAAGGCACAATGGTTGTTACTGACTGCGCTACAGTCTGGAACCGCGCGGCCGCTACTGTCGCAGGTTCGACTCCTACCTCGGGCATGGATGTGTGTGATGTCCTTAGGTTAGTTAGGTTTAAGTAGTTCTAAGTTCTAGGGGACTGATGACCTCAGAAGTTAAGTCCCATAGTGCTCAGAGCCATTTGAACCATTTTGTTATTGACTGCAGAAGACAAGAGTAGGCATACAGAAATAGAAGAAGTGGAGTTGCAGAAGTGTTACAAAATTACACATTACAGTTTGTCTGAAGAGGGTGGTTAGAGAAGGTCAGAACTCCTGTGCAGTGAAGTTACTGTTGGGTCAGAAAACGGGAAACGATTGAAATAAATAGGTGATTAGGCGTGAGTTGTACTTCCAGCAGGCTGACACACATTGTTTGTACCCAGCTACAATAAGGTGATAATAGTAGTCATTTGTTTCAAAAAGAGGAAACTCACGACAGCAAAAAGGTTAGTGCTGAATGGGAGTGGTTAGTTAATAAACCGGTCATCTTGTGAACTAGTGGGACCTGCTTTCGCCCCACCTGCCATAATTTCACGAATAAACCTTCTGAGCATTTTGCATCCTGAATTGTATTAGCGAGAGGAACCTATGGAAGTGTTACCAGCTGCAAACCTATGTTGAACCAGACTTTAGGACTCGAGTTATTTCAGTCCATATGCATAATCATTAATGGCAAGGTAAGAAGAATCTCTGTGGAAATGTTGGTACAGCTTAATTTAGGAAGAACTGGGATAGTGAGACAATGTTCATTCTGGCACATTTTTAATTTATTCAAGATGGTGGACACGCTCCCACTTCTGCCTCCTGATCAATTAATTACCCCTCCCCCTCTGAGAAATCACCAGTCTATCAGGGGTCCCCCTTCTTTCCCTCTAGGACGTCCCCTCTCCCTCCCTCACTCCTCTTCCCCCACCTCTTCCTCACCTGAAAAAGTGGCGGGAAAAATCGCTGATTCTGTGCTGAGCTACCAATGTGTATGGACACAGGGTAGTTTATTTTCTTTATTTTGGGTGTTATCCTGATGGAAATTGGCCAGAAAAGCTCAGCATTCTTGGCTATTTAATTTTGGAAGGTGCAAGTGTTGTAAATTAATTTGAAAAAATTAGCGACCTGTCAAAAAGTAATTAAATATGCAAATACGTCGGTTTTTTTTACTACCACGTGTGCAATATAGGCAAGAAATTGGCGTCAATATCAACATAAACACTCACAGCGTGTCATTACAATGCTACAGATCGCAATTCTCGCATTAAATGTAGTGAGTCCAGACATATCTCTCAAAACAGAGGTCATTTTGACAGTAAATCATACGGGTAGTTAAAAACATGGTCATAGGTAGAAATAATCACGAAAAACTAAATCGATCTCGTGCATGCAAATTGGCACGAAATCATACTTAACGCCAAAAAATGGGTATTTAAAAACATTGTAATAGGTAGAAATAATCACAGGCAACTGAACTGACACTGATCACGAGCATAGAAATAGATGGTAAATCGTACATATTGCGAAGAAATCGAAGTTAAAAACATTGTAATACACAGTGTTAAAGATCACAGAATAAAAAACATAACTACGCGCATCATAGAACATTTGCATCTTCCACAGGAGGGGAGCACTCCCTGCATGTTGTAAAACACTCGCCAACCACTGTGCACTGTCACCCTACGTCTCCTTGTGTCAGAGTCAAGCTGGCTAATGATGTAGTTCTGTGCATTACTGCCTAAGGACAGAGGCTGCGACCAGTTTTTGCGGACCTTTTTTTTTTTTTTTTTGTTCCAGTCCCAACAGCCCACAGACCAGAAGTTGCGTCTTGTGGCTGTTGCATCAGTCTCACTTTGATGTGGTCCATCAGCTTGTAGCGGTCGCATCAAAGTCATTTCCTGGACAGAGTGCTCACTTAACAATATACTTCCTGTATTTGTCTGAAGGATGCTTTTCCTTTCTGATCCATCCAAGACCCCAGCGAGTTTGAGCCAGAACACCTTTTGCTGCAGTTTCAAAGACCTACCTAGAAAGATCTACAAAGAAAGGTGCGTTTCTTGTCTCCATATATAAGTGCTTGCTTCAAAGGCATCTGGGAAAGTTGTATGTGAACACTAGAATTATGACCTTGGATTTGATGCAGCCGACAACCGGTGTTCTGAGGTGGACTGCTGACAACGACATTCTTGGGACATTGACCCTGTGAACAATACGTTTTTGGAGAAAGAAGAACTGACTGCTGTTGCACGTGCATTCTATAGGACAACAACACCTAACATGTCAAAATCTGCTGACCAAGGTTTTCCCCTGTATAAGTGATCCTGTTGGTTCCCACCAAACTAGCAGGCAGAGCTTTAGTCTATATAAATCCTACCCCATGCACATTCATCTTCATTCTGCTGTAGTCTGAGACTATCTTCAGTTGTTATTGTTAGTGCATCCATCCATCCATCTCTTTTGTCGAATTGTTATCATCTAACACCCGCATGAAGCGTTTAGCATTTTCTAGCGGAATTAGTAGCATCAGTGGCAGCAGGAAACGTCTGAGGCAGTGCTTAGAGAAATTACTGAGTAAGTATATATTTTCATAGCAAGTGTTTGTGTTTCTCGTTGATCTGAGTCTTCAGATTTCGATGTAATTATTCGTTATTTCGTTGCTCTGACGGTTCAAAATGGTTCAAATGGCTCTGAGCACTATGGGACTTAACTTCTGAGATCATTAGTCCCCTAGAACTTAGAACTACTTAAACCTAACTAACCTAAGGACATCACACACATCCATGCCCGAGGCAAGATTCGAACCTGCGACCGTAGCGGTTCTGACGGTTCAGATTTCGTTAAAACGAATTTAGTATCACGTGTTCATCATACATTTTGCAGCATGTTGTTATCAAACCAGTATGTTCAAACAAATTTAATATCAAGTGTTTAGATATTGAAGCATATATTTTTATTCCATAGCATATGTTTAACAATTAAGTAGTATATTTACGGCTGAAAAAAGTTTCCTTGTTGTTGCAGCAATCATGCATGAAATTTTGGCTGACGATTGGTAGCTGGAGGCGATAGGATGCAGGTTGAGGAGCCTGCATAAACCCAGAGCAGCCTCCAATGGTGAGTCTGACATGTAAGCCCATATCTTCGTTAAAACTTTTTTTTGTAGTGTTGTATTTCATGTAGGTATGTACTTCTTATGTCGATGTGTTCTTTCTGTTGTAGATGACTTCGAGGAGGTCGAGGGTAGTGTTACACCACCTCCAATAAACACATCGCAGATATTATGTCAGTACATATTATTTCCAATAAATTTTTTGTGGTGTTGTAATTCGTTTTTTAAGTCAGTAGATTGTTGTAGCTGCTATTGGTGAGCTACACCGGTAGCTCCATGTTGGTCCCATGGAGGAGATGCCACAGTGAGTGGAAGAAAGGGAGCAGGAGCGTCAGGTCCCTGACGATCTCAGGGATGTGGTGTGATCATGGAGGCAGGGTGACATCACTGCTTCTTCAGGTAAATTATGTACCCATCTTTATTTTTTGTAGCACATATAATCAGTGTTTTTTCTCTCTTTGCAGCAGCAGCAGCAGGAGGTTTATAAAGTGTAAATGTTGAAACTTCCTGGCGGATTAAAACTGTGTGCCGGACCGAGATTTGTACTCGGTACCTTTGCCTTTAGCGGGCAAGTGCTCATTGTTATGTAAATGTTTCTTGTTATTCTATCTCTAAATTGGGCGAGCCAACACTACCAGGGGTGCAATCCACTCTGTCATCCCTGCAGTAAGCTGTGGTGTGGGTCCCAGGGCAGATCCTATGCAACACACCTCGCCCATCAGGACGACGCTCGTGGCTGCATGAGCCACACCTGCCTAAGCCGCCACTGCCCCTGCCACTGTCGGCCCCACAACCTCCACCAGCGCTGCAGCACCACTCTGGCGGCCGTGGGCTTCAGTCTCACTGGTTATGCTCCACCAGGTCAATAGAACCTCACCAACTGGATCATGGGTCAACGCCGCCGCCACTACCTCACCTGCACCATTGCTCTAGCGAGCATGGGTGGCAAATGACCCACAGGTGTGCACCCCTCCTGTTACACTCTGTCCAGTTATTAGGATGTCGCCACCAACTGGGACAGGGCTAGGAGTCACTGACATGCCTAGTCCCCCTACACGATGTCCATCTCTGCAGCCTGTGTTCTCACACTGGCCTCACACAACTGCATCCCATTGTTGATACATCATAGGAATGTGACGCCATACCACATACCACCTCGATCCACCCCATAGTTGGTCTCACCCAAAGGATGGTTGCAGCCCTCAGTTGCTAGTCATAGCGCATTTGAGGAGCACATCTCATTTTCTCGTGTAGAAAACCCAGAAGGAGTGCACAGAGATGTGAACGATTTTCTGAGTATGCCTCCCTGTCGGGAACCATAACTCCTCAAAATCATTTATGATCATGGTACTCCACCATTAAGTGCACTGTTGTGCTGTGTGGTAAACTCACACATCCGTACCAAAAAGGACTCAGACGTTGAGGAGACAAGTTTTGTGTACAATTGGGGGGAAAATGGCGTCGTATTGTGGAGCACCTCAATCCCTAAATGGTTTCATGAGTCCATCTTAAGTAGTATACAAGCCACGTTTTCTGAGGTAGAGGTTCAGGTAAAGAACTCACCCACCATCTATACACATCTTTGATCCGACAAAGGGGGAGGATGTCTAGCTATATCGAGATTCCTAAGGATACAGCTGATAAGAAGACATCTATTAATAAACAAAATAAAAAAGGCAACTACTGTTTGCACGGGCAGTCCCGGTTTGTAAGAAAAATTACAAGAAAGATCCACAGTGCACATCTTGATACGGCACAGATATTGACTTTCGTGGATTTTATAACTTTAAAGGTATTGAGTTCCCTGTTAAGATCCCAGACATTCCTAAATTTGGGACAGAATACCGGGATATCAGTTCACGTTTATGGCCTGAAGGAGAACAAACCAGATGAAGATGTTTAAGTTATAAAAAGAGTTGTTAGACCCCTTCATTTCTCTGAATTTGCTGGTAAGCGTAAGCTGCCTGTAAACATGCTGCTATTCTCCAGAGGAGACAGTTGTCACTATGTGTGGATCGAAAATATTTCGTGACTCCTTTCATCTCAACTGTCAAACAACCATCATGTAAAGTATATTTGCTTCAGATGTCTCAATGTCTTTTCCACAAGTGACTTATTAGCAAAGTATAGCGTGGATTGCTCTACCAGTAAACCGGTACATTTTGTAATGCCCACTGCAGAAGACAAAATCTCAAAGATTAAGAATGGTCGCCATCAGGGGCGGTTCTCTTCTGTAGTATACGCTGAATTTGAATGCTTCATCACTCCTGTGACACGCCATGAAGGAGACCCTACAGTCTCACATATAACCTTCACGGAAGAACGAGTACCATATGCGGCAGTGTACCGGGCTGTATGTCCATATGGTTTGAGTTTTAGCTGGCACGAATCAAATGTCATAGATAATTCTGTGATATAGTTGCTCACTGAGCTTGAAAAATTTTCATGGGAGGTTGATAAGCTTTACAGCACCAACATTCCCATAACCAATTCAAAAGGGAATGATGATTTGTACAAGAAGGTGGTTGACTGTCATATCTGTGGGCATCCGTTAGACAGGAAGTGGAAACTCCTCATAGGAACCATTGTTATATAACGGGGAATATCCTTGGTCCCACCCATCACACACGCAACCTGAAGTATAAACTACCACGCCAGATACCCGTCTTTTTCCATAATTTGAGCGGGTATAATACTCACTTTCTTGTTGAGCACTTGGCTGATTTCAGTATGAATAAGGATCAGGTCAGTGTCCTACCTGAGAGTGTTGAGAAATATATTTCATTCTCAAAACGAATGACATCAAGAACTACACTCCACTTTCTGGACTCATTACATTTTATGCAGGAACAACTCCGGAAACTTTCTGAAATTCTGCCTCAGGAGGATATGTGCATAATTCGAGGTGCATATTTGGATGACACAAGGTTTCAGCATGAGACGAGGAAGGGTTCCCATATGAGTATCTGGATTGCATGGCAAAAATCAATAAAACCAGACTACCTGACACAACTGCATTCACCAGCAATCTTTTAGGTGATGCCCTATCAGATACAGAGCACGGTCATGCAGTGACTGTTTGGCAGGAGTTTAACATCTCCACTTTAGGAGAGTATGCAAAACTTTACATGGACCCACATGTGCAAATGCTAGTGGATTTTTCTGAAAAATTCCAGAGTGTGTGCATGACCATATATGGTCTGGTTTATGCCTTGCATTACACAATGGCTGGGTTGTCTTGGGGTGCTATGCTCAAGAAAATGAAAGTCGACTTCGAACTATTGATCAACATTGACATGCTTCTTTTCTTTAAGTGTGAGATCCGTGGGGGTCTCTGCCAATGTATCCATGAGCACATGAAGACAAATAATCCACAGTTGGATGAGAGGTTCAACAAATCCCTTGATTTGAGATACATCATGTACTTGAATGTGAATAACTTATACAAGCATGCCATGCAACCAACACTGCTAATTAACGATTTTCGATGGCTGTCTGAAGACGAATACAAGCGATTAGGTGGAAATACTGTAGTCTGGAGACTGATTCTGATGTTGGGTATATTGTGGAATCAGAGCTCACATACCCTATTAGTCTGCATGATGTGGAAAGCAATTTGCCACTACGTTCAGAGCAACTAATTCTGCAAGGAGGCTCCATCCCTAAGCTGATGACAATGCTGGGGGACAAGCAGAGATATTTCATGCATTGCAGAAACCTCCAGCAGTGTCTTAGCTTAGGGACAGAGTTGATCAGAATCACTCTCACTCATTGTGGTTGAAGAGTATGTTGATTGGAATACCGTGAACAGGACTTTCACAAAGACTGATTTTGAAAAAGACATTTTAAAATTAATGAATAACGCAATTTTTGACAAGAAAGTGGAAAATTTGAGAAAACACTGCCTAATTGTTATTAGAGCACAGTAGGATGAGCATTATGCCATAAGGAAATGAACTGTCAGACAAATTTAAACAGGTCACTATCCTTATGGTATTGTTCCACAGAACAAGAAGGTTGTTGATCTTATGAAAAATGAGGCCAATGGGTTTCCAATTGTGGATTTGTGAGTCTCAGAAGCAAAATGCACTTGTTTCACACATCGAGAGGTGCCACTGGGAGGTGGGCAAAGTGTGTGCATCCTGCAGTGTCAAGTGCCCTCATGATTGAAGATTACTTGCAGTGCCTGTACAGTGGTGTTATTGGTGCTCCACTGCAGCTACAGGGTATGGTACAGCAAACTAGTATTCAACTGTAAGAGCACAAGCTGTATACTGTGCTGCAATCTAAAATCGGTCTACCATCTGATGATGATAAGCAGGTCATTTGTTAGGAAGTGGCTGAAACTCGCACGTATTCACACTATTCTCTTGATGAGTCTGGTGTGAATGAGAGAGAGAGAGTGTGTGCGTGAATGGTTGTATTTGGAGTGGTATGATCTGCATATCATAGTGTAAATATTTTTAGTGTAAATATATATGCTTACCAACTATGCTGACATAGTTGTGTGTGTGCTGACATAGTTGTGCACTTGTGTATATATGCACAGCATACAAGCAGTGATGGTCTAAATAAACCAAAAATCGCATCAAATATATATGCACACGACATGTGCTCACAGAAAGCATACTTTTAAATAGTCCTTTCAGATGCATACACTTGTAAATAGTTCCTGCATCTCATGTAAAAAGAATAGTTTTTAAGTTTCTCCTGTTACTAGTCTTCCAAATCTAATTAGTTTTTAATGTAGATATGCTTAACCCCCCCAGTCCATCGAAAAACTGTATTTTCAACCAGTGTTACCTATCGAAAAAATTGTGAATATTTCCAGTCAGTGCTTGTGTGCCGTGAAAATTGTAAATGCTCAACCAGTGTTTCTATTGGATGGGCTGTTGGGGGGTTCTTTTGAGTCATGGTTATTGGTATAAGTAATAGTGCATAAATAAAAAAGTATATCTGCTATGAAAAAAAATGTTATGCAAAATAGATCCAAGTTGTATCAGTGTTGTGAAAAAGAATCAAATTTTATTTCGAGAACCAACCTGTATTAGTACTGTGGAACAAAAAGAATGAAACTGTATCAGAACCAAACTGTACGTGTATATCTGTGAGAACTGAGTAAATGAATTTCGTTACCATATGTCATTTTTGTTATTTTCAGAAAAACCTATCCCCATTGCACTGTATATATAAAAGGTGTGCAAGACATGCACGTGTCATTAGTCCTGAACCTGATACTATTAAGGAGGTAAAGTTTAAGGTGGAGAATAACAAAATATGTGTAATGGCTGCATAGGATTTTGCATATTATGCTGCGCATATTGGGTTCTAGGAGCAGGTGGCACATGACTGTGTCCAAATCCAAACACTTGCAGCAAACATGTGGAAAATTATATCTCCCTTGCTTGATGAAAACCACAGATGCAGTATTTGAACAAAGTTGCATACTATATAACTATCAAGTGTGAGTAGCGTGAAATCAGTAAAAAAAAGAACACAGAATGAAGGCTAAAAATTAATTTATTTCCGAAGCAATTTAAAAGTAATTTTATATTTTCATAAGTAGACAAAACACTTTTTTTCATATGAACACATCTTCTTGAGCTATTGGAGGGTGGGGCACCTATAAAACTCCAGGTCTTGAATGATTGCATAGGTGTAGATTCCACACTTCCACATGATTTTCTCCTCGCCTTTGACATAGATGGTGGTATCCATGTCGTTAAATAGTCTAAGCCTTGCCACCACGTCTTTATAGGATATACAAGGACAGTCCCAGTGAATTCCATGGAAGAACATGTTAACCATTTTGCACTCCTCCATATTTTAGCGCACTTCACCTCGAAAGGCTTTGGTGATGCTATGTTTGCTGAGAATGTCTCTATTACACCAGCATCTTCTGTGAATGCTCTGAATGCGATAACTTTAAACATGAACCTCCTGCACTCATCATCATAGGAACCATGAACATCTTCAGTGCTGTCCATGCTTTGAGAAGCCATTGTGAAATTCTCTGGATATGACAACACCTGTTCAGTTGTACAGCTCGCTGCCACACCTGTGATTGGGCAATAGTTAACCATATGGTCATGTAAAACTAGAGCATATGCCATAGTGCGTTCTGAGAAATTTTCTGAAGATTAAATGGGTCCTGGTTTTACTATCCTATTCTGTTGTGACCAGTCTATTGTGATGATTGGTACCAGCTCTTTGAATTTTTGTGGACTGAGTAGACATCCTTCTTCTTCAGCATCTTCATAGTAAGAAGCACCTAACTTTGCATACATGTCAAATGCTATACTGCATGCATTTTCATCCCACTATGTCAGTAAATTGTCATACAGATAGCATTCTGAATTCAAGTAAACTCTGGCATTAGCTAACCTGCAGTTATAAAATATAGTGGAATCATTTGCTATATTCCCTCTTCCATCGGTCTGAAATACAAATATGATGGATCTGGGTGTCTCCAATTGAACAGAGGTTTTACTAGCCCATGTTTGTCTGGCTACTGTCAGTAGCACAGAGTATTCAAAAAGGTCTCATGAATGGAAACTTATTGGCAGACTTGCATCAACATTCAGAACTTTTAAAAGCTTCAAATGCTCCTCTTCTACTACAGTGACAGGTGCCATTTTCCACATTATTTCATTGATGATCTCGTTCTCCTCTTAGGTTCATTTAATATAAGGGTTGTCATCCCTTGCACTCTGCACCAGAATAAGTACCTGTTTAACATTCATAATAATTCACTGTGTGTCCTCAAAGTGCCCCATAAGCAGTTTTAGAGGTATGCATACTGTGAATCGCTTGTACTTATCCACTGTTCTACCCACTGGTTCGTCTATGAACCATCCAGAATTTTCTAAACCACTCAAATCCGAGGACATGGATGAGCATATGTTTTAAGGGTTGATAATATGCCTACTTTATGTGTACAGTCAATCTCAATCCCATTAAGTTCATATTGTATCTCCTGAAACAGGAATGCTAAAGCATCATATGTAAGCCTTAACCCCACTGTAGGAGAACCATCAGCATTCCTCGTTTCACCAGGTATCAATGGTCCTTAATTACTATCTTTCGTCAAATAACATGGTAGACAATTAAGTTTTGCATAATAACCATATGGAAAAACACTCTGCTCTTTGTGCACTATCATTTACCAAACTTTCGTTCTGATATCTCAAACCGTTTATGAATTATGATGAACGTTGTGGATATTTCATTCTGGCTTTATCTCTGGCATGTGAGAGAGCTACATAAGATCAGTTTTCTCAAGACTAGTGGCAGAGACCTCCATCAGAGTCTAGAGAAAATTTCAATACCTTTGCTAAATTTCATATGCATCAACATATAATGTAATACACAAAAAACCAAATTATAGCAACCCCTATTTTTCACTGCAATTTTTCGAATTTTGTGCAGTGTCTTACTTAAACGTAAATATCACAATAACTATTATCATTAATGAAATGATGGGCATGTCATCATGAAGTTGAGATATAAAGCTATAACTAACGCAAAAATAAATTTTTTACTGGTTGTTGTTGTTGTGGTCTTCTGTCCAGAGACTGGTTTGATGCAGCTCTCCATGCTACTCTATCCTATGCAAGCTTCTTCACCTCCAAGTAACTACTGCAACCTACATCTTTCTGAATCTGTTTAATGTATTCATGTCTTGGCCTCCCTCTACAATTATTACCCCTCTGGACTTACCTCCAATACTAAATTGATGATCCCATAATGTCCTACCAAACGATCCCTTCTTCTAGTCAAGTTTTGCCACAAATTCCTCTTCTCCCCAATTCTATTCAGTGCCTCCTCATTAGTTGCGTGATCTACCTATCCAATCTTCAGCATTCTTCTGAATCACCACATTTCGAAAGCTTCTATTCTCTTCTTGTCCAAACTATTTATCGTCCATGTTTCACTTCCATACATGGCTACACTCCATACAAATACTTTCAGAAAAGACTTCCTGACACTTAAATCTATACTCGATGTTAAAAATTTCTCTTCTTGAGAAACGCTTTCCTTGCCATTGCCAGTTACATTTTATATCCTTTTTAATTCGATCATAATCAGTTATTTTGCTCCCCAAATAGCAAAACTCATCTACTACTTTAAGTGTCTCATATCCTAATCTAATTCCCTCAGCATCACCTGATTTAATTCCACTACATTCCATTATCCTCATTTTGCTTTTGTTGATCTTCCAGGTCCTTTGCTGTCTCTGATAGAATTGCACTGTCGTCAGCAAACCTCCATGGATTTTAATTCCTACTCCAAATTTTTCTTTTGTTTCCATTACTGCTTGCACAATATAGAGACTGAATAACATCGGGGACAGGCTACAACCCTATCGCGCCCCTCGACTCTTACAACTGCCGTATGGTTTCTGCACAAACTGTATATAGCCTTCCTGTCCCTGTATTTTACCTCTGCCACCTTCAGAATTTGAAAGAGAGTATTCCAGTCAATATTGCCAAAAGCTTGCTCTAAGTTGTTTTTCCATTTGTCTGTAAAGAATTTGTGATAGTATTTTGCAGCCATGACTTATTAAACTAATAGTTCGGTAATTTTCACATCTGTCAACGCTTTCTTTGGGACTGGAATTATAATATTCTTCTTGAAGTCTGAGGGTATTTTGCCTGTCTCATACTTCTTGCTCAGCATATGGGAGAGCTTTGTCAGGGCTGGCTCTCCCAAGGCTATGAGTAGTTCTAATGGAATGTATTCTGCTCCTGGGGTCTTGCTTCGACTTAGGTCCTTCAGTGCTCTGTCAAACTCTTCGAGCAGTATCGGATCTCCCATTTCATCTTCATCTATGTCCTCTACCATCTCCATAACATTGCCCTCAACTACATCGCCCTTGTATAGACCCTCTATATACTCCTTCCACCTTTCTGCCTTCCCTTCTTTGCTGAGAACTGGTTTTCCATTTGAGCTCTTGATATTCGTAGCACTGCTTCTCTTTTCTCCAAAGTCTCTTTAATTTTCCTGTAGGCAGTATCTATCTTACCCCATAATGATATATACCTCTACATCCTTACTTTTGTCCTGTAGCCATCCGTGCTCCGTCATTTTGCACTTCCTATCGATCTCATTTTTGAGACATTTGTACTCCTTTTTGCCTAATTCATTAACTGCATTTCTATATTTTCTCCTTTCATCAATTAAATTCAATATCTCTTCTGTTACCAAAGCATTTCTACTAGCCCTCGTCTTTTTACGTTCTTGATCCTCTGCTACCTTTACTATTTCATCCGTCAAAGTTACCCATTCTCCTTCTACTGTATTTATTTCCCCAATTCTTGTCAAGCGTTCCCTAATGCTCTCTCTGAAACAGTCTGCTAGCTCTGGTTCTTTCAGTTTATCCAGGTCCATCTCCATAAACTCCCTCCTTTTTGCAGTTTCTTCAGTTTTAATCTACAGTTCATAACCAATAGATTGTGGCCGGAGCCCACATCTACTCCAAGAAATGTCTTAAAATTTAAAACTTGCTTCCTAAGTCTCTATCTTATCATGATATAGTGTATCTGAAGCCTCCCCGTGCCTCCAGGCCTCTTCCACGTGTAGAACGTTCTTTCATGGTTCTTAAACCAAATGTTAGTTATGATTAAGGTCAACACAAGTCGTCTTAAATACATGCCTAATGAACTTTGTTCTCCTACCTAGCTTCCAGCTTGGGAAAATAAGCAAAGCAGCCTATTTTTCGTATTGGTCTATCACTTATTGCAGATACTGTTCTAATAGTAGGCTAAATATAGCAGCACTCAGTTTTTGAAGAAGATCCTGAACATGGACGTTCCATGACAGTTTACCATGTATTTGAACACATAGGGCTCGCTAATCACATGTCCATTCTCTCGAACAAACTGTATTTATTTTTGTGACTTTCGTGTTTTTATTTCACAGCAAACGTGTTTTTCAGTTTCGAAAGGCTCCCCCTTGCAGCCAAGTCCACGCACATAAACAGGTATGCAGGTGAGAAAACGGTTTTTTGGGCAGTTTACACTCGCCATTTGTACCAAATTGAGCTACTGCGCAAACAGAATCTATAGAAAGAAAGAACGAACTGCAACCGACTTTCCGATAACGTCAAGAAAGCCTGAGAGCACACATGGCGATGACAGAGGCCAGGGGAAGAGCTACAGATAGAAAGATTTCTAGAGAGCGATTTGTTATTGTTAAGTATCACTCCTCCAGCTTTCTTGCATTGATATATCTATGCCACTGGAAGCGCTTACATTTTCCCAAGCTGGAAGCTAGGTAGGAGAACAAAGTTCATTAGGCATGCATTTATGACGACTTGTGTTGACGAATTGGTTAGAAATCAAGTAGACTGACACTTATGCAACAGAATATAATTGTGGTGCAGTGTTTTTGTTCTTAGTTGCTACATGTCCAATTATGAGTAACCTTGTAAACAGAATGAGGAAAAATTAAAAAAAAGTACCACTGACACAATACAATTACTGCAGAACAGTCCTTTAGAGCTTCAAAGATCTTGACACATAATAGCTGAGAAATTAAACATTGTTCGCCAGTTTCTCTACGAAATAGATACAAATGTAACCAAAACCTCTGGTTCAATATCGTTCTATCAAATATTACGTCGGATGTAAGGACTGATTAAACATTAAACTTTGTAAAAACTTCCTAAAGCCAACATCGATTAAAAATTTCTTTATTTACTACAACTCGTTTGGACTGACAATGCTGTATCTTAAGGTCTTCAAAAATTTTTTGTTTCAAAACGTGTTCATTTTGAGTTGGAACCTCACGTCAGCTAAAATGTAGCACGTTATACAACGATTTATCATGAGTAAAACATTTAAAATCACGTCCATGTCCATATAGGTAGCGTTCACAGATGCTTGTTACGTCATAAAAATCACAATACTCAATAAAGTGCACAATAGCTCATTATTTACGTTAGCTGGTCATATTCTAGTTCAAATCAAATGGCTCTGAGGTCATCAGTCCCCTAGACTTAGAACTACTTAAACCTAACTAACCTAAGGACATCACACACATCCATGCCCGAGGCAGGATTCGAACTTGCGACCGTAGCAGCAGCGCGGTTCCGGACTGAAGCGCCTAGAACCGCTCGGTCACAACGGCCGGCTATGTTCTAGTCATTGAAGAACCACCTTAGACGGCATATAAGGTACAAGTTGTACCTAAGATTGTTCTTCAAATATTAGAACACGTCCGGCTAACGTAAACAGATACACTACTGTGCGTTTTATTGTGTACTGTAATTTTATGACATAACAAGCATCTGCGAGCGCTACGTATATTGACGTTGCCCATGTGTACAAGGTGCTTTTTGATTTTAAATATTTTATTTATGACAAACCTTTGTACAAGGGCCTATAATTTTTTTATCTTTTGCAGGAGGAGAGTGAAATTTTTTGTGAACATACTTGGAACATTTAGCTATATGTTGGCATATAAAAGTATTTTCTTGAATTTTCAGGTGAGCCATAATGGACCGTGAAGTAGATGTCAGGTTGCGACAACGGTCGGTGATGGAGTTCCTCTTCAAGACCGGCGATGACTCTGCCACATCGATTCACATTAAGTTGCTCCCTGTTTATGGGGAGGACACAGTGAATCGCAGCAGTTCAAAAAAAATGGCTCTGAGCACTATGGGACTCAACTGCTGAGGTCATTAGTCCCCTAGAACTTAGAACTAGTTAAACCGAACTAACCTAAGGACATCACAAACATCCATGCCCGAGGCAGGATTCGAACCTGCGACCGTAGCGGTCTTGCGGTTCCAGACTGCAGCGCCTTTAACCGCACGGCCACTTCGGCCGGCATCGCAGCAGTATCCAGCGGTGGTTGCTGAGATTTAAAGAAGGTGATTTCTCTCTACTGGACAATCCACGATGCGGTAGACCATCGACGGCAGTGAGTGATGTTAATAGGGAGACCATTGATCAAATCATCCAAAATGACAGATGTGTGGCGACACGACAGCTTGCTGAAATGACTCATTTGTCATTGGGTAATGTGATATCACTGGTGCAAAAATCTGTGCACATCAGGTGCCTAGATTATTGACAAGGGAAATGAAAACGATGAAGAAAAATGTGTGCGAGGATCTCATGAAGACCTTCACTGAACAGTGGAAACAGTGTTTTGACGGCGTCATTACCCAGGATGAAACACGGCTGTTTTTGTCCGAACCTGAGAGCAAAACCCAATCCATGCAGTGGCGTCACCCGGTTTACCCTTGGAATAAGAAACCACGACTTTCACGAACAGCAGGCCGAATGGTGGAGGCCTCCTTCTTCTGGGATCAGTGTGGTGTCATTTGCATTGACTTTTTGGACTCCAGCTCCACAATTAACCGAGATCGTTCCTGTCATTGGACAAGCTGCAACGTGCCATAATGACCCACAGACCACAGCTTCAGGGCCAGCTCATCAGACTACACCATGACAATGCCAAACTCCTTATAGCCATTATGACGCAGGAGAAAATCAGGAAAATGGGTTGGAAAATTGTTCCTCATCCTCCCTACAGTCCGGATTTGGCTCCGTCTGATTTTTAGCTCTTTGGTGGTCGTCTGAAAGCCCACCTGCTCGGTAAAACGTTTGATAGTGAGAAAGACCTTATTTCCTGTGTCAAGCGATGGTGTAAATGTCAATCCCCAGAATTTTACCAAAATGCATCTATATCATGGAAAGAACATTGGGCCATATGCGTCAGAGCTGACGGAGGCTACATTGAGTAGGCTCAATGTATAGCTAAATGTTCCCAGTATAATCACAAAAGATTTCATTCTCCTCCTGCAAAAAAATAAAATAAATTAGAGACGACTGTGCAAAACTTTTTGAACGCCCTTTGTATAATGTGCCACACTTTAGCTACGAACATGACAAGTTGGCGTTTGGTTCCAACTCAAAATGAATACGTTTTATAAGAAACATTTTTGAAGACTTGTAGACGACAGCAAAGTCAGTCGAAACCGGTAGTTGTAAGTAAAGAAATATTTACGTGATCTTGGCTTTAGGAAGCTTTTATCAAGTAAAGCAAATCGCTCCTCTGATTTCTCGACGTGAGAAAATTCCATCAAACGTCAACCACAGAACTTTTATTCTTAAACTGTAGTACTTTCAGAGGAAGAAAAGCGTTTTCATATTAATTTTTTTTTTTGTCACAGGGTCTCTTTCAAATTCTGGCACCTCAGTTAGTGGCTTTCTTCGTCTGCATGTTGGTAATTTCGTTGAGTAATTCCAGATGGCAGTATTTGCCTGCGTTCTGCCTTCTTATCTTAAATACTTGAAAATCTGAGGTCCGCAAACTTTGTTGTGTTCTTATTTTTCTCAGTCATTGTTTGCTTTTTTTTTTAGCTCATGTTACGCATTACGCAATAAAGTTATCGGAAATAGGATTCCAAACATCTGAATCTGTGTGGACATTTAACATGGCGGAGACGCTTATGGGTGACAAAGAACGAAGAAGTAGCAGAAAGATAGAGCAGATGGAAATAAGAAAGAGAAGGAAAGTGAGAGAGAATGCCACTCCGTCCCTGCCATGAGTCAGCTTGTTGTGGCAGGCTGCTGGTACTGCTCGCGAAGCTACGATACTACGTCTGCAAGCGCGGCGGACGGAAATAGAATGGCGCCGCATGGAACACGTGACGTCACAGCAACTCTGCCAGTAGAACTTGGACCGTGAACAAAGGTCATTTGGCATCTGCAGGTCTTTCATTGATAACAGTTCAGGTATCCTACAGCGTACCCTAGTGCTCGACAGTCAAATTCTCAGCGATTTTTTGCGAATTCTGTTAATGACAAGCAACAAACACACGTTGTATGAGAAGTGAATGGGAGGGATATCGAGTGTACACTGTCTCTTTGACACTGCGAAACCTCTTTGGCATAGGGAACAGCTGCCAGGCTGTACAACTGCCAAATAGGAACACGTGGCGGCAATCGGACAATGACGCGTCATGTGACCCCCTTTACACAGCGATCCCAAATTAACTGTTTTCAGTTGGGACAGCAAGTTCAGACAGAGAATGCAATCGCGTAGTGATGTTGCATTGACTACTAAAAAAAATTGCGCACCACGAAATTTACCTCATCTAATTCGCGGTACGCAGTAATCGCTATTCAGCAGCTCGTGTATAAGTTGCTCGCTTCCATGTAATCTGGCACACATGTTGCAACGTTAAGGGGCTCCGGACCGGTTGGAAAATATCTGTCTTAAACAACGTAAAATTTATTGATATAAAAGCTACCTTTTCTCAGAAACTATTGGAAATAAAAATTTGAAAAAAAGCATGACTTGTAGTCTACACTTCTCTAATCACATAAACAGAGGGGTTTCTAAAAGTATTGATTAGTTTGAAGATAATAATTATTTTCGTAAAATGTGGACAAAAAATAAAAAAACCTATCTACAATTTTTCTCTAACTTATTTGAGATTTACAAAATAGGAAAACCGCGGTATTAAAATATGCGCAATACTCCACTGAGTATATCCTACAATTTTGAACAAATTATGGCAAGTAGAAGCTGAGAAAAAGCATACTTTGTTCTTAAAAAAAAATACAGCTTACGGGAAACAGTCATTAAAGTTGTCATTGCATCACAGCTCCATATGACTGATTGTTTGCATCCTTTTCCATCTAATCTTGCAATATCCTTTTTCCTGCCTGTCTGCACTGTCTTTCCCTTGTTTCAAGGTCTCTAACACCTGTCTCTGATGCCATAAGTCTTGCTTTATCTAAATCTAACATTTGTTTCACTGTGAAACGACCAACAGCTTGTAGCAGACTTTCAGGACTTCACACCTTGCAACATTTTCTTCATTGGAAGTTGTCGCTGCGATCCCAAAGACACAAAAGTATAGTGCACAAATTGTCACAACCGCTGTCTTCGAATTCGAGCCCAGATTATGTTGTTGATGGACTCGTTAGTATTCTGGATGCGGCCATGAAGACATTTCTTCAATAGACTTCAAGACGACAAATCTTTGAAAGTTTATTTCAAGACCTCCTCTATGGGAACAGTTTGTGAGTAAATTTCTCGCCATTTTGCTGTGCTCTGTTGTATTTGCACCGTGAATCACTTTGTGGAGGGCATAGCCCATGATCAAGTTTATCGTCTGCTGAAGGGAGGTGAAACAAAACTGTTCATACAGCTTTCCTCATATCTTGTACGTTACGAACATTTTGCCTGACTGCCATGCCATAATAATTTTAAATTATTTCTATGACAGCTTCTGTAACTCTAGTATTACTATCCAATCCTCTCCCATCTTCCACTGTTTTTCTCCGGAAAGCAGTTTTCTGACATCGCAGCGCTCGTGCCCATTCGCTCTTGTACATCAAGTGTGCACTCCAGTTTAGTGATATTTCATTTTCTCCACATGATTTCTCGTCCGCAACTCCTCTGAAAGCTTGTGCATGCCCATCTCCTAAATAACTGCCCTCGGAGGCGGGGGATTCAAAAATTCAAATTTCAGTCTAAGAATTGTCAGTTGTACATGGGCACATCCACACAGTGTTTTGTTTAAAGGAATGAATAAACCATAAATAAGGCAATAATATATATATGTATTACATATCATTGGAAAGGGGAAATTCCGTAGATTATGGTCAATGAAAAAAATAAAAAAAAGGTACATTTCAAGATTCCAACCTGTCCAGAGCTCCTTAAGATGACCTGTCACTATGAATATAGACATCATTGGCACACCATGAAGGACATATGTCTAAATGACATGTTATCTTGTTCTCAAACCGTTCACTTCATTATGGCTGACGCCAAAATTCACTAATTGTAGAAATAGAGTTGTACAGATGTAGTTGACGAAAATTGTATTTAAATTTTAGGTTGAAACACCTGTTCGAATGGAAGGACTTGTCCGAGAAGTGATTGCTCGACGAAATGAGAGTCGAAGACACAGGGGATCCCGTATTAGTGTTAGAATTTCAGAGAGATTTGGAGGAATTAAGATTAAATAAGGCTTATGGGACAACCGACATTTCTCCGGAATTTCTAAAATGATTGGCATAAGAACAATGGCGTACCGTGGGATTTCAGCGCCTGGGATAATTTAAAATATTGCGCCCCCTCATAAGCTGTAACAAGTTTTTGAAACTATTTTTTTTTCTAAACCTGCAGCCAGGGGCGGGTATAGAATTTTTTGTAGGGGTGTGGCACAAGGGTCAGAAGCATGAGCATGTCCTCATAGGCTTTGAAAGTTTAATTTTTAAATATAACACACTATATATATATATATATATATATATATATATATATATATATATATATACACTCCTGGAAATGGAAAAAAGAACACATTGACACCGGTGTGTCAGATCCACCATACTTGCTCCGGACACTGCGAGAGGGCTGTACAAGCAATGATCACACGCACGGCACAGCGGACACACCAGGAACCGCGGTGTTGGCCGTCGAATGGCGCTAGCTGCGCAGCATTTGTGCACCGCCGCCGTCAGTGTCAGCCAGTTTGCCGTGGCATACGGAGCTCCATCGCAGTCTTTAACACTGGTAGCATGCCGCGACAGCGTGGAAGTGAACCGTATGTGCAGTTGACGGACTTTGAGCGAGGGCGTATAGTGGGCATGCGGGAGGCCGGGTAAACGTACCGCCGAATTGCTCAACACGTGGGGCGTGAGGTCTCCACAGTACATCGATGTTGTCGCCAGTGGTCGGCGGAAGGTGCACGTGCCCGTCGACTTGGGACCGGACCGCAGCGACGCACGGATGCACGCCAAGACCGTAGGATCCTACGCAGTGCCGTAGGGGACCGCACCGCCACTTCCCAGCAAATTAGGGACGCTGTTGCTCCTGGGGTATCGGCGAGGACCATTCGCAACCGTCTCCATGAAGCTGGGCTACGGTCCCGCACACCGTTAGGCCGTCTTCCGCTCACGCCCCAACATCGTGCAGCCCGCCTCCAGTGGTGTCGCGACAGGCGTGAATGGAGGGACGAATGGAGACGTGTCGTCTTCAGCGATGAGAGTCGCTTCTGCTTTGGTGCCAATGATGGTCGTATGCGTGTTTGGCGCCGTGCAGGTGAGCGCGACAATCAGGACTGCATACCACCGAGGCACACAGGGCCAATACCCGGCATCATGGTGTGAGGAGCGATCTCCTACACTGGCTGTACACCACTGGTGATCGTCGAGGGGACACTGAATAGTGCACGGTATATCCAAACCGTCATTGAACCCTTCGTGCTACCATTCCTAGACCGGCACGGGAACTTGCTGTTCCAACAGGACAATGCACGTCCGCATGTATCCCGTGCCACCCAACGTGCTCTAGAAGGTGTAAGTCAACTACCCTGGCCAGCAAGATCTCCGGATCTGTCCACCATTGAGCATGTTTGGGACTGGATGAAGCGTCGTCTCACGCGGTCTGCACGTCCAGCACGAACACTGGTCCAACTGAGGCGCCAGGTGGAAATGGCATGGCAAGCCGTTCCACAGGACTACATCCAGCATCTCTACGATCGTCTCCATGGGAGAATAGCAGGCTGCATTGCTGCGAAAGGTGGATATACACTGTACTAGTGCCGACATTGTGCATGCTCTGTTGCCTGTGTCTATGTGCCTGTGGTTCTGTCAGTGTGATCATGTGATGTATCTGACCCCAGGAAAGTGTCAATAAAGTTTCCCCTTCCTGGGACAATGAATTCACGGTGTTCTTATTTCAATTTCCAGGAGTGTATATATACACTCCTCGAAATGGAAAAAAGAACACATTGACACCGGTGTGTCAGACCCACCATACTTGCTCCGGACACTGCGAGAGGGCTGTACAAGCAATGATCACACGCACGGCACAGCGGACACACCAGGAACCGCGGTGTTGGCCGTCGAATGGCGCTAGCTGCGCAGCATTTGTGCACCGCCGCCGTCAGTGTCAGCCAGTTTGCCGTGGCATACGGAGCTCCATCGCAGTCTTTAACACTGGTAGCATGCCGCGACAGCGTGGACGTGAACCGTATGTGCAGTTGTCGGGCTTTGAGCGAGGGCGTATAGTGGGCATGCGGGAGGCCGGGTGGACGTACCGCCGAATTGCTCAACACGTGGGGCGTGAGGTCTCCACAGTACATCAATGTTGTCGCCAGTGGTCGGCGGAAGGTGCACGTGCCCGTCGACCTGGGACCGGACCGCAGCGACGCACGGATGCACGCCAAGACCGTAGGATCCTACGCAGTGCCGTAGGGGACCGCACCGCCACTTCCCAGCAAATTAAGGACACTGTTGCTCCGGGGGTATCGGCGAGGACCATTCGCAATCGTCTCCATGAAGCTGGGCTACGGTCCCGCACACCGTTAGGCAGTCTTCCGCTCACGCCCCAACATCGTGCAGCCCGCCTCCAGTGGTGTCGCGACAGGCGTGAATGGAAGGACGAATGGAGACGTGTCGTCTTCAGCGATGAGAGTCGCTTCTGCCTTGGTGCCAATGATGGTCGTATGCGTGTTTGGCGCCGTGCAGGTGAGCGCCACAATCAGGACTGCATACGACCGAGGCACACAGGGCCAACACCCAGCATCATGGTGTGGGGAGCGATCTCCTACACTGGCCGTACACCACTGGTGATCGTCGAGGGGACACTGAATAGTGCACGGTACATCCAAACCGTCATCGAACCCATCGTTCTACCATTCCTAGACCGGCAAGGGAACTTGCTGTTCCAACAGGACAATGCACGTCCGCATGTATCCCGTGCCACCCAACGTGCTCTAGAAGGTGTAAGTCAACTACCCTGGCCAGCAAGATCTCCGGATCTGTCCCCCATTGAGCATGTTTGGGACTGGATGAAACGTCGTCTCACGCGGTCTGCACGTCCAGCACGAACGCTGGTCCAACTGAGGCGCCAGGTGGAAATGGCATGGCAAGCCGTTCCACAGGACTACATCCAGCACCTCTACGATCGTCTCCATGGGAGAATAGCAGCCTGCATTGCTGCGAAAGGTGGATATACACTGTACTAGTGCCGACATTGTGCATGCTCTGTTGCCTGTGTCTATGTGCCTGTGGTTCTGTCAGTGTGATCATGTGATGTATCTGACCCCAGGAATGTGTCAATAAAGTTTCCCCTTCCTGGGACACTGGATTCACGGTGTTCTTATTTCAATTTCCAGGAGTGTATATATATATATATATATATATAGGGTGTCCCATTTATCTTGACCACCCTAAATAACTGTTTGTACAGAAGCAAATTACAAAATGCTTCAAGCAAATGTTGTTTAGCTGTCAGGGGGACATCAATCAACATGACTGCCTTCGTTGTAGCTTTGTTTTTTACAAACACATGAACAACGGTACGACTTTTTAAATGGCGCCCTGTATTTTTTAATTCGGTAATTTATTTTCTCTCCTAAAGACCTATTCAAACATGTATCGCATTGTACCATTCACTGAAACACAACGTTATTAATTACATAACACAACACTGAGTTTGAGCACGGGATCACAAACTCATCCACTTGCTGGAGTTGTCAGAAAACAAATGAAAACCAATAAAAACATAATATAAAATTGACTTTGACTCTCCTGTACCATTGCCCAGGAGTAGGGCATTCAAAGGTGCTCGAAGTGGTTCCCTGGACACCGATACGCTGGTGCACTCGTTGAATCAAAGCATTATTTACTGCTTCCATTGTTGTCTGCTGAAGAGAATTCCAAGCAAGCACGACACTTTCCTGCATGTCCTCTGGAGTTGTTGGAATATCGCGCTAGGCAACATCTTTAATGCATCCCCAAATAAAATAGTCCAGAGGATTTAAACCACTAGACCTAGCAGGCCAAGTAACTTCCTCCTCGTCCAATCCATCTGGCAGGATACCTTCGGTTCAGAACATGTCATGCACGCAAAGCATTATGTGCTGCACATCCATCGTGTTGAAACCACATAAGCATTTTGGTGCTTAGAGGCACTTCATCCAGAAGAGAAGGAAGAATTTGTCTGAGGAAGCTGGCATACGCTGTGCCGTTTAGACTACCATTGATGAAATAAGGGCCAATAATTGTAGCACCAAGCATCCCACACCAGACGTTAACTCTCCATTGACGCTGATGTTCCTCCTGTCTAAACCATCGTGGGTTGTCGCTAGAAGAATAATACATGTTCTCTGTTTGAGAAGGAACATTCATCGGCAAATAGAACATTGGAGAAGAAGTTCGGGTTGGCGAGGATTTGCTGCTGTGCCCACTGACAGGTAATCATTCCCATGCAATTCTTGAAGTAGGTGTACATGGTAAGGATGGGACCGGTGGCGTGTTAGAATACAATGTACACTGGTTTTAGGAATACCAATCTCGTGTTCAAGCTATCGTGCGCTCACATGTGGATCCATAGCAACGGAAACGAGAACAGTAACTTCGGCAGCTTAATCTGTGCGAGTGCTACGACGATTGTGTAGTCGTGAGTTAAAACTTCTCCTTTCCTGAAGCGTCGCAACAAAACGAGAAAACATTCGTTGGGAGGGTGGGTTCTTGTCAGGATATCGTCTCTGTACAGTTCCGCTGCCTGCGTAGCATTTCGCCTACCTTCAAAAACAACAATAAAAGAAACGTTATGTCGATGCACTTTGTAAGGACAGCCTTTACTGTATGCCTACTCTACACAACAGTATTTAAAAGGACTAAAATACAGTACTAAATGTACACGTACATAAGAAAACAGTATTGCTCAAATGTTCAAATGTGTGTGAAGTCTTATGGGACTTAACTGCTAAGGTCATCAGTCCCTAAGCTTACAAACTACTTAACCTAAATTATCCTAAGGACAAACTCACACACCCATGCCCGAGGGAGGACTCGAACCTTCGCCGGGACCAGCCGCACGGTCCAAACAGTATTGCAGTTACTGTTCCGCTAACTGACATTCCCCATAGATGAGTAGAATTTCTACCTGGGCTTCGTTGGTGTACATTCTACTCACATAACTCTTGAACTGACGATGGTTGACGGAATGACGGGTGTGCATTCTACTTATGTTTACATCTGTCCTCTGACAACGTCAGCACGTGGAAGTGTTCCATTGCCCCGAGTGCCTGCACTAAGCGCTGGGAGCGTCAACGTCAATGTTGTGTTATGTAATTAATAACGTTGTGTTTCAGTGAATGGTACGCTGTGATACACTTTTGAATAGGCCTTTAGGAGAGGAAGTGAATCACTGAATAAAACATACAGGGTGCCATTTAAAAAAGACATACCGCTGTTCATATCTTTGTAAAAAACAAAGCTTCAACGAAGGCAATCATGCTGATTGATGTCCCCCTGACGGCTAAAGAACATTTGCTTGAAACGCAGTCATGATTTTATTATAGTCATTATTACATATGATGTAGTGAAAGATCCCTCTTGTATTTCCTACGGAAGATATCCGACACTTTCTCAGTGTTTATCGCTAATGCAATACCTTGATGGATATGCATCAGTGCTGTCCATTTAAACGATCTTCTGTCATCCTGCTGAGAATATATGTCCTCAGGCGGCGTAAGTTTGAGAAAGATCTCTCCGCCATGCTGCTTGTTACAGGAAATGTGCGTAACAACTGACTCAAGGCCCTAATATTTGGCAGCGTCGTTGTTCTTTTACAGGCCTCTGCTGGAGACGTTTCTGTTTTTCGTCCATTTGCTGCCAGATTTGTAGGTCTCCCTTCAAGGCTACAAAACGAGGGAGATCGTCTTTTTACAGTTCAGCACTCTGAAAAACACGCTCCACATCTTTATCATTAAAGTACCGCGACGCCAATTTTTGTTGATGCCCGATTTTTTGTAGCTGAGTTGTGGTGAGTCTTACCACATTTCATTTAATAAATGATCGAGGAAAGATATGAACACAGACGGACGGTAATACTCCTCTACAGACTGCGTCCGAAAATTGGTTCTGTTGGTCTGTTCAAAGCGTAGCTACGCACTGTTACGTAAACACAGTGTGATTCGTAAGCATTTCAGAAAGTTCTCCATCGATTAGTTACAGTGTCTACTTGTTTACACTAAAGCGCCAAAGAAACTGGTATACGCATGCATGTTCAAATGGAGATGTGTAAACAGGCAGAATACGGCGCTGCGATCGGCAACGCCTATATTAAGTCAACAAATGTCTAGCGCAATTATTAGATCGGCTACTGCTGCTACAGTGGCAGGTTATCAAGCTTGAAGGGAGTTCGAACGTGGTGCATAGTTTGTGCACGAGCGATGGGACAGCATCTCCGAGGTAGAGATGAAGGGGGGATTTTCCCGTACGACCATTTCACGAGTGTACCGTGAATATCAGGAATCAGGTAAAACAACAAATCTCCGACATCGCTGCAACCGGAAAAAAGATCCTGCAAGAACGAGACCAACGACGACTGAAGATAACCGTTCAACGTGACACAAGTGCAACCCTTCCGCATATTGCTGCAGATTTCAATGCTGGACCATCAACATGTGTCAGCGTGCGAACCATTCAACGAAATATCATCGATATGGGCTTTCGGAGCCGAAGACCTACTCGTGTACCCTTGATGACTGCACGACACAAACCTTTACGCCTCGCCTGGGCCTGTTAACACCGACATTGGACTGTTGATAACTGGAATCATGTTGCTTGATCGGACGAGTCTCGTCTCAAATTGTATCGAACAGATGGACGTGTACGGGTATGGAGACAATATATGAATCCATGGACACTGTATGTCAGCAGAGAACTGTTCAAGCTGGTGGAGGCTCTAGAATGTTGTGGGGCATGTGCAGTTGCAGTGAGCCGGCCGGTGTGGCCGTGCGGTTCTAGGCGCTACAGTCTGGAACCGCGTGACCGCTACGGTCGCAGGTTCGAATCCTGCCTCGGACATGGATGTGTGTGATGTCCTTAGGTTAGTTAAGCTTAAGTAATTCTAAGTTCTAGAGGACTGATGACCACAGATGTTAAGTCCCATAGTGCTCAGAGCCGAGTTGCAGTGATACGGGACCCCTGATACGTCTAGATACGGCTCTGACAGGTGACACGTACATAAACATTCTGTCTGATCATCTGCACCCATTCATGTCCACTGTGCATTCCGATGGACTTTGCAATTCCAGCAGGGCAATGCGACACCCCACACGTCCAGAATTGCTACAGGGTGGCTTCAGGAACACTCTTCTGAGTTTAGTTGAGTTTACACACTTCCGCTGGCCGCCAAACTCCTCCAGACGTGAACATTTTTGTGCGTATCTGGGATGTCTTGCAACGTGCTATTCAGAAGAGATTTCTGCCTCCTCGTACTCTTACGGGTTTATAGAGAGCCATGCAGTGTTGATGGTGTCAGTTCTCTGTAGCAGTACTTCAGACATTAGTCGAGTCCACGCCACGTCGTTTTGCGGTGCTTCTGCGTGCTCGCGGGGGCTCTACACGACATTAGGCAGGTGTACCCGTTTCGTCGGCTCTTCAGTGTAGTACGACTACAGGAGCGAATTGAAAATAGCTGTGTGACTGCGCAGAATGAGATGAACGGAGGTTGCAGCATTTCGAGGGCGGACTGTAATTTGCTTACATCTATTTTACAATGGTGCTTATTTCTGTGTGTATTTAAGTATATTGTTGAAGGATCTGAAGAAATTCGCCGTTCCACTTTCAAGTTTTTCGTTTAGCACTTTGTCTTCATATTTTCTTTAACGCGTACATATTTCGATACCCTCTAACAAATCCATTTTATGCCCTTTTGTTTAGTCGGTGAAGTACTTTAACGTTTTGCTCTACTTTTCCAAATGGGTGTTCTTTATTATGTATGTGTGCAGCTATTACTGATGTTGTGTATGTAGGCTTTAATGTGGTTTGTGAATGAAAGAAGATCGTTACTGGTAGCAGAAAAGATATTTATAAACAAGTGCAGAACAGCAAGCTATAACTGAAGCACAAAGACGTAGCCTCCTGCTGATCTGCAAATGAAGAGCTGCTGGCAGGGACATAAGGAAGAGTAATAATACTAAGACTGCAACCTACTCTCGCAGTGCTACTATAATTTTTTTTTGTTTATTGTAATTTCATTCGCCTGTCCCATATGGGCAGGGGAGGCTGGCAGCGGCACACTCCACCACTCTTCAGCCAATTGGGTTTACAAAAATACAGAAGGGTGATTACATAAAAAGGGGGGAGAAAAAGGGGAACATAAAAAAACACAGTAAATGGAGATGATGGGAGTTAAAATATACACTAAGATGGGGACATGCACTGGGAGACAGTTAAAAAGTCGACGTAAAGTTAAAAGAACACAGCTGGTAAATCAAAGTGCACTTAAAAAAAAAACACTGGAGGCAAACACAAGTTAAAAGCCGGCCACTGGATAAAAATTACACAGAGCATGATACTTAAAAAAACCGCTGGAAATGACAGAACACTCATGTAGAATAAAAAACTGCTGGTAGGGACCTGCTGAGGGACTGGAGGCTGGAAAGGAGGGAAAACGAGGGAGGTAGGTGTGGGGGGGGGGGAGGCGGGGGGGGGGGTGAGAGGAAGAGGTAAAAAAGGTGGACTAGAGGTGCTCCAAGGGCCAGGAGACGGGCAGGGCAGGAGATGAAGAGGGAATACAAGGCAGGAGGGAGTGCAGAGACTCTGAAGGCGAGTATGGGAGAGGGAGGGGGTGTAGGAGGGGGAAAGCCACTCAGGAGAAGGGAGGGAGAGGAGAGGGAGCCCTGAGGAGGAGGCAGGAGGAAGGTGGGCTTAGAGTTGGTAGGAAGTATAGGCATCGGGGCGAAGTTCATCATCCGGCAGGGGTAGGTGCTGGACGTTGCATTGGGAAAGGAGTTGGAGGGTGTGGAGATGGAGAGAGGGCGTGACACAACGATAGAGGCACAGCAACAGGCTGGAGGTGGAGAGGAAGAGGGTCACAAGGGGGTGGGGGAGATCAAGTCGGTGGGCAATATACAGGGTCCAGATGTGTTGAAGGAAAAGGAGAAGGTAGGGGACATAGAGGATGAACATGGGGGATGTAAGGTGGATACGGAAGGAGAAGTGGAGTGCATGGCGCTCGAGGATTTGGAGTATGTTATAGAACAGGAATTTCAGGAGTTGGAATCTGTTGTGAGGTTTGTGTTGGATTGTAAGGAGACGAGTTCCTGGTGAGGTGATGGGGGAGGATGAGGCCAAGGTATTTGAGGGTGGGAGTAAGGTGGATAGGATGGCCATAAGAGGTTAGCTAGAAATCATGGAAATGGAAGGAGATGATCGCCTGGGTCTTGGAGGGGTTGATATGAAGTAACCATTGGTTGCATCAAGTGGTGAACTGGTCAAGGTGGGTTTGGATGTTATGTTGGAAGTGTTGAAGCGTAGTATAAAGGCTATGTAGCGGCACTACAGTTTAAGATAGGGAAGTTAGATTTGGTGCAATATTTCGGAGTGCACAAGTTACAGCCAGGACTGCAGTAAGTTACGCTGACCAGTGGTTGCAAAGTGGAATGGAGGCCACAGGGGCCATTGAACTGCTGGAAAGCGTAAACGCAGCGGTTTGCATGTCGCAAGTTATAGGAAGAAGGGGCCCACTGGCGCATCCGGGTAGTGGGGAGTACGTGACTCAGAGCGCTGTATTAGTGAACCAGAGGCGAGGAGCCGAGTATAAACAGGTGTTGTTTTCTAACGAAATTCATTCAAGTGTGGCAGCTCTCCTGGACGGCGGGGCGTGTCACACTACCGGCGACACACGGCAGCAGATGGGCAACAGGAGGTGCCGTATTAAAACACAGCTGAGCTTTTCAAATGGTTTATACGTTTCCACTACAGTGCTTTGTTGACCTCGGCCCGTATCACAGGCCCTGACGCGTTCCCAGCTACGCCAGCCGAGGAAGAAGCAGCAGCGGGGCTGGGCTATGGCTCGTGGTGGAGCAGCACGGAGTCAATGGGGACAGTGGCCGCTGAGTCGGCTGCTTGCAGAGCCATCCTGACATAATCGGAACTCTACAGGCACGACACAGTGTCGCATTGCACAGGTCGCTGGGGCAGTGGCCTCAGCACTGCGGGGCCCGTGACACTGAGCATTTCGGGGCCTGTGAAGCTTACCGAGGCCAATGAAGCACTGTAGTGGAAATGAATAAATCATTTGAGAAGCTCGGCCGAGTTTTAATACGGCACCTCCTGGCACCCACCCACAACTGCTAGGAAGGTGGCGTCATCAGCAAATTGGAGGAGATTAACAGGTGGGGGAAGTTTGGGCTTATCAGCAGTGTACAGGAGATACAGGAGAGGGGAAAGGATGGAGCCTTGGGGCACACCAGAACACGGATAGAAGGTATGGGAGTTGGAATTGTGGATAGTGACGTACGAGGGATGATGGGAGAGGAAGGAAGCAACGAGATGTACAAAACTGATAGCGAGAGCATAGGTCTGGAGGATGCCAGACATGGTCGTAGGCGTTCTAGAGGTCAAGGGAAACAAATATAGCTGAGAAATGAGAGTTAAGTTGGAGGGAAAGAAGATTGGTAAGGTTAAGCAGCTGGTCGTCAGCTGAGAAGAAAGGTCAGAAGCCACACTGGGTAAGGGGAAGGAGGTGGTGCTGGTAAAGGTGGCGGTGAATGTGGCAGGAGAGGATGGTCTTGAAGACCTTACTGAACATGGAGGTGAGGCAGATGGGACGATAGGAAGAGATATCTGAGGGTGGTTTGTTGGGTTTAGGGACAGCAGGACACAGGTAGTCTTCTACAGGTCGGGGTAAAAGACAGTGGAGAGGAGGACGTTGTACAGGGTAGCAAGGACAGCCAGGAAGGACAGGGGGGATTCCTTGAGGTGGCGATAGGGGACACCATCATGACCAGGGGCAGTGTTGCGTTTGGAGTGGAGGACAAGAGTGATGTCATGTTGCGGTGATGGGAGTGTTAATGTCTGAAGGGGGTAACTGATCCAAGTACTGGAAGCTAGAGGCAAGCAGTGGGACAGAGGTATCAGTGCAGTGAAGGATGGTGGGAAAGGGAGAGTAATCGAAATGGGGATCGTCAGGAATGGAGAAAACCTCAGAGATGTGGGAAGCAAAATGATTAGCCTTACTGAGGTTGTCAGGGAAGGGGCAATCGTTGTGGAGGACAGGGTAATGCAGGGTAGGATTGCTACCAGTAAGGCGGTGGAAGGCTGACAAGTACTTGGAGGAGTTGACAGGGAGCGTGCAGTTGAGGTGTGTGCATGTCTGGCCCCAGTCCTAGCGTTTCTTTCCTGTAAGGAGTTTCCGGATGTGTCACTGTAATTGCTGGTGGTGGATGAGTGTATCTCAGACACAGACATGGAGGAAGGAGTGGTAGAGCCTGTGGGATTCAAGAAGAAGAAGGATGGCTTACAGATGAAGTGTAGGATGGTGAGGGTGAATGAGTTTGGTAGGGACATGGACCTCCACAACATCAGTGATGGTTTTCTGAAGCATGGGTGATGACAGCCAGATGGTGAAAGGTGAGTGGGTGGCTTTCAATCTGTGAGGCAGTCGATTCCTGGTAGACATCCCAGTCAGCATTATGGTAGTCATGGACAGACTTTGGAGGGGCAGCTGGGCAGACACTGCAGGGCGGCCAAGAGCAGAGGAGATGGTGAGAAGGTCAGGGAGGTGGTCACTGCCAACGGGTTAGAGGACATCAATGGCGATATGACCAAGGAGGTTGGGGGGAGCGAGGATAACATTGGGGGTGGAGTTACCACTGCCGAAGGGTGGCAGGGTCACAGCTGTGGATTTTGAGGTCGGTGGCAATCACATAAGTGGAGAAAGTATGGTCAACATGGGAAATGAAGTCATAGGGGAGAGGAGCTGCGGGATGGATGTAGATAGTGGCACAGGTGATGGTGAGGGAGGGAAAAAAGATGCTGAGGAGAAGGTGTTCAGTTGGGTCATTGAGGAGGGGTTGTGGCCAGACAGGGAGATGCTTGAGGTGGCCAATAGCAACCCCACCTCAGGCAAGGGGAAAGAATTGTTGGAACAGTGAAGGAGATAGGGAGAGGTGCAGACAACATGGTGAGGTTGGAGGAAGGTTTCATTAAGGATGAAGGAGTCAACCTGGTGCTGGGATAGGGTATGCATGAAGAGGTATTTGTTGGCAGGGAGGGAGAGAATGTTCAGGTAGAGGAGATGATACTGGTGATGCACCAGGAGATAGGAGGGGGGAAGGAAGTGAGGCGAGGAGAGAGGAGCTTAAGTGAGGGTGTCTAGGCAGGTGAAGGTAAAGTGAGCCTGGTTGTGGGAGTATGTGGCATAGGTATTTAAATGGTAAACAGAGCTGGTACGAGGGAAATCTGCTGGAGGGTGTGGGGGTGCTGGAAGGGGTGGATGTTCTGCAGAACAATGACTAGGGTCCAGATGACATCTTCTGCTGTAGGGGGAAGGTGAAGGGAATTTTTGGGGTGGATGGGTGGGTCGATGGGGCGAACGGGGACAGTGAGCTCACTTTGCATTTGGAGGAGTGGGTGGGGTGGGGTTCGGCGCAGGTGCTGCAGGAAGGGGGAGAGATGAGGTTAGGACACTGTTTAAGTAAGTGGGAGGCTTTACAATGGGGGCAGATGGGGGATTCTTATAGTTTCGGGTGCGGTGGTCATTGTACAGGAGACAGTGCTGGCAGTGGTAGGATTGAGGAGGAGAACAAGACAGGTCAACGGGTTGGTGGTGATTGAAAATCATGGCTCCCTGTGTGAGCAGGTGAACGAGAGGAACTGCAAATATGTCGGGCTGAGAGGCTTTCCAGGGCGGGATGGGCGTTCAGTTCTGCAAACACCTCCACCTCCATGACCACATTGCTCAGTTTTGTGATCACGGTGGTGAGGGTTGGTGGATGATGAGGGGGTTGGGGCTGACAAGGAGAGGAGGAAAGAAGCAAAGGGCCAGGGACGCATGGGGGCCAAAGGTGATGTGGGGAAGGTGCTGGAAGAGATCAGTATCGAAAGAGGGAGAGGAGGACTTGATGAGAACAGTCTCTGCAGGCCGACCCGTTGATTTCCCCTTACAGAGGCATCCAGAAGCTTTAAACTGCGCATACCATCGCCGAATGGAGTTAGCAGTTGGTGGATCTTTGTTGAACTTCGTCCTGAAGTGTCGTTGCACTGTTATGACTGACTGATGCGAGTGCATTTCAAGCACGACATACGCTTTCTCGGCTCCTGTCGCCATTTTGTCTCGCTGCGCTCTCAAGCGCTCTGGCGGCAGAAACCTGAAGTGTGGCTTCAGCCGAACAAAACTTTGAGTTTTTCTACGTATCTGTAGTGTGTCGTGACCATATGTCAATGAATGGAGCTACAGTAAATTTATGAAATCGCTTCAATCATTTGTAATAGCCCTGTATGTGAATATGAAATAGTTCGTGATAACATACTGGTCTGTAGTGAAATCTGAGGTCAGTGTTTGCTTCCAGAGTAATGCCTTTTTCAGTATTTACAATCATTATGGTATAATAAGGTCAGAAAATCTGTGTTGCATGTTGTTTGAGTATTTTTGTGCGTAAATCATTTGTAAGCTTTGACAAATGAAGGGGGTGAATGTCCTAGTTAACTTACTGAATGCAGATGCTAGATTTCTCTGTTGAGTGACATAGTAGGTAGCATTGGAGGAAGGGGATTCTTCAGGGATGTCTGTAAGACAGTTGCCATGTGTAGTTTTCAGTTTGGTTGGATGGGATTTAATTAATGGAGATTTAACATTGTTTCTTTGTTACCTTTTAGTCTCTCAGCCATGGCCTTGTTGTATGCGGCTATGAGAACATACCTTCTCCGAAGAGTCAAGCAGTATATTGCTCCCTCCTACGTATATCTCGCGATGAGACCATGAGGATAAAATCAGAGAGATTAGAGCCCACAGAGAAGCATACCGACAATCCTTCTTTCCGCGAACAATATGAGACTGGAATAGAAGGGAGAACCAACAGAGGTACTCAGGGTACCCTCCGCCACACACCGTCAGGTGGCTTGCGGAGTATGGATGTAGATGTAGATGTAGATGGATAAGTTGGGTAATGGTTGCACTGGGGATGTATTTCTGGATTTCATGGGTGAGGGTGTGGCCACCTAGGAATTTCGGACCAGGGTTGACAAGGACGAAAGTATACAGGGTGGGGGCGTGGGAGGCAGGAGGAGGGGTGGTATCCATGGCGACATCAGAGAGAAGTGGGGTGGGCGGTGCTTTTTTGGTGGAAGGGGTGGAGGTGAGGTCGCCACTTGGGGCTTGAGAGGTTTTTTGGCGGGTGTGGCCTGGGAGGAGGGATGAGGGAGTGGATGGATGGTGAGATGGTGGGAGGCAGACATCCCCTTGTGAGTTGGTGGCACTGGGTAAGGGGGTGGAGTGGTCTGTGGTGGCGACTGTGGTACAGCGGTGGTTACTCAGGTGGGGGAAGCAGGAATAGTGGGCGGATGGGGAGGGGGAAAAGTCGTCCTGGTGGGTGGCAGCAGCAGGTGGGAGGGTAGGAGAAGGGAAACGAATAGTATCAAGGTGGGGATACAGGGATGAGGAGGAGATAGAGAGGGAGGAGACTGTGAGTAGGGGAGGTGGAGACTGGTTAAGCCCAGAGGAAGCACTCCACAGAGCTACAGTAGGGGCAGGTGAAGGGGAGGGATAGATGATGGTGGTAGTGAGGGCGTCCATGATTAAAGGCGGCATCCAGTGGTGACAGGAGTGGCCAAAGTGCGAAAGGAACTAAAACGTGGGCCGATGGCGGCGAACACCGGGAGGCGGCTGCGGTGGCAACCGGGCAGCGACGAAAAAAGGGAGGTGGCAAAAGTAATAGAGCAATGTATGTGCCAGCGCACTCTGCATTGTTGCCAAATTTATTGAAGATGGCGGCGATGACGTCATCCACGATGGCGGCATGTAGACTTGGCAACAGTGCATGACGCCATCCAAGATGGCGGCTTTTGGCGAGAAAATAGGCCATTTGGGCTACGTCCACCAACTTAAGCCTGCAGAAAAAATGTCAGGAAGTGTGAATTTTGGCGGGAAAATAGGAAATTGGGCTACTTCCACTAACCTAACCCTGGAGAAAAAATCGCACGAATTTTGAATTTTGGCGGGAAAATAGGTCAATTATGGTATGTCCACTAACCTAAGCCTCCAGAACAAAAAATGGTGGGGAGTTTAAATTCCAACAGGATAATGACGGGCTTCTCTTTATTATTATTATTATTGTTTATATCATGTATGTGTCCAGTTGGGTTATTTGATATCTGCCCCACCCCCATTACGTGATTAAAGATGGCCAATTGGGCTATGTCCACTAACCTAACCCTCCAGTAAAAACTGGCGCCAAATTCAAATTCCAACAAGATAATGCTTGCAAAACCGCACTTGTCTTTATTATTATTCATTATTATTGAGTATCATTTATTAACATTCATTAGCATTCATTATCATTTAGTATCATTTATTATCATTATTATTTTTATTTATTATTATTGGCCTACCTCCACTAGAAAATTCTCTCCAAATTCAAATTCCAGCATGATAATGGCTGGAAAACCGTACTTGTCTTTATTATTATTGATTATTATTCATTATCATTCATCATTTATTATTATTTACTATTATTATTATTATTGGCCTACCTCCACTAGAAAATTGCGCCAAATTCAAATTCCAACACGATAATGTCGTGAAAACTGTACTTCTATTTATTATTATCATTTATTACTGTCACTTATCTTTTTTCACTGGTAACCTGTCAAAACCGCGTCAAATAATAAACTGCACTTATACTAACCTAAGTCACGTCCTTTGGTTTTGCAGGGGTAAAGAGACTGAAGTCTTTATTTCAAGCAGTACGGTCATCACTTGTTCTCCAACACAATCAGTACACATCTTTGATATCGCAGTGCAGTCGCCACGACGTCCGCGCACCAACTGAATAAGTTCAAATCGCCACCACCCCCTGGCCCTGCCGGCCAGTGCGCGGACCCACTGCTGACAACTGTCACGTGAGGAAGCCGCTCGCGCTGGACTGGCGGTGCGCTCCAGCGGACTGTGCGCTGGGGGCGGCCAGCGCTAGCCGCGGGCCCAGCGATCGCTCCCATGTTGTAAATATGTTTTTTCTGGACACACTGGAACTTGCCGAGTTTGACGTCACAGCAGTCCCTTGTCCATTCACCACGTGTATTCGTCGCCCCCGCACGTTTCCAGCCAAAATTGTTTGCCTCGGAGCTGAATCACACAATGGTCGGCCATTTCACAAAGAACGCCCTTCCACACTTTTGGCGCGAAAGTTGTTTTCCTGGGCACGTTCAAACCTGTCGATGCCGACCGTTCACCATCCACCACGTGTCTTTGTGCGACCGAGAACGCCGTGCTACACTTTTGGCGCCAAAGTTTGATCGACGGTGGAATCCGCCGTGGCTGTATAACAGCACGTTTGGTCACCACGAGAACGCTCGCTAAATGACTCTCTATCGCCGCGCCGCCGCCCCGCTTATGTCACACACCCTCGATCGCCCCCTCCGTACACACGACGGACATAGTCTTCTGTAAATATGCTAACTCCCACATCGCTCATCTATCCTATCAGTTACCTAAGTACTTAATTCCATTTCAATTTTAATCATATTAAATAATTCTATTTACAAATTCATATATGTTGTAACCTCCCAAAGATATTTATTTAATAACCTCCCAATAGTAAAAAATATAATTCTATAATTCACATTCAGTGTAACTGCCCAATAGATAAGTTCCGAAACCTATCAATAATACAATGTGACTAATCTCTCAATAAAATTATGGCTCACTTATAACCTTTCAATAATTGACTGTGAATTTGAAATGGTATATTTTGGACGTCAGCAGTGCTGCGTCATGGCCCTGAAAGATCATTCTGAATACATAGAAAATTCTTACCTCAATAAGGTTGCCGCATAACGCGTATATATCTGCTCCTATAAGAAATTTTTCTGGCACAGCTCAGTGCAATGCTGGCTGATATATTTTTCATGTACAAAAGGAAACAACTGATTTTTCTTTACAATAATCGGGATGACCATGGATTTGAGAAATTAGTAAATTCTTTAAATTGTGATGATTGATTGTCAAAAGTTACTTTTTTGTAAGAGAGATTATTATTAAGAGATTCTTTACACACATTTACATGGGACTTTATATAACAATATGTGCGAAGCTGCTTTTACCTTATATTATACCGCTCAGGCACCGCCATCGCTCCACACGACCGGCCCAGCCAACTCCACACACACTACTGCTAGTTACTAACTACTTACTGCTACTGCTACACAGTTCCTACTGCACTCAACACTGCTCTCTGGTCTGAGATTCTCTTATACCTTACATATCGCAGGCAGCGCGTGAGCAATACATCGAAATTACATCTGCTCGAGTGCGCTAGCAACAAATTTCTTAATCATGGACCTGTTACAACGTATGCAAAGGTGTTCAACTAGCTAATTTCAACTACTTTTCGAGAACCAGACCGCCACCTCTTCCTAGGAACCAGCGCCGAGTTTGAATTCTGGCAGTAAAGAAAGGTCACTTCCGCTTTCTCTACCAACCTAAGAAAATAGTTGGAAAGAAAGGGCACTTGTACTAACCTCAGCCACCCGACCACCACTTCCTCCTAGGAACCAGCGCCAAGTTTGAATTCTGCCAGTAAACGAAGCTCACTTGCGCTTCCGCCACCAACCTAAGAAAATGGTTGCAAATGAAGCTCATCACCACTAAAGTAAGCCATCAGGGCTCAACCTCTTCCTACGCGTTTCGGGTAAAAGGACTCACCCTGCACTAGGCCCATGGCTGGAGGAACGAATTTACTTTATTTAGGGATGGAGTATATGTATCACAGAACACACGCACCGACATGTCCCTCACCATACAGACTTGAAAACCACTCCTACATAACTCATTTATAATGCTCTAGACACACACTTGCTAACTGTAAACAGTTAAAAATAACTCATGGCACAGCCTACAGACATGCGAACCACTCGTAAATAATGTAAAACATTTATGTCCAAATAGCCAAACAACTCCTAATTTTCGGAAATAATTTCAGTGCATAGGCTGATGAAAGGAGGAAGGAGTGTACTTTATTTATTTGGGACATATCTTTTTGAAACTTTTGCATCTCATAGGTTTCGATATGTAAGGCTGACCTAAGGCAGGTTCTGAACTCCTGTAGTGCACTACACTTGGCAACACAACCGCACCCATCAAGATATTCATTCCAATCCAGACCTGTGACTCCTCTACAGATAAATTTGTCCAGTTATTTGTTGACTCACTCACAGTCTGACCAGTGTGCCGTTTTTGCGCAAAAACCGCTCAGACTGTGCTGTGCTGCTCGGGGAAGTAAGGAAGGGCTGCACTCTGTTTATTTGGAGCCCTTTTACTTAGTCGTGGAGTATATTTGTCACAAAGCACCCACACTGATCCGACTGTGGTCATCTGACACAGGCAACAAACACGTAAACAACTCCTAATTTCACCACACAATAGCAAACTGCTCTTAAATAATGCGGTACACAATATCCACAGACGAGCTATGCACTCTTAAACTCTCCAAATAAAGCACAGTACAATGCACAGACATGCTCGCAAAATAGTGCGACAGATGCGCCCAAAGACCCCCCAGCTGCCAAACCAACCAGAAGTCCCTGCTCGGCCTCCCCCAAACGCCGCCGCGAAAACACTTACTACTCGCATGTAACCGAGATGGTGACAGATAACCAGGCGTCGGCAGTGGGTCCGACCACTGGCCAGCGGGGCCAGGGGGTGGCGACGATTTGAACTAATTCAGTTGGAGGAGAGACGTCATGGTGACTGCACTGCGATATCAAAGATGTGTACTGATTGTGTCGGAGAACAAGTGATGACCGTACTGCTTGAAATAAAGACTTCAGTCTCTTTACCCCTGCAAAAACAAAGGATGTGATTTAGGTTACTATAAGTGCACTTTATTATTTGACGCAATTTTGATACGTTACCAGTGAAAAAAGATAAGTGACAGCGAAAGTTTGTATGTGTGATAGATTATGGTGTTGGAATTTGAACTTGTGACAGATTTTTTTGTTATGGATGTAACGCAAATGGCTTTCTTTCCACCGAAATAAGACATCTGGAATAAGTAATAAATGATAATAATAAATAGAAGTACAGTTTTCACGACATTTTCGTGTTGGAATTTGAATTTGACGCAATTTTCTAGTGGAGGTAGGCCAACAATAATAATAATAGTAAATAATAATAAATGATGTATGATAATGAATAATAATCAATAATAATAAAGACAAGTACGGTTTTGCAAGCATTATCTTGTTGGAATTTGAATTTGGCGCCAATTTTATCTGGAGGGTTAGGTTAGCGCACATAGTCCAATCGGCAATCTTTAATCACATAATGGGGGTGGGGCAGATATCAAATAACCCAATTGGACACAAACATGATATAAACAATAATAATAATAATAAAGAGAAGCCTGTCATTGTCCTGTTGGAATTTAAACTCCCCGCTATTTTTTCTTCTGGAGGCTTAGGTTATTGGACATACCATAATTGACCTATTTTCCCACCAAAATTCAAAATTCCCGCCATTTTTTCTCGGGGGTTGGGTTAGTGGACATAGCCCTATTGGCCTATTTTCCCGCCAAAATTCAAACTTCCCGCCATTTTTTCTGCAGGCTTAGGTTAGTGGACGTAGCCCAACTGACCTATTTTCGCGCCAAAAGCCGCCATCTTGGATGAAGTCATGACCTGTCGCCAAGTCTACATGCTGCCATCTTGAATGACGTCATCGCCGCCATCTTGAATAAATTTGGCAACAATGCTGAGTGCACTGGCACATACGTTGCTCCCCTACTGGCGAACACCAGGAGGCGGCGACTGCGGCGGCAGCTGGGCGGCATGCAGCGGGAAGCAGCGCCGGCGTGCAGATTGACGAACGGACGACAGCGGCCGGCACACAGACAGCTACAGCAACAGGCTCTTCCAAACCCACGATACATCAAGAGTGTAGCCCAGGCAATGTAATTCATCGACTTGGAACTGAGGGGATTCAACCCTCGAATGTGCTGCTATAAATCCATGCTTCCTACATACAGGAGTCATTTAGCAACAGCACTGGGGAATGAAACACACTTATACCTATTTACGAATTGCAACTCACGTCCTAGGTAACAGAAAATTGGAAATACAGCGTCTGTCGGTTTTACTAGTGTAGTGCAATAATATTACTTGAACAGTCTTCTCAAGACGAGAAAACAGGGCACTCACCTCTACTCTAGTCCAGCGTCACCTACCAAGGCATTTGTGTGCCTGAAGAGCCGACTGCCCAGAGCCTTCCTTTGTATCTCCCCAGTTGCGACATGCTAAGCCATAGTTACTGGTTGGAGAAGCCCTCGTGACCACCTCAGCGACTGGCTGTGAATCTGCATCACTGTCTCCTAGTGCACAGCGGGGTAGGCAGGCGCGGTTTGGACAGAGTTCTAACTGCATTTCACATTCCAGTTAAAATAATTTAACCACCTGAGTCCATTAGCGTTATGTTTAAACAATACACCTCTACCATTAAAGTTTAAACCATTAAACTTGCCCCCCCCCCCCCCCGTCTAGATCGCCGGCCGCGGTGGCCGAGCGGTTGTAGGCGCTTCAGTCCGGAAGCGCGCGACTGATACGGTCGCAGGTTCGAATCCTGCCTCGGGCATGGATGTGTGTGATGTCCTTAGGTTAGTTAGGTTTATGTAGTTCTAAGTTCTAGGGGACTGATGACCACAGATGTGCTCAGAGCCATTTGAGCCCCCCCCCCCGCGCAGATCGCCTCACTTCTGACGTTAAAGTTGAAAACTACACGGTAGTGTACTAGAGCTATGTTTAAGCAATACATCTCGAACATTAAAGTTTAAACAATTCCACCCCTGACATCGATTTCCCAGTTTAAAAAATAGACTTTACCCAATCAGAGATGGGGATATTGTTTTCCATATACCTTGAATTGCTCACGCAAAACTTAGATGCCTCATTTTTAAACGCATTGTTTTCGAAGACAGAAGAAATCAGAGCACACACGTTTTTTCACATCACTGATTATCGTTACTTGCTGATTCTTAGTGTGAGAATACTGTACAACACTATAGCACTGGCTATATTTCCTGTAAATATTATCTCATCCAGTAAAAAAAAGAGTGTTCTTATCAGCTTAATAACTGTTCCGTCCTACATCAGAGGACTGGAATATTAAATTCATTTTGGTCTCATGATGGAGCATGCTCTACCTATGTCACAAGCTGCTTCCTCACTTTCGAACTCTCTTAAAGTAGTGAAATGCCTCGCCACTTGCGAAGTGTCTTAAGGTAGCCAAATTGAGGCACAGCGGAGAAGTAAATATCAACTTAATAATAGGTACCACTTTATTAATTCGGTAATACGAGGTGCATTCAAGTTCTAAGGCCTCCGATTTTTTTTCTTATTAACTACTCACCAGAAATCGATGAAACTGGCGTTACTTCTCGACGTAATCACCCTGCAGACGTACACATTTTTCACAACGCTGACGCCATGATTCCATGGCAGCGGCGAAGGCTTCTTTAGGAGTCTGTTTTGACCACTGGATAATCGCTGAGGCAATAGCAGCACGGCTGGTGAATGTGCGGCCACGGAGAGTGTCTTTCATTGTTGGAGAAAGCCAAAAGTCACTATGAGCCAGGTCAGGTGAGTAGGGAGCATGAGGAATCACTTCAAAGTTGTTATCACGAAGAAACTGTTGCGTAACGTTAGCTCGATGTGCGGGTGCGTTGTCTTGGTGAAACAGCACACGCACAGCCCTTCCCGGACGTTTTTGTTGCAGTGCAGGAAGGAATTTGTTCTTCAAAACATTTTCGTAGGATGCACCTGTTACCGTAGTGCCCTTTGGAACGCAATGGGTAAGGATTACGCCCTCGGTGTCCCAGAACATGGACACCATCATTTTTTCAGCACTGGCGGTTACCCGAAATTTTTTTGGTGGCGGTGAATCTGTGCGCTTCCATTGAGCTGACTGGCGCTTTGTTTCTGGATTGAAAAATGGCATCCACGTCTCATCCATTGTCACAACCGACGAAAAGAAAGTCCCATTCATGCTGTCGTTGCGCGTCAACATTGCTTGGCAACATGCCACACGGGCAGCCATGTGGTCGTCCGTCAGCATTCGTGGCACCCACCTGGATGACACTTTTCGCATTTTCAGGTCGTCATGCAGGATTGTGTGCACAGAACCCACAGAAATGCCAACTCTGGAGGCGATCTGTTCAACAGTCATTCGGCGATCACCCAAAACAATTCTCTCCACTTTCTCGATCATGTCGTCAGACCGGCTTGTGCGAGCCCGAGGTTGTTTCGGTTTGTTGTCACACGATGTTCTGCCTTCATTAAACTGTCGCACCCACGAACGCACTTTCGACACATCCATAACTCCATCACCACATGTCTCCTTGAACTGTCGATGAATTTAAATTGGTTTCACACCACGCAAATTCAGAAAACGAATGATTGCACGCTGTTCAAGTAAGGAAAACGTCGCCATTTTAAGTGTTTAAAACAGTTCTCATTCTCGCCGCTGGCGGTAAAATTCCATCTGCCGTACGGTGCTGCCATCTCTGGGACGTATTGACAATGAACGCGGCCTCATTTTAAAACAATGCGCATGTTTCTATGTCTTTCCAGTCCGGAGAAAAAAAATCGGAGGCCTCAGAACTTGAATGCACCTCATATAGCTGGTTTTATTACGATGGCGATTTTCCCTTGTGTAGGTGGAAGATTGAAACATCGTTAAAAAAATCGCCGCAACGAAAAAAACGCCTCATGTACATGTCACTATCGTCCTCGCTTCCACCCTCTCGGCGACAAGTCTTTGATATCAAATTGATTGACTAAAGCTTCCGACAGGTTAGGTAGACTAATCACTTTCAGTATCAAAATGGGTGTTAACCGTCGTCAGACAGCTGAAGATGTCCAACGCTAATTACGCTCTGTCTGGCGGTTGCCTTGTCATGCTGGTGGAAGTAATTCGCTTAGAATTCTGGAGTATTGCTCCCGAACTAATTCTGGTAAGACCTGTCGGTCTGTGGAGGTTGGGGGGGGGGGGGGGGGGGGGGTCAGTAGGATGTTCTACTCTCTGCGCCGCCCCCACGACACCTCCGTCCCCATCATCACCACTGCCGCCACGGGTCACATGTTCACAGCTGCCACCGCCACCGCCCCCACCGGATCACGCACCTCCGCCCACACGTCAGGGCTGTACTGTTGGACAGCTGTTAGTGATTTCAGACTCGCAAAAGCTGTCCTGTATTCCCACAGAATACGGTCCTGTAGAAACATTCCTATGGATTCCCGCCAACCTAGTCGGCACTTGCTTCGGGAACTGAAACGGGAAACTCTTGAAAGAAGGCGATGTTATTTTCAGTGAACACTATTGAGAATGTTTAGCGAACCGACATTTGAAGCTGACTGACGAAGGATTCTACTGCAGCCAACATACAATTCGGGTAACGACCACACAGATAAGTTACGGGAAATTAGGGCTCATATGGAGACATATAGATAGTCTTTTTCTTTCATCCTCCATTCTATTTGCGAGTGGAATAGGAGAAGAAATGACTGGTAGTGGTGGAGGGTACCTTCCACCACGCACCTCACAATGGCTTGTGAGGTATGCATGTAGATGTAAATGTAAATTTAGTCTACCTATCTAGCTGTCAGTCCATCCCTTTATACGCACGCAAAACTCACAGAAGATTGTTCTCTTATTTATAGAGAAAAGAAAGACGGAACTTCAGCTGCTGATTGTCCCTCTCTGGACACCTTCGACTAAGTCCCAATTTTGTCAATGCAGTCACTTCGCGAGACTAAGCGCCTTCCATCAGCTTTCGATAGGACCTGTCTGGCCCGCCCGTGGCCAGAATGGAACTACTTATCTTATTTATAGCGAACGAATCTTTGAGACAACAGTTTTCAGGAATCTAGAGCTACGTTTTCATGTTCAAAGGTAGTTCAACTGTGATATTGTCGCCAACTCATGACAAACTCCGGGATGAATTTCTTGTAGAGTTATAACGTAGTTTGATATTCTTCATAAGCTAGGTTTCGCAAGCAGTGCATATAAGCTTTCTGGTTATGTCAGACTGGGTCAAATACAGACACGTAGATATGTCTCATTAGCCTTGTTCCATCTTCAAGCAGAACTGGTTAAGTACACTACTGGACATTAAAACTGCTACACCACGAAGATGATGTGCTACAGACGCGACATTTAACCGACAGGAAGAAGATGCTGTGATATGCAAATGATTAGCTTTTCAGAGCATTCACACATGGTTGACGCCCGTGGCGACACCTACAACGTGCTGACATGAAGAAAGTTTCCAACCGATTTCTCAAACACAAACAGCAGTTGTCCGGCGTTGTCTGGTGAAACGTTGTTGTGATGCCTCGTGTAAGGAGGAGAAATGCGTACCATCACGTTTACAACTTTGATGAAGGTCGGATCGTAGCCTATCGCGATTGCGGTTTATCATATCGTGACATTGCTGCTCGCGTTGGTCGAGATCCAATGACTGATAGCAGAATACGGAATCGGTGGGTTCAGGAGGGTAATACGGAACACCGTGCTGGATCCCAACGGCCTCGCATCTCTAGCAGTCGAGATGACAGGCATCTTATCCGCATGGCAGTAACGGGTCGTGCAGCCACGTCTCGATCCCCGAGTCAACAGATGGGGACGTTTGCAAGACAACAACCATCTGCACGAACAGTTCGACGACGTTTGCAGCAGCTCAACGACGAAGCTGGGTGCACGAATGGCAAAACGTCATTTTTTCTGATGACTCCAGGTTCTGTTTACAGCATCATGATGGTCGCATCCGTGTTTGGCGACATCGCGGTGAACGCACATTGGAAGCGTGTATTCGTCATCGCCATACTGGCGTAACACCCGGCGTCATGGTATGGGGCGCCATTGGTTACATGTCTCGGTCACCTCTTGTTCGCATTGACGGCACTTTGAACAGTGGACGTTACATTTCAGATGTGTTACGACCCGTGGCTCTATCCTTTATTCGCTCTCTGCGAAATCCTACATTTCACCAGGATAATGCAGGACCGCATATTGCAGGTCCTGTAGGGGCCTTTCTGGATACAGAAAATGTTCGACTGCTGCCCTGACCAGCAAATTCTCCAGAGCTCTCACCAATTGAAAACGTCTGGTCAATGGTGGCCGAGCAACTGGCTCGTCACAATACGCCAGTCACTACTCTTGATGAACTGCGGTATCGTGTTGAAGGTGCATGGGTAGCTGTACCTGTACACGCCGCCCAAGCTCTGTTTGACTCAATGCCCAGGCGCATCAAGGCCGTTATTACGGCCAGAAATGGTTGTTCTGGGTACTGATTTCTCAGGATCTATGCACCCAAATTGCGTGAAAATGTAATCACATGTCAGTTCTAGTGTAGTATCTTTGTCCAATATATCATCTGCATTTCTTCTTGGTGTAGCAATTTAATGGCCAGTAGTGTGTTCTCGAAAACCCACTTTATTTTCAACATTTATTTGAATTTTATTTTAAGCTCAGTATAAATTCATTATTTCAGCTGTCTTTTCCTTAGTCTATGTCTACAACGTGTAGCCGACAAGAGTTTGGATTGGGTTGTTTGAGAGAAAACACCAAACAGCGAGGTTATCGGTCTCATCGGATTGGGGAAGGACGAGGAAGGTAGTCGGCCGTGCCCTTTCAGGGGAGCCATCCCAGCATTTGCCTGGAGCGATTTAGGGAAATCACGGAAAACTTAAATCAGGATGGCCGGACGCGGGTTTGAACCGTTGTCCTCCCGAATGCGAGTCCAGTGTGCTAACCACTGCGCCACCTCGCTCGGTCGTAGCCGACAAAATGTCATTTTCCTTTGCATATGATATTCGTTAGGATGATGACTTTATACCTTTGTATAGCTCGTGGTGCGAAGTTATCCAAAGGATGTAGCACAGCTGTTGAAATCACTCAGCTGGTTAGCTGTTATTAACAAAATTCAAAGTTTATCTGACGAGTACTCTGACAATTGCTTTCAATTTGCGTTACTCCAGCTGTCGTGTGTTGTTAAAACTTACTTGGTTTTGCTGATGTGAACAGCACCATGCACTACTGCTAGGTGAAGCAGAACCTTCGACTATATCTATCCCTGAATCACAATAGTTGTATGATAGTTCTTTAACATGTGTGCATATAGCTCCTGGTTCTTCCGTGATGGATTCAGGGCAAATGTAGCCCTGCAGCAGCAATTCGATCATGGTATTACTGAGAGGCTCACCGTTTCTGGCTTAATGTTTATCGCATTTCCCTCTTAGCTGTCAACTGGTAACATTTACTTTAATCGTATGCAGATAAAAACGAGAGTTCCTCTTAGATAAACCAGAGTTACACAAAACTATTATACAGAAAGGTGTGCACTGCCCTGCAGATTCAATTTTTAATAAGTTACCCGCAGAACTGAAAAATTGGAGCGATTATGGTCCAATTTTCAAATTTAAATTGAAATTCTTCCTTTTATTCTGAACAGGAATTTTAATAGTAGTTTAGACTCTTTGGCTGCGATACATTATTTCTTTGTATTGTCTTTCATAAAGATATTGTTTTCATGTTTCATAATAACTTTTTGCTTTCCAAACTTCAGTTGTTTTTGGCCGAATTATATAAATTGTGTACTGAGTTGACGCAGTAGTTTTGACTCATATAATTTCACAGAAATTGGAGTAAAAACAGAAACGAAGTAGAGCCGCTTTATATGTCACACAATGGCTATAGCATCGTCAGTACGAATGAACATTTGAGTTGAGATGGGCGTAAATTCTCTGTATTGGGATCTTTCCACAGGAAGATGTGGCCTACTTCTGTCCACGAATAGATATTATCCCTTTTCACGATTATCACTGCAACAAGTTAAACAAAATCTGAAACACAATTTGTCAAGTACTGCATGAAAGACTATAAAGCGTACCCAGTAACATAGAATTCAGTCGACTGAATATTTTTTATCACTCTCCCACAGTGCGGGATAACCATTCAAATATTATGGAATAGTAGGCATATTAGGTTCATAGTTTTACATCTTACCTTAATGAGAGAAAGCAAAGTGCATCATATTCATGTCAGTAACATAATGATAAATGCGAACATTTTAGGTTAGGTTTTACCGTGATTGTTATTGACATCAAATGAAACAACAAGTTTACTGTTACCAGTCACTATTTATTGATCTCCACGACATGTTTCCCAGTCTTAAACCTCATCATCAGTCTGATTTATATTTGTTAGTATGACGTGTGTGTGTGTGTGTGTGTGTGTGTGTGTGTGTGTGTGTGTGTGTGTGTTACGATTTTCTGGAGGAACTTGTGACACTCTCTAGTGGAGAAACAAAACGCTGTTTCAGAACATGGTTCTGGGTTTTTGATACAAAAACTAAACGTGTATCTAGCGGTAAAAATAAAATATGGAAAACAGAGTACCTCCAGTGGTCACAGGTTCCTTTCACTGTCGCAGCACATCACATGTATATTGTCATATTTTGTAAACATAACTTGACAAAATCGTGTTTATATAGCACCTGATATATAGATTCCAAAGCATGTATTCAACACCTCAAAACAAACACCCCAGAATACTTTAAAGCTCATTCTGTAATAATGTTGTTACGATGTACATTTTTTGTACTTTGTGATAATGTTTATTTCTGCTATATGATCCTTGCAACTAATAGTTTTCAAACGCCATATTTGTTTACAAAATATGACAGTATGCATGTGATGTGTTACGACAGTGAAAGAAACCTGCGACCACTGCAGGTACTCTATTTCACTTATTTTGTTTTTACCGTTAGATATGCGTTTAGTTTTTTGCCAGAAACCCAAAATCATGTTCTGAAATAGAGTTTTGTTTCTCCATTATAGTCCGTTTCAAATTAGTTGCGACTTTTGACAGTTCAGTACGGAGCGAGGGGAGGGACGCGTAGTTGCCAGCATGAGCTGACGAAGATAACTCCAGGCCTGCTCTGCGCTTAACCATCAGCCATGCAAGCTGGCCGATCTGCAATATTTCTCATACGATTTTAAAGAACCTATACGGTAATAAACTCCGAGTCTTGCACACCTTATAACTTCATTCGTCATTCGCCGGCTGAATGATGAATTACCTATCAATTCCTTAAAGGTCATAGAGGGTACTAGGTAAACTACTGCAAGAAATCATTAAAGTTTGCAATGAAAAACAGGGGTCGCTAAGAATTTGTGTTTGGTGTGTGTTAGGTCATACGTGACTGGAATTCGATAGTAAGAAAAGGGAGAGAAGGAAACTTAGTAGTTGAATGTGGATTGGGGGTCAGAAATGAAAGAGAAAGCCGCCTGGGAGAATTTGGCACAGAGCACAACTTAATCATAGCTAACATTTGGGTCAAGAATCATGACAGAAGGTTGTATACATGGAAGAAGCCTGGAGATACTAGAAGGTATCAGATAGATTATATAATGGTAAGATAGAGATTTAGGAACCAGGTTTTAAATTGTAAAACATTTCCAGGGGCAGATGTGGACTCTGACCACAATCTATTGGTTATGAACTGTAGATTAAAACTGAAGAAACTGTAAAAAGGTGGGAATTTAAGGAGATGGGACCCGGATAAACTGAAAGAACCAGAGGTTGTACAGAGTTTCAGGGAGAGCATAAGAGAACAATTGACAGGAATGGCGGAAAGAAATACAGTAGAAGATGAATGGGTAGCTTTGAGGGATGAAGTGTGAAGGCAGCAGAGGATCAAGTAGGTAAAAAAGACGAGGGCTAATAGAAATCCTTGGGTAACAGAAGAAATACTGAACTTAATCGATGAAACTAGAAAATATAAAAATGCAGTAAATGAAGCAGGTAAAACGGAATACAAACATCTCAAAAATGAGATCGACAGGAAGTGCAAAAAAGCTAAGCAGGGATGGCTAGAGGACAAATGTAAGGATGTAGAGGCTTATCTCACTAGGGGTAAGATAGATACTGCCTACAGGAACATTAAAGAGACCTTTGGAGAAAAGAGAACCACTTGTATGAATATCAAGAGCTCAAATGGAAAACCAGTTCTAAGCAAAGAAGGGAAAGCAGGAAGGTGGAAGGAGTATATAGAGGGTCTATACAAGGGCGATGTGCTTGAGGACATTATCATGGAAATGGAAGAGGATGTAGATGAAGATGAAATGGGAGATATGATACTGCGTGAAGAGTTTGACAGAGCACTGAAAGACCTGAGTCGAGACAAGGCCCAGGGAGTGGACAACATTCCATTAGAACTATTGACTGCCTTGGGAGAGCCAATCCTGACAAAACTCTACCATCCGGTGAGCAAGATGTATGAGACAGGCGAAATACCCTCAGACTTCACGAAGAATATATTAATTCCAATCCCAAAGAAAGCAGGTGTTGACAGATGTGAAAATTACCGAACTATCAGTTTAATAAGTCACAGCTGCAAAATACTAACACGAATTCTTTACAGACGAATGGAAAAACTGGTACAAGCCGACCTCGGGGAAGATTAGTTTGGATTCCGTAGAAATATTGGAACACGTGAGGCAATACTGACCCTACGACTTACCTTAGAAAATAGATTAAGGAAAGGCAAACCTACGTTTCCAGCATTTGTAGACTTAGAGAAAGCTTTTGACAATGTTGATTGGAATACTCTCTTTCAAATTCTGAAGGTGGCAGGGGTAAAATACAGGGAGCGAAAGGCTATTTACAATTTGTACAGAAACCAGATGGCAGATATAAGAGTCGAGGGACATGAAAAGGAAGCAGTGGTTGGGAAAGGGGTGAGAGAGGGCTGTAGCCTCTCCACGATGTTGTTCAATCTGTATATTGAGCAAGCAGTAAAGGAAACAAAAGAAAAACTCGGAGTAGGTATTAAAATCCATGGAGAAGAAATAAAAATTTTGAGGTTCGCCGATGACATTGTAATTCTGTCAGAGACAGCTAAGGATTTGGAAGAGCAGTTGTACGGAATGGACAGTGTCTTGAAAGGAGGATGTAAGATGAACACCAAAAAAAGCAAAACGAGGATAATGGAATGTAGTCGAATTAAATCTGGTGATGCTGAGGGAATTAGATTAGGAAATGAGGCACTTAAAGTAATAAAGGAGTTTTGCTATTTGGAGAGCAAAATAACTGATGATGGTCGAAGTAGAGTGGATATAAAATGTAGACTGGCAATGGCAAGGAAAGCGTTTCTGAAGAAGAGAAATTTGTTATCATCGAGTATATATTTAAGTGTCAGGAAGTCGTTTCTGAAAGTATTTGCATGGAGTGTAGCCACGTACGGAAGTGAAACGTGGACGATAAATGGTTTGGACAAAAAGAGAATAGAAGCTTTCGAAATGTGGTGCTACAGAAGAATACTGAAGATTAGGTGGGTAGATCACATAACTAATGAGGAGATATTGAACAGAATTGGGGGAAGAGGAGTTTGTGGCACAACTTGACTAGAAGAAGTGATCGGTTGGTAGGACATGCTCTGAGGCATCAAGTGATCACCAATTTAGTACTGGAGGGCAGCATTGAGGGTAAAAATCGTAGAGGGAGACCAAGAGATGAATACACTAAACAGATTCAGAAGGATGTAGGATGCAGTAGGTGAAGCTCGCACAGGACAGAGTAGTATGGAGAGGTGCATCAAACCAGTCTGAGGACTGAAGACCACAACAACAACAACAATGAGTTATGGATCATTTTCTAGGGAAATTCAGTTTACAGGGACAGTATTTTGAAAATACGTGGTGTTGTACGAGTTATATCTGGTAATGTTCTGCAGAGACCTCGAAAGAAAAACTGGACATTTTGACAACTACTTCACAATAACGTTCGTTGTCATTAGCAGTGAAAAGCAGGAATAGATCACTAGGTTAAAAAAAAGCCTGCAAAGCCCTCAAGAGGTTGACATTAACACAGAAGGGAGTCAGGTATATGGGCACACATGCATTCGACACTCTAGCAGGGTCACGGTGGATAATAAGCGTGAATACGAATTTTCTGCCGGACAACTCCTAATTGTTTTTCCAAATAGCACTGGACCGCACTGCTCGACCTGGATATCCTTTGCACCGAAATGAATTAAACAACGCCAAAATATCTGACTCACATCTGCAGTCTCGAAAGGCTGCAGCATGAGGTAAAAAATGCCTTGCCAATGGAAGCATCCGGGCATTCGCCTGAAATGAGTTATGAAACAGAAGAATCCAAATTCAGAATGGCCCGCTCCTAACAAGTATGAGTTCAGTCATTTATCCACTGTTCCACCAAGTTCGGTTCATATACGCACAAGCCTTCGCACAACACATCGCAATGGTGACTGTATGTTCGTTAAGATCGATTCTTGAAGAAACAACCACTTGCCAACAACAGCTTTAAAATCTGACAACATAGGTTTTTTCGTGATGTGTCTATCATCCTCGTCTTTCCAGAAATAAAGAGGTTTTACAATCTCCCAACGTGGCGATTGAAAGTTAGTTATCGTCGAGCAGCTAGTGCTTTCTCATCTAAAGACTTCAATAATCCAAACTGGAACAATCGAATAATCGTGTAACTGTGTCTTTATGTGCAATAGAGAACTGCTACGCGACCTGCAATCTTATCAAGGCTAGTTTGAGTGTCAGACGTACTTTTTTCTGAATGATATTTTTGTATGTTCAGTTGCATCATTCACGAACAATACATGTATGAGATTTATCACACCTAGCGGTTAAATAAAGATCAACTACATTTTTCCAACTTATCCTTCACAGAAACGATATTGTATTCACAGTGCAACATGATATACACCTACTTTACAGTACGTTTAATTTCTTTTAGACGTAATCACAATAACATCTGTAATCCACAACATTTCACAATTAAGGGATTGTTTGCTCACTTTGTTAAACTGAGGTTACTTCACAATTCTGAATACAAAAAGACTCTTGGAAAGCGATGGTAATAAGAGAATTCGCAGTTGCTGTTTCTGAGACTAAATTCTGTAAGAACTCGATCATAGTTTCTGTCTATGGGAGATAAACAACGAACATCTTGTGTGACGGTGCCCATAACTAATCTAATAAGTTGTTTCAGCAGACACATTTAATTTACTATTACTAGAAATGGGGCACTGTAATCTTGATGCTTGCACTTCATAGAAGTACGTCCTAGTAATTCGAGCCTTTCCATGTCAGACCTTAAGTTACCTGAAATTGTAGAGTTCCAAAGATAAGAGACGAAATGTGGCAAGGAAAGTAACAACTTGCTGTGTTTCCGTTGAGCACCTTCACAACTACTTAGATTAATGCAATACATAAACTTAAATGCGAAAAATATGCCACATACTTTTATTTAATGATGACATCACGAAAAGGTATAGCAACATTTTTTATAGAGTACAATAATGAACCATGACTAGCTGAGTAGCTCAGTGATCCGGTGCCAAACTTATTAACTCTTGTACCTAGTTAACGTTGTCTTGCCGTTCTAATAACGAGCATGTTAAAGGTAATGGCCAGTTCATTTTCAGTGAGCGTGTGCCAAATTGTTAATCCAATAGTAGATCAATTCTGGGATTTTTTTCTGTCACTCATTGCTTCTATCAATGAGATGCATGTGTTAAAAACGACATTTTCCAGTGTGGTTAAAGGTTCCCTTTAAACTACAGATCCCCCACGACTGGCTAAATCAATTCAAAGGTCAGACGAAGGCGATGTTATACGACCTCCAGAAGAACCACGCTTAATAAAACATTGCAGCTTTCAAACCATTTTATTGCATTATCCGCTGGCGAACCTCCGCAGGTAATCGAATGGTTTTCGGAACTCATGTGCGAAAGACCCTCGCTAACTGCGGAGGATGCATCATGACTGTTGTTTATCATTGTTTACGTCTGACGTGATGTTATAATGGTCGAATATGGAATGAAAGAATGCATAGAGGCCTACCAATGCCGAAAACAACCAAACCGGCTACCAAATAGTAAAGAGGTATCAACAATGTATCGAGTTCCATTTCTATAGACATTACGTTGGTCGGGAACTGTAAGAACTAAACTCTATGTGCGCAAATCGTTGTAGTGAAAATCTCCTCGAAGTTCGGAGTACGAACTGGCTGACCCTCGATCGGTAACTACTGCATTATCTCGGAAGTTTGGGGGACACTTTTGCCTTTCCTCCCATTGCGAACGCATTTCTGCTTGCAACGAAGTCTGGAGAGCTTCTAAAGCGTGACTCGAGAGGCTGACGTAAGATATCGATATTAAGAAGAAAGAATACTGGCGGAATCTTATCAGACGGGTAGTTCTTCCTCTTCGAGATAATGAGAAAAACCTTTGAGAGAGGCAAATTAGCTCTTAATAAGCGTTAGTATCTCCTGTAGAAAAGTATGAATTGCGGATCCCACGTGGATTTTCCCGGCAAGCGGATTTGGCTTGGACTTTTTTTATGTGTGGACTGTAAACATAGTTGACGATGCGATTACTACGTTCATGAGAAGAATTGTGATGCAATAACAGACGTTATTACTGCAATTAACTTCGTCAGCGTACCACAAGACAGAGACTGCTTCTCCATCTCGAAATGATTTTCGAAAGAAAGACGTTGGAATACAGCCGCTATTCCCACAATTTACGACTTTCTGAGTTACACTAGCCCTTTACAGTGTGTAGAATCTTTTGCCGAAATAACTTTATAGTGTTGTGGTCAATATGAACTTTATCAGCGCTGTTTTTTTTCCATCCCAGTAATGGATCAAAACATTTTATTTATATATCAGGTCGTTAATTCTGCTCTGTAACGATCATCTTCGGTGCACACAGTTAATTAATCATGCCGAGTCAGTACTGGATCTTTTTAAATATGCAGGCTCGATATGATTAACAAACTGTAGGTCTCTGGTCTGAAGACGTATTTAAAAATTGTGTTCTGTAGCTGGGGTAATATATACATTGTTCAATTTCTATCTTGGAATATTACTGTGAGTGAATTAATTTAAAGAACATCAAAACCGCACGGTAGAAAAATGTCATAAGCGTACGGGTAGTATCTGATTACTGCTGAATGATACCTTCGTTTGGGTGTAACGAAATGCACACTCCATTATTACACGACTGTTTTAATGATGTAATTAGTCAATGTGATTTCGAAATAAAATATAAATAAAACACTGCTCAGTTTGGCTTCTAAGTTACAAAACTGTAAACCTATATTTTGACGAGAGTGTGTGTTCAACAAACTTGTTAATATGTATTACGCATTCAAGAGGCTTTACGTATGCAACAGTTCTAGTGATTGTCACGATGCAGAACTTTTTTGCTGTAAATATTCGGCGTCGTGATATTTCGTAATTCCTTTGGAACACAACACTCGCAGTACAGATTTTGGCGACATCTTTCAGTGACTCTTTACAACGCAACAACACCACAAACGCCACTGACGCAGAGTGTCATCTACCGACAGTTCGTGGAACCATTTGGGTAAGAGTGCGTTCATGCGGCATCTAGCGGTAGCTCTCGAAATAGCACAACGGCGGGACTGGCAGTGTACGTCATCTATCGTCAGTCCACGGAACCCAAACGTCGGCCCTGATAGGCGGCTTTACGATTCTGGATATTTCCCAGACAACTTAGATCTTGATCTTTGTCAATAGGGCTGTTACTTTAATCAATATTTCTATAACCTTTACTCGCAAAGCGCATTATTTTCGCAGAAAAGTGACGTACCTTATACAATTCTGACTCCATTGTGAGTCACTCTATGACGGCAGTTCGTCTCAGTGTTCCTAACATTGCAAGATGAAAGATCTAACGAAAAAAACTGTATCTGCAAAAGATTAGATCAGATGATCTGCAGATATCACCATTAAGTAACCATGTTCTAGCCTTCTTGTATTTGTCTTAGGTTTTTCAGCGGCTACGAACAGTAAGTGTATTAAGTGCCAAAAGATCCAGACAGTACTCCTGTTCTTCCTTTGAAAAAGGTAGGTGAACAGGGAAGGAAGACTACACTGCAGAAATCGGTTCAAATCCGGGATGTGGAACGAATTTACATCTACACAATTTTGTCAGCAAGATGAAGAGTGGAGGTGATTCATGCTCACCAGACTGTGCACTATTTCTTTCAGTCAGGTCTAAAATATTTGCTCAAGGAATAAGGGTGTGCGTCACTGTCAAAAGTGTTCCATGTACCAGACTTAACTCATTGCGCATATTTTAACCCTAGCTATAGCCGTCATCTGCTGCAGTCTAGCGTAAAGCTGCATTTATGTACCGTCGAATTACCATGTTACTTTGTGTGTGTTCGTATTTTAATGGGAAATGTTTATGCTTAATAATTTGCTTAACTGATTTACAGAAGGAAAGTAAAGCTAAGAACAACAGATTCAGTTCTGAATGCACATACTCCCCGATGTGAGTGTACGTTTTCTCGCTCGGTACCGAATATTAAATAGCTAGGATTTTGTCTAGTGCAGGAAGTGTATTCGCAGTTTGTGGATGTGTAGAACCATGAGCTGTACAAGGGAATGACGGCAATGAAAATTTTTTTACCGGACTGGGTGTCGAACCCGGAGTTCCCGCTTTACGCGAGCTTTCTTCTTAACCGCAATGGCTATCCGTGCACGATTCACAGGCAGACCCAAACTTCCATAAAGTCGTCGTTCCTGTGTCCAGTGGCGAATACGGTTAAACCTCAAGGAGAGGGCGTTAAAGATACCTTGAACTACCTTCACTTTTACCGTAATAAAAATAATCATGTCACGTGTAAAGTTTAAGAAAGTTTTATTTAAACTGATTGTACACACATACAAGGCAAAGCCATAATACAATATAAAAAAGTTACAGTTGTGCTTTTCTTCCTTAAATGATGAATTCTATGCGCATATTCTTCCTGGAAAATTGGTTAATTATGTCGTCAATAGGACAATCAATGTCAGGGTGAGTGCTCAACACAGCTAAGCCGTTAAGTCGATCCTCCTTCATTGTCGACTTCGAAGGTTCTCTGTACCAGAAAATATTACAATATTAGCGACTTTTCTCGAACAAATGTCAGACAGAATAACGTATCGAGATCACTAGAATAGCCGCAACTTTTCTCGTAGGTATGTGTTAGCTATCTACGTGGCAGACAGAAACGTATAAAATACGATGACGCGGTCGCGCGTGCTACATAGGAAAGTACAACTACTCGATAACTCGATTAAGTCGGGTCGACTGACGAAAGAAACAAACGAGTAGCTTGATGGCTGACTGGTGGGGGCGGCGCGGATGGCAGTGAGGGTGACCCGACAAGGTAATGTGTAAATGCAGTAAGTTTCATTGTTGCATGTCTCTTAGTTATTGTTCAGTGCTGCGTTGAGTAGAGTGTTGTGTCGCACAGTTCGCGATAAGAAGCACTTTACAAACCACTCGTTCGACTATTACTTGAATACTGCTCGTCAGTACGGGATCCGTACCAGAAAGGACTGATAAAGGGACTAGAGAAGATCCCAAATTATAGTAGCACGTTTAGTTACAAGTTTTTTTTAGTAACAACGAAAGAGTCACTGAAATGTTCAGCCAATTGCTGGAGGAGACGCTGCAAGGGAGGCACCGGCTGCAGTGGCCGAGCGGTTCTAGGCGCTTCAGTCTGGAACCGCACGACCGCTACGGTCGAATCCTGCCTCGGGCATGGATGTGTGTGATGTCCTTAGGTTAGTTAGGTTTAAGTAGTTCTAAGTTCTAGGGGACTGATGACCTCAGATGTCCCATAGTGCTCAGAGCCATTTGAACCATTTTTTGCAAGAGAGGCGTCCTGTATCACGGTGTGGTCTGCTGTTAAAGTTCCTGGAGTGTACGTTCCCAGCAGAGTTAACAGATACATTCCTTATTCCTACGTATATCTTGCGAAAAAACCATGAGGGGTAAAGTTAATCGAACTCACACGAAAGCTTACCAGCAATGGTTCTTCCCGCAAACCATTCTGGATTGGAAGAGGAAAGGAGGAAAGTGACACTGGTAAACAAACTACCCTCCACCACACTCTGTAATGCGACTTGCAGAGTATAGATGTAGATGTAAACTGACATGATTAAAGGTTGCAGTAATAGATGGAAAAAAGTTCCAGTAAACATGAGTCCGTAGATGAGAAATTTGCGAAATAATTGCGAATGTGTGGTTCCAAGCCGCCGCTGATTTCTGGATGGAGTATTGTCCTACTTAGTACAAATCTAAACGATTTTTTAGATTTCGCCTCATACCGGATTTTCCGTGCGTATTACACGTCTAGAAGTTGGGCAACTTTGAACCTCTCTGTCTCGAATTTCACTCCTGCCCTGTCTTACTACTTCAGCACATAACGTGTTACAATTCACACTATATTCATATCTGTTAAAGGAGATGTGGCGTTCTCGCATTTGGATGCAATACTACTCTCGCCAGCGATTCACAAAATCTTTCAAACGTCCTCGGATTATTTCATAAATCCTTACAAGATTGTACTATTCGCTGCCCTACATCTCCAAGCCTTATAAAAAGGAGTGTTGTACACTTCACTTCTCAGATGGCTCCAGGCAGAAAAATCCACAGGTGGGGATCAGGTTAGACCATAGTACAGGCCCTGCTACATTTATCCGTCTTGGACCACATTGGCGCCTTAACGTGCCTTACACACGATCGAATGATTTGTCACACTTTGCTAGGTTTGTCAAATATATGACCTGGCGTGGCACTTTTTGACGTGTTTGTCAAATATAGTGTGTGTCTGACGTGTTTGAGAGAAATTTTGATTGACAGCAGATTTGAGAAGATGGCGGCCGTTGATGATGTTTCGGTCGCCGTAAATATTCACTGAAAAAGAAATTCATTACAATTTATCTTACTGTATCGTGACGTTCTACAACTATGTAAAAATGCGATAGAGGATAAAAACGAAATAGCTTTGGCAATTATCAAAATGGTAGAGGTGCTGCGTCTTTCCCAGCCATATGTTACGCAGGGAGAAGTTAAGGATAAAATTAGCATTCCACGCACAACATACAAGCGGGAGTGCAAAAAAGTCGAAGCTCTCCGATTTTTTCACGGACCCTGTACGTGTTCCCACGCTGTGGTATTTTAATGAACTGTCATTAGATGGATAACTAGGGGAGAATAAATTTTCGTTTGCTTGTGTCTTCTTTTTTAATGTGAGGGCAAGGTAACTCATTTATCAAAATTTTGACTGCCCATCTGCACAAAGCTGATGTAATCATCAAGTTCTCAAGGTAATATTTCCTTTAGCAGATTTTCGTGGGTATATTTCTCTCTTACTGTCAACCGTTTCCTGAAGCAGCATCTTGTTTTCTTTTTCTCCCTGATACACAGTGTGGTGTCACCGCCAGACACCACACTTGCTAGGTGATAGCCTTTAAATCGGCCGCGGTCCATTAGTATACGTCGGACCCGCGTGTCGCCACTGTCAGTGATTGCAGACCGAGCGCCGCCACACGGCAGGTCTAGAGAGACGTCCTAGCACTCGCCCCAGTTGTACAGACGACTTTGCTAGCGATGCTACACTGACAACTACGCTCTCATTTGCCGAGACGATAGTTAGCATAGCCTTCAGCTACGTCATTTGCTACGACCTAGCAAGGCGCCATAGCATTTGATATTTATCTTGTGAAGCATGTACAGTCAAGAGAGATGTTCACCAATTGTGAATTAAAGTTAAGTATTCTACCAGTTACCTCCTGTTTTGCTAGTCTTATTTCTCTGACCTGTTCCAGACCTCACGCCAGCCTGCGTGAGCTTAAACGCGTGCCTGTCGGCTACCGGTCATAGTGGATTGGCTGTCTGGTCAGTCCACTACACACAGTAATGTAAGAAACGCTTTGTCTGCGGTGATAGCCACCCACACCAGTGTGAAAATACTTCACGACACGAACAGCGTCTGCTTCAAATGTGAGTTTAAACTGACAAACTTTGTTGGTACGCATACGGGCTTCTTTGTCAAACTCGTGGAAACAAAAGAGCAAAACTGACAAACAAGTTTGTTCGTATATATGGGGTGCTTAAGATCCCGTCTTATACCAGCAGTAAAATGTGACGGTGTTTCTGCATGCATATAACAGAGATGTGGAAGCCTACCTTCTGGTGTTAAACGTACAGAGCTGAAATCGGCTGTAGGCAGTTAAATGTTGCGAGCGGTAAGACGTGATATAGTACTGTTGGGAAAAGCATGAAGTTCAGTAAAAGTTTACAAAAATGGAAGGTGGAGTCGCATCCGATGTGGGTGCGAATTGACGGAACAGTAGTCGTTCGCTTGCGGAGAAATTCTTTCCGGCTAGCTAAGCTTATTTGGAACAGAATGGAAGCTGTTGATGATGCGTCTTGTTCGATTCGACCACCATCAAACAGACGTCAGATTAATGTGATAGATACTGGCACAGGGTTGGCGACAGTATTTGACATTGATGTATTTGAGATTGATGTTGTAGGAATTAGTCATCAGTAAGGAGAGTGTAAGGTTTGTGAAAGCCAGGTTTCCACACGCAAGTAAAGTTGCAGTTTAAACACCGAAATTCCAGTCGCGTAATTAAAGTGACACTCCATTTTGTAATTTTATTAAAAGTTGACTTCTTTTTGTAGTCTGACTTACTGGATGCGGCTCACCACAAATCGCTCTCCTGCGCCAACCTCTTATCTCAAAGTAATAATTGTACGCTACGCCTGCAATTACAGGTGAATCCAATGCCTGTCTCCCCCTACAGTCCGCTTATAGTACATGCATGTTATTCTGATATTTTAACACACGTTCTATCATTCTGTCCCTTCTTCTGCTCAGGGTATTCCATAATTACGTCCCTGTTTTCATCGATTCTATGGAGAACCTCCTCAAACCTTCTCTAAGTAGTCAACCTTATTTTCAACATCCTTCTATAGCATCACATTTCATTTCTTCGCTTCTCTCCCTTTCCGGTTTTCCGACAGTCCATGTTTCAGTTTCGTAGGATGCTCCAAACGTACATTCTCAAAATTTTCTTCCTCTGGTCATGGCTAATATTTCATACTAGCAGACATCTTTTGACCAGGAATGACCTCATTATCTGCTGTTTATGTCCTTGCTTTATTCATCATGTGTTATTTTGCTCCCAAGGTAGTAGCATTCCTACGCTTCGTCTGTTCGTGGTGCCCAATCTTGATGTTTATCTCTAACCTCATTTCCGCTACTTCTCACTACTTTCGCCTTTCTTCGGTTTAGTTTCAGTCCTTATTCTATACTCATTAGACATCATTCCGATTAACAAGTCCTATAATTTTAACTTCTTCATCACAAAAGATTACCTTGGTGCCAGTTGTAAGCTGCTGGTTCGTATGGTTGTCAGTAGGAGCCTCATGGTGCAAATAGCCAAGGCCCCCCCCTCCCCCCCCCAAAAAAAACATTCTCCCACCGGACTTACAAGCAGAAATTTGCAAAGCCAAAAGTATGCGGCTGACGCACGTGTTTGCAGTCTCTGTGTTCGTTACATTTGGGGAAATATCGTTCGTTACGGATGTGATACACCCATAAGAGTATTACTGAAAGCCCATTTCAAATGCTGTTCAAGTGCTATATATCCAGTTGTAGGAGAAATTGTGATAACTGTCCTAAAGTAAGTGCTTTTACGTTCCCGTCTGATGAATATTTAAGACAAAATGGATCTCGACCTTTGATAGGAAAGACTGGATACCAGTAAACAGACGATTGTAAGTATTTGCATTTGATAAACATTTCTTTACTTTTATTAAGAATGTTATGTTCCAAAACTGAAAATTGTAACCATTAGCTATAATGTAAATTTTCAGTGCAGTACTCTTGAGTCAGTTTTCTTTTGTTCAGTTCGCGTCAAATCTTGGACACTAAGGTGCATGCTTCTTCATAGATATGTGAATTGCTTTTCAATGTGGATGACATTTTAGGCGGTACCAGCATGTATGACCAAAGAGGAACTGGTACACTGCTTACGACGTCTTTGAACAATAAATGTTTGAAGAAAGATGGGTGAAAATTTGTTCACTGCTTAGCAGAAAATACCTTCATCAGTTAAAAAAATAAAAATAAAAAATGAAGTTGCTTTAATTTTGATACGATGTTGATAGTGGGCCAGAGTCACTTTATGGTACTCTTAAATAAGGCACGTACAGTATAAAGAATTCCCAGATTAATTTCGTACCCATCTCTTTACTTCCAGATGCTATCCCAACAAGGTTGTAACGATGCCTTACGCATTTGTTTTCAAAGCTCGAGAACACCCACATAACAGTCGAGAGCTTGCTGCAGCCATTCAACAGAATGTGTCATTGGAGGCAAAAACGATTCAGACGATTTCATCCAGTAGTTCGGAAGAATTGAATACTACGTTATGTGATTATGAAAAGCTCAGTGCCTGGGCCGCGATAAAAAAAGTCAGTGTGTGACTTATTTGTTGAAGGATGATCCTTATCCAGGCGGCCTGTATTATATTGTTATAAATGGTGGGTTATTGCTAAGTATCTTCCTCAATAATGCCTAGTTAAAACATGCTAGAAAAATGAAATTACACATAAAAGTAAGGGACAATTATGCAGTAAGTAATGCTTCGAAGAAAATGCGTGTGCTGTTTAAAATGGTTCAAATGGCTCTAAGCACTATGGGACTTAACATCTGAGGTCATCAGTCCCCTAGAACTTAGAACTACTTAAACCTAACTAACCTAAGGACATCACACACATTCATGCCCGAGGCAGGATTCGAACCTGCGACCGTAGCAGCCTCGTGGTTCCGAACTGAAGTGCCTAGAACCGCTCGATCACAGTGGCCGGCCTGTGCTGTTTAACAATGAAGCTGAGGCTCCTACTGAAGTGAGTTGGTCCTGTATAGTAGGTACACTTAATCATCCAGAAATGGAGATAAAATTAAATTTTTGAACGAACAGGTTTCATTTCTGACATGTAAATCTTCAACACAGTTTAGGGATGGAAGTGATTCAGTATTTTTGGGATCATTAGTGAATTATATCAGTGCACATACTTATAGATATTTGACAAATGCTTGGAGTTTCTGCACGCTAAATTCCAATACTTTATAGAAACCCCAATCATTGAGCAGCAGAGTGACCAGTTTCTTAATTAAATCACAAGTTAGGCTTGCGCTTTATGTGTAGAAGACAAAACTGCCCTCTTATTTTAATTTTTTTTTTTACTTTTTAATTTACGCGTCTAGTTCCGTAGTACCAAATTGAGGAGGCAATCTCCGTTAGTTAGTTAGTTAGTTACATGTCCCATTGATCAATCTCACGATAACCGTTATGATGCGGAACGTGTCAAGTGCATAAGAAATCCACACATGATCAAGTTTTTTTCTTTTACGCTTAAAATTTTTATTACCTACCCCATTCTCATAAATGGCACAAAATGCATATATTATACCTGTAGATTTATTTATTCCTATTCCTGTGGTGTAGAAGGAATTGTCAAGAAGATATGATTTCAATTTATTTTTGAAACTAATACTCCTGTCGCCAACGGCCTTGTCGCAGTGGTAACATCGATTCCCCTCAGGTCACCGAAGTTAAGATCCGTCGAGCTGGGCTAGCACTTGGATGGGTGACCATCCGGTCTGCTGAGGGCTGTTGGCAAACAGGCTGCACTAAGCCCTTATGAGGCAGACTGAGGAGCTCCTTGATTGAGAAGTAGCGGCTCCGGTCTAGTAAACTGACACACGGCCGGGAGAGCGGACTGCTGACCACATGACCCTCCATATCCACATCCAGTGACGCCTGAGGGCTGAGGATGACACGGCGGCCGGTCGATATCCTTGGGCCTTCCAAGGCCTGTTCGGACGGAGTTTAGTTTTAATGACTACTGTCTGTCAGACATTTTATTTCATCTGGTAATTTATCGAAAAGTTTTACAGCAGCGTATTTCTCCCCTTTCTGTCCCAAAGATAGGATAAGTAGAGAATAGTGTAAGTCTTTCTTTCTTCTAGTATTACAATCTTGAATGTCACTGTTGTTTTTAAACTGGTCCATGTTGTTGAGGACAAATTTCATTACTGAATAAATGTACTGTGAGCCTATTGTAAGAATTCCTAACCTTTTAAACAGATGCCTACAAGATGTGCGACTATGAGCCCCATACATTATTCTAACCACTTTCTTTTGAGCAGAGAATACTTTATGCCTAAGTGTTGAGTTACCCCAAAATATTATTCCGTATGACATCAGAGAGTGAAAGTATGCAAAGTATGTTAGCTTGCTAATTTCTATATCCTCAAAATTAGCAACTATTCTCACTGCAAAAGTTGATGAAGCTAGTCGCTTAAGGAGATCCAAAATATGAGTTTTCGAATTAAGATTCTCATCTATATGTACACCCAAAAAATTAGTATGCTCTACCCTGGCTACTGACTTCTGCTGATGTGTTATATTTACTGAAGGAACTGTACTCCTTGCAGTAGAAAACTGCATGTACTGTGTTTTTTCAAAATTCAGAGCAGGCCCATTCGCAGAAAACCAATCAATAACTTTTCCAGAAACATTATTGGCATCATTTTCTATTGGAGTTTCTTTTACTGGGTTAATAATGATGCTTGTATCATCAGCATATAGTGGCAGTTTAGCTTCTGGTTTCAGATAAGAAGGGAGGTCATTCACATATAGCAAGAATAGGAGGGGACCCATGATCGAACCCAGTGGGACATCTAATGTAATTTCACCCCAGTTAGAAGATTAAGTGGGAAACTACCTTAAATAAATTAAACCATATAAAGAAACTTTTGCTTCCTGTTCTGTAGACATGATTAAACCACTCATATGCTCTAAAACAGAAATTTACTTACTTTTTCAGAGAACTCCTCGACAGAATAGTAGAAGTGACCGATGAGGAAACTCTTCAGTTTAAGTTTGAAAGCACGTGGATTACTGCTAAGATTCTTGAATTCTTATGGTAGCTTAATGAAAATAGTTGCAGCAGAATACTGCACGCCTCTCTGAACAAGAGTGACAGAGATAGGATCCAAATGCAGATTGGATTTCTGGCTAGTATCAACTGCCTGTTTCCGAGGCAAAATACCCTTTGAGAATGGGAAGAATCACCCCAGAATATAATAACATACGTCATAAGCGAACGAAAATTACCAAAATAGGCTATTTTTCGTGTCGAACTATCACTTACTTCAGATACTGTTCAAATAGTAAAAATGGCAACATTAAGTCCTTGAACAAGATCCTGAACGTAGGCTTTCCACGGTAGTTTACTATCTATCTGAACACCTAAAAATTTGAACTATTCAGTCTTACTAATTATATGCCCATTAGGTGTAATTATAAAGTGAGGTTTTGTTGAATTGTGTGTTAGAAACTGTAAAACCTGAGTCTTACTGTGATTTAGCGTTAGTTTTTTTCTACAAACCATCAACTTATGTCTTGAACTGCACTATTTAAAACAGTGCCAGTGTTGCACACAACATCCTTTACTACAAAGCTAGTGTCATTAGCAAACAGAAATATTTTAGATTCGCCTGCAGTACTAGAAGGCACATCATTTATGCATTACATATAAAGACCAGGAATGGCCCCTGCACTGATTCTTGAGCTTCCCATCCCCCATTTAACCTTGCCCCACTCGGACCCCACATCATAGCCATACTCAATACTATGGAAACTAACCTCTTTCTGACTGTTCTTAAAGTAGGAGGTGAACCAGTTTTGAGCTATTCCCCGTATTCCATAATGGCCCAACTGCTGGAGCAATATTTTGTGATCAGCACAATCAAACGCCTTATTTAAATAAAAAAAGATGCCTGGCGTTCGAAATCTTTTGTTTAATCCATTCAGTAACTCACAGAGAAGACAGAATATAGCATTTTCAGTTGTTAAACCATTTCCAAAACCAAACTGTACATTTGACAGTACATTATGTGAAATGACATGATCAGTTATCCTTACATATACAGCCTTTTCAATAGCTCTAGCAGACACTGATGGCATAGAAATATGTCTAAAATTGCTACGTTATCCCTTTCCCCCTTTTTATAAAGCGGCATGTGCAGCACTATACTTTAGTATTTTGCTAGATACTCCATCATATCCATGAGGGTCCTTAGTCTTCAGTAATTGATTATTGACTCAATCTCCCGTTTGTCAGTATCAGAGTATTTCAGACATTAGTCTCAGAAAGCCATTTTTCAAGAGAGTTATATGATTCCCCGTAAAAACTAATTTTTTTTTAATCCATCAGCTATGTTCAGAAAGTGATTGTTAAATACTGTACATATATCTGACTTGTCAGTTATAGAAACATTTTTAATACGTAATGACTTTATATCCTTGACTTTGTGCTGCTGAATAGACACTTCCTTCACGGTTAACCATATGGTTTTTATTTCATCCTGTTGTTGTTGTTGTGGTCTTCAGTCCTGAGGCTGGTTTGATGCAGCTCTCCATGCTTCCCTATCCTGTGCAAACTGCTTCATCTCCCAGTACGTACTGCAGGCTACATCCTTCTGAATCTCCTTATTGTATTCATTTCTTGGTCTCCCTCTACGATTTTTACCCTCCACGCTGCCCTCCAGTACTAAACTGGTGATCCCTTGATGCCTCAGAACGTGTCCTATCAACCGATCCCTTCTTCTAGTCAAGTTGTGCCACAAACTTCTCTTCTCCCCAATCCTATTCAATACCTTCTCATTAGTTATATGATATACCCACCTAATCTTCAGCATTCTTCTGTAGCACCACATTTCGAAAGCTTCTATTCTCTTCTTTTCCAAACTAGTTATCGTCCACGTTTCACTTCCATACGTGGCTACGCTCCATACAAATACTTTCAAAAATGACTTCCTGACACTTAAATCTATACTTGATGTTAACAAATTTCTCTTCTTCAGAAACGCTTTCCTTGCCATTGGCAGTCTACATTTTATATCCTCTCTACTTCGACCATCATCAGTTATTTTGCTCCCCAAATAGCAAAACTACTTTACTACCTTAAGTGTCTCATTTCCTAATCTAATTCCCTCACCATCACCTGACTTAATTCGACTACATTTCACTATCCTCGTTTTGCTTTTGTTGATGTTCATCTTATACCCTCCTTTCATGACACTGTCCATTCCGTTCAACTGCTCTACCAAGTCCTTTGCTGTATGTGACAGAATTACAATGTCATCGGCGAACCTCAAAGTTTTTATTTCTTCCCCATGGGTTTTAATACCTACTCCGAATTTTTCTTTTGTTTCCTTCACTGTTTGCTCAATATACAGATTGAATAACATCGGGGAGAGGCTACAACCCTGTCTCACTCCCTTCCCAACCACTGCTTCCCTTTCATGTCCCTCGACTCTTATAACTGCATCTAGGTTCTGTACAAATTGTAAATAGCCTTTCGCTCTCTGTATTTTACCCCTGCGACCTTCACAATTTGAAGGAGAGTATTCCAGTCAACATTGTCAAAAGCTTTCTCTAAGTCTACAAATGCTAGAAACGCAGGTTTGCCTTTCCTTAATCTAGCTTCTAAGATCTAGCTTTTAAGAAATGTTATGTTAAGTTGGGACCAGAGACTAAATAAAACAATGTAATTGAGAAGAAAAATGATTAATAAAAATCTTCAACAAAACTACAAATTACACTCGTATAACAGTACAGTATTATGCAGTGTAAACCGGAGTTATTGTGGCATAGGAGGCTCCATAAAATCTGATAATGGTGTCGAACGAGTCAAATTCTTTTTTCTTCTCATGCCAAATTTCTCGTTGCGCGCTAATGATTTTTTATTCCCCCTGTAATGTGCTGCGAATGCATAGAAAGAAAGATCCTTTATCATTTAGCTACAATATAGCAGGTCAGCAACTGGAAGCAGTTAATTCCATAAATTATCTAGGAGTACGCATTAGGAGTGATTTCAAATGGAATGATCATATAAAGCTGATCGTCGGTAAAGCAGATGCCAGACTGAGATTCATTGGAAGAATCCTAAGGAAATGCAATCCGAAAACAAAGGAAGTAGGTTACAGTACGCTTGTTCGCCCACTGCTTGAATACTGCTCAGCAGTGTGGGATCCGTACCAGATAGGGTTGATAGAAAAGATAGAGAAGATCCAACGGAGAGCAGCGCGCTTCGTTACAGGATCATTTAGTAATCGCGAAAGCGTTACGGAGGTGATAGATAAACTCCAGTGGAAGACTCTGCAGGAGAGACGCTCAATGGCAGGTCAAATGCACCGCATGGTCATACCCCGAGGTGATTTAAACCCGCAAACCGCCCACCAGAGGGTTGTTTCACCATGTATCAGCATTATTCTTAATTTATGAGCATGAGTGTAGCTGGGACGTCGTCGGGAACGTGAGACAGGGGTATAGAGAAGAAGCAAAAAATTTACTTACTGTAATTATTTTTAATTTTGAACAAAAAGGCATGGAATTTATTGTGACGGAAGTAATTGGTACACCATATTTTTGGGAAGATTTCACCTTTTTCAGCATGTTATTTTTCCCTTTTACATATTTATAAAATGCCATGAAACTCACCTTGTAGTTAAACTGGCACTGTAAGATTGATTCCACAGTCCCTGGCAGCAGTCTATTTCTTTCATCAGTCCACTGAACCAACATCAGCCACAACAGTGGCGTTGTGTGCGGGAATAGAAAGCAAATACTCACATAATTTTAGCGGTTGGCATTTACGCTCAGGATTTTTCGGTTTCCTTGAGAACATAAATCCATCTTTCTTACACGGAGTGTTTAGACTCCCATTCTTCAGAGTCACGCTTAGTTTCTAAAAAGCTCTTAAGATACATGTATTCCTGAAAACAATTATCGCGTGAAATCGTCACACCATTTTTAGTCAGATATAAGCAGTGTTTTCAATCATCACCCAGCGTGGGGTTTCACATATGTCAATCAAATACTTGATATTCATTAAACGTAATCAAACGCTATGGTATAGAAAGCCATTGTCTCTTCCTGAGATTTCGAAATCAATTTAATTATTTCTTGGTTGTGGTTCTTATTCTTTAATATGTTCACATTCATCTTGGTTTGTTTGCCAATGAAACTGGCAGTTTTCCTTTCATTCAGACATCTCTGGATGTCGATTAATACCTGTATATTTCTTATTTCAATCATCGAGCCTTTATTCTACTCCACGCTTTTTATGCAGGGTGTTTATAAATGAATATCGGGGTTTTAACCCTTTATAATATTTATTATATTAAACTTATAGTTATAAATGATATGTCAAATGAAAGAGCAACTCAAACAGTTTTACCAAGAACCTTATAAATGTTCAATGTGAGCACCATTTGTCAGCCGGCCGTAGTGGCCGTGCGGCTCTAGGCGCTACAGTCTGGAGTCGAGCGGCCTCTACGGTCGCAGGCTCGAATCCTGCCTCGGGCATGGATGTGTGTGATGTCCTTAGGTTAGTTAGGTTTAATTAGTTCTGAGTTCTAGGCGACTGATGACCTCAGAAGTTAAGTCGCATAGTGCTCGGAGCCATTTGAACCATTTGTCACACGGCACACATCAAGTCTATAGCCGAGTTCTTTCCAAACGTTGATAAGAGCGTCTTCAGTGATTGTAGCAACAGCTGCTTCAATCCGGTTTCTTAATTCAGGGAGATCAGCTGGTAGCGGAGGCACGTACACACAATCCTTGATGAAGCCGCAAAGGTAAAAATCGCATGGCGTTAGGTCGGGTGAACGTGGAGGTCATGGAAAGCAAGCCCTGTCATTGGGCCCCTTGCGGCCTATCCAGCGCTTGGGTACAGTGAAGTTCAACCAATCGCGTACTTCGCTATGCATTTATATACATTTATAAGGTTCTGGGTAAAACTGTTTGAGTTGTTCTTTCATTTGACATATCATTTATAACTGTAAGTTTAATGTAATAAATATTATAAAGCGTTAAAACCCTGATATTCATATATAAACACCCTGTATTTTTTGAAACAGAGTCAACTTTGACTGCAGAAACATGGAGAAAATTTCAGTGATCTGACTACTGAAAAAATCGGAAATTATTTTAGATGACCAGTCTTTGTCGTCAAGAAATTGTTTTAATGTAATCCAAAGCTTCAGTATTCTCTCAGCTGCGGGCATTAACGACAGCCATCTTGTTCTTGAGTGAGATAGAATAGTCTGATGATTGATATCAACGTATAAGCAGAACTCTTCCAGCTTCTCTGTCCCTACGGTGAATACTGAAAAATAAATCTTTTCATGACGATTATTTCAATGTAGACAGTTAAGCCTCCGTCCCCCCCCCCCCCCCAGTAGCTAAGTGGTCAGCGCGACAGTGTCAGTCCTACGGGCCCGGGTTCGATTCCCGGCTGGGTCGGAGATTTTCTCCGCTCAGGGACTGGGTGCTGTGCTGTCCTAATCATTATCATTTCATCCCCATCGACGCGCAAGTCACCGAGGTGGCGTCAAATACAAACACTTGCACCCGGCGAACGGTCTACCCGACGGGAGGCCCTTGTCACACGATATTTACATTTATTTAGTTAAGACTCGTCCGGCGCTTGATATAGTATTCTGGCGAATATGGGCAGGGTATCCATTTCCTACTACATGCTTTACTAGTTCTTCTTTAACTTGGTGAAAAGCATTCCGCAAACCGCGTCGATGACGCTCTCCGAAGTTGATATTGGTGCTGTCTCCACAAAGGCGATTATTTGTCTAATGCAATTAGCAGTTGTCTTAAAGTGTCTAGACAAAACTTTGCAGTTGCCTCCGATGTTTCGTTATTCAGTGAATCAAACTTCAACAGCTTCTGTTGGATTCTGTCAGTTTCAGTAAAGTATTAAACAACTAAAGGAAACATCTTTTCAGTCTTGTGGTTCGATGCTTCGGTGTAATATGAAACTGTTTGCAATTTTTTTTATACATTCGGACAGGGAGTGCGGTGCGAGAATATTTTTAACAATCGCTGTAGCTTTGGTTTGTGTAGACTGCTTTGCGGCGATTTTCGAGTCACGATACATTGCGGCAAATTGTTTTACGGTAGAGTCAAGAGAATTGAAGAACTGATGATGTTTGACTACTTTATAAGCTGTTGTTAGTTCTGCAACAGCAACCAGTAATTCTTCCTGGGTATCTATTTTAATCATAAATGTAAAAATATGCTTTGAGGTCGATTCTGTCGCGAATCTATTTGCATGATTCTTCATAGAAATGTGCTGCCTTACCTCCGTGAGTTACTGAGATGGAACTGCTACAAATCTCACACAACGCTTCCTGATCCGTACCTCCTTTCTTTGTGCAATCATCCGAAAGCTTGATCTTTCCACCCTTAGGTATTTTCGTATGCGATGATAAGATAAGCTTATTAGGCGGTAAACAGTCAACAGTAACAATATAGTCATCGAATTACACATCACTATACACTTGACGCCCTATGTACACTCAGTAAACACTTCAAACATTACTGGTTGCACTCATTGTTCGTATTACCTTTAGAAAGAATCGTCTTATCAGATCGTTATTCAATTGGAAACTGCCCAACTCTTCCGCGTTATCCCCGTGCTACTAGAGAAGTCTGCTATTTTCTCGAACGATGGCGCTGGATCTAGAAGGTGCTTGCATCTTTGGTACAGGATACGCGACATGCAGCGCCATCTGTGAGACGATCTTGTTCAGATAAATAAAGCTAATAGAGGCTGCATTTGAATGTTTCGCTAACAGATGGCGTTACTTCAGTGTAGGAGCCAAGCTAGTAACAATATTTTGCAAAATCGGGACAAAATTGTGTCTTGTCGGTAAGTAGGACATGAAGATCCATAACGGTGACGGTTCCGGTACATCGGGACAGATTGTAACTCCATCCATGTACTATGAGTATGTCGGCTTTTTCTGCATTGGTAAATCTAATCGTCCACTCTTGACTAGCAAGACGCACTGCGTTCAAGGAACACACTGTAAGCAGATATAACATCATACCTAGCAACTACGCAATTTCAATGGCACAACAGTTGTTGGTGTGGAAACTTTTCCAAATACAATATCTCTTAAAGTCTCATCTAAATCTACATCTACATGGTTACTCTGCAATTCACACTTAAGTGCCTGGCAGAGGGTTCATCGAACCATTTTCATACTACTTCTCTACCATTCTACTCTCGAATGGCACGTGGGAAAAAGGAACACCTAAATCTTTCCGTTCGAGCTCTGATTTCTCTAATTTTATTATGTTGCTCATTTCTCCCTACGTAGGTGGGTGTCAACAAAACATTTTCGCATTTGGAAGAGAAAGTTGGTGATTGAAATTTCGCAAATAGATCTCGCCGCAAAGAAGACCGCCTTTGTTTCAGTGACTGCCACCCCAACCCGCGTATCATATCAGTGACACTCTCACACCTATTGCGCGATAACACGAAACGAGCTGCCCTTCTTTGCACTTTCTCGATGACCTCCGTCAATCCCACCTGGTAAGGATCCCACACGGCGCAGCAACATTCCAGCAGAGGATGGACAAGTGTAATGTAAGCTGTCTCTTTGTCTCTTTAGTAGGTTTGTCGCATGTGTTATGCCAACAAAGCGCAGTCTTTGTTTCGCCTTCCCCACAATATTATCTCTGTGGTCTTTCCAGTTTAAGTTGCTCGTAATTGTAATTCTTAGGTATTTAGTCGAATTGACAGACCTTAGATTTGTGCGATTTATCGTATTCCCAAAATTTATCGGATTTCTTTTAGTACCCGTGTGGATGACCTCGCACTTTTCTTTGTTTAGTGTCAATTTCCACATTTCGCGCCATACAGAAATTCTTTCTAGATCATTTTGTAATTGGAATTGATCGTCTGATGATTTTACTAAACGGTAAATTGCAGTGTCATCTGCAAACAATATAAGGTGGCTGCTCAGATTATCACCTAGATCATTTATGTAAATCAGGAACAGCAGAGGGCTTATGACACTACATTGTGGAACACCAGGTATCACATCTGTTCTACTCGACGATTTACCGTCTATCACTGCGAACTGTGACCTCTCTGAGAGGAAATCTCGAATCCAGTAATACTACTGAGACGATACTCCATATGCTCTCAATTTGATTAATAGTCGCTTGTGAGGAACGGTATAAAAAAGCCTTCTGGAAATCTTGGAATATGAATCAATCTGAGATCCCTTGTCGACAATACCCAATACCAAGGGAATAAAGAGCTAGTTGCGTTGCACAAGAACGGTATTTTCTGAATCTTTGTTGGTTATGTATCAATAAGTCATTTTCTTCAAAGTGATTCATGCTCCAATATCCTATTGCAAGTTGAGGTCAGTGATATGGGTCTGTTCAAAGGGCTCTGAGCACTATGGGACTTAACATCTGAGGTCATCAGTCCCCTAGAACTTAGAAATAATTACACCTAACTAACATAAGGACATCACACACATCCATGCCCGAGGCAGGATTCGAACCTCCCACTGTAGCGGTCGCGCGGTTCCAGAGTGAAGCGCCTAGAACCGCTCGGACGCACCGACCGGCTATCGGTCTGTAATTCAATGGGTTTCTCCTATTTCCTTTCTTGAATATTGGTGTGACATGTGCTACTTTCCAGTCTTTAGGAACAGACCTTTCGTCGAGTGAGCGGTTGTATATGATTGCTAAGAAAGGCGCTATTGTGTCTGCATACTCTGAAAGGAACCTGATTGGTATGCCATCTGGACGGGAAGACTTGCCTTTCGTAAGGGATTTGAGTTGTTTCGCAACAAAAATTGGCTCTGAGCACTATGGGACTTAACTGCTGGGGTCATCAGTCCCCTAGAACTACTTAAACCTAACTGAGCTAAGGACATCACACACATCCATGTCCGAGGCAGGAATCGAACCTGCGACCGTAGCGGTCGCGCGGTTCCAAACTGTAGCGCCAAGAACCGCTCGGCCACTCCGGCCGGCGTTTCGCAACACCTAAGATATCTACTTTTATGTCGCTCATGCTAACAGCTGTTCTGGTTCCGAATTCTGGCACAAACAACACTGACATTCTAATATACTCTAATTTTAGTTTGTTACTGTCAGTAAGCACTGTTCATTTTAGAAAAGTGTATGTTTCCACAAAAAATTCACTTTCTAAGTATTATTGCAAACTGTTGATTGGCTAACAATACGGGCCCCTGGTACGAATCCATCCTGTGAAAACCGCACATCAACAGCAGCTTGCATTTCAGGCAATATTCGCGGTATGCAAGTTTTAGGCGATCCACCATGTATACAAACTCGTTAGTTGGTCTTACGCCGAACGCATCAGTGAATCTAAGGTTGATCATACTACGCTTATAAAGCGGCAAAAGAAAACAGAATTTTTTTAAAAAAAGTGAATCTTATTATTAATTACATGTAAATAGACAACTCGAGAACCGTGGTAGCTAAAGGAATTGTTATTTTATACAGGGCAGCTGAAGCATTCAAAATGAAAACGATAGAAATGTTCTGCTGACCGAAGATTAAAATGTATTACGCCAGTTGAAGTTAAGTGAAAGCTGGGAAAGAGCCTTGGCAAAAGTAAAGCCGAATAAAAAGTGGCTGTAGTAGTGGTTCGAGTAAAAAGAATCTCAAGGCGGCAGTCTGCTACACGTGAGGCCGTGGGTGTGTACTGCCAACACCAACTCAAAGGAAGGCCTCGGCGCTTGTTGGTGACGTCACGTCAGCTAGGCACGGCGAACGCCAGGTCTGTTGCAGGCATACTCACAATGGTGGTGTCTCCCTCTCTGATACAGGAAAATGGCGGTAGTTGACCAACACACATTGTTCTGACAGGTTTCTGCAATCAATTATTGTGCAATTCATTACACTTCTTAACAAACAGTGTACTCCTGAACTTAAATTGCCACCTGTTTTAAGGATTAACATACAAAAACAACTTCATGGTCCAGCAGCAACAGAATTCGTGCCTCTTTACCTTATTTGTAAATCTGACGAAGTTACGTTTGTACTGGGTTGCTTTCACAAGAAACTGTGAACATATTGGTGCTCTTCTTTAGGTATCTCGGTTGACTATGGGATGAGGAGCACTGAATGTTAATGAAATATCTTGCGATTCTACACGCTGGGGGAGGGGGGGGGGGGGGGACAGAAGAAGAGGCAAAAGTGAGATAGGGTTTTTATCAAATAATTTTTTTTTATCTTATAAAGTTTCTCCTTTCAGTTGCAAGAGGGGAATATTTATGTTTTCTAATGTGCATGTTCAAAAAAGTTTAAGCTCAGCAGTATTTTAGATGTATGAAGCTATTTTGTTTCCTATTTAGAATTCCTTTCGTCGAAAACGACTGTAATCTAACGACTGGCAACAGTTGGACATTTACACATGTAAATTAGTTCACATTTCCAGTGACGATGTCAAACGAAAATAAATAAATAAATGAAAGAAACGAGTTCGTTGTAAGGGGGTTGGGGTAAGTTTCGATAGCAAAATGTATCAAGTAAATATAGTTACTTGAATGTAAAATTTCCGAAGCTTGCAATGGGGCAAAGGGTCTTCTCATATTGATCTACGTTTGTTTCGACAGGGTTCAGTAATACAGAACTATGATCTTCATTTGTAGCTTTACGATAGTAAGAAAATCTTTCGTCTAATCAAAACTTTTGCAGAATCCAAAACAGTACCGACATTTTGTCCAAAAATAAGAGATTTATAGTGATAAGCGCGCCCAGGCGTTTCTGCCTGCAGCAGACCTGGCGTTCTCCGTGCCTAGCTGACGTGACGCCACCAACAAGCGCCGAGGCCTTCCCTTTGAGTCGGTGCTGCTGTGCAGTCCCGCGACTCCCCACTCGCCGGCACGCTCAACGGGAACGTGGGAGACAGAACTGTGTACTCGCACTGCTGAGGCCGGCAGCTGCAGCGAACGCAGAAAGTACGGCGAGCTTGTCGGCTAATTCGACGACCGTCCCGCCGCATAATCAGTTACCCCTCTCTCTCTCTCCCTCCCTCTCTCTCCTCGGAGCAACCGCAAATTATTCAGACTGGTTCCAGAACTCGGTCACGGAGGAGCAGCAACGAGTGGGTGTGCGAGCGAGGTCCGCTATCAGAGCTACAGACGCCCTTAATTGAGTGTGTCGTCTCAGTGAATGCCTACGGAAACGGCAGAAGTGAGAATAAAAACTAGCTTAACTGCTGAAGTGAGTGAACTGGGGAAAGCTCAATGGAAGCCAAACGTTGTAAGATGGGTTGGAAGAAAGGAGCACACAAAAGCAGACGAGACGGACGAAGAAAGTTTTTACGGACAGAAGCAATCTGCCATTGTGAAATATTAGCAGCTATGAAAAGTGATCATAACTATTGTGTTAAGGAGGCAACAGTGAAACGTCCCCTTAGAAAAATTAATGAATTACTGTGCTGGTAAACCACTTACATTATTTGATTTTCAAACAGCTGAGCGGAACTGAACGTACTCAAGACATTTCGCTCCTTACCTATTCTGATCTACACTAAACTGACACAATATTTTTAGCGCAACACAATCTGACTTTCAATAATCCCTACAAACGAATGGCCCTGACTGACATTAACCTATACCTTTCACAAATCACTTGCCTCACAAAAATCTTCGTTACTCGAACTACTGCAACACAGCGAGCGCCACTACTGCCAGCTAAATAAAAGATTCAAATTACTGAAGGCACTAACTACTGATAGGCATAGTTAGCAAATGAAAGATTTTAAATATATATAGCAGTTCATGACATCCATTCTTACATATGTACTGTTCTGATGGGCACACTTCCAGATCATCCGCTCTCAAAAATCCGCCATCTCACTTCCCCGCATCCACCACTGCTGGCGGCTCACCTCCAACTGCGCAACGCTACGCGCTGTTAACAGCCAACTGCCCAACACTACAATAGCATATACTCCAACAATGCAAACCAACCACAGCCTTCACACAGCACAGTCAGTGATTTTCATATAGAGCGCTACGTGGCGTTACCAACATAAAAACCTGAACAGCCTACTTGCAGCAGGTACCAGTACATTGCCTTTTAGAGAAAGCAGCTATCTGATTGTCATAATTTACCGACGTTTGCTCAATCATGATTTCTGCTCCGATTGGATTTCCACCGTGGAAGGCCCTTGTTTTGTTTTACAAACTGAGATTCCAAAAGACATAGGAATGGTTGTCCCATTTGAAGATGTGTCGTGTATGATGCCCCGATGTTTCTGCTAGATAGGTACGGGATATATCTAGTGAAGATGTCAGTTCGTCGCGATTTAAGCGACTCTGAATCTGGGATGACAGCCGGTGCAAAATGCATGGCCCATAGCAAACCGGACAATTCACGAGAACCGAGCGAGGTGAGCCAGTGGTTAGCACACTGGAATCGCATTCGGTATGACGACGGTTCAAACCGGCGTCCGGCCATCCTGATTTAGGTTTTCCGTAATTTTCCTGTACCGCTTCAGGCAAATGCCGAGATGGTTCCTTTCAAAGGGCACGGCCGACTTCCTTTCCGATCCTTCCCTAATGTAATGAGACCGATGACGTCCTGTTTGGTTCCCTCTCCCAAGTCAACCAACCAATTCACGAGAATTCAGGTTACGGCAGCATTGAGCGTACGTGGAGGAGTGGCTCTGCAAAAGTGGTGGACCTGGTTACGAAACAATCGCGTTTGTGTCTAGTCAGTAGTGTTCGATAGTCATTTACAGTTTCTGGATATCTCAGCAAATGAATTAAAACAAATGGATTAGCAACAAATTTTCACATTATTCAATACGTACAGTTCAGCATGTCTGATATAACTCCAGATACTAGACAAAATAATCTACTCAAACAATGAAATACAGTAAGTAGACAGTGTTTTGTTACTGGGACTGCAATAGATCGCTACCTGAGTTCTTAAATACACACCCTACAAGTAATTAACTTTTGTAGTTCATAACATTATTAATATCTGCAGCTATTCTTCCTCATCTGCTGTTTCACTTACGTTTATCGAGTACAAAAGAATAAAAAATGGTTCAAATGGCTCTAAGCACTATGGGACTTAACATCTGAGGTCATCAGTCCCCTAGACTTAGAACTACTTAAACCTAACTAACCTAAGGTCATCACACACATCCATGCCCGAGGCAGGATTCGAACCTGCGACTGTAGCAGTAGCGCGGTTCCGGACTGAAGCACCTAGAACCGCTCGGCCATAGCGGCCGACCTACAAAAGAAAAATTCTATCTTTTGCAACTGAATGCATATTTTGTTTCTCACATAATATGTTTCCCCTAACCACACAAAGCATCATGGGTGGTTTTCATTTTTATAGTCTTTTCACCTATCCATTGGTTCATTTGTAGGCACTAGATGTACAAAGCATGGGTTTCAAACTAATAGTGGGTTCTTACATAGTTATAACACAACGAGAATGGTCGACCCAAATTTAAATAGTGTACATGACTATGAGCATGTTACACTGGATGAACTTACGTGTGTTATATTAGGTAATTCCACGTGTGGCATTCTGTGCCAAAAGACAAATTACACTGACGTTAAAAAACGCAGCACCAAAAAATAATTAACGTAGAGTAACGAAATTTCAGGGATACATTTGCCTGGGTAACATATTCAAGTGATTAACATTGCAAAATCACAGGTCAATGTAAGTTTTGTGTTAGCACAAGAGCCAACACCGTGTTACGAGTGGAGGCCGAAATGCACGCGCTTTAACTCACGCAGGCTGGCGTGAGGAGGGAAGAACTATACTGACTTGAGGTCTGGAACATGACAAGGGCTCTGAGCACTATGGGACTTAACTTCTGAGGTCATCAGTCCCCTAGAACTTAGAACTACTTAAACCTAACTAACCTAAGGACATCACACACACCCATGCCCGAGGCAGGATGCGAACCTGCGACCGTAGCGGTCGCGCGGTTCCAGACTGTAGCGCCTAGAACCGCTCGGCCAACCCGGCCGGCGAACATGACAAGGAATGAGAATTCAGAAAGCAGATGTAATTAGTTTCATATTTAACTTTAATCCATTAACTTGACGGTACATGATTCACAATATTATCTGTTCAGAATACATTCTTGAAGTAATTGTAGTAACTGAATATGGCGCCTTGCTAGGTCGTAGCAAATGACGTAGCTGAAGGTTATGCTAAGCTGTCATCTATGCAAATGAGAGGGTATGTAGACAGTGAACCATCGCTAGCAAAGTCGGCTGTACAACTGGAGCGATGCTAGGGAGTCTCTCTAGACCAGACCTTCCGTGTGGCGGCGCTCGGTCTGCAATCACTGATAGTGGCGACACGCGGATCCGACGTATACTAACGGACCACGGCCGATTTAAAGGCTACCACCTAGCAAGTGTGGTGTCTGGCGGTGACACCACAGTAAGCGCGAGATAAGCCATTGCAAATGTGAAATGCTGGTACATTAATAACCCGTGTAACCACCAGAATGTTGAATAAAAGCATGCAAACGTGAATGCACTGTGTTGTACAGCTTACGGATATCAGTTTGTGAGATGGAGTCCCATGCCTGTTGCACTTGGTCTGTCTGTACAGGGAGGGTTAATGCTGGTTGTGGTTCAAATGGCTCTGAGCACTACGGGACGTAACATCGGAGGTCATCAGTCCCCTAGAACTTAGAACTACTTAAACCTAACTAACCTAAGGATATCACACACATCCATGCCCGAGGCAGGATTCGAACCTGCGACCGTAGCGGTCGCGCGGCTCCAGACAGAAGCGCCTGGAACCGCTATCCCATAATGCCGGTTGTGGATGACGCTGGAGTCGTAATCCGATGAAGTTCCATACAGCGCTCTATTGGAGACTGATTTGGTGATCGAGCAGACCAAGGCAACAAGTCGACACTCTGTAGAGCGTGTTGGGATACAACAGCGGTATGTGGGCGAGCGTTATCCTGATCGAAAACATACCCTGGAATGCTGCTCATGAATGGCAGCACAACAAGTCGAATCACCAGACTGACGTACAAATTTGATCCAGGGGGCGTGGGATAACAATGAGAGTGCACCCCAAGGTCAAGGTGTACGTCCAGTGTGTCTAGAACTCCAGCAGCTTTGTTGCAGACTCTCAGCTGGCCTCCTTCTAAATAACACACAGGTATTCAGCTGTTACTGGAATAGAGGTAGAACCAGCTTCGATCAGAACACGCAGCAGACCTCCACCCTGTTCTCCAATAAGTCCTCGCTTGACACCACTGAAGCCGCAAATGCACCCTGTCCTCCAATAAGTCCTCGCTTGACATCACTGAAGCCGTAAATGCAAATTGGGGATCAGTGAATTGCTCGTTACATGTTATCTGATTCGGAGCTGTCCTTGAAGTAACCGATTTTTAACCACTCGTTGCGTTACTACGGTGCCAACTGCTACTGAAATTGCTGCTGCAGATGAAATGTGATGTATCAGAACCATAAGCCGAACACAACTGCAGTCATGTGCAGTCGCTACATTCCTATCAAGTATTTCAGCAATATCGCAGAAAGTACATCCAGCGTCTCGTAGCCCTATTGGTCGACCTCATTGAATCTCAGTGATGTGTTGATAATGGCGTCTTTGTCGTCTGACAGGCATTCTTGACTAACGTCAACTCACTATGTCCAATCTCAGAGGTAACTAACGCTCACTACCTTTACAGTCTGTATTTAAAACAAACCTAATTTTCATCATCATAGTGGCACTATTAGCGCCTCTCGTATGCGACTG